>NW_027206290.1:18597500-19197500 GCF_024711535.1 Dipodomys merriami
TTCAGGCGAGAGCCTGGCAAGGGCCAGCCTATAGCAGGCACACAGGCTCCATCACAAAAGCTGCTGTTATACTGTTTGGGGGGAGAAGGGAGCTATTCAAACAGGGTAATTAGCATTTTAAATATGTTTACTTCTGTCTCTTTTTCCTAGTTTTTTTTTCCTAGTGGTTTTTCCTAGCCTCAGAAAGGGACAAGTTCATGCACAGCCCTCAAAGAAAGAATAAAGTAAAAGTGATCTGGAGCTGAATGTGTGTGATTAACCACATTTCCCACTGCCGGCGCTTGCCAAGAAGCTTGAAGCCAAATTTCAAACTTTCCTAACCACCACATTAACCCCCCACGGCCAACTGCCCTCTTCCGTTCTCCCTTGTACTTCCGCCGCACACGACTGTGTTCAAAGGCCATCTCAAATCCTCCTTGAAAGAAGCCCAGAAGCACATTTATGGAATGATGGAGGGTGATGGGCTTGCTGGTGGGCGGAGCCTCCTGGTCCTACACACTCAGGAAGACTCCACCTCCCTTCCAATGTCCAATCAAGTACCTAAACGTCAATGCTCCAGTTCTCTGGGCTTGTGTCTTGGCTAACTAGGGGTTTTCCCCCTCCCCCAGCAGCTTTTCATGATAAACACATACACACACACACACACACACACACACACACACACACACACACACACACACACACACACACACACACACACACACACACACACACACACCACCAGCACTACCACATAAAAGTAGATATCAAGTAAAATGAGATAGGAAACCAAATTGCTGCATTCTAGCCACTAATGAAAGCATGTTACTGTAAACAGGCCTCTCTCAGACAGCAGGAAACACCCAAGGCACCAGGAAGAGAACCTGAGCCTTGACATCATTCAAAGGCCACTAGGAGCTGGGCTTTTGTGTTGTTGTTGTTTTCTACAATGAAAAAGATAATAACGGTTCCTGCTTATTCTACAAGAAAAGCTGATCTCTTCTCTGAGGGCTGTTTACCCTCTTCTGCCCTCTCTGTACATAGAGTGTCTTTTTCAATTGTCTCTCCACTTTCAAGGCTGTCGTTTCTGAAACCTATGATTGTACCTGAGAGGTGTGGTCTCATGAGAAATGGAAAGGCCAGGTCTGCCTGTCCTGTTCCCAGGAAGCAGCCAATGGAGAGCGGTGATCTGGGAGAGAATCTGGAGATGGCAGTAACAGTTGCCTGGACATGACAATTGTTTATCCAACCTAAGCCTGTGTCCCCAGATCCTGTCAACCTTTGCAATGACTTTCTGGTCTAGTCTCTGTCACCTCCTCTAAGAGCCCTCTTCAGCGAAAGGAGGAGAAGACCCCTGGAGGTAAGACCTTAGTAAATGTGAGAGAGAGGATCGTTTATCATTCAGCTTGTTTTATGTACTAAGGATAGAACCCAAGACTGTATGTGTGCTAAGCGGGTGTTCTTTCACTGAGTCATACTCTCAGTACCCCCAAGTTTTTCAAGACAAGGTCTTGCTAAGTTTCAGACTGACTTCAAACTTACTATGTAACTCAGGCTGGCCCCAAACTTGTTGTTTTCCTGCCTTGGCCTCCAGAATAGCTGGGAATACAGGTGTGTATCACCACATCTGGTTTTACCATAGATGACATTGCTGACCCAGCACCACGCACGGGCCAAGGGGGACATGGGGTCGACTGAACAATCCCCTCACTCATTCAAGGATGACATTATATGTTGGTGGTGGTGTTTTGATGGTGTTTGAACTCCAGGCCTCACATTTTCTCTCCCTTAGTGTTTTTATTCAAGGCTAGAGCTCTACCACTGAGTCACACCTCCACTTCTGGCTCTTTGGTGGCTAACTGGAGATAAAAGTCTCGGACTTTTTTTTTTTTTTTTTTGCCCAGGCTGGCTTCAAACTGTGATCCTCAGATCACAGCTTCCTGAGTCACTAGCATTACAGGTGTGAGCCATTGGTGCCCAGCAAGGATGACATTATGGAAAAAGCTAGGTACAACTTCGAGCCAATAGGGTAATTCTTTTGCTAATTTGAGAGAAGCCTATATGAAACATATAACCAAGGTACATTTTTCATTTTTTAAAAAAAATCTACCTTATGTATTTGGTAAAGATTACACAAAGGCTGCCTCTACCCCACTCACTTCAACCCCTACGCAGGTCAGCTATTATTAAAAATAACACTGCCTTAACTATAAAAATCATGTTCTCCATTAAGATAACAGAAAGAGTCCAGTGAGTTTCGGTTAGAGGAGGAAGCAATTTGAGTATTAAAAAAAAAAAAGTAAACTGAGCCAAAGTCAATTTTATGAGCTAATTAGAATATTGGCAGGTGGAATAACTTTTTTTTTTTTTTTTGTCGGTCGTGGGGCCTGAACTCAAGGCACACGCTCTACCACTTGAGCCACAGTGCCACTTCCGGCTTTTTCTGCTTATGTGGTGCTGAGGAATCGAACCCAGGGCCTCATCCATGCAAGGCAAGCACTCTACCACTGAGCCACTTTCCCAGCCCCTTGAAGAACTTTTTATAAATAGCTTTCTTTATTGAAATATAATTTACATGTCATCAAATTCACCCCCCCTTAAATTATAAATCAGCCATTTTTTGTATATATGCAGGGTTTTGCAGCCATCATCACAATCTAATTTTAGGATATTTTTACCCCAACATGACTAAAAAGCCCAAGTACCATGAGTAATTAGCCCCAATTCCTTCTTTTACCACCCAGACCTAAGCCAGCACTCATCTTCCCATTTCTATAAATGTGTACACTTTAGATTTTTCATCTAAAAAAAGAACTATAGCCAGGCACTAGTGGCTCATGCCTGTAATCTCAGCTAAGGCTGAGATCGATACAAAGCCAGCCCAAGCAGACAAATCTAAGAGACTCTAATCTCCAATTAACCACCAAAAAGCTGATGTGTACCTGTGGCTCAAGTTATAGAGTGCCAGCCATGAACAAAAAAGCTAAGGCATAGCCCTAGGCCCTGAGTTCAAGCTCCAGTACCAGAGGGACAAAAATGAGTTATAAAGTATATGGTCTCGTGGGTCTATCTGTCTTTATCTAGCGTAAAACTATTAAGTTTTGAGTTTCATCCATGTTTTCTAACATGTATTAGTACTCCAGTCATTTTTCTTATCAAATAATATATATGGATATGTATGCTACATTTCACTTATATATGACAGACATTCAATCTGTTTCTCCTTCTTGGGTATTATGAATGATACTGGCATGAATATTCATGAACAAGTTTTTAGTTGCATTCTCATTTCTGTTGGGCAGACACCCAGGAGCAGAATTGCTCAGCCATGCCCCAAATGATTTTTCAAAACTGTTTACCCAGCTGTAGTCATGTACTACCATGATCATTGATGAAGAGGGGGAGAGGTATTTAATAATTCTCAATCTTGTCTTGCCAAAGCCCACTAAAGGAAAGCATTTCAGGGCCAGATTAAATCTCCCAAATCAATTATTCCAACATTCTCTCCAAGTATTTCAAAGATCAGTTATTATCAAAATCTCAGAATTTACACACACACACACACACACACACACACACACACACACACACACACACACATCATAAATCATTTCAAAGTTAAATTATCCCAACATGTTTTTGAACAGGACTGAACTATAGCTATCTGATCCTTAAAGGCCACCAAAGAAGGAAATAACCCAATTTCTCTCCATTGCCTGTTCTCAGAAAACTATATACTTTAAACTAGGTTTAAACTATACAGATGCTACACAGATCCTGAGGGAGAACAGGTGGAGGTTTTCAAACAAGTTTGGGATTGTATTCCATGGTCCTCTTCTCTTCCCACCGAGCAGACTCCATGCCTTGCTGCAGGCTAAATTTATGTAGCCTCACTCAGTATTGCTATGTCCTAAAATGAATCCCATTTGGATCTAACACAGTCACCAGAAGTGTGGGAGAATTCTGCCATCACTCCTTGAAGTCTTTTTTCTTTTGCTCCAGTCATCTTGCTGAGTCTATTTTCAGAGTCAACAACAGTACCACACAATTTAACATCAAGAATTTTTTGGCTGTTGCTGTTTCTGTAACAGCTCGGACATTCTTTTCCTTCTCGATCCTTCTCTAAGAGTAGCATATGTAAAATGAGTAATTATTACTATGAAGAATTGCTAGAGTCAGCACCTCCTCAAAGGAATTACATTTCCTCCTCTCCCTTCCTCCCTCCCCTCCACCACAAACTCTCCCCCATAAGTTAAGAATTAAAGACACATTACTGGGATAAAGAAATCTGACCTGAAATATGTGTTACGCCAACTATGGCAAACTACCAAGAGTATTAACAATAATTTCCAATGGGACTGAAAAGGTTAGATGATCTGTCTTTGAAATGAGCCAACTCTGCACACTTTCACAAGATTAAAATCAGTTTGCTTTTCCTCCTTGATTCTTTGTGCCTCTCCTATTCCTAGGATACCCCTGCCCCCGCCAAGAAAAAAGGAAGAAAAAAAAAGACAGGGTCCTTGAGAAGCATAAACAAGTGGTTCTAGAAATTTACTTTCTTAATGAGGAGAAAGCTCAAAGATAAATTCCATTCCACATTCATTTCCCTGTATTTCACAGTGAACAGGATTTTCTGTGATTTCTTTCTTCCTGGAGAGAGAAAGGGGGTGTGTGTGGGGAGAGAGAGAGAGAGAGAGAGAGAGAGAGAGAGAGAGAGAGAGAGAGAGAGAGAGAGAGAGAGAGAGAGAGAGAGAGAGAGCACCTGAGCAATAGGTAACACCCCTAACACACAGACACTAAAAGAAACAGTATAAATAACAACTATGAGGCATTTGGTGAGAAAAATTCATTCTCTTCGAAGAAGCAAGATGACTATTCATGCACAATCTAGGCCACTTTTTAGACATAGTAAAGAAGAGGTCATTTCTTTCCAAGGATGATGATCATGGGCAAGTAAGTGATCTTTGTACCTGTCTGATCACCTGTAAAATGAACATAATGAGAGGAATTTATATAGTCACCAGGCACTGGTGACTCACACCTGTAAGCACAGCTACTCAGGTGGCTGAGATCTGAGAACTGCGGTTTGAAGCCAGCCAAGCAAAAAAGGTCTGTGAGACTGACTCACTCAGCTCCACTAAACTACCAAAAGAGTCAAATGTGGAACTGTAGCTCAAGTAGTAGAGCACTAGCCTTGAGCAAAAGCATCTCAAGACACAGTGCCCAGGACCTGAGTTCAAGCCCTAGGACCAGCACAAGAAAGAAAGAGAGAAAGGGAGAAAAAGAGAGGGAGAAGGGAGGGAGGGGGAAAAAGGAAAGAGAGAAAGAAAGAGAGACAAAGGAAAGAGGAAAACCGACAAACGAAAGACAGAAAGAGTAAGGGAGAAAAAGAAAAAGAGAGAAACAAGGAAGGGAAGGAAGGAAGGAAGGAAGGAAGGAAGGAAGGAGAGACAGAAAGAGACAGAAAAAGGAAGGAACTCACAGGCTAGTGTTTGAATGCTTCCAATGGTACTGAACACAAACACACACTGAGAAACTGTGAGCTTGTACCAACATCCTCACCATCACCGCCAAGACCACCGCCATCTTGGAGAAGGTGTCCAGATGCAGTACATACCTACTCTGAGGGTAGATTGGAAGAGTTTTCATGGTCAATGTATTGCCACCTGCATTCTGGAATGTTCCCTTTTCCCCTAACTTCTCTAGCAGGTACAATAGGTTTATAAGACAAAGTAAAAGGGAAGAGGGTTGGGAGGAAGAGAAGAGGAAGGGAGAGAAGAGGGGAAAAGAGAGAAAGGTCATGGACAGAGATGGGGAGATATTTTAGTCAGAAAAATGTGACCTTGCTTCTTCAGTCATGTTTGGAAGATGGAATTCTTACAAAAATTCTGTCAGATTCAGTAGGCCAGGAAAAGGGGAAAGCCAAACAATCTCCAGAGGGAGAAGTCCTTTTTTTCTTCTTTTATGTTGGTCATGGGGCTTGAACTCGGGGCCTAGGTACTGTCCCTAAGCTTTTCTGCTCAAGGCTTAGCACTCTACCACTTGGAACCACAGCTCCATTTCTGGTATGGTGGTTAATTGGAGATAAGAGTCTCACAGACTTTCCTGCCCAGGCTGGCTTCGAATCATGATCCACAGAATCTCAGCCTCCTGAGCAGCTAGATTACAGGCCTAAGCAACCAGCACCGAGCTGAGAGAAGCATCGTAACGTGTCCCAAGCCACAGAGCAAATTGTTAAATCCTGTTCTTTCTTGTGCCCATACATGGGCATGCTTGTTGAGCCCCAAGAAAAAGAAGGGAAGGACTTGGTTCAGAAAAGTACCTTCACAGATTCAGAAGGCATTGGCTGAAGGCCGAGGCACCTACCTCTCTCTGAGACTGGCCTGGTCCCTGGTCCGGGGTGCGGAGGTTCAGGATGTGCACCTCCTGTGGCAGCCCGGTGGTTCCTCTGCTGGCACAGCCAGACAGAACGGTGAAGCTCTCCATCAAGGCCTGGACAGGGTGGGAGGCGTTGACTGGTGACAGTCGGCATTGGGTACCAGACTCCGGACCTACAGACAGAATCACACACGGGACATCTTCAACAGTTGTCTAAACCCGTTGAGTTCTCCTAGAAATGATTTCCAACTCTACAAAAGGTTCACATTTCCCTCCTTGCCCTACCCTTGCCTTACAGAAATAGGGTAGGCAGGTTTCTGAAATTTGGGGCTGGTGATTCACACTCCTGTGATTTGCTTGTTTCGCAGGTTAAATAAATTGGTATTTTCCGATTTCATCTGTCTCTGTTCATGCCAGCGGACCCTCCAAAAGCAGAAGGGAAAATTCCCTTCACCCCTACAAGGCTCTATCTTCACCCACCTCCGGGAGCTGGGTGCTGTCAATCACCCCCCACTCAGTGGTTGAAGACATAAAGCCCAGGAAACCACATAGAGGAAAGGCCCAGGTGCACGCCAGGGAGTTCTGGCTGGTTTCTAAGCAACCAAAGTATTCTCTAGGACTCCAGGTTCCATCTACAGTGTCACTAGTTCAGACCCCAACCACTCCTGTACCCCATGCGAGGACACAGCAGACACCCTGCCTGGTGGGCCAAGTCTATTTCAGGACTCACAGAAATTATCTAAGCTGATAACGGCAATCAGGTCTGAAATGAAGTATGTGCCTTCTCAAATAATCACTGCCACCCTCTACTGCTGGACTCTGCCCAGCTGCTTTCTGGGAAAGCAGGAGGTGGTGAAGGAAGATGGATTGGCAGCAAGAATGGGGGGGGGGGAGAGGGGGTACATTTCTGGGTACTCTGCAGAGACCCAGAGAAAGGTGCCTATTCCTACTGCATGGTGGGGGGAGGGCGGGGATGGGAGGGACTAACTGGCTCTAGCAACTCTACTGAGAAACCTTCTAGACTGGTTTCCTAGCCTTTTGCAATGCGTTTGCATTAAACACACATAACTATGCTTTCAAGTTCAACTTTGTACATATGCAAAGCTCTGACTGGCCTCTCACTGTATCCAAACACACCTGCAGGGAGGCCTGCAGCCTGCAGGGCTGCCTCTCATCACCACAGGGGTCCTTTCTTAAGAGTTGGCTCATTTCTATTAAAGAACAGGAGCAAAGGCTCCCAGGAAACAACCCAGAGCAGGAGGGACTTCCTCCATGTCCAGGGTCAGCTCTCTGCCTCAGAGCTGGTATTCTCCAGCCTGCTGGCATCCCAGCAGGGCAGGCTCCTATTTCTGGGCTGTAGCACAAGCCACAGGTTATACAAGTCAGCTCAAGGTCAAAAGACAGAGCGAGGGGCTGGGAAGGTGGCTCAGTGATAGAGCACTTGCCTTGCATGCGTGAGGCCCTGGGTTCCATTCCTCAGCACCACATAAGCAAAAAAGAAAAAAGCCAAAGTGGTGCTGTAGCTCAAATGGTAGAGTGCTAGCCTTGAGCTGAAGAACTGAGGAACAGCGCGCAGGCCCAAGAGTTCAGGCCCCACGACTGGACCAAAAAAAAAAAAAAAAGACAGAGCAACTCTGATCTGGTGGGAGGACAGCGGCTTTTCAGAGGAACCCACCAAGGCCAACGTTTAAGTCTATTTGGAGTTATAGTTTGGATCCTAACTGTCACCCAGGCCCAAGTGCTGAAGGCTTGGTCATCCTCTTATATTGCTTTTGGGAAAAAATTAAGTCACTGAGAGCCAGGTACCAGCAGCTCACGCTTATAATCCTAGCTACTTGGGAGGCTCAGATCTGAGAATGAAGGTTTGAAGCTAGCCTGGGTAGAAAATCCATGAGATTCACATCTCCAATGAACCAGCAAAAAGCCAGAAGTGGGGCTGTGGTTCAAGTAGTAGAGTGCTAGCCAGGAGTGAAAAAGCTAAGCAAGAATAAGAGCTCCTGTGTTCAAACCCCAATAGCAGCACACAAAATGTCACTGGGGAATTGCCTCTAAGGCAATTGGAATCCCAGCTCCTTCCTTGTTTTTTAATTTTATTTTTTTAGCCCCTAGTCAGCATGAGGTAATTAGTTTCCTCTGCTAGGCACTCCTGCTACAATGTCCTGGGTCACTGTAGACCCAAAATGACAGGGCCAAGACACATGGACAGAAAACTCTGAAAGCATATGCCAAGATGAGCCTTTTTTCTTTTTAAGTTGTTTATCTCAGCCATTTTGTTACAGCAAGCTGACTCATACAGATAGCCCCTGCCTATCCAACAGGGGTTCTGTTTTTTTATTCTTCCAAGTTTGAGAAAGAAAAAAAGTCAATAAAAACCTGTGATGAAGGTATTTGTATGCCAAAAAGATCAGAAGTTATCCATTGCCATAACTGAAAACCAGGGCCTTCAACAGTTTAACACATAATGTCCTATGGTCTCTGGTTATCAAGTTCCCACTCTGTTCCTGGCAGTGCAAGGTAGCACCTCCAGTAGCTCAACACAAATGTTCTTGCAATTGAGCCAAGGTTCCAAAATTGCCCAATGCCTAGGGCTGGGACCCGGAGTCTGGGGTCCTCTCTCCCAGCAAGGAGTCCTGCAGGGCTGCAGCAAGGTTAACTTCCTGGGCCCACACTTCCTGTAAGCATCCAATGTGGAGGTGGGGGTACAGGACCCTGAGGTCTGTAACTGACTGTGGAATGTATCAAAATAATGATGATGAGGAAGAGGAGGAGGAGGAGGAGGAGGTGGAGGAGGAGGAGGACGAGGAGGAGCAGGAGGCTAAGATTGATGTCTGGAGAGATATTTAGATAAAGCAACGGTTACCAAAATGGGAAGTGTGGAATTTGGATGTTCCCCATAGAGCAGTTTTAACATCCCTGTATATTTAAATGTTTCATTGAAAAATAAAATAAGAATGCTTAGAGGGAGGCCATGGTAATCAAATAAAATAAATAAATAAATAAGACCGGAAATGTCACCAAAAACCACAGTCACATTGCTGAGGAGAAAACCAACCAACAGGGGGCTGGGAAGGTGGCTCTGTGGTAGAGTGCTTGCCTTGCATGCATGAAGCCCTGGGTTCAATTCCTCAGTATCACATAAGTAGAAAAAAGCCAGAAGGGGCGCTGTGGTTCAAGTGGTAGAGCGCTAACCTTGAGCTGAAGAGCTGAGGAAAAGCGAGCACCCAGGCCCTGAGTTCAGCCCCCATAACTGACCAAAAAAAAGAAAAGAAAAGAAAACCAACCAACAAAAATAAAATCCCTTTGGACCCAGCAACTTCCCTCTAGAAATTTATCATAAAGAAATAGCTGGAGCTGGGCACCGGTGGCTCACACCTGTAATCCTAGCTACTCAGGAGGGTGAGATCTGAGGATCTTGGTTCAAAGCCAGCCCGGGCAAGAAAGTCTGTGAAACTCTTATCTCCAATAAACCACCAGAAAACCAGAAGTGGCTCTGTAGCTCAAGTGGTAGAACGCTCACCTTGAGCTGAAGAGCTGAGGAACAGCGCCCAGGCCCAGAGTTCAAGCCCTACAACCAAAAAAAAAAAAAAAGAAAAGAAATAGCTGGGTATGTACATGCACAGAACCCAGAATGTACCTATGGAAACAAACAAACAAAACCATAAAAAGAGCAGAAAAATAAATAAGCCTTAAGAAAAAAAAAACTATAGTCAGGTGCCCAGTGGCTCACGCCTGTCATCCTAGCTACTTAGGAGGCTGAGATCTGAGGATCTCGGTTCAAAGCCAAACAGGCAGGAAAGTCAGTGAGACTCTTATCTCCAATAAACCACTCAGAAAACCAGAAGTAGATGATCGCACCTAGCTGGGTAATCTCAAGGTGAAGCTCCAGGCCTCCAAGACCCACACAGCCCTTCCACAGCTTCCAGCTCCTCCCATCTCGCCTCCGGGGGCTTGCTGGCTGTGTTTCAGCCATGCTCCCTGAAGCTCAGACCTGCCAGGTGTCTCTCAACACCAACTGTTCTCCTTTTTGCTCCAACTATTAGTCAGGCACATGGCCAGCCAAAATGCAAGCTAAGATCCAGTCACATGACCCAAAACACCAAGACTCCCCAAGACTATAAAAGACACAGAAGAATGGAACAAGCCCCACCCCAGTGGCTCACACCTGTAGTCTCCACTACTCTGGAGGCTGAGAGCTGAGGACTGAAGTTCAAAGCCAGCCTGGGCAAACAAATCAGAGATTCTTAGCTCAAAAAAGCTGTAAGTGGCCAGGCGCTGGTGGCTTACGCCTGTAATCCTAGCTACTCAGGACGCTGAGATCTAAGGATCGTGGTTCAAAGCTAGCCAGCCTGGGCAGGAAAGTCCGTGAGACTCTTTTTTTTTTTTTTTTTGGCTGGTCGTGGGGCCTGAACTCAGGGCCTGGGTGCCTGCCCTCAGCTCTTCAATGCAAGGTGAGCACTCTACCACAGTGCCACTTCCAGCTTTTTCTGCTTATGTGGTGCTGAGGAATTGAACCCAGGGCCTCATGCATACAAGGCAAGCACTCTACCACTGAGCCACCTTCCCAGCCACACACCCCCACCCCCACCCCACCACCACCGTGAGACTCTTATCTCCAATAAACCACTAGAAAACCGGAAGTGGCGCTGTGGCTCAAGCGCTCGCCTTGGGCTGAAGAGCCCAGGGACAGCACCCAAGCCCAGAGTTCAAGCCCCGCGACTGACTCCCAAAAAAGCTGTAAGTGGAGGCATGGCTCAAGTGGCAGAGTACCAGCTTTGAGTGAAAAGAACTGGAAGTGGCACCCAAAAATAAAATAATAAGAATGGGACAGAACCGTTGTGTTTATAGTTGTACAACACCTTCACCCCAGCTCAGCACCTGGCACACAGCAAGCAGGCCAGCATGACTGAGGGAAGAGCACCTGACGTGTGTACTGCACGACAGTACTCTGTGCTGCACAGCTTTCCTCCTTGCCAGAGATCATCTGTCCCTGAGCTCTCCCTTTTCCTCTTTAGCATTTTGGTTGCTAAGAATCAAGTTCTGTTGGGGTTCGCCATCCTCAACCAACACAGAAGGCAGGCAGCACAAACCCACTTTGGTCCTCAATGCCCCAGAGGCCGGGCAGGGCCTCCCGTCCAGGAGGAGGTGACGGGTTCTTAGGTCCCCCACCTCATCCTGTCCCATCTGCCCGGGCCAGGCCTCCGGTCCCTTGCCTTTAGCCACGCGCCCTTGCTCTCACCAGTGGCCCTGCGATCTGCCCACATGCTGCTAGAGCTGTGTCCTTCTAGACAAGGCCCCACTCGGGAAGGGTCTCCACGGCCTCCTGCATACACGCCTGAGGAGCCCTGTAACAGCTGAGGCCCGGAGGCAGGGCCAGGAAACCACACACCAGCCATGCTGCTCACTTTGTGGGGGCCCCTGAGCTTTGGGGTGGCTGGGGCAAGGGCTCTTGGACGGCCTTGGCAGGCTAGATGTTTCTCTTGAGGCAATGGCTGGAAACCCACAGCCCTTCCTGTCCCCACGCCACGAGGAGGATGAGCAGTGCACTCCAGGGATCGCTGTAACCAGCAGAGCAAAACTCACCACGGTGAGGACCAGGCCAGGTGCAGACGAGGAAAGAAACCTCAGCAGACACTGCCCCACCCCCCCTTACCACTCACCCCCCCCCCCCCCCCGTTCTAACTAAACGCTTTATCTGAAGCCTCAGGACAAGTCTGTAAAGTAGAATAAATACCATCCCCACCCTAAGTAAATCCTTACATGCCACAGGCTGGATGTATCTTTTTGGTATCTAGACCACACATGTACAAATGGGATCCTCTCCAGAAAGGTCTCACCCACGTGTGACTGTCACACCTGTGTGTGTGTGTGTGTGTGTGTCTGTCTGTCTGTCTGTCTCTGTGATGCTGGTATTAGGGCTTGACCTCAGGGCCTTGCATTCTCTCTTGGCTTTTTCACCCAAGGCTGGCACTCTACCACTTGAGCCACAGCTCCTCTTCCAGCTTTTTGCTGGTTAAAAAGAGCCACCTGTCTCCTGGATTTGTCTGCCCAGACTGGCTTTGAACCTGGATCCTCAGATCTCAGCTAGGATTACAGGTGTGAGCCACCAGTGCCCAACCTAGACATTGCTCTGGACTGTGGACGTCCAGTACAGGGCCTGTCCAAGGATTCTTTGGAGGGTAGCTCAAAAACAATCCAACATCAGCCAGGCATCAGTGGCTCACGCCTGTAATCATAACTACTTGGGAGGCTGAGGTCTGAGGACCGTGGTTTGAAGCTAGCCCAAGCAGGAAAATCCACATGAGACTCTTATCTCCAATTAACTACCAAAAAGCCAGAGTGGAGCAGTGGCTCAAGTGGTGGAGTGCCAGCCTTGAGCAAAAAAAAAAAATGCTTAGGCCCTGCTCACCAACTCCCTGGCTGATCTGAAGGCAGCACACACAAATAAGGCCTGTGGCACAACCACACCAGGTGGTCCAGACCCGAGCTACGCTGACAAGGCTCCCCACTAGCTAGGCTGCACAGACACTCAGCAACTGAGGCAGCATAGTGCAACACAAAGGTGATCCTGAGGTTTCCACCCTGGGTGATAAACGAGAGCAGGGTTCTTTATGCGCCACCAGTTTTAGAGTGATGGAAACCGGTGCACAGAGAAGTTGAGTTATTTGCCCGAAGTCACACCGCACCAGTAAAAAGCAACTGGGAGTTCAGAGCTAAGTTTCCCAGACTCTGGGTCTAAGTTTTCCCATGACAGGGCATCACCTGCCTTTTTTTTTTTCTTTTGACTTATACTTTCCAGTCCTTTTAGATCTATGCAAACAGGGTTAACAATTAATCACAAACAGTAAGATCTAAAATAAGATAAAATATAAAATGGTAAACTATTCCATGCACGCTCATAACCTTGAGCTGACTTAAAATACTCCACGGGCTCAATAAGGAAGTGCAAGGTCTTTTCTTATGGTACCAAATGTCTTCATCTTTCCCAAATGCTTGATTACCTGGACACAAGAAAAACAGACCTGCATCACAGCATCAATATCAAAATTCCCAGTTCTGCTTCAAGAAGAAGGAAACATTGCACATGGACTCATCCTTTCGTTCTGAACATTAGCTAACAACACAGCATTCCAATTTCAGCTACAGATCTTCCCCCCACTCCCTGGTCCTGCCCCCCCCTCCACCAGGCTGGCTGCAGGCCAGCCCCAAGCCTCGACAGAATGCAGAAGCAGCATTGGAGAACAGATGCATTTGCTACACACACTTCAAATTTAATCTGTCCCCGAAGAAATTCACCAAGGTGACACCTCATGCAACACAGAGTGAAATATTGAGGGAGGGTAAATGTGTGGAGGAAAAAAGAAATCGTAAGTTAATTTTCACATTTTTCATAAATGCGAGCTGCAAGCATTTGAAATACAAATGCATTCCACATTCACAGAAACATCTGGTAGCTATTCCACACCATTTCCAGGGCCTGGACTCCCCGTATCACCCAGGGTACTAATGAGGAGCGTGTGTTCAGCTGTAATAAAAATGGTAAAGATGCAGAGGGAATTAAGGGGTAACACTATAGCCTGGGACCAAGACACTGCAGTGGGAGATTTTATTGCAACAACACCATTGGCTAATAAGGGTTTCTGTTATTGTCCCATGGGGAATTCTGCAATGCTGTCAGCTGCAGAGAGACAAAACTCCCACAGATTGTCAGGCTGGGTATTGTAGGGCCTATTCTACACCCCCTGCCCCAGAGCCGAAAACCCCTTCTCCTTCTCCTCCTCCCCACCCCCCACCCCCCACTGTGAGATGTCAGGATCTGCTCCAAAAGGCACCCAGGATGCTTCCTCAGCCAATAGCACCGCCTGGTTTTCATTTGAACAGGAAAAGAAGGAACGTTATAAATACAAGGCTACCATGCAAAAACAAAGCTCAAAGGAAAAAAAAAAAAAACAACACCTGGAAGGCCCTGGGCTTCAGACCACCCTCTCCAGCCCCCAAGACACACAAACACACACACACACACACACACACACACACACACACACACACACACACACACACACACACACACACACACACACACACCATGTGCTCATATTTGGAGCATCTCAGATTACAGCTCATTGAATCTACAGACCCTTGGGGATGGTGCTGCAGAATGTACCATTAAATTCCAAGAGGGGACCCTCTACCCCAACCCCCACCTGGGTTTTTCAACAATAAAACTTAGCTGGAGGCTAACATTTATCATGACGGTGGAAAAAAAATCAAAAGTCAGAAGAGACCTAAAGCCTGTAATAAGGATTTCTCACAAGGAGAAAGTCGAGGATTTTCTACAGCACAACTGTTTAGGTATAGCTTACAGTGGCTTTCATCTGCCCTCTATGAAAATATGAAAATCCAATTCCAAGAAAAATGCCCAATCTGTTGGGCTCCAAGCCAGGGCATATTTGTATATTGTTGTGTTAAAAATCATGGTGCAACCATGCTGTGGAATTTCCTGTGTTCAAAGTTTTGTGGGTGTTTTGTTTTTTCTTAATTTCAAAAGAAAACAGAATATTTAAGAATCTGAGTTCACCAAGCTTCTCAGGACATTAGCTCTTCCCCCTCTGAAAGATACCTATTTGAAAGTGTCCACAGAGGGGACTTGGGTGACTGAGAGGAAGGGACATTGCTTTGTTTTGTATTTTGATGACCTAAAGAGAAGAGGCAGCAGAGGGGACATGCCTAGATATCACCTGGAGAGACGGCAAGTGACAGCTCACTGTCACTAGAGAGGTAGAGAAGGTGTGCCTTCAGGGACACGCGGCCCGCTTAGCAAGGCCGTGGCTTCCACTCCATTGCAGCACCAAAGTGAAAAAGAAAAGGAAAAGAATAAAAGTAAATAAATTATGTAATAAAAGCTGGGCGTGGGGCTGGGAAGGTGGCTCAGTGGTAGAGCGCTTGCCTTGCATACATGAGGCCCTCAGCACCACATAAGCAAAAAGAAAAAAGCCAGAAGTGGCGCTGTGGCTCAAGTGGTACTACGCTAGCCTTGAGCTGAAGAGCTGAGGGACAGCGCCCAGGCCCAGAGTTCAGGCCCCATGACCGGACTCCTCCTCCCCCCCCAAAAAAAGCTGGGCGCCAGTGGCTCACCCCTGTAATCTCAGTTACCTAAGAGGCTGACATGTGAGGATAGTGGTTTGAAGGCAGCCTGGGCAGAAAAGTCTGTGGGACTCTTATAAACTACTCAAAAAAAAAAAAAAAAAAAAGCCAGAAGTGGCACTGTGGCTCAAGTGGCAGAGTGCTAGAGAGGCTCAGGGTCAGAGCCCAGGCCTTGAGTTCAAGTCTCAATATAGATAGATAGGTAGATAGAATAGACAGACAGACAGACAGACAGACAGACAGAAAAAGTATCCTCTTTGTAGACTTATAATGATGAATAAAATATTTAAGACAAGATATCTTTATACCATTCCCCAGTCATTACTCCCCCAGAAACTACTTCCAAGAACTGTACTGGGAAGATTTCAAATGCACAGTACGAGAGTAAAAGGCCTGTTCTCTGAGTACATTCTGGAAGTACAAGATGAAAAGGTGAGAACAAGACAGGCACCAATGGCTCACACCTGTAATCTCAGTGACTCAGGAGACTGAGATCTGAGAATGCTAGTTCAAAGCCAGCCAGGGCAGGAAAGTCCATGAGATTCTTATCTCCAATTAATCAGCAAAATGCTGGAGTAGAGGCTCTAGGGGTAAAGTGCCAGCCTTGAGCAGAAAAACCAAGACAGGTACAAGGCTCTAAGTTCAAGGCCTAGTGTTGGTATAAAGAAACAGCTGCGAGGAGGGGAGAAAAAGAGAGGGGGAAAGGAGGAAAGGGGAGCAGGGGAGGGAGAGAAAGAGACAGAGAGACAGAGAGAGACAGCGAGACAGAGAGAGACAGAGAGAGACAGAGAGAGAGAAGGGAGGGGTGTCTTCTGGGAAATAATTCTGGCAATCCAGAGTAAAAAGGCCTTGGCTATCCTTCCGGTTGGCTCTGGATCTATATGAAGCTGCCTCTGTTCTTCTTTCGATGATACATATCTAACACCAACACCACTCATCTAGGGGGAGATTCGAGTTTATAGGAGGTTATTTCCCAAATGGCTCGGCACAGAGACCAAGAACAAACAAATCTAAGGATCTGGAGGATGGCAGAAAATGTTCTTTATAAAGATATAAGTAAATAAAAACAGTCCTGAAGACTGATCTCAGAGCCTCTAAGCCATGCCCTGAATACAAAAATAGACTCTGTTATTCTCCCACCCTGAGTCTGGCAGATACAAAAATGACTGAAAGAAAACAGACTTTATTAAAAGGAAAATGCTTAATTGATCTAAATTGCACTGTTGAATGTAACTTAGCCACACAATAAAAATTGTAACACGAATCCTACTATTGCAGTATTTTATGACTTTAAAAGATACAAGGCCACTCCTCATTAACTGTGCGACGACATGATCAACTTGTTCAGAATTTGTCTCACACCTGCAATAATCCCTAAGCAAATGTTCTTCTTCCCACCACTGGGACTAGGGACTGATAGCAAGGTTTCAGACATGCTCAGAACATGCTAAGTACCAGGCCCTAATTGTGTGTGTGTGTGTGTGTGTGTGTGTGTGTGTGTGTGTGTGTGTGTGTGTGTGTGTGTGTGTGTGTGTGTGTGTGTGTGTGTGTGTGTGTGTGTGTGTGTGTGTGTGTGTGTGTGTGTGTGTCTCCTAGTAGTAATGGGGCTTGAACTCGGTAGTATTTTCTGCTCAAGGCTGGTGCTTTACCACTTGAACCACAGCTCCTCTTCCATCTTTTTGGCTGGTTAACTGGAGATAAGAGTGTCATGGATGTTTTCTACCAGGTTGGCTTCAAACCTCAACCTTCAGATCTCAGCCTCTTGAGTAGCTAGGATTACAGGCATGGATCACTAGCATCCAGCTTATTTTCTTTTTTTACCCCTAGCCAACTGGTATCACACAAGGAAGAAGAGGATAGGGAAACAGGCGAGCGGGCACACAGAACCAAGGAGAAATAACACATACATTGCCAGGAGCCAACTCTTAGGCCTCCGGCCTAGGGCTATGGAAGGTAAGCTACAAGACAGAAGATGAAGGGGGAACAGGAGAGGGGACTGGTCAGAAGGACAGAAGAGGGAAGGCACACTGCTGGGGAGCCAAACTCCAGCCCTGAAACGCTGGTCCTGATTACAGATAGGAGAAAGGAGATTTTAAAAAGACAATCTACCAATTTTGGGTTTGGCCCTGAAAAATACTGCTAATGACAGCCATGTGTACAAAAATGGGCCACGAACTGAAAACACATTTACTTTAAGGATTTTCTATATAATCAAGATACTCACCAATTGGTTTGGAAAGAATGAAGTGCTTAACATGGAGGCCAAATTACCCAGCTTAATATATATGTCAAAACCTATTACAAGACTGAATATTATGCCTTCCTCTTCCCACTTACTAGGTCAGATACTTCTGCCATGAGAAACTGAGCTGGCAGATGCAGAGAACTTGGGGAACACCTGGTCACAGGGGTCTGGAGGTCCACTTGCTCCTTTCACAGTTACAAACTTTGGAGAAATGATGGCTCTAGAGATAACAGCGTTCACGGTATGACGGGCCAATCAAGCACTGAGAACATCTCAATGGAGACTGAGGCACAGCTGGCCTTTGAAAGACACTGTAGCCTGGCCCTGGTTTCTTTACCTGATTAAGATTCAGATACTCCTTAATCCAGTTACACTTGTTATAGAATTTCTTGATAGCAAATATCAACTTTCATAAACCTACTGTTTAACTTCTGTGAGAGAGAGTGTGTGAGTGTGTGTGTGTGTCTGTGTGCCTGTGTGTCTGTGTGTGTCTGTGTGTCTGTGTGTGTGTGTGTCTGCATGTCTGTGTGGTCTCCTTGGCTGGGAACTGCATAAGGGCCGTGTCTCTTTTACTTATCCTCTACCACAGTGCTGGGCATTAGGCCTGGCACACAGCAAGGGTTCGAAACTCCTTGCTGGGTGATAAATTCGTCATGCAATTAAAATCCCAAGCTACTCATTCTTCATGGACTGTGGCTCCAGTCTGCGAGGCTGATGTGTCAGTCTGCTCACATTTTAGCTGGCTAACTTCAGGCAATTTCTTTTTCTTACAATTCTTAGTATTAGCATCAATTCATCATAAAGATGGAGGGGGAACATTCTGACATGTCCATATATGTATACAACATCCCTTGATCAGACTCACCCCGCCACAGCTCACCCTTCTCTCTCCCCATACCCCCTTCTCTCAAACCAATCTCCACAAGCTTCCTTGTTCTATTTGCACACAGGTCCATAGGTATTTCGACCATATCCACTGTCCTCCTCCCTCTCTGTTCACCCTACCCCTACCTACCTCCACTAACATGGTCCAACCCGGACGGGACCTGCTCTACAACCTCAAGCAGTTTCTTAGCCTTTCCCTCTATGTTTTGTTTACATCATGGAGATATTAATAGGACTGTTCTTAGAATTAGCTTGCTTTTAGTATCATATGACTATAATTATCATTACCATATTTCTAACTATGGAATGTGTTCTGGAGGTAAAAAAAAGTGCTTTTAAGACCATCTCAACTTCCCCTTGCATGTTGAACATGAACTATTCAACTTGTGGGCAGGGATGGGTGAGGGAAACTGGGGGAGAGAGAGGAAAGGAAGAGATGACACTGTCCAAAAAGAAATGCAATCCCATTTGTCCAATCTTTCTTTGATTTGTTGTGTTTCCAGGTCTCTATTAAGAAAATTTCGGCCTGTTCCAAGGAGACCTAGCGTTTCTCCTATTCTGTCCTGTAATGTTTTCAGGGTGTCTGCTTTGACTCCGAGGTCTTTGATCCATTTGGAGTTGACTCTGGTGCAGGATGATATATAAGGATCTACCTTTAGTTTTCTACAGGTGATTAACCAATTTTGCCAGCACCATTCACTGAAGAGGCTGTCTTTCTGGATTGCATGAAGCTGCAGAGCTTCTGCATAGCAAAGGACATAGCTAGCAAGATCAATAGAAAGCCCACAGATTGGGAGAAGATCTTCACTAGCTATACAATGGACAAGGGTCTCATACCTAAAATATACTTGGAACTCAACAACAAATCCTCAAAGAAACAACTGCCCAATAAATAAGTAGGCTAAAGACTTAAAGAGAAACTTTTCTGAAGCGTAAATAAGAATGGCCAATAGACACATGAAGAAATGCTCAACCTCCCTAGCCATAAAAGAAATGCAAATCAAAACAACATTGAGATTCCACCTCACCCCAGTTAGAATGGCTAAAATCAAGAACTCTAACAACAACAGATGCTGGAGGGGATGTGGACAGAAAGGAACCATACTGCATTGTTGGTGGGAATGTAAACTTGTTCAACCACTTTGGAAAGTAGTATGGAGGTTCCTCAAGACTCCACCTAGAGCTCCCATATTACCCAGCAATCCCATTTTTGGGCATTTACCCAAATGATCACAAACAAGACCATATTAAAGCTACCAGCACAACTATATTTATTGCAGCATTATTTACCATAGCTAAGATATAGAACCAACCCAGATGCCCCCGGTGTATATACACAATGGAATTCGATGCCTCCATCAGAAAGAATGACATTGCCCCATTTGTTAGGAAATGTAAAGACTTGGGAAAAATTATATTAAGTGAAGTAAGCCAGGCCCAAAGAAACATGGTCCCATGTTTCCCTTACTTGCAATAACTAGTATATGTCGAGACAAGCAGAAAAGGTCAGATAAGATGATGTTAGGTAAAATGAACCCCAAGATAAGGACACAAATGGTTTTTTTTCTTTCTTGCTATTGTTTCTACATATTTATAAGGTGATTTTTTTTGTTGTTGCTTTGTATGTCCTTCCCTGATGCTATAATAACCCTTGTTTTCACTATATTTGATGCTGGTATAATTTGGGGAGCGGAAGAAAAAAAACAAATTGTTTAAATAGGGATACAAGTGGACCCATTGCAACAATGAGATGTACAAGACGCTATGTCGAAAAACGAACTTTGGCGTGGGGGGGAGGGAGTGTAGTCATGGAGATGGGAGGGCAGGGATGGTAGGGGAAGAACAGAGGAGGAGGCGACAATGCTTAATAAGAAATGTACTACCTTGCTCATGTAATTGTAACCCCTCTGTATGGTATTTTCACAATAAAAAACTTATTTTAAAAAAATGTACTCATTAGCTGACATGAAACGGTAACGCCTCTGTACATCAGCTTTATAGTAACAATAAAAAAGATGAAAATGCACTCTATTTATAAATCATTTTATTAAATGGCAAACCTTTTGGACAACTACTTACAGGTAATAAAAAAATGAACCAGCTAACATGAATGCCCAAAGTAAGAATTAAACTAATTAAAACAAAAAAAAATAGAGGCGCAAAATTAATATACCAAGAGAGGTTTAATCAAGAACTTGTTTTACTCCAAAAATTTCCCCATCAATCTATGATGATACAAACTCTTTTATTATTTATTATTTACATACTAAGTTATCTCTAGAAAATAAATTGAGGGCCAAATAACAGAAACCCCTGAAGCTGCTCCTCAGCTGCCAATCAATGCAAAAGTCTTTACAGGCTGTGTGAAAGTGGCTCACACCTGAAACTGTCTAATCAGGAGATAGAAGGATTGCTGCTCAAAGCCATCCAAGAGATTCCAGCTCTAATTACCAGCAGAAAGCTAGCCTGGAGGCATGGCTCAAGTGGTAGAGCACTATCCCTGAACTGAAAAGCCAAACAAAAGCACAAGGCCTGAGTTCAAGCCCTCTACTCCTTCTCTGTTTCTGTTTCTGTTTCTCCCTCTCTTTCTCTCTCTCTCTGTCTCTCTCTCTCTGCCATAGAGAAATATTTTCAAGAAGATAGTTAGAAGAGCTCAGTTCTTTTGAGTGGTCTCAAACCCAGCCTTCTATTAGCCAAGATAAAGAGAAAACATGATGTTTCACTCAATCTTATAAAAAAAGAAAACAAAAAAAAGCTTCTTCTGGGTTTCAATGTAAAAGCCTTCTAATAATGCAAAGACCAATGACTTTAGTCGACATTTTACATAAACTGCAGTCCTGCTGTTAAGTAACACCCCTCTGCTGGGATAAATGAGATACCTGTCCCACGGAGTGTCTTAGCGAGCCATGCGCACAGCGAAACCACACAGAACACGCTGGAAAACACACATCTGTATCTGACAAAGCAACCTTTCAAAAGCAATGTGCCTTTTGATGTTTCAAGGCCAAAGCTGTGTGTGTGTGTGTGTGTGTGTGTGTGTGTGTGTGTGTGTGTGTGTGTGTGTGTGTGTGTGTGTGTGTGTGTGTTTAAAGTGTGTGTGTGTGTGTGTGTGTTTAAAGTTTGTCACATTCAGTCCAAGCAAATTCTGTTTTTCTCAAATCTGTGTGTAGCATTTTGCAGGAGGTGGGAAGCAGATTTTTCTTCGGTGTTTTTCCACTTGGGACCAACTAGTTGGTCTCTCTCTCCTAAGCAAGCCAGGGGGAAGTCGCCTCTTTTCACTTCAATACAAGCATATAAGCTTTCAAATGATCAATCTGAAAATAAAATGCTTTACATACCAATTCTTATAAGTAGAAAAAGAGAGAGAAAGCTTTGATTCAAGATTTGTGCAGAAAAAATATGCTAACACTATATTAAACTAATAATTTCTTCTCTTGTATTTCACATCATACTCCCTTCTTCCTGTCTTCCCATCACACAATAATGCTTCCTGTACTCAACACTGACAGGACTATTCCTCACAAGCAAAATTATCAAACAAATAAAGGTTTTATTCCTTTTGACAAAGGAACTCTACTTATTCTTAAGGAAAATCTACCACAAAGTGTGCTACATACACAATTGCTTTCTAACCACCTTAAACATTTTGAGCAATCCTGAGTATCATTTACTTTTTTTTTCTTTGAATACTTAAGAGGCATCATTATAAATACTAGTTACCATTTGGTCAGGTTGGTATGGTATTTCAGGTTTTATGTCCAATAAATAAGCCTGTATTTCTACTCTTCACAATTCTGCCTGTACTTTCTGTACTTGTGGAGTTTTGTCCAGATAAGACGGACAGTCTATTTCAACCTCAAGCTCATCACTTTCCATCTGTCATATTCCATCATTCACATTAAATTTGAGGTCAATCCTGCCAAAGAGCCAGAAGGTGGCTACCCACCCCATTTACCGAGTGGCCTTTATGTGTTTCTGACCTTTTTTTTTCCCTTGTAACTCATTAAAACATTCTGGCTTCTCTCATAATACAAGAAACTACTGTAAAACGCACTGTATAAACAAAACAATGCTACAGACCCTGTAAATGTTCATCTGAGGTGAACAGTGAGCTATGAAAGTGAAGCTCATGCACTGAGAGTGAACTGTGTGCAGTTTAGTTCACACCAAGACCATGTTGAAAGGCCTATTTTCCTAGTGCTCAGGGACTTCAAGTATTTTAGAAATTCTAAGAAAGCCACTTGTGGTTAATGCTTGGAATCCTGGTTACTTAGGAGGCTGAAGACCACAGTTCAAACCCAGCCCAGTCAGAAAAGTCTATAAGACTCTTACCTCCAATTAACCAGCAAAACTCTGGAAGTAGAGGTATACCTCAAATGGTAGAGCCCCAGCCTGGATAGAAAAGGCCAAACAAGAGCTTTCTGGGACTTAAAAAACTCTGGGCCTGGGCAGTGTCCCTGAGCTTTTTCACTCAAAGGTCCCGTTTCCAAGGTCTCTATTCGACAATGCTCAGCAAAGAACTGCAGATATTAGCACAGTATAACACATGAAATGGCAGACCCTCTTCCTAGCAAGGTCAGCTGTAAAACAGAACGCTCCGACCTTGGCAAATGGCTGGAACAGGAACTTGGAGGAGAATATATTTGTTTATTTGTTCGCAACTACTGCCTATCTGAAATTATCCCCTTGGGTTTCAAGCTGGGAAAGATTCAAATGTCCAAATTACTACAACTACCTTCCTCGCTGCTTTTGACTATAAAGCAGTCCCTGTGGACACCGATCTTAAACCGCCCCGGCCCTGCCAGGACAAATGTTGGCCTATGTATTCCAGTAAGGCGATGGGTGTTCTGAAGGTCAAACAAAATATGGATTGTTTCCAAATGGAAAGGAAGTCTTTGCTTTCTGGACCGAGCTCCCTTCTCCTCCCCTCACTACCCCCCCCCACCTCACCCCCATCCCGCCCAAACTCAGCCTTGACTTGGTAAGCAACGAGCTAGTAAACTAAAAACTGGACATGGCCTTCGTTTTCAATCAGTACTTTCTGAATAATCCTGTTGATAACAAGAAAAAGAAAATGTGAATGCACCTCATGTTGGTAGCTCCCCTGATTTGGCTATGGGCTCTAACGAATGCATCCATGAATGTTTAAAAGAATAATCTCACTAAAACAGTTAGAGATTTTTTTTTTTCCTGTGCTTGGAATGGAACCCAGGACTTTGCAAATGCTCAGAACACCATCCTCAGACTTTGGATTTAAAGAGAGAGGGTGTCAGGCCAGCCTTGAGAAAGGGCAAGGAGGTGGCTCACCACTAAATTCACTTGGACATGAATTTTCATGTTCCAATGGGTCTTGCTGGTATTTTAATTTTCACTCTATACTATTAAAGAATAGAATCTTCTTAACCGACTCATTTCTCCCCCTTTGTCCTCAGTCTTCTTATTTTCCTTTCCTTATTTATTATTTTTTAAAGAAAAGTTTAGGGCAGCAAGAAAACCCAGCTGAGGCATAGAGAAAAGCTGACTTGGCACATGCCTATGTTGTTTTCTATTTTCCTTCCTGCATGGGAGTAGCTGGAGAGCAGCATGTAAGATTCACTGGGCCCTGGGGTAGAAAGCAGAGCATTCTCTACACTGCTCTAAGAGGCTAGATTGGATTCGGTATGTCCCCTGTGGTTCTAAGTAAGGATGACAGATACTGTGTATCTTTATAGAGATGCACGGGGAAAAGTGGGGGAAGTGAGATCAAGGGAGTATTCAGAGATATAATTTCATATACACAGAGGGAGAGTGTGTGTGTGTGTGTGTGTGTGTGTGTGTGTGTGTGTGTGTGTGTGTGTGTGTGTGTGTGTGTGTGTGTGTGTGTGTGTGTGTGTGTGTGTGTGTGTGTGTGTGTGTGGTGGAGGAGGGAAGTTTAATGTAAACTGTGACTACATTAATGCTTTTGCATATTTCTGCTGTAGTACCACATGCTGGAAAACACAGTGATCATTTACCCTGGTTTGGGCTTCAGGATTTACATGAGGTTGTGGCTTGCTTTCTTCCCCAGATTCTTCTCAGCTCCTCTCCTTCAAACCCATCTGATAACTTCTTTCTGAATGTGAGATTATTTGCTGTCAGCAGGATGCTGCCCATACACACATCCTGGCCATGGCGTAGAACTGCTTCTGAAAGGCTGCTCACAGGTCCTGCAGGTCACTGACAGCCATGAGGGCAGGGAGAGTTCACAAGCAACCCTTGATCCTGCCCTCATCCCGGCCCACTGCCCCTGTGCAAGTGGCCACTTCTCAGAGAGCTAAGCTGTCCCATGGGTTGAAAATAACCCTTTGACCCACATAGAAATTTAGACCCAAAGGAAGCTGAGACAATTCCTTGCTGAGCGCAATCCTTCTGTTGTGAAGGCCGTTGGGAGTGGGGAACCTCAAACCCAAGGTCATTCAGCAGTGATTTAAGTCCTAGCATGACACTACATCCATCACGAGCAACGACACAATGCGCCTGCTAGACATCAAGGCCTCCCTGTGCCGGCACTACCACAAATTCTTTTTTTTTTGGTTGGTCGTGGGGCTTGAACTCGGTCTGGGCGCTGTCCTTCAGCTCTTCAGCTCAAGGTGAGCACTCTACCATTTGAGCCATAGCACCACTTCCTGTTTTCTGATGGTTTATTGGAGATAAGAGTCTCATGGTCTCTCCTGTCTGGGCTGGCTTTGAACGGTGATCCTCAAATCTCAGTCTCCTGAGTAGTTGGGATGACAGGTGTGAGTCACCAGCTCACTATCAGAAATTAGTTATGACTCATGCCCCTGGGCCAAATGACAGGGCTAGTGGCTTCGACACCCCATCCCCATATCCAAGGCCACTCTTGCTGCCTGTCTCTATTCATAGCATGATTCCAGTATTTAAAGATATTTTCCCTTCTGTATTTTCCCCCACTAAAGTTCTAAAGAGACTGGACTGGTTTCAGAACAACAGGAACAGAACACTGGCTACTCAGAAGATGGTGTCATTTGGGACTTTGTTTGTTTGGGAAAGGGCCTGGCTGGGAGCCCGGCCTGGACTTAAGCAGGGGATGTGGGGATTATAAGAGTGCCCAGTACAGACCAGAAGGTTCACATTTTTGAAATGGCTTCTAAGAAACTGTCGCTTTATGCAGAACACAATCTTTTAGGTAAATTGTGATCACCCAGGATTTGTTATAAGATGTAAATGAGAAAATACACAAAGGTGTCCCTAGCCTATTGTTTGATTTTTTACCTATAGAGCAATCATAACCCTCATTAATACTTTTCAGAGCGTGTGGACATTCAGAAGTAAGTACAATCTTCTTAGCCAGCTTTGGATAGCAAATGACCTATCCAACCTCTCTGCACAGATATTATACAATAATTGTAATTATACTACACTGTAATTGGTAGAACTGTAAATATATCAATTATATTACACTATAACTTTCCAACAGAACTGTAAAGGTATTACAGTAACAGTAATCAACCAGTGGTAAAGGTATTACAGTATTCCAGGCACAGGTGTTAACTGCCACCAAATTAACAGTAGAGAAATACAGGCAATAACCTAAATGTGCGTCATTAATGAACAGTGTATCTGTTAACATGAAATATTCTATATATGCTGCCATTAGATTAATGCTACTTGTACTGGTGGAAGCGTCAGGGGATATTTTTAGCTGCAAAACCATGTGTAAAAGTGACATAATTTATTAACCCTCTAGAACTACATGCAACACGCATTGCATGAAAGTGTATAAAAAAAGATCGAGTGGATGACTATTAATAAGTAGTCCTTATATAAGTGGGAGACGATGCTAGCATGGGGCATTGGGAGAGACAAGGGGATCCCTGACTCTACTTTCTGTCCTACGTGACTTATGTTTCATTATGCAAATGTGATTTTACTATTACGCATACAATTGAAACCTAAGGCATTTGCCTTACTTTACTGTACAAATAATTAAGATCAAAGCCAGTGCTGGCTGATTAGTTCCTGCTCTGGCCATCTTACTTCAGGGCCACATCATGGTGGTTCAAAGGGACAACCGCAGTGTCATTCCAGAAAGCAGAGAACTCTGGTCTTTCCTTGAGTGACAATACCCTCTCATCAACTTGAGGCTTTGCCCCGTCCTGCCCTCCCGCATCGTGGTATGCCACACTGCCAAGCTGGAATCTTGGAAGATCCATAGCATACTGTCAGGGAAACAGGAAAATTCTGGCTCTGCCTATGCCAGTAGCGACTCTTTCTCAGCCCTTTCTTCTCAAAATGGAGATTGTCTACACTCTGCAAACAGGAGCCACGCTAAGCACTCAGCAAATGACAGTTTGTATTGCCACTATTATGAATGAGGCAATTCTTAGTTTTCAAGATCAGTACTCATCTGTAAAAGGAGGGCCTACCATTTGATTCTCTTCAAAGCTGCTAATAGTCAGCAAACATGGACTAGAGGAGACAATGAATGAACACAGGAACAGCGCATCTAGGCAGCTAGGGCACTGGCAGTGGTGAGACTTCTAAGACTACTGCCACACCCTGTGGGTAAGAGGGAAAGGCAGTGCAGGGACCTTTCCCTCCAGTCTAAAGGACTTGAAAATCTGGAGAGGTGCTAGACGTATAGACATATCCACGGAAAAAATTCCAAAACATCTCCTGGCACCTGCAATAGACTATAGCAAAGCATGATGACTGTAGCAAACAGATGAATGCCTGTGACCTTCCCAAAGGTCAGGCTTCACATGCCAGTTTCCTCGATCTTTTAGGATAGAAGAGTAAGTCCAATCCTTCTAGAATCAAAGGCTGATATTATCTCTTCATGTCTAAGTCTATCTTTGTGGCATAATTCTTTATAACTCTTTCCAAATTCCCCTAGTAAAAGCTCCCCCCATCTCTCTCTCTCCCTACCCCCCGACCACCATTCTCTCTCCACTCCTCTAATAAACTTTGGTATTTCTACCCTACCTTTTTCTTTTCCCTTTTTCTTTGTGGTCCACAAGATCAACCCAAGGTTTTCACACATTCTAGGCAAGCACTCTAACATTGAGCTAATAGCCTAGTCCTTTCTTTATTTTAAAATAAGATGTCACTAAATTGCCCACACTAACTTCAAACTTGTAATCCTCCTGCCTCAGCCTCCTGAGGACTGACCAGTATTACAGGCATGTACTACCTACCATGCCTGGTTCTGAGGTGATTTTTATTTGGTGTAAGCTACCTAAAACAAAAGACAGCAAAGGATGAATTGGCATTAAAATAAATTATCAACCTAGGAAAGTCTACTTTGGAGAACTTGGTGGAAGTCTCTTATGAAGTCAAGCATACTCTTTACCAGCAACTACCTAAGAAAACTGGGAAGCTATGTTCACACAAAAGACATGTTTGCAAACGTTCATGACTCCTTAACTACATATGAGTCCAAGGAAACAAACCCACATATCCCACATCAGGTGAATGGGTAAACAAATTGGGACATGTCCGTACAACAAAATATACTTGGCACTGAAAAATAACAAATTACTGATACATGCCACCGGCGGACTGTGCAGTCCCAAAAACATTTTTGTTGAAAAGAAGCCAGACACCAAAGAGTACATAAAATCCCAGAACAGCAAAGCTAACCTATCACAAAGGAAGTGACCATGCACAGGACTGGGAAGTAAACAACAAGGGAACTGGAAAATTAGGGAGGAGGTGGATGATAGATCATTTTCTTCATCTTGATTGTAGTGGTGGTATTTGGGCATAGGTATTCCTCACAACTCATCAAAATGTGCATGCAAGGTGTGCACTTTAATCTATGTAAATTATACTTCAAGAAAGTTGATTTTAAAAAGAAAAAAGCATGTCGCATGTTATTTTCTTTTTCATTGTTTATATTTTTCCAGTACTAGGACTTGAACTCAAAGTCTTATACTCTGTTTTGCTCAAGGCTAGTCCTCTACCATTTGAGCCACATTTCCACTTCCAACTTTTTTGGTAGTTAACTGGAAATAAAAGTCTTAAGAACTTTCTTGCTTGGGCTGGCTTTGAACCTCAATCCTCAGATCTTAGCTTCCTAAGTAAGCAAAGATTACAGGCATGAGCCACCGGCACCTGGCCAACTCTAAATATTTATAAAAGCAGAATATAACAGAACCACTTTACCTAAATAAGAGTCCTCTCGGGAACAGTTCCCTTCACTGATTCAAGCTAAGACATCTCACCAATTTCACCAGCCTCCCCCCGAGCCTCAGAGTTCCAACATATGGGATGGAGACCCCGTAGGTGCAAGCCAGGCACACGGTTAGTGTTTGCCGCTAAGCATCATAGCAACAAATGGCAGGCAGAGCCAATGTGGGGTGTGCACATGGAATGGTTCTCCATTCTATTCTCAGCTCACATCGCTAACTTACTGACAAGACAGTTAAACATGACCATTATCAGTGGGAATGTGGACAGACTCCCTGGGCTGGTAGGAATAAGACAACTCTAGCAGTAATCCCCAAAGTTTCTTAGTCTCAACAGGTTCAACTGCCTGCTCCAAACCTTTTCTGAAACTATTACCAAACTAAAACAGCTTTAAACTGCCTGCTACTTCCTGACCCTGGTTTGAAGGATTGGAAAAAAAGAGACACACAGGACTCCCAATTAGCCGCCTCTTCTGAAGCCTTCTTTGTATGCATGCCTGGTGACATAATTCATCCACTAAGCCTTCAGGCTGCGAGAACAGCTCCAGGTACACAGTAGGAGCTTGATAAATGTTTATAGACGTGAGGAGAAAACATCTGAGTGTGGATGGCGAACAAAGCTTTGACTCTCCTAGGGTCACTTTTTTAGCCAACTTATTAATAACAATAACAGTGCAGCTCATCAAAAAGCTGAAAACGAGCTGACTTGGAGAAGGCTGCTGTCCCTCCCTGCTCACTGAATGAATAAATCTCTTCAGTTTCTCTGACCCTCATCCAGAACGCAAAGTAGCCATGGCCAGTGCGGGCCTGACTCCCACTGCCCTGTTATTAACCTTCCTGCTAATTGTGAACGGATCCCAGGTAAACAGTTCAGCTGCACACTGCCCAGAATGGCACTTGCAATCCAGGCCTCCGTGGCTCCAGGGTACAGGCTTCTCAGCTCACCCCAATCCTCTTCCTCGTCCCTCCCCCAGAGCCTGGAATGTCAGGATAGCTGTGGAATAAACCTAGAAATGTTCACTTCTTTCTTTCATTACCATGAGCATGAGGCCAGCCAGGCTCCAGTGCTCAGACCTGTAATCCTAGCTACTCAGGAGGCTGAGAGAAGAGGATGGCAGTGAGGCTTTTATCTTCAGTTGACCACCAAAAGGCTAGACATGGAGCTATGAATCAAGTGGTAGAGCAACAGCCTTGAACAGAGAAAGCTCAGGGACAGTGCCCAGGCCTTGAGTTCAAGCCCCAAGAGTGGCGTGCACACGTGTACACACACACACACACACACACACACACACACACACACACACACACACACAAATATCATGAGGCCAAGTCATTCATACCAAGACAAGATTCACAATCAAGATGAACCCTCAAATGTAACCAATCAACTCTCCCCCTCATCTCCACCCCCACCAGTATTTTGGCTTCATTAAGTAACCTTGGCACACACATTTTACACAGGTGACCTCAGCCAAGACAGGAAGGAAATGTCAAACTCATGGCCTTGTGTACAAATGGTGAGCACTGAAATGAGTGGAAACTAACTGGGACCCTTGAGGTTATACTTTAACTTAAGTCTAGCGTTAAAGGAAAACTCAAGCTAATTGAGTTCGCTGTGTCAACAGGAAAGTTCCCAAGGAATCATTGGGAAGCAATGGTGGTCACCATGGCAACAGCACAAGGCTCCAAGGGCTGGATAGATAAGAGAACTTCCCTTCACTCCTGTTCCCCAGGATGAGTCGTTCCCTCTGGATGGGTCACCCTTGTAAGAGGCAGCACCGGTCAAGCCCACGGCACACAGTAACATCAGGCTTGGATAAAGGGCTGCTTAGGTAAAGGCAGGCCTGAATTCTTCTAGAAAGGAATGCTGCTTTAAACTCACTTCTATCACTGTAGTTGTATCCAATAGCCACACACACCCCCACCCTAGCTCCTTGAACTCTGGTAGAGCAGGGTGGGCAGGTAAGGAGCTGTTAATGTTCCCAAATGCAGTAAATGGGTGCTGTCAGCTCCACTGTCATGACTAACTTTCATGTGCACAAGGGGAGGCCTTCTTTCTCTGGCTCATGTTCCTGAGAACCTGTTCTGTTGGCAAATCATCGATGCCAGCCCTCTCAACTTCCCCAACACTTCCACCTCCAAGGGACTCCTCAGTCACTGCCCCAACAGACGGACAGACATGGGCATGCTGTGGGCCAGGATGCCCCTGGAATGGCATCAGAAACCTCAAGCACTTGCTCTAGTCCGGTGAAGTTCCCAGGTGAGGACCGAGGATGTGGATGCCCAAAGGGCTCAGTCAGGAAACATCCAGAAGCACCCAGAACATGATCAAACCCTCACAGGAGGATCAGCACTTCAAGCTATGTATAAAGATTCTCATGGAGCCAGACACTAGTTGGCTCACGCCTGTAATCCCAGCTCCTGAGGAGGCTGAGATCTGGGGATCACGGTTCAAAACCAGCCTGGGCAGGAAGGTCTGTGAGCTTCTCATTTCCAATGAACCACCAGAAAACCAGAAGTGGAGTTGTGGCTCAAAGTGGTAGAGCACTAGCCTTGAGAGAAAAAGCTCAGAGACAGTGCCCAGGCCCTGAGTTCAAGACTCACAACCAACAACAACAACAAAAAATACTCAAAGCTCATCACTTCCCAGATGAGCTGAAACCAACAAGGGCCCTTGGAGCACAAAAAATAACGATCACTAGAAAAGAAGGGACCCAGACAGGACAAAGTCCAAATGTGGTTGTTGCAGGCAAAGCTCTGTTCTAACGGTACAGTCTCACACGTGGCTCTCCCGCTTCCTTAAAGGCCTCTGTCTTTCCCTGAAGTCACAGGCTGCCTCTGGCAGGCTCTGCTAGCCCCCAAGGGCAGATTACTTGCAGCTACTTCTGTGTGGTATGACTTTGTTTTGGTTTAGCCCTGGCAATCTGGCAGGCAGTCCATTTCCCCTGGGGGCTCTGTCCATGGTGTGGATGCCCCAGGCTCGAGGTCCTCATTCATTTCTGTAAACAGAGCAGTTGCCATAGTGACCGCTGCTGTGCACAGCGGCTAAATAGCAGAGGTCACTCGGAGCTTTGCTTGGGTTCCGCAGTCTGTTGCTGTGCCACTTGGGAACTGTGGCAACCAGAAGCTCCAGGACCTCACACCGCTGATACTTCATCCAGGAGCCCAGGCCCCTGAGGAAAAACCAGGGGCCAGGACCCAGATCCCAGAGAGGACACAGCACAAGGAGGACACAAGGGGAGAACTGAGCCAAGACACTTCTCCATCTCCCTTTGCCCCTGCTCAGGAGCCCCTCTCCCTCCCACCCCCTCATATCAGTCCTCCCATTCGGCAGGTAAGAACTCCTGGCCTAGACTCACAAAGGACTTTCTGGACTAGCAACCATCACTATGAGTCTCCACTTTCCCAGGCAACCACATCCAAAGCCCACTACATCTGCTTGACCTGTAACACAAATTGAGCAGCTGCCGGACATGCCCGTGTGTGGAACTACACACACGCACCTCCTGCCATCAGCCTTAGCTGTGTCCACGTGCGAAGAACTAGTGAGCAGCAGTGCAGATGTACTCCAGGCCATGCTTTTGAGCCAAAACTAGAAAAACGGAGATAACACTATAAAGCGAATGCCCTTGAGGCTAACGGAAAGACCCGGATGTAACCTCACCTCCATAGAGCCTCAGACCCAACCCCAAGTAACAACATGAGCACAATGAATAGTCTTTGGCTCTGAGGCCACTTTTGGAGACCAACGGGCTTACTATTCCCCGAAGCATATGTTTCTGACATTATCAATGAAGGACCATTTCAAGCCCTATAAAAAGGAAAGGGCAGGAAAATTCTCTCATTGGTCAGTGTAACTCCAAGGTAAGACCAAAAATGACGGGTCAGACAGGCCTTGCCAACAGGACCAAAATGTTTTACATAACAGATGCTTTGCCCTATCCTTCACTGAATTTCACTACAGGCCATAAGGAAACTAAGCAGTTAAGAAGTTTGTCCATCGGGGGAAATAAGTTCAATAATTTGAGACTTCAAAGAGGCTGAATTAACCTCTGTTTACACAAATTAATGTGTTTCCTTTGCCTGCTGAACATCAAAACATGCCACAATTACTTCTATTTTTGAAACGTAAGTTCTGTTATAACCTAAGGGCTAGTAAGGATATTTTAAGCAGGAGGAAGAGCATGTATAAACTTTGCCCTGTTCTCTATATGAAGTAATAAAACAATCTGCATCGAACCTGAGTGACAGAGACCATCTAAAATATGGATTTTCCACCTTAAAATTCCTAAGCTTTCTTCCTGTATTACCTTTCTTCCTTGCTGTAAATTGAATAATGTAGCTCCTTTCTACTCTGTGTCAGAAACTCAATGAAGTTAAAATTCCAAGGAAAAGAATAGCTTAAAAAATTCAGCTGTTAGTAAGCCAGCCGCAAAGAAACATAGGTCCCACGGTTGCAATAACTAGTATATATCTGAGGCAAGCAGAAAAGGTTAGATATGATGTTAACCGAAATGAACCCCAAGATAAGGACACAAGTGTTTTTTTCTTTCTTGCTACTGTTTCTAATGTATTTATAAGGTACCACATGATTTTTTGTTGCTTTATATGTCCCTCTCCCACGATATAACCCCTGTTTTCACTGTATTTGATGTTGGTATAATTTGGGGAACGGAAGGGAAAAAATAAATTGTTTAAATAGGGATACAGGTTGACCCATGGCAACAATGAGATGTACAAATGCTACGTCAAAAAATGAACTTTATAATTTAGGCTGGAGGGCGGGACGGGGATGTAGTTGTGGAGGTGGGAGGGCAGGGATGGTAGGGGAAAAACAAAGGAAGAGGCAACAATGCTTGATAAGAGATGTACTCACTACCTTGCTCATGTAACTGTAACCCCTCTGTACAGTATTTTCACAATAAAAAATTTATTAAAAAAAAGAAAATTCAGCTGTTTTACTTGTTAACTAATCTGCACTTAAACTTCTCACAGTCTACTCCTCATTTGTGATTAGTGGAACACCCTAGAAATGAATGCCATACCCTCTAAAGAAGTGACCCTGAAACACAACTAGTTCCCCAAGCTGAAAAGAACTTTGCAACTACTATGTCACCTGTCCATATTGGGGGGGGCGGGGGGACTCACTGCCCTTTCAATTTGTGTAAGGATTTCTAAATTTGCTAAGGTTATTTTAGCTTTTCTCCAATTTCATTCCTATAAAATAACCACATCTGACTGTAATAATAAGTCTTTTTTTGGTGGGGCAGGACAGGGGCTTGAACTCATATTCTCACTTAGCTTTTTTGCTCAAGGCTGGTGCTCTTACCACTTGAAACACGGCTCTAATTCTGGCTTTTGCTGGCTAATTGGGAGTAAAGTTTCACAGGATTTTCTTGCCTAGATTGGCTTTGAACCTCAGATCTTTGCCTCCTGTGTAACTAGGATTACAGTTGGGAACACCCAGCTCAACAGGAATGTTCTTTTATTTTTTTTTGGGGGGGGAGGGTCCGGTCGTGGGGCTTGAACTCTGGACCTAGGCGCTGCCCCTCAGCTCTTCAGCTCAAGGCAAGCGCTCTATCACTTGAGCCACAGCGCCACTTCCAGTTTTCTAATGCTTTATTGGAGATAAAGAGTCTCATGACTTTCCTGCCCTGGCTGGCTTTGAACCGTGATCCTCAGATCTCAGCCTCCTGAGTAGCTAGGATTGCAGGCCCAGTAGGAATAATGTTCTTATCCACAGAGGTAGTATGTATGTTCCTTATAACACTCTTGAGTTATATATGGCCTCCCTGTTTTTTCTTCTTGCTGTATGGGAGTGGAACCAGGGGCCTCCTACCATGCAGTTTACCACTTTAGCTATGTCCTCGGCCATATGGATCAGATATTAAAAATAAATAAACCCTGCAGCTATGTAAGTAACACACTCAAAATCATAGTTCTGACAGAGCCAAGTCAGGCTTCAAAAGCAAGAGAAGACCCTGAATTACAAAGCAGACCAAGACTTCAAGGTTCCCAAATCAAAGGGGGTTTCTTCCAGAGAAAATGGCAAGTCAATATAACCCAAGCAGTACCCCCAATGAGCCCTGCCTGGATATATGTTCTCATTACAAAGAAAGCTCAGCCACCAGCATTTTAAAGTGATACAAACTCCAAAACAAAAGGCAAGCTCATGTTTCCTTAATGATCTCCTCAAAATTCTCGGCTTGTCATTTTACTCTGACCTATATTTTCTACAATGTGAGGCAATCTTTGCAAATTCCCTAGGAAAATATTTAAAGCTTCCAGGAAAAGGAACTATTTGGACACTTTACGTTGGAATTCTGGCTACATTCTTTTTTCTTCTACACTGTAATGTTTTGATGGTTTTACAGCAAACTTGCTTCTTTAACACAGAGGCAAGCTAAGCTCATGTAACACATTGTCTCCACTGCAGTTGGAAGCTACTATCCAATAGAGCTTATTTAAAAACCTAGTTCTCATGGGATGGCATATTCCTAACTCCTGATAACATTAGCAACTTTTCCTCTCTAGAAAACCTCACTTATCAAGAGAGAAAGGGGACTTTTTTTCCCCCCTGAATGAATCTAACAGGTGCAAATAATTAGACATGTCTCCTGATCAAAGTTTAGGACTGAAGAATGGATTATGACATACAGGAGAAGAGAGTGTTTATTTTCTTGTGTCAATCTGAAGATATATCTACGTTTTGAGATTAGGTCAATCTTGACTTTTATCATTTGAACATTGTCAAGTCCTTGGGGCTGCTAGAGAAAGGACAATGAACAAGATAACCTCCAATGCAACCTCACCTCTACTTCTATGGAGTTTCTGTCCTAAGCAGGTGAAAATAAACATGACTGCAAGGTTGAATTGTTAAAGCCAAAGAAGTCTAATGGTATCACTTAAATACGAACACTTGGTTCACCACCTAACTGGTAGTGCTATTCTAGGATGTTCTGAAAACTTTAGGAGGTGGAATCTAGCTGAAGGAAGTGGATTACTGGGGGACAGGAGTGTCAGCCCCACCCTGCCTCCTCTTCTGCTTCCTGTCCTCCATGAGATGAATAACTTCTACCACCATGATGTTTTACCTGAGTGTGTAAACCCAAGCCATCATGGAGGCAACCCTCTGAATCTATGAGGCAAAGTAATTCTTTACTCATTCTATTTGCCTTTCTCAGGTATTTGTCACAGAAGGAGTAAGATGAATACATTCCACCTCCAGGGAAAGATGCATAGAGCAGAGAATAGGCCTTCTCTGGCACATAGCCCTATCACAGGCTCCAGGGGACAAATCTCAATATCAATTGTGTTTCCAAACTCAGCTGGAACTAAGAAATGCAAACCTTACTACTTTTGTCCAACAGGGAGCAAAGCCCTTAGAGGCTCCCTCAATTTTGACAGAAGCCTTCGAGTCACTTTTACACAACTCAATTGTCTAGGACACACTTATGCACTGCCAACATTCGGGTGGTCATTTTTCAAGGCAGAACTACAGGTTAGGAGTGGAGGTGAACTGCAACACAGCCAAAGAATTTCCTGAGTCAGAGATTTTTCGTTGTTTTTTTGTTTTTTTTTTAACTTAAGCAAAGACTGGGGACTCAGTCAACAGGATATTAGAAAGATGATTTGTCTATTGGGCTGAGATAGCTCAGATAATCTCTAAAGATTCTTTAAATACCAACATACCACTACAACTCTACTGAAGACCCTTATGAATACAAAAATCTTCCAGATGTAACTTCTCCTGAAACATTACTGGAAGATAATGTTGTGAATGAGTAAAAATTCAGGTGCAATGAAGAAAGAGACAACCTAAAACATGCCACACATTAACTCAGCGGAAACTGTAAGAGCACAAATAGTGAGGGTCCAATAAGTCCAGGTAGGGCTTTGAACACTTAATGCACAGTACTATCTCATTAAATCTTCAAGCGAATGCACTGAGATGAGCACTGTTGTTATCCCCACTTTATGGAGGGGAACTGAAGCAAATGGCAGTTATATAACTACTCAGTTGTAAGGCTGGGATACGTCTGTAAGCATCTTGCTCTCACATCAGGGCTCCAGTACTATGTTCCACTAAGCATTTTCCTCTTAGATTGAGTTACATAAGCATCATTTTTTAAAAATCCTAAGCTGGGTGCTGGGGGCTCATGCCTGTAATCCTAGCTACTCAGGAGGCTGAACTCTGAGGATCATAGATTGAAGCCAGCCCAGGTAGGAAAGTCCATGAGACTCTTTTCTCCAGTAACTACTCAGAAAAAGCCGGAAATAGCACTGTAGCTCAAGTGGTAGAGTACTAGCCTTGAGCAAAAGAAGCGCAAGGATAACATGCCCAGACCCAGAGTTCAAGCCCCGAGGCAAAAAAAAAAAATCCTATACTCGACTTATGTAACTGTAACCCCTCTGTACATCATCTTTATATGACAATTAAAAAATACATCCTAAAACATAAAGATGTAAGATGACCACCCATTCTAGATACAATAAGACATCCTAAACTTACTTTACTATAATTTACTAAATTGTAGCTCTTGGAAAACTTGAAATCCATTTCCAAACCAAAGGCCCAAGAAGTAGCTTAAACCCTGCAATAATCTGGCTCAAAAATCAGTTGCAACATTTTCCTCTGACAGTATAACAAACTCATGCCACATCAGATATTTATATTTAGGCTAAATATCAGAGACGCCCAAATGGTGATTATGACAGAGCTGGCCCTCAGCTGTGGCAGTTTCCATTATAAAACGCACTTTATGGGAAGCTTGGATTCTGTTTTTAAACTGACTTGGAGTGCTGCTTAATAAGACAATATACCTTGGCTCCCCTCTCTTTGTTCCTTCATTTAAAAAACTAACCTATTAAGTTGGGGACTAGTTTAGTACCAGAGCATATGCCTAAAATGTGAGGCCTCAGGTTCCATTACCAGCACTGAAAAAGAAAATAGAACTCTTCTTCCATTTAAACTACAAGAGAAAAATGTTAGTCCATATGTAGATTCTTAATATATCAAAGCTGCATTTTAAAATATTCTGTGCCTATAAATATGAATGACTTCTAAATAATAATAACTCCTAGTTATCAGCTGTTTAAAAAATACAAAACTACTTAACTTCATGAAGATGAAATATAAGTATATAACGGCTACACAAGCTGAGTTTGCTTCAGCTCAGATGTCAGTGCTATGTTAAAAACCCACTAGCTGTTGAATCATGCCTGTAATGCTAGCTACTCAGAAGGCTGAGATGTGAGAATCAAAGTTCAAAGCCAGCCCGGTCAGGAAAATACATGAGACTTTAATCTCTAATTAATCAGCAAAAAGCCAAAATTGGAAGGAAGTGTGGTTCAAGTGGTAGAGCTCTAACCTTGAGCATTAAAAAAAAAAGTGGCTGAAAGCTTAAGGCTCTAAGTTCAAGCCCCAGTAGAGAAAAGAAAAAGAAAAAGAAAGAGAGAGAGAGAAAGAGAGAGAGAGAGAGAGAGAGAGAGAGAGAGAGAGAGAGAAAGAAAAGAGCCATTAATCCAGCTGAGGCAGAAAGATCACAAGTTCAAGGCTAGCTTGGACAATGTGTTAAGACCTCACCTCAAACCCAAAATGAAAGAGTCTATTAACAACTTTAGAAGATTTAGAAGAAAAAGATTTATGTATAACATAAATATTTACATGGAAAAATTTCATACACACACACATACACACACACACATACATACACACACTATTGTGGCAAAAAAAATCTAGAAATCAAGTGCTTTTGTAATATATATGTGTTGACAAAAAACAGCAATATTCTCAAAACAAAGGTCCAAATAACAGCAAAGATCCAATAATAATTAAAATATCTATTTTTGTAAGGAAACTGGCCCTAAAGGTCAGAGCCAGGGCCTCTCAACTAGGATGATATTGCCCCCTTTTCTCTTCTAACCTTGCACACACCATGGTCAGGAGATTGCTACATTTTTCTGTGCCACCCATCATGGCAAGACAGCGATTTGAGCTGTGAAGACCCAAACTTTGGAGAGGAAAGGAGGGTATCCTATGAGCCAACTTGATCTCTCTGCCATTTGAGTAATCTGACATACAGAGGCTCAGTGATTTTTTTTTTACCCTGGGGCAAAGGCACCTTTTGGGGAATTCTTCATTCAATTTCCATTGGGATCAAAAGAAAAAAATCTCTACTGCTAAGGTTTTCTGTATTGATCAGAAAGCAAAACTTGAATCAAACTGGTCTTAAGATCCTTTTCAGCTTTAAAATTACTAAGAATGCCAGGCACAGTGGCTTGTGTCTATAATCTCAACTCAGCTATGTCAGGGGCAGAAGTAGTAGAATCATGGTCTAGGCTGGCCCAAAGCAAAAGTACAAGAACCTGTCTAAAAAACAAAGCAATAAGAAAACTGGGGAAATGGGTCAAGTAGTAGAGCACCTGCTTAGCAAGCATAAGACCCTGAGTTCCAACCCCAGTATCACCAATAAGTATAGATAGATAGATAGATAGATAGATAGATAGATAGATAGATAGATAGATAGATAGATAGATAGATAGATAGATAGATAGATAGATAGATAGACAGACAGATAGACAGACAGATAGACAGATAGATATGGAGATAGATCTTAAAAAGCTGGCTGGGCATGGTGATGAATTATGGTAATACCAGCTCCTCAAGAAAGGATTACTTGATCCCAATATTTCAATGACCCCCTGAGCAACATAGCAAGGCCTGTCTCAAAAAAAAAAAATCACCACTCCAAAGAAGCTTGTTTATGTGTTTTATGTATCAATAGAAATTAAAGCCAAGAAATTCTTGAAGTATTCATTAATCCATTCAAAATCAACAACCATCACCCCCCCCCAAAAAAAAACTCATCGCATGGTAACATAAACAGTGTGGCACCTCTCATGAAAAATAACTATTTTCTGAAACACAGCATAATTTACTGAGAGGAGCAGTGCTGTTTTACATCCTTACAAATCTCTTTAATGTCTGGCTTAACAAAAGACAGCTGGTTTTTCAGATCTACTTCTGTATTCAATTTGTTAAGAGACATTGTTCTGGTTGAAGGACATCAAGAAATTTGGCCTCACACAGACACAGTTGTCCCTAGGTATCTTCTGGTGATTGATTCCAGGACTGCTTGGATACCAAAATCTGTGGATTCTCAAGCCCTTTATATAGAACCTATGTACCTTTTCTCAGATACTTTAAATTATCTCTTTATTACTTATAATGTCTAACACAATGCAACCACTTCGTAAGAAGGAAAAGGTATGTACATGTTCAGTAAAAGTACAATTTTTTGAGCATTTTAGGTATTAGGCATGAATCTTCAGAGATGATAGATATGGAGAGCTGTAAGCAATTGGAAAGAACAAGTCTTAATAATCTATATCTGTAGCTATTTTCTCTTTAATTTTTTTTATTGTTGTTGTTGTTGGTTATAGGGCTTGAAATCAGGGCCCACGTACTGTCCCTGAGCTTTTTTGCTTAGGACCAGCACTCTACCACTATAAGCCACAGCACCACTTCTACTTTTTTGGTGGTTAATTGAAGATAGGAGTCTCACAGATTGTCCTACTTGGGTTGGCTCTGAACCATGATTTTCAGATCTCATCCTCCTGAGGAGCTAGATTATAGGCATGAGCCCCAGCACCTGGCTATTTCCTCTTTAATATTATGGTTCAACAGCATAACTAAACTATGTTGAAAATGAACTATACAACTTGTGGGTGGGAGATGTGAGGGAAAAACTGGAAGTGAAGGAAAGAATGATATTGTCCAAAAAGAAATGTACTTATTACTTGACTTATGAAAATGTAACCCCTTTGTTTATCACTTTTGTAATAATAAAAAATCATATTAAAAAAGATATGCTATGTCTCAATTCAATGAACAGTTTCTTCTTGAAGTTTGTTAAATATACAGCATCTAAATAAATAAATTCTCCACAGCATAGTACACTTAAAATTCTTTACTTTTGGGGGCTGGGAAGGTGGCTCAGTGGTAGAGCGCTTGCCTTGCATGCATGAGGCCCTGGGTTCGATTCCTCAGCACCACATAAGCAGAAAAAGGAAGCCGGAAGTGGTGCTGTGGCTCAAGTGGTAGAGCGCTATCCTTGAGCTGAAGAGCTGAGGGACAGTGCCCAGGCCCAGAGTTTAAGCACCATGACCAAAAAATTTTTTTAAAAAATTCTTTACTTTCTCCCAAAAACACTGAATAATTTCAATTTTTTTAAATAATTAACTTAAAGAGTGGCTGCTAGAGCCGGGTGCTGGTAGCTCACGCCTATAATCCTAGCTACTCAGGAGGCTGAGATCTAAGGATCATGGTTCAAAGCCAAACCGGGCAGGAAAGTCCATGAGACTCTCATCTCCAATAAAGCACTAGAAAACTGGAAGTGGCGCTGTGGCTCAAGTGGTAGAGTGCTTGCCTTGAGCTGAAGAGTACAGAGACAGTGCCAGGCAGACCGACAAAAAAAAAAAGAGAGAGAGAGAGAGAGAGAAGCTTCTGGAAGAACAGTATTCTAACCAAATGACTAAAGTTACTCTCATGGGTAGTAAGTCCTACCCAATGTATAGTATTCTGGATTTCATGCCTTGCCAAGAGGATGCTATCTCTGTGGCATCTTTGTCAATGATACAAAACTTAAAGATTAGCCATGCGACAATATCAGACAAACCCCAATTTGAGGACCTTCTCCAGTACTTTTCCAAAGTACCAAGGTCATTGAAAGACCAAAGAACAATCACTGAAAAGAAGAACTACTTAAGGAGACAAAAAAACTAAAGATCCTAGACCTGGAACAGAGAAAGAACAATTACAAAAGCTAGAAACTCTAAATGCATTCGATATTTTAGTTAGTAATACTGTACCAAGATTAATTTCTCAGTTTTGATCATTTTCTCCATGGCTATAATGTAAGGCAAGGAAAACTTAAGTGATGAAGAGAAAAGAACGCTTATTCATGGAATAAGCCATCAATAAAAGAAAATTTTTCTTTTCTTTTTTTTTTGTTGGTCGTGGGGCTTGAACTCTGGCCTGGGTGCTGTCCCCGCGCTCTTCTGCTCAAGGAAGCACTCTACCGCTTGAGCCACAGCACCACTTCTGGTTTTCTAGTGGTTAATTGGAGATAAAGAGTTTCATGGACTTTTCTGCCCAGGCTGGCTTTGAACCATAATCCTCAAATCTCAGCCTCCTCTTTAGCTAGGATTTTAGGCATGAGCTACCGGCGCCCAGCTAAATTAAAGTTTTTCAAAAACAAATTGCTCTACCTTATATTCTCAGAATGTCAAATCCTTTGCCCCTACATGATTTTGTATCATCATGCAGTGGCCACTGGGAAAACAAAACATTAAGTTACAAAAATATAACAAATAAGACGTTTCATTGTACAATATCAAAAACCACATCTGTGAGTAGTATCACCATTGATCTCATCAGAAAAGCATTTCACTAACTGAGAAACTGCCAGAGTCATGCTGATGGAGAAAACAGTTTCCAAAAGTTTCATTTATTTTGAAAAACTAAGATTTTTTTTTTAATCACTGGCAACAAATTCAGTCAGATGTTTTTCTTGAAGTAATGGGTTCACTTTGTACTTTGTCAAAAGGAAAAAAAAGCCTGCCAAAAACCAAATTTAACATAGCCATATAGCCATTATGTATCTGTCCACTTTTCCTTCAAGTAAAATGGCACTCCGCGAAACACAGGTTCAGCATACAATTCAAAAACCACACATGTACTTTTCCTCAAGACAACCACCATATTAATAGAAAAGTGCTTCATACAAAATATAAACAGACATGGACTTTGGGGATATTTGGGGATATTCAATAAGGACATTCCTAAATGAAACTGTCAATTGTGTTACTGCAACTATGTGGCAGGAAAGCTCATTCCTGATTCCTGCTGCTGAGGCCAGCACTCATCCATCCAACAGCTCTTCAGTGCAAGGCTGGCCCAACAAAAATGACAGCTGAACATTGCTACAAGGATGGTTTGACCTCACATCCATGAAAAAGTTTCAGATTCTGGACCACAATTTGAAGAACTACCGGTTTAGAGTTCATCAGTGACTTTAATATGTCAAGATCAATCTTGACATTATGACAAAAAAACTGCTTTTCTTAAATAAATACAAGTAAGACAGTCTAACACAGTCATTGCTCACCGTGATAAAGTCCTCAGATGTTACTCACACTTGAAGGGTAAAATCTAAACAAACAGAAAAACCTTTCATTACAAATTCCAAAAGAAGCCTCATTTAAATGACTGTTCCAGGAAACATTTTGGTGGAAAAATTCAAGGACTTGACAACATACCATTCTGGGCTCTGAAACTGACTGTTCCTGACTCTTAACTATTAATCCAAATGAACAAGGATGTCCATTTCACTACCATAAAGAAATGCTATGACTGTCTCCTGCTAAACATTAGTCCTGAGCATACAAAATATGTTCAAATCAAAGAACATATTTCTTGTAGTACACACTGGGCCTTGAGCAACTTAAGAGCAAAACCATTGGGCCAATAAGTTACTGAAGCCACTGACCTTAGCCACCTGTGACAAAGGCGGCACACCTGAGAGGAACATAGGATGCATTGATTCTCATTATTAATGAAGAGTAGTTTTAAGAATTAGAGCTCTGAAATAGGATCTTTTTTTTTTTTTTTTTTTTTTGGTCGGCCGTGGGGCTTGAACTCTGGGCCTGGGCGCTGTCCCTCAGCCCTTCAGCTCAAGGCGAGCGCTCTACCACTTGAGCCACAGCGCCACTTCCGGTTTTCTGGTGGTTTATTGGAGATAGGAGTCTCAGGGTCTCTCCTGCCCAGGCTGGCTTTGAACCACGATCCTCAGATCTCAGCCTCCTGAGTAGCTAGGATTACAGGCGCGAGCCAGCGGCGCCCGGCTGAAATAGGTTCTTGAACCGAAGTCTAAGAAACAGATGTATCTAAGAAAGAAATATATATAAATAAATATAAATAGTGCTCATATTTGTAAGCACCAAAAAAAAAAAATCCAGTAACAATCAACTACTAAGAACTAGGAGTGTAACAGTGGTAAAGAAAATGCTTAGCGGGCTGGGAAGGTGGCTCAGTGGTAGAGTGCTTGCCTTGCATGCTCAAGGCCCTGGGTTCAATTCCTCAGTACCACATAAGAAAAAAGCCGGAAGTGGCGCTGTAGCTCAAGTGGTAGAGCGCTAGCCTTGAGCTGAAGAGCTGAGGGACAGCGCCCAGGCCCAGAGTTCAGGCCCCATGACCGGACCCCAAAAAAAAAAAAAAAAGAAAATGCTTAGCATGAGTGAAGCCCTAGGTTTAATCCCCAGCACACCACACACACACACACACACACACACACACACACACACACACACACACGCATGTGCATACACAAAATCATAATCATTTATTAATTCAGAGTTGTTGCTACCAAGTTTGAAAATGCCTTTCATGATCCCTCATAGCACTGAGAGTTTCAATCTTATCAACTCTGTCAAGTTGGCTGAGGGTTGTCTGTAGAGCAGTTACAAGTTCAAAGCTAGCACTGCAGGCCTGCTAGCTGAGGCTGCCCAGGGTTTCAGGACAGCCAGCCTCACACAGAATAAACATGGAGGCCGCTGTGTGCTCAGGAATAAATTCCTCCTCCAGCACTCACTCCCGGAAGGAACTCACTTTGTGTTTTCCCAATAGATTCCACGTTGAGTAATAAACAGAAGTAACAGATTTTGTTGGGCCTCTCTTAAGGTCAGAAAGATCTGACAATATCACAGTACAGTCCTCTGAAATTTTTCATTAGCATTCTTTTCTTCTGAATCATGTTAATAAAGTGAGATTTGTTCTGGGGTTTGTCCATAACTACTTACGGATGGGGAGTGGAGGGAACGAATGCTGGAGCCTGTGGGTGGGAGGCAGGCCCAGACTCAGGACTTGGAATATTCTACATGGATGTTTTCAAATAGCTTTCTTATTTATGTAACACTTGACAGACATTTAGCTAAGTCTGACACTGTCTTCTATTTTTTCCTTCTTCAATTGTCCATATTGCCCTTAGCATCAAGAGAAACTAGCACTTGACTTAAATTCAAATCTCCTTCATTTCAAAGCACAGAGATTGACACTATTTTTCCACAATTCCAGGCTGAGCTAATCCTCAATACTATTACCCCATAAAATACATCAAATGTAACAAAATAATGCAAAGTTGTGCTTCCCTTTTATGCAGGTCTTATGACCTGAACTTCAACTTCTGTGTGCTTGATTTCAAACTGAGATTTTTTTTTAAGTCATTTTTCTATATCCAAATATTTCAATGAACTTTAGTATATGCTACCAAAATAAGCTGAGCAAACACACTCTACAATACAGTATACATACTTTAAAATAATGGAGATATTTTAAATGCTTTAGGGAGCCAGTGCCGGTGGCTTAGGCCTGTAATACTAGCTACTCAGGAGGCTGAGACCTGAAGATCACAGTTTGATGCCTGCATGGCTAGAAAAGTCTGTGAGACTCGTAACCAGCAAAAAGCCAGAAGTGGCAAAGTGCCAGCCATGAGTGAAAAAGCTAAAGGACAGCACCCAGGCCCTGAATTCAAGCCCCAATACCAACCTACGAACACACACACACACACACGCACGCACGCACGCACGCACGCGCTTTAGAAGACTGAGATCAGATTGAGAAAGTACAGAGGTTGATTTTTGGAGGGATTTCCAAGGTGGTACTCTCTTGCTAACTAAGGATTTATAATAAAAGCTCTTTTCAATAACCATTTACCAAATGTAGTAGCAGTTAAGGGGGAAAAAATCACTTTTTGCTCCTGGCCCACCTAGGCACAAGGAACTCTTTTTTTTTTTTTTTTTTTTTTTCCAGGTCCTGGGGCTTGAACTCAGGTCTAGTGCTCTACCACTTGAGCCACAGTGCCACTTTCAACTTTTTCTGAGTAGTTTCTTGAAGATAAGAGTCTCATAGACTTTTTTGCCCTGCCTGGTCTCAAACTGCAACCTTCAGATCTCAGCTTCCTGAGCAGCTAGGATTACAGGCATGACCAACTGATGCCTGGCTCCTTTTTACTTTAAGAGGAAAAAAAAATAAAAGTAAAAGCCTTTTAGAGGCCTGATGCTGGTGCTTTGACATTTAACACTTCAAACCTTAATTCTTTCACAATAAACTAGACCTCTCTCCTCTCTAAGAAGGGGCCCTTGGGATGTATTTATTTAGCTAATGAACATTAAGTGGTTGTGTTTCTCTCACAGGAAAAAAAAAATACCACACAAAATGTCCTGAAGTTGCGCTTCAGGCTCTCTAAGTCTGCAGGGATCCATTCTATTCTATCAGCCCAGAGCCTGGAGCAATAAACTAGCATTTTAGAAAATAATAGGGCAAAGCACCCCCTCCTCTTGGCCCAATTCCAAAAGCCAATTGAACCCCGTGAGGTCCAGGCTAATCTCCATACAAACACTCTGCCAACTTTCTCCTACAGGCATTAGGTTTTTTAGCAAGGGCTTTACAAATAATCTAACACAATTAATTAGTGCTTTTGAATTCACCCCTATCATTAATGAAACTCTGCCAGATAGCCTTTGATAGCAGATTCTAGAGCTAATTAAGTTTGGCAGGCACAGAAGATGTAAAATTCCCCAGCGCCTGCCTGCCAAGCCCAGGCTGAGATCAAGCCAGTGGCAGGCAGAGGAGCGGTCCCAGCTGATCCTGGGCTGGTGAAGATGGTAGACTGCAGAATCAAGGCCCACAAATGTCCTCTAATATACCACACCCTGGCTGGACACTGGTGGCTCAAGCCTGTAATCCAAACTACTCAGAAGGCTGAGATCTAAGAACTGTGGTTCAAAACCTGTCCCAGCAGAAAAGTCTGTGAGACTCCTATCTCCAATGAACCACCAAAAAGCTGGAAGCAGAGCTGTAGCTCAAGTAGTAAGTAGAGTGCCAGCCTTGAGTGAAAAGCTAAGGGAGAGTGCCCAGACTCTGAGTTCAAGCCCCAGTACAGGACAAAATAAGACTCTCAAATTACAATCCCTCTAAGGACATTTGTTTTATTCTAATGAGTAGAAACTGTTTGGTATTTCTTCTCATTCACATCTACCCCACAAAAAAAGAATTAAAAAAAAAAAAAAAGATGTAGCCAGGTGCCTAGGCTCACACCTAAAATCCTAGCTACTCAGGAGGCTGAAACTCTTATCTCCAATAAACCACAAGAAAATCAGAAATGGCGCTGTGGCTCAAAGTAATAGAGTGCTATCCTTGAGCAAAAGAGCTCAAGGACAGTGCCCAGGCTATAAGTTCAAGTCCCAACAACAACAACAACAAAAACCAAAAAAGATATGTAGTTTTCCATATATCTGTATCTAAATATATTGTACAATAATAAATCTCATTCCAAATTTCCTTCTTACCATTAAAAAGAGTCAGGCGTGTTCCAAGATCATTCATTCTCATGACCTCAGTCATGTGGGGAATCTTTCTATTTTTCAGTATCTTATGCCACACGGGACTCCAGACTATTCCACATGTGTGGCCAACAAGATAAACATATTTTGGGGCAGCCTGAGGAGCAGGGGAGAGAAGAAGCTAGCAGGGGGCAATAAGAAGAAATATTGTTGCATTTTTATGGAATGTTCCACCACCTGGGGCTTGGGGCCGAGCCCTAGATTGTACTTAGTTGCTTGAGGTCCCTGGGCAGACAGGCATGAGATCTGACAAGCAACTAAGGAAATCTTTTAAATGATCCAATAGCAAATACATAAATTCATTTATTTTAAAATCCAACTTCTTGGGCACAGCGGTTAAATTTTCTTATTGTCTCATCTAAATTTATAAACAAATGTGGTGGGTTTTTTTCCTTTCTAAAAATCATGTTAATTTTTTCAAGTTTGAGCCAAGAGTCTCATTATAGAAATGAAGTAGGAAGTCAGCAAGGAGACCAGAGGTACAGTTCAAAACTAGAAACGTGGCCTGTCCCATCACTACACCTGCCACTTGGTAGGTTACTCAAAGTTTATTGACAAGATTAAAGGTTTGGGGAGGAGCTTGAAGTCTAAGGATCATGGTTCAAAGCCAGCCTGGGCAGGAAATTTGTGAAACTTTTATCTTCAGTTAACTATAAAAAGGCCAGAGGTGGAGCTGTGGCTTAAGTGGGAGATCAGAAACAACATCCAGGCCCTGAATTCAAGCCCCAGGACTGCTGCAAGCGCGCATGCGCACAACACACACACACACACACACACACACACACACACACACACACACACACACACACACACACACACACACACACACACACACACACACACACACACACACACACACACACACACACACACACACACACACACACACACACACACACACACCCTCTAAGTGTTTCAAATCCTTTCAGGCAGCACAAAAGAAAGAGCATGAACTCTGGAGTCGCTGCCTCTCTGCTCCTTTCTTTCTCATGATTGGGCTGTACATTGATGTCTGATGTTTTAACCTTTTCTTTCTCATCCTCTACCACATTTATTCCACTTATATAACCTTCTATCACTTGCTCTCAATCTAGAAATGATGAAAATAACACCTGCCTTCCCAAGACGGTTGGAAGGACCAAATGAAATAATAGGCAGAGAAAGCATTTTGAAACTAATTACACTATGATCAGATTATCGGCCTCGGCTCTTTCCCAAGGTTGCCGGCTTGTCCTTTTCCACTTAGCCATTTGTCCCATTACTTAGCCACTATCTTGGCTCACTGTCCCCTGAACACACAGAGATTTTTTTTTTTTTTTCCGGTCGTGGGCCTGAACTCTGGGCCTGGGCGCTGTCCCTCAGCTCTTCAGCTCAAGGTTAGCGCTCTACCGCTTGAGCCACAGTGCCACTTCCAGCTTTTTCTGTTTATGTGGTGCTAAGGAATCGAACCCAGGGCCTCAGGCATGCAAGGCAAGCACTCTACCACTGAGCCACCTTCCCAGCCCACTCAGAGATTTCTTAACAGGAAAGCAACTCAAACTATACCTATACCTATGGCCTATACCTGGAATTGCAGGAACATTCAGAAGAGATGAGAAGACGGTCTGCTCAATAGCCCTGTGTGCTCAGATTGTAGGCCAGCTCCTGGCAGGATGCACATGAGGCCTGCCCAGAGACCTAGGTGTCCTATGCAGTCCCTGGCATGGATGCCCAAGGCATTTTTTCTGCAGAACTCACCTCGGCAGACCTTCAGTAACCTGGCACAGTGGCCAGAAGGACACAGCCAAGACTCCCTTCCAACCCAACTGACTTCCCTGAGTTTTCCTTTCATGCTACTTTTTCTCCTTATAAAGACTCCTGGAAACACAGTCCTGCCTGACCTCAGCCAAGCCTCAGAGGCAGCAGCTAAGATTTTTTAAAGATGTGTAGAACCATCCTTCAAGTGAAAACTGAGTGAGTCTGACGACTGCAAGAGCAAACGTTTATTTTTCTAAACGTCCTTCTTTCCTTGCATTCGAGGGTCACAGGATCTAAGATGGTGCCAGCAGGCAGCACAGGGCACAAAACCCTTCCCATGCTACCCAACAGCCAAGGACCACAGAAGGGAAGAAGAGGATGGCTGCCTTCTGCCTGCCTTCATCCTCCCTGACAAAGGGAGAAGGAAAGAACCACTTTCATGAACAACCCAGCCCACCCATTCGGTCACAACCTGTAGGATCCTGGGGTTCTATATGTGTTACACTATGCTTGCCTCCTGGCCATTTATCAATAAGAGGCCTTTCACCACCACCATCTCCATCTCCCTAAGTGTGTGTGTGTGTGTGTGTGTGTGTGTGTGTGTGTGTGTGTGTGTGTGTGTGTGTGTGTGTGTGTGTGTGTGTGTGTGTGTGTGTGTGTGTGTGTGTGTGTGTGTGTGTTACTAGGGCTTGAACTCAGGGCCTCACACTCTAGCTTGACTTTTTCTCCAGGCTGGTGCTCTACCCCTTGAGCCACACCTCTACTTCCAGCTTTTTGCTGGCTCATTGGAGATAGTTTTCCAGACTTTCCTGCCAGAGCGAGCTTTGAACCACAATCCTCAGATCTCAACCTCCTTAGTAGCTAGGATTATAGGTAAGGTTTTTAAAAACATTTTTCCCCTAGGGGCTGGGAAGGTGGCTCAGTGGTAGAGCCCTTGCCTTGCATGCATGAGGTCCTGGGTTCGATTCCTCAGCACCACATAAGCAAAAAGAAAAAAGCCGGAAGTGGCGTTGTGGCTCAAGTGGTAGAGCGCTAGCCTTGAGCTGAAGAGCTGAGGGACAGTGCCCAGGCCCAGAGTTCAGGCCCCACGACCGGACTCAAAACAAAAAACAAAAAACTTTTTTTCCCCTAGTATTTGTACTGCCCTTATGGAGGACTGATCTTCAGAGGCCTTGAATTCTCCTCTCCAGGGGGCTGGTAGCTTTAAAATGGTGTCTTGAAAGCCTAAGAGGTCCACACAAAGTTTTCCAAGGGCACTCGTTATGGGATGCCAAAGAACAACCAAATTGAATATATCAGACGCATAAATGGAATTTGATTTGGGTTAAGCAATTTGAATGAGAAAACTTAAATCAAATTCCGTTTGTCAGTCAGTAATATTAGGTACTGAGGCTACCGCTCATTGATAGAGCACTTGCCTAGTACGCTCAAGGCCCTGAGTTCAATCCCCAGCACTACAAAAAGTTAATAGTATTAATAGTAATAGATAAACATGAAAGCTCAAAAAAGCTTTGAATCTGCGCAAGTATTTATGCTCAAGTATTTATGTACAACTACACATACACACATACATACACATATATATACAGGGGGGTATATAGCCCCCTTCCCCCCTCCCACCCACCCCACCCCTTGCTCATGGCTTGAAAGAGAAAGGTTTTAAGCAAAACTGACTCACCATCAATAGCATCAAAGCTATAGAGAGTCATCAAACTCACTACTTTCCCACCAAGTTCCTTCTTCTCCCTTGCTGTTTTTCAGCTGAACCCAGGCACTAATGAGAGCTGAAGGCCTCCCTTCCACCCAGATGTGATTAGATACCTTACCATCATACCCACAAATTTCCATCAAGCTCACCCTCTCTCTTTCCCTCCCCTCTCCTTTTTAATTAAGATCTGTTTTAATGCACAGGCAAAAAAGGCAAATTACTTCAATAATGAGACAAAATGAAAGTGCTGACACAGTGCTATAGAGAAAATGGGCAGTTCAAGTTCACACGTTGGCATTCAAAAACAAAAACCCAAAAAAAACCAAAGTTAGCAAGTTTCTTGATCAAAATTATCTGCATTGGGGTAGGGAGGAAACTGGCATTCCACTGTCCAGTCACACCAAGCAGTTTCTTTTGGGGGTCCCTCATTCTGTGTATGTCTTCACATAGCCCCTGGCCTGAGCCTACAGGAGGGAGCCGTCGTGGTGGGATCATTTTTCAATATGACACTCCCTTAAGGGCAGAGCTGTAAACTCTGGCTCTTCTGTCTCCCTGCTCGGTAACACTGAATAAACTGCCTAATCTAACCAGATCTCATTTTATCACCTATAAAATGGCAAAATAATTATACTCCACTCAGAGTCGTGATTATGTGAACTATTAAAAAGAATATCCTTGCTTGGTTTTATATTTTATAATTATGTACCCCAGTGGCTGCCTGCTATACACACTCAATAAATGGTAATTATTTAGGTCAATAGCAGAAGCAAAGAGCTTGCCAGACTCCAGAACTGATCCAACACACCACTCTCAGGTAGCTCCTTATAGAAGAGACACAAAGCAGATTATAGCAAAAAAAAAAAAAAAGAGTAAACCCATCCCCAAGCATATCAAGCAACCGCAACACAGAACACTAAGGCATTGGTGTGCAGATCTGATACTATTACTTATCAACCATACTCCAAACTAGTCATTCGATTCTTCACAGCCCTCGTCTCACAATCTGATGTCCTCTAGGAAACACAAGGCATTTAGCCACTTTTCTTGGTTTACTTTTTCCAGTGCTGGGGATGCAGCCCAGAGGCCTCATGGTGCTAGACATGTGTCCTACCACTAAGCTCCTTCCTCTACTTTTTAAAAAGCTACATATTGGAAGTGGTGCTCTGGCTCAAGTGGTAGAGCGCTTGCCTTGAGTTGAAGAGCTGAGGGACAGTGCCCAGGCCCAGAGTTCAAGCCCCACGACCAATCAATCAATCAATCAATCAATAAAAAGCTACATATTACATATCTGAGGTGGGAGCTGGTGGCTCACATCTGTACTCCTAGCTATTCTGGAGGCTGAGAGCTGAGAATCAAGGTTTGAAGCCAACTGGGGCAGGAAAGTCAATGAGACTCATATCGCCAATTAACCACCAAAAAAGCTGGAAATGGACCTGTGGCTCCAGTGATAGAACACTAACCTTGAGCACAAAGTTCAGGGACAGTGCCCAGGCTGTGAGTCCAAGCCCCATAACCAGCATAATAAATACAAATAAACAAAATATCTGAAATAAACACTTCCTTAAAAGCCCTAAGAGCATTACCTCTGTCTAAAAGACCTATTTATTCTGTAGCAGATGAAAACACAAAAAGGATTCTTCCATGAATTCTTATTTAAGGACAAAAATATTATCTTGCATCTACTCTATACAGGTACCAAAATTAAGTGGGATTTAAAATCAGCATATTTGACTCCAACCTGCCTTAATATCAGTGAGCTGGGTATCTGTGCATCTGATATTAGAATGCCTACACCCAGCCTGGTAAAATATACCACAAAGGTATGCATCTGCACAGTAATCCAATATTTTATCTGCCTAAAGATCATCCACATTCAAGTTTTGCATGAAGCATCACAGAACCTAAATCCTTCTAGAGTGAAGAAAAATGTATCCATAGCTTTTATTATGCAAGTTACCTGCAGTGGCCACACAGGAGCTCATCAGGGCAAAAAGCATGATGAAGGAGGGGGAGGCCATCTCCCGTCACCTCAGCTTCCGATCACACGCGCAGTCTTGGAAAGTCAAAAGTGACCTTAAAATTTTCTCTTCACTGTTTACAAATTGCCTGTTAAAAAAAAAAAAACATACACACACTTTTCAGTAAGAAAACACAGCAACATCACTTCCTAAATAGACACATTACAGGCAATTAAAGAGAATTTGTGGAAACTGTTTAAGAGATAAAAGATGGCTGGGAAGGTGGCTCAGTGGTTGGTACAGTGCTTGCCTTGCATGCATGAGGTCCAGGTTCAATTCCTCAGCACCATATAAACAGAAAGGCGAGAAGTGGCCCTGTGGCTCAAGTGGTAGAGTGCTAGCCTTGAGCTGAAGAGCTGAGGGACAGCGCCCAGGCCCAGAGTTCAAGCCCCATGACCAACCAAAATAAAAGTATGAAGATAGCACTCAAGCAATTGATGTTTGCTGGCTACCTAACAAAGATGTAGCACGAATAATTTTCAAATGCTTATAGTTGTCATTTTAAATCTTCAGTTTTGAACAGGGTTTACTTGTTTTATTAAGAGAGGGTCTCACTGTTTGCCCAGGCTGGCCTTGAACTGGGCTCAAGCCATGTTCCCACCTCACATTCCCCAGCAGCTTGGGCTAACACAGCATCTAGCTAAATCTTTGGCTTTCTACAGATTTTTCAGGATTACAGAACAGAACTGCGGTGCGCTATGATCTACCCAGTTAGAGTGTGTACTAGCAGCTGTAATGACACTTGAGTTGCCAATCTCCAGTACCAGCAAGCAGAAACAGCTCGGATTAGAGATAACCTAATGTTATAATGACAGGGTTATCACAAGGATCAAATTAAATTATACTGAGAATTCATCTTTTTAAAAAAAAAAAGAGCCATTAAAAAGGAAGAAATAGGAGGCAGGGAATGTGGCTTAGTGGTAGAGGGCTTGCCTAGCATGCATGAAGCCCTGGGTTCAATTCCTCAGTACCACATAAGCAGAAAAAGCCGGAAGTGGTATTGTGGCTCAAGTGGCAGAGCACTAGCCTTGAACACAGAGGCTCAGGGACAGTGCCCATGCCCTGAGTTCAAGGCTCACGACCAGCAAAAAAAAAAATTTTTTTTAAATAGAAGGAGAAAGGAAGGCTCTTAACTCCACTGTTAGCCAACATTTTAATAGGAACAAAAGCTCTTCCCAGCCTTTCAGACCCATCTGAGCCCATCTGAATACTGGACTAGATAATCTAGAATGTTCTTCTTAAAACCTCCCTATTCACAGTCTTATGTGTGACTTTAATAATGGTCTGCTTAACCTAGATTCCTACTCTCCCGACCATGGTCCTAACAATCCCTCATAGACCTCTTCCCCCACCCCACCCCCCTGGTCTACCTCCCCCCTACGTACACTTCAGTCTGACACAACACACAGAAGTTGTCAATGAGTAGAACACCATGGAGTGCCCACTATCCAGGCCTGGTTCTTCCCTGCCGGAAATAAAACCTGGCCCCCATCTAAGCCCTGGGTGAGGCAAGATGGTGCTGTTTTCCAGAACCATCTTCCCCAGAAAGCATCATCCCCAAAACCCAACTGCCATCATCTTCACTTGGAAGAAACAGCAAAATGAGATTCAATCATTTAAGTTCCACTGTATCCAACGGTATGGGAAGGTTCCTGGCAGTTGTAACATGAAATGTCTATGAGCAAAGGGGCCACTGGATCATTAGGGGATGGGTGGGAGGGTGTGGGTTTTCTGTTTGTTGGCCTGTGTGAGTTATCTATCCAGAAATAGTAACTAGAATATTTTAATTTTACCCAGGTGCCCATGGCTCATGCCTGTAATCCTAGCTACTCCAGTGGCTGAGATCAAGGATGGATGTTCAAAGCCAGCCTGGGCAGGGAAGACCATTAAAACTTGACACTTTTCTCCAGTTACCCAGCAAAAAGGGAGGAAACAGAGATGTGGCTCAAGAGGTGAAGTGCTAGCCTTGAGCACAAAAGCTCAGGGACAGTGACAAGGCCCTGAGTTCAAGCCCCAGTACACACACACACACACACACACACACACACACACACACACACACACACACACACACACACACAAGCTTCTAATTTCAAAAGGAATCTCTTAGATATGACTTAAGATTAAATGATTATATGTATAGGAGGAACTGTGGTTCAATCTTGGTATAAGATGGTGATTTAAAAAAAAAAAAAAAAAGCCTGTGTGAATACAATGTGGATGAGGGGGCTGGGAAGGTGGCTCAGTGGTAGAGCGCTTGCCTTGCATGCTCAAGGCCCTGGGTTCGATTCCTCAGCACCACATAAGCAAAAAGAAAAAAGCCGGAAGTGGCACTGTGGCTCAAGTGGTAGAGCGCTAGCCTTGAGCTGAAGAGCTGAGGGACAGAGCCCAGGCCCAGAGTTCAAGCCCCACGACCGGACCAAAAAAAAAAAAAAAACAATGTGGATGAGGGTAACAATGTGACATCTGTGTAGCTATGAATCCACTCTGGTCCCTACCAAATTTAGGTAGATGGTCAGGCACAATGGGATGGTGGTCGGCTCTGAGGATTGTTAGTCAATATCTACAATATATCCAACGCTAGAAAAGTGCCTCCAGGCGCTTTGAATGTTAAATGATAATCATTATTACTTATTCATGCTCTTCAAGGCATTTATATGGATAAAGTAGAAAGAGTAGGCCATGGTCACTTCTGTAAATCTTAAACTACTGTCAAAACTAGTTCAATCTCTGGTTTATTGCAAAATAAACATTACAACAAATGAGAGACAGACCGATAGAAAGACCAAACAACAGGATCACTAAGAAACTGAAGTATCAGTCAAGTTCAGGCACTATGATCTAATTCCAATAGCTGACTAAAGGGATGGGGGCAGGGTTCAGTTGACAGAGAGGTCCTTCCTAGCAATATGAGGTGTTACCAAAACAACCAGAGAAAAAGAAAATTAAAAAACTGAATAAACAACACAGCTTCCAAACTGATCGGAAGCCACACTGACTTGAATCATGTCTTGAGGTCCAACATTTCTGTCACCATCATTCCACAATACCTCAGATGAGATGAAAACTTCTTAATTTCCAAACTCAAATTCAACAACAGCCAAGAGTTTATCTCTATTTCCTCACTCCCCCCCATCCCTGCTTCTTCAAAACAGTCAATTTTCCTGAATGATCAGGAGAAACTGCCCTAAAAGAATACACTGATTCAGCCAATGCTAAGAGCCATTTCTAGAAGTCCTGTAGAAACTTGGGGATGGCTTCTTGGAGAGGCTTTTATGTGGACATAAACCCAAGCAGCAGGAGCCTGGAAGAAATATTTAATAAGCCCTTGACACCCCATCCACAATTCTAGAGGGTCTGCAGGGCTGGGCTGCATTAATCCAGAGGCTTAAAGCAGGTACGAATGAACCTGTGGGGAAAAAAGGCAAAATGGTTCTATTAAAAAAATAGAGACTGCAAATTGCTGACAAGAATATTGGGCAATTATTAAAATGCAGCAATTACAGATAGAACAGAGCCAAGCTAAACAGTTTGATGCCCAAGGCAAACCACAGCAAGTTTACACCGGATCTTAAAACATCTCCAAAGGAAGTGGAAGACAAGTTGGAACTCCACGCTGCTGCTCCTGACAAAGAGGGAGCTTTGCTGCTTTTATATGAGAAGACTCTCTCCATCACAGAACTTGGCCAAATAGAAAACAAGCTGCAGGAGATTTCTGTCTGGTCTGCCTCGTGTGGTGACAACATCCTAACACTAAGAGGGATGTGACCCCCACCTTGCTGATATCCATCTGTGGCCAGACCTGGGCACATCACACAACTTGGGGACCTGTTATCTCGTGAGAAGAATGCTGGATGCTACAAGGCTTCTGAGAAATTGGGGCTCTGAAATCAAACCAGGAAACAGAAACTGCTCTTCTCTGTGAGGTCTACCACACTCACTTTGCAAAGGCCATCTGATGCCACTCCATCTCTCTGGACTTTCTGAACTGTCACTTCCTTTCCAACTTTAAATAGGTTCTCTGAGACCCCCCACACACACACAGAACAATCTAGAGTCTACTGTAAAATAATCATTTGGCCCATAGGGGACAAAAACATTGAATATCCACAAATTAACAGAAGATGCTGAGAAAGAGCTTCATGTATTGAAGGAAGAAGATAATGAGCACTGGCGGTTCATTCCTGTAATCCTGGCTCCACAGGAGGCTTAGAAGTGAGGATCACAGTTTGAAGGCAGCTTGGGCAGACAATCCAAGAGACTTCTCTCTCCAACTAACCCCCCAAAAAGCATGAAGTGAAGGTATAACTCCAGTGGTAGGTAGAATGCCAGCCTTGAGCAGAAAAGAAAGCCAACAGCGAGCATGAGGCCCTGAGTTCAAGGCCTACTTCCAGAAAATACTAAAACAAAAACCAACCAAACGAAAACCCTGCTCAGAAACAGAGGAGGAGAAGGAAATTAAGACAGAGAAGAAAAAGATGCAGGCAAGTCTGCTCGTTTCAGTGTCTTCTGTGTTTACTTCAGAGGCCCCTGACCTGGGCACGCTTCCTTCATTCCCTGTTGAGTCTACAGAGCACGTGGAAAATACTGGAACTAGCTAGAAAAGTCTACTCAAACAAATCCTGAATGCCCCCAGGATTTCTTTTTCAAGAGCAAATCTGGCTCATAGTGGAAAACCGTAGGAAAATGGACAGCTAGTAGAAGCAAAGAGCTAATAAAAAGTTCAAAAATTACTAACTTTTAGGTGGCTAACATATCTGATGATATACAAGAGATTATTAAACCTACCCAAGTACCAAGGACTTAGATCTGTAATCCCAGCTACTCAAAAGGCTGAGCTCCAGAGGATCAGAGTTCAAAGCCAGCCCTAGCAGGTGATTCAGTGAGAACCCATGTCCAAAATAACCAGCAAAAACACAGGGCTGGGGAGAGAGGGTGGTAGCGTCATTTACATTTAGCCAACACATTTCATTTCCTGTATTTCATCTCTTCTATCAACAAATCTTCTCCACTCTGTGCCAGGCACTGGATCCAGAAGTCATGCAAAGAGACGTGTTCTTTTGTTCTTATGAAATAAACAGATGACTCTGAAAGAAAATTATCCTTTAAAGAGGGCTTGGAGGTTTAAAAGATTAAAAAGTTGGGTATGGTGGGGCATGCCTGTAATGCTAGCACTCAGGAGGCTGAGGCAAGAGAATTTTGCATTGGAGACCAATGGGATATATAGTGAAATCCTGTCTCAAAAAAAAGTCAGAGTATGGCCAGGTGCTGGTAGTTCATGCCTATAATCCCTGCTACTCAAGAGGCTAAGATCTGAGGATCACAGAGTTTGAGGTTAGCCTGAACAGAAAACTCTGTAAGACTTTTCAGCAATAAGTGGAGCAAGTAGTAGCAAGGCAGCCTTGAGCATGGCTCCTGGAACTCAAGCCCTAATGCTGGCACAAAAAGAGAAGAGGAAGAGGAGTCAGGGTAGGTCTTTTCCCAGAGTCTAGCTCTGGAGGAAAGCAAGGCTGTAGTATTCACAAGGAAAGGAAAGAAGAGGTGTGGTGGAGAGGGCACCCATTGGGGCTTTTACATTCTCCTGGAATTGACTGCTGGGAGATCAGTCAATTCCTAGAAAGGATGGAGAGCTGAAATCTGACGGCAGCCTGGCCTTCCTCTGTTGAGCAAGAACCACTTGAATGTACCAGGGCTACAGGGTCCTCCCAAACATCAGATGAGACTGCGTGCACGGGATCAAAAGCTATCATTACATCGCACTAGCTGCCTGTCTCACCTGGAGAAATCTATTATCCCCAAAGATTAAAGTCCCATGGGGCTGTGTGTCAGTGGCCAGAAAAAGAAGAAAAGAAAAGGAAGAGAGTCTGGGAAGAAGGCATGAGATCCAGAGGCCACAGAATAAACAGAAAGCCTGGCTTACCCCCCTACCCCCCTCCCTCTCCTGATCACCCAGGCTTCTAGAGTTTTTTCAGGCTAGTGCATCCTTAAAAGCCCAGGCACACAGACTCATCCCCAAGCAAGACCACCAAACCCAGGAGGCAGTGGGGACACACTCCTTGAGATCAAGACAGACCACATCTTCTTCAGCTCCACAAGTAGACTGTTCACCTATCTTTGTGAAACTCTACGGACCACCTCCTCACATCCAAGATTTCTGCACCCTACGCTTTCTGCTGCTTATCATTACAAGGTGGCGTCCGGACTGAACACAGAACTTAAAGCCTAGCTAGGTCACTGAGCTTCTCTACTCCCTTGCTTATACTCCATTATAACCCTTTGATTTTAATATCTGAGATAGAATAGGGCACAGTAATCTGCTAATTCTAGCCAACTAATCCTACCGCTGGTAATCCTGGCTACTCCAGAGGCTGAGAGCTAGGGATCCTGTTTTGAAGCCAGCCCAGGCAGGAAGAGCCATGAGACTCTTATCCAATTAATCAGCAAAAAGCCAGAAGTGGAGCTGTGGCTCAAGTGGTAGAGGACTAGCTTAAGGAGAAAAAGCTAAGCAAGAGCACAAGACCTTGAGTTCAAAAGCCAGTGCCAGCAAAAAAAAAAAAAAAAAGGAGGAGGAAGAGGAAGAAGAAGAAGAAGAGAAGGAGGAGCTGCAGGAATAGGAGGAGGAGGAGCAGCAGCAGCTGCTGCTGCAGCAACACTATTACTAGCAAGTTATTGTTAGGCAATAACTTTCTCCTAAGCCTTAAGACTTCCTTGCTAGGCTGAGGAGCCCTTCCTCTCCTTCCTGGAGGAGGCGTTCTGCTGTGATCTCAGTGAGAGTGGGAGGCAAAGCCAATACAAACGACGATGCTCTTCACCCCTCCTGTGCCCTAACATCTGTCACTTCAGAATGGGATTTCTTGCCCTTCTTGCCCTCACTGGACAGAGATCCACCTACCACCTATCTCTGACAGAAGCCAGCGTCAGTCCACCTGCCTTCCAACACCTTAGCAAGGATTAAAAACCCCACTTCAAAATTAAGGTGGGATTCTAATTGCACAAAAGTCCTTTGTCCAATGTTTTTCTTGGGGAGGGGGGAGCGGTTCCCTAAAATAAACATTTCAAAGAAAGCAATAGTGAAGAAAAAAAACTCAGACTTCTCTGGCCATCTCAAGATGTTCCCCAGAGCACAGCCCTCAGGCAGGGCAACTCTGAAAGGTTCCAAGAGCCACCATCAGCACGGGCTCAGAGCCACAGCAGGATGTCAAGGCCACAGGACATTTGCCCCTCTGCCCCACACAGCCTCTCCTCCAGCTCCTTCCTCTACTGCTATGCTTCCTTTCATCTTTGTAGCGGAAGGGTTAAAGGGCAAACCACAGGCAGAGGGAGAGCTCAGCAAGCGCAGGCCTGTTGGAGGTACAATGGCAGTCTTCCCAAACCACTGGAAGGCCGGGAGCGCCTGGGCCTCTGCTTCAAGTCCGAAAACTCAAAAGATCAGTGTTCTAGTCTGATGAGTCTCACACACGGGGCTTTTAGAAATCGAATCTTCCAGACAGATCTTGTATCTCCCCTTTTAAAAACCCCATGTGTTTAATTGCAGCTGTAAGAAACTCACCAAGATCTACTTCTCCTGATTTATTCATGCAACAAATAGTTACCAAGTGCTTGCTCTATGCCACCACTATTCTAGATATAGGATTCAACAAGACATAAAACATAGAAATACCCACACTTAGGAAGTATATATTCTAGTCCAGGACAGCTTTTTAACCAGGTACGTAATCATGTATTAGAGAGACAGAGGCTTATATGTCAGCCTTGGGTTTGTGGAAGGAAGGTAGGCGTGTGTGTGTGTGTGTGTGTGTGTGTGTGTGTGTGTATATGTGTGTGTGTGTGTGTGTTGAGAGACAGAGGCTTGAGAGACAGAGGCTTATATGTCAGCCTTGGGTTTGTGGAAGGAAGGTAGGTAGGGTGTGTGTGTGTGTGTGTGTGTGTGTGTGTGTGTGTGTGTGTGTGTGTGTGTGTGTGTGTGTGTGTGTGTGTGTGTGTGTGTGTGTGTGTGTGTGTGTGTGTGTGTGTGTGTGTGTGTGTGTGTGTGTGTGTGTGTGTGTGTGTGTGTGTGTGTGTGTGTGTGTGTGTGTGTGTGTGTGTTGCTAACCTTAGGCAAACAAAAGCTCAGGGACAGCACCCAGGTCCTGCATTCAAGCCCCAGGACTAGCACAAAAAGGAAAAATAAGCCAAAAAGAAAAAAGAAAAAAAACCACCTGAAAGCTATTGAAGCAGGGAAATCAAAGCAACCAAATGTAGAATGAGAAAAAGAGGGAAAAAGAAAGGAGAAATTGCAACTCAGGTTGTAATTAGCATAATCTACCGATGGTATTTAGAAGTGGGGAAACTGAAAGGCAATTAAGATGAAAAGAAGCCTACTCTGATGGGACTGTGACACCTGAGCTAGTACACTGTCTGCCTCTGCAGAGAAACCTTCACCAGCAGGAGTTACCTTACCAGTTGCCCAACCTTTAGAACCATGAGCTGAGTAAACCTTTATTCTCTGTAAGTCACCTAGCATCAAGTACTTTGCTACAGCAACAGAAAAAAAAAGGGATAAGAAAAAAGGATCGATCATTAATAGAAGATGGTAAAGAGATCAGGAACTTAAGAGAGGAAGCTGAGACATTTTTAAAAAAAGAAACAAACACATATAGACCAAAAAAGAGCAATGAATGCAGCAATTCATCAGGGAGAGGGCAGAGAAGATGCTGGCTAAGGATTCTGACTCTCTCTGGTAGGGTGGTGGGTGGGATCTCATCCATTCATCCTGAAACTAGCAGCGGGCTCTCAGGAAGGCTAGCTGCTCTGCCGAAAATCAAGGACAATCCAATCACTCATGCATCATCCAACCAGGCCTCTTGTTACCATACTACCCCTAGGTTCTTCTCCTTACTATCTGGACTTCAATCCAAAGCATGATAAAGGTATACCCCTCCCCAAGGAAAAAAAAACTCACAAAAACAAAACAGCCAGCAACGACCAGATATGCTGATATGCGCTCCTAACCCAGCAGCCCTCAAATAGGAAGTACCACAGCAGTGAACCTAGACCCTTACTGTCAGCAGATGCTGTCTAACCTCTACTATCCTGGTGCTCGCTGATAAACAAAACAATCCTAAAAGGCTTCTTCATTTCCAACATGGAGCACAGGGTGGAGGGGGGAAAATTCTGAACACCAACAGAAAAACTAGCAGATTGCTTTAAAAATGCATCTCCATCTCCAGTTCTTTCTCCTTTACCCTTTGCAGAAAAAAAAAAAAAAGGGCAACCCCATTCCCAAGGGATCATTTTTTCTTGGCTTAATTTCACTAGTTTTTGTGATACATAATTAGAAACAGACTGCTTTTTCCTGGCTTTTAGAGAACAGGATCTTTGGGGCTGTGAGAGTTGCCAACTACAGAATCCTAACCTTAGGAGGAAAAAAAAAAATCTTTTGCAAACCCCTTACCTACTTGAAATGTATATTAATTCCAGAGGAAATATTTAAATCCCTTATTACTGTTAGCTCCTCCCTCCGCTAGCTTCCATTTAAACTAAGTGGCAGCCTGCTTTGCACGTGCGCACACCTGTGTCCCATTCAAGTATTACCCCAAGTCCTGCCTACCCAGCAAAGTACCTACATGGAATACTTTCTCGAGAACTGTTCAAGAATTTAGTAGAACAGATTCTAAAGGAAATTTATTTGGCCCCCACACAGGGCAGAATTAAAAGCTCGAATAATGAAATAAAAATGCCACAGAAGCAGAAACAGAGAAGAAACATGAACGTAAGGAGTGGTCACGTTCCCCTGGCTGAGTGACAAGTGTAGCTGCGTGGCTAAGAAGAGCATGGAGTCAAGACAAAGCAGGTATACGGGATGTCCTCACAAAACCAGTTGTTAGCCTATGTGCTTTTCCTATGATAGCTGATAAATAGGTGGCCAGCAGCAACCTCCCTAAAGTCACAAAAACAAGGCTGAGTGCTGGTGGCACTGAAATTCTAGCTACTCAAGAGGATGAGATTTGAGACTCTTACCACCAATGAGCCAACCATCCAAAGGCTAAAGTACAAGAGTGGCTCAAGTGGTAAAGTACAAGCCTTGAGTACAAAAGCTCAGGGACAGTGCCCAGGCCCAAGCCCTAGGACAGGCACAAGGAAGGAGAGGGAGAGGAGAGGGAGAGAAGGGAGAAGAGGAAGAGGAGGAGGAAGAAGAGGAAGAGGAGGGGGAGGAGGGAGTAAAGAGGAGAGAGGGGAAGGAAGAGAGAAGCAAGAGGAGAAGAAGGAGAGGGGAGAGGATAGAGAGTAGATCTCAGAGAGGCTTTGGCAGAAGAGAGTAAACACTTAGCTGAGAAACAGCTCCTACACACCAGGAAGATGTAACTCTGCAAGGATTCAACGTGTATGCTATGAGTCAACAGTGTTTTCCCTCTAAGTTGAACTGCATCTGCCAGCCAACTGCACCGGGTCTAATAGCACAGAATGAGACCCTCAGAAGTGTTTTGTGTTGAGGTTTTCTGGCTGGACAGATAAAAGCCAACCAGGAACGAGACAAGCCCTGACCAACAGAGTGAGAAGCACCCAAGAGCACTTGAGGGAGTGCATGAATGCGGATGGGGTCACATGCCTGCAATCTCACTAGCTCACCTCAGACGACCTTCCAAAAGAGGAGAAAGGCGGGCGGGGGAGGGAAGGGGGAAAGCCCAATTCTGCTCCAACAGTTATCTATCATACACGGAGATAACTAGGAAGTGAAATTTCATAAAGAGCCACCCATGCATCTTTGCCTCCAAAAACCAACATCCCGCTATCAAAACACATAAATCACTACAAATGCTAACAAAGCCTAGTCCCCAGTGGGAAAGGAATATTCATCCCATTTCCATTGTTAAGAAAACAATAAAGAAGGAATCCAAAGTTCTGTCAGCCCCTCCTCAGGGCCTTTGGTATTCTGACCCTCTACCCCACCCCCTGGTCCCCACCTCCTCACACCTGTGAATCCCAGAGCTCCACCTCCAACACCAGGCCACCCACAGAAGAGTTCAAGGGCCCCAATCTGTAAAGATGATTGGCTAAAGAATCCCGCCCCCCCCCCCCAGGAACTAATCCACTTAAAAGTGTTTTCACAAATGGCCCATCTGCCATTTCATACCACCTCTGACTTTCGGGCATGGATCCATGAATTACTTATGCACTGGGAAGGACAGGAAAGCAGGTGTTTTTGTGGCTGTAGATGTTTGGGGCTTGGGGACTGTGGTTTGCTCTTGTTTTCTGTTACAAACAGCATCCAAAGAACCTCTTCCATGCAGATCCAGGGCAAGAGGTTGGGAGAATATGATGCTCCTGCATTGCCTTTCCCCAGAGTGGAGTTACAGCTAAGAGTTTAGATGTCACTGTAAATGACCATCCAGGAAACAGAGTGGTATCTGATTCTAAAAGATGAACTTGACCAGTTTCAGACTGGAGGCACCTATCAACATCATCGAATTATGAGCATAATACTCCCTTCCCAGACAGAAACGAGAAGCAGCAGATATAGGATGATAGCCAACGATAGGATTGTGGGGAATCTTACTACAGATTTTCCTCTTTAAATATGTTTTGGAGGGCAGGGAAGGTGGCTCAGTGGTAGAGTGCTTGCCTCACATGCATGAGGCCCTCAGTTCGATTCCTCAGCACCACATAAACAGAAAAAGCTGGAAGTGGCACTGTAGTTCAAGTGGTAGAGTGCTAGCGAAAGAAGCTCAGGGACAGGTGCCCACTCCCTGATTTCTGAGTTCAAGTCCCAGGACTGGCAAAAAATAAAAATAAAAATTTTAAAAAATGTGTTTTGTAATCCCATCTAAATAGTTGTCAGCCTGTGAAGCCTCCATCTCAGGCCTGAAAAAACTGAAGAATAAAAAAAAAACAAAAGTAGAGCAAGGTCCAAATGACAGTGGTGGCCTTAGGCAGAATTCATATTACTATTGCATCAAATACACATACACATACAACAAAAATTGCACATTTGGCTGAGAAAGTAAGAGATCAAAATCACTTGCCTCTAAGGTAAGGAGGGAGAATGGTTGGAAATCTGTGCTAATTCTTACAGGCTTTGCAAGCAGAGAAGAATTAAGCTTGTGTCAATTAACAAGCAAATGTGCTATTTCAAAAGACAGAAAACAAGAAATCTAGACATGGACAGAACCCAGGATGAGGATGCAGCTCTCTTTTGTATAGCCTTTCCAAGTGGTGTTTATTCATTTCAACTTGACTAAAAACTGAACAAATTAGCAACAGCTTGCATTTTATGAAATACTACAAAGAAACACTGCTATCATTCCAAGAGTGGAATTAAGGCCATAGATCTTAGTACACTTAATTCTCTTCCAGTGACACAGATGTCTTAATGACTCAATGTTATTTGTGATACAATTCTCTGTGTGTGCATGTGCTGGTCCTGGGGCTAGAACTCAGGGCCTGGATGCTGTTAACTGGAGGTGAAAAGACTTTCACAGACCTTTGTTCCTGGAAACTTTAATCCTCAGATCTCAAGTCTCCTGAGTGGCAAGGATTACAGGCATAAACCACCAGCACCCAGCTAAGCCTAGCTTTTTATTGAGCCTAGCTCCACTCTTCAGTTCAGTGTCCATATCCCTAATGTCATTGCAAGCTTACTATTAAGTTTTTAAAACCTTATGTTTACCCCAACTCAAATAATATTTTCAAAAAGAAAAGTTGCTAACATTTTTTAATGTAAAAATAATTTAAGAAGTTTGTAAACATAAAGAAATTCCTCCAGTGGACTGGTTGAAATTGTGTTATTAAAATTTAATTTTAGGGCTAGGAAGGTGGCTCAGTGGTAGAGTGCTTGTCTTGCATGCATGAGGCCCTGGGTTCAATTCCTCAGCACCACATAAGAAAAAAGAAAAAAGCCGGAAGTGGCGCTGTGGCTCAAGTGGTAGAGCACTAGCCTTGAGCTGAAGAGCTGAGGGACAGCGCCCAGGCCCAGAGTTCAGGCCCCACGACTGGACCCAAAAAAAAAAAAATTAATTTTAAAAAAAAGCAGTGTTAGCTGGGCACCAGTGGCTCACACCTGTAATCCTAGCTACTCAGGAGGCTGAGATCTGAGGATGGCGGTTCAAAGCCAGCCCAGGCAGTATAGTCCATGAAACTCTTATCTCCAATAAACCACCAGAAAACCGGAAGTGGAGCTGTAGCTCAAGTGGTAGAGCGGTAGCCTTGAGCTGAAGAGCTGAGAGACAGCGCTCAGGCCCAGAGTTCAAGCCCCCAACCAAAAAAAAAAAAAAAAAAAAGCACTGTTAGCCAGGCGTCAGTGGCTCACACCTGTCATCCTAACTACTCAGGAGGCTGAGATCTGAGGATTGCGGTTTAAAGCCAGCCCAGTCAGGAAAGTCTATGAGATTCTTAGCTCCAATTAACCACCAGAAAACCAGAAATGGCACTGTGACTTAAGTAGTAGAGTGCTCAGCCTTGAGCTGAAAGCTCAGGGACAGCGCCCAGGCCCAGAGAATTCAAGCCCCACTACCAAAAATAAATACAAAATAAAGTTTTCTATTAGCTAATAATTCTGACCATTAATTTTTTTTATTCCATAGCATAAAAAGACAAAGAAAAACCATTTGAAAATGACTGACCAAGAATGAATAATTTAAAATCAACACAGCTCAATCATCCAGGAAGAATATTCAATCATCCAGGAAGAATATTCTATAAATGACCCTATGACCCATCAAGGTCATCTTTAATTAGCTCAAATTAAGCCTAGTTCTTCAATGCAAGCGCAAATCTCAAATTCTAACTGGAGGTTTTAAACAAAATCTGAACCTTTCAGCAGTTAGGATCCTAGGAAACTGGTGACTTAATGAGGAAAGAAATCAGTAGTGATGCCAAAGGATATTTTTTCTTTCCCTGGAGTTAGGAGACTAAGAGACACTACACAGCCAAATTTGCATGTAAAAGGGAACGATTAATTCCTTTGAGTCTTAAATAGAATGAGACAACAGCTTCAGAAAACTAATTTAACCGGTCCTTAAAGGCTGGAGGTGAACTCCCTAGGCAAGCTTACACCTTTGTAGCTCCCAGCACTTGGAGAACCAAGTGAGGACGCTAATTTGACAAACTCTAAAACCAGATTAGGCATGGTAGTGAGAGGTTAAACACTTGTAAATTAAAACTAAATGAGCTCCTACATAAAAGTGACTCCTGTTTAAGTAAAATGCTGCAATACAGAAAGAAGTGGCTACACAGGACAGTTATTTTAAAATAATACTACATGATACATAAGTAAAGAAACTGGCCCACCAAACTATAAAGATTAGAAAAACTTTTTCCAGGAAGTGATGTTGTGGCTCAAGTGGTAGAACACTCACCTTGAGCTGAAGAGCTCAGGGACAGTGCCCAGGCCCAAAGTTCAAGACCCATGACGGACACAAAAAACAAAAAAAAAACACCTTTTTCCAAAATCTTTTTGACTGACTTCTCCATGTTTATGAATTCTTCCATGTTGATAATGTTTTATAGATAGGTGTGCCTGTCCATGCACACATCACAGATGCCGGCACTGATATCAGATAAAAGTCAAACTATTACTATGCAAATTAATTCTATCAATAATCAAAAATGCTCCAAAATCCTACACTTCAGCACCAAACAGACACAAATGGAAAATTCTATGCCTGTCCTCATGAGACAATGGGAGCCAGGACTCAGGGGCACCAAAAAATACTGCATGCAAGTACTTTTACATTATAACGTATATGTGAAATACAAACTTGGTGTTTAGCCTTGGGTTACCTCCCCGTGCTAGTTTATTAGGTATGTGCATATATTCCAGAGTCCGAAGAAATTAGAACACTTCTTGATACTTAGCATTTCTGTTAGTGATAGTCGACCTGTTACTAAAACACACATCTCTGAAGAATGCATAGTAAGTGAATTGTAGTTTAAGTTAATAATCTTTTATAATCTTACACTTAGAAAAGCCAAGCTCAAGTGGTAGAGCACTTGTGTAGATGGTAAGGTCCTGGGTTCAACAAGAAGGAGGGAGGAAGGGAAGGAGGTAGGGACCTGAAAAATTACTCAAACTATAAAAGAAATAGTTTACTTACATGACTTTTAAGGAAAATAAATGGTGGGGGGAGGGGGAACTCAGGACATTATATATCTACGCCATCATTCTCCTGCTGAACTACATCCCCAGTCCTGTAATGTGTATTTCAATATCTGTCCGGTCCACCATACAGACCCTTCGATATACAGACCCTTCCCTCAAGGTCATCTTTAATTAGTTGAAATTAAACCCAGTTCTTCAATGCAAACTCAGAAAGCAACTTGGTTATTCTGCTAGATAAAGCCACATTTTCCACTTTCAACATGTAAGTTTCACTACCAACAGGTTTAGGTGCCCGCTAGACATCAAGAGTATGCTGTGCGCCCCCTGTTGGCTGATCATGGAAACCTAACAATGACTCTCCAGGGATTTTGCCTTTGAAGTGCTGGGGAGTTCAAAAAGCAATTTGGTGGTGATCTTCACATTGGAAAACATGAGCTGAATCCACAGTGGAGCTAAGCTGCTAGGCAATGGTCAGGTTCTATCACAACAGGAAAAATTAAAATTGACAAACAACAAAGAGATTAAATGGGGGAGGGGGGAGGGAGAAACACTGAAGCCTTGAACCGCTAAACAATGCAGAATGAAAGCCAAAGGCAGAGAACATCAAGAAACAGAGCCACATCCTTTAACTGACACAATGGCACAAAATCAATTCCATTTTAATAGCCCTTAAGGGGGTAAGAATTATTTCCCTGCCTCCTGTGCCAACCTCAAGCTGTTTCCTAAGGAAGCCAAGGAACTGTGGTCAACAATGCCTGGTGAATTCATAAAAGAAATTAAGAATAAAGACCCATAGGAACACAAGGCAGAGTTCTATTTATACTTCTTTGGAGCCCGAGGGAGCTGTCTTTGGGCTCTCATCCGTACACGGATAATCACCTAAGTTAATCAGATGCAAAGGCTATGTTAGCTCCTGTCTGTTAGTCCTAGCTACTCCGGAGACTGAGATTTAAGAGTTGAGGTTCAAAACCAACCCAGACCACTAAGTCTGAGACTCTTTATCTCCAATTATCCAGCGAAAAACTGCAAGTGGAAATGTGGATCAAATTGTAGAGGGTCAGCCTTGAGAGGGGGGGGAAAAAGGCAAGCAACAGTGGTAGACCCTGAGTTCAAGCCCCAGATCCAGAACAAACAAACAAACAACAACAAAAAGCATTAGGATTCTATGGAAGGGGTGAAGGATCTCTATGGACTGATGCACAGGAACAAACCAGAAACAAATCTGACCCCCCCAAAGCCCACCACCACCACCCCTCCAGTGACCAGGGACATTCGGAGGTCAAGGCTAAGAAAGCTGTTCATGGTCTTGGGCAGAGAAGACTCAACCTTGCCCTCGAGGGGCAAAAGAAGTCTGCAAGACTCTTGGGTGCAATTACTCAGCAAACAGCTGGAAGTGGAGGTGTGGCTCAAGTGGTAGAGTGCCAGGCTTGAGAGACAAGAAAGAGTACAAAGCCTGGAGTACCAGTACCAAGCCCCAGTACCAGCCCAACAACAACAACGAAGTATACTGGACATATTTATGAAATGATCAGAGGAAACCCCCCCTGTACTATTAACGTATGGTAACAAAAAAAAATGTAAAAATTTTAAAAAGGAAAAAAGCAATCGGCGAAGACGCCAGGTGCCTGGACACAGCAAGGCGCGCTGGTGGCTGTCGTCGTCATCATCGTCATCATCATCATCATCATCATCATCATCATCATCATCATCAGTCAGCAGAAACATGTGCGTTCTGACTCCAAAGTACCCGATTTCAGGAAGATTAAAAGATCATCCGAGCGCTGGAGCTGCGCAAACACGGTATCCCAGCCCCCGGATTCCCCCGGGGCCCCCCCCCGGATTCCCCCGGGGCCCCCTGGGGCTCCCCGCGGCCCCCGGCCCGAGTGGGTCGCGCTCACACCCGCGCGGGGCGGCTCTGCCTTCGTCCCGGCCACACACACCTTCCATCACCGGGTCCTCGCCGCGGCCTCGAGGGGCCGGGACACGACGCCCCCCGGCTTTCCCAGCTCAGCGAAATGGGGCGATTTTCTCCCCGCAGCTCTTTTTATTTGCTTTTTTCGGTGCGGTCCCCCAAGCCTCCTCCGGCGCGGCGGCCCCACGCGCGGGTTCCGGGACGCGGGGGGGGGGGAACGACGTCCGCAGACCCCGGCTTCCAAATCCCCCAGAACCGAGGGAACACGCGGGGATTCTTCCAACCTCTCCCCACGCACCCCGGGGGGCGTGGCCGAGCCCACCCCCCGCGCCCCGGGGCTGCAGCCCCGCAAAGCGCCCCGAAGGCGCGCACGGCTCGGGGCGTACGAGTCCCGGAACCGCGCTCCCCCCACCCCCGCACCGCACCGCACGCGCTTCCCACCGACGGCGCCCCGCGTCCCGGGGGGAAGCGCCTGGGGCGCCCCGCGGGGAAGAGCGAACGTGGAGAATTCCCGATCGCTGGTGCCGCGGCCCCCAGCGGAGACCCCGCCGGACCCCGCCGCCCTCCGCGGCCCCGGGGGTTCCCCACCCCGCGTCACCCCGCAGAAGCCGCCGCCCCGCACGGGTCCCGCTCCCTCGTACCTCGGAGGCGGCAGCGGGTCCCGGGCCGATCACCCGCGGCGGTCCCCGCCCAGCCCCGGGCTCCGGCGGCGGCGCGGCCCGAGCGCAGAGCTACGCCATCCGGCCCCGCTGGGGTCGCCCGCCTCCGGCACGGAGCTCAGGACGGCGCGGAGGGAGCGGCGTAGCGCGCGGAGCCGCAGGCCTGGCCGCCCTCGCTCCCCGGGAAGAGGAGAGTGCGGCTCGCGGTCCCCGGAGCCCTCGGTGTCCCCGGCCGGGCCGCCCCGGGCGCTCGCCGCCCCTCGCTCCACGCGCGGGCGGGGCCGGGCCGGGCGCGCAGCAATCAGCGCGCGGGGGCGGGGCGCCCTCCGCCGGCCGTGCCGGGCCCTGGGGCCGCGGGCTCCTCCCCCGCGCCCGCCCTCCGCCTCCCCCCCCCTCCCCGCCGGGCCCGGAGCCCAGCTCCACCCCGGGGTCTTCCCTCCAACCACCAGAGAGGCCTAAATAAACGAATACAAATGTCAGTATTACCAGGCCAGGTCTGGTCCCTGAACTGTGACCTGTGCCCTGTGACCTGTGCCAGTGGATGCATTCCTCAGATCAACACCTTGATACACCTGTTCACACTGTGTATTTAAATAACTGGAAAGTCTCCCAGGGGCAAAATGACTGATCTCAGAAGGCCTCACGTCCTGACTCTGCCAGTGAACAAATGGCTTAGTCTCTTCAGCTTCTGTCTTGTGTAAAATGACGGATTTGGCCTAGGGGAGTTCTTCCTGAACGACTACTCTGCTCCTTCGTCGATGGAGAATGGAATTGGAGAGCTGTCTGAAATGACTACTTTGCTGAAGCTGGTAGTTCATGCCTGTAATCCTAGCTGCTCTGGAGGCTGAGATCTGAGGACCGAGGTTCAATGCCAGCCAGGGCAGGAAAACACTTATCTCCAATTAACCAGCAAAAAGCCAGAAGTAGAAGTGTGGCTCAAAAGCTAAGGGACCACACTCAGGTCCTGAGTTCAAGCCCCAGTACCAGCACACACACAACACAGAGAACTACTACTATTACTACTACTGTTACTACTGTTACTTGTATCATTATTTGGAAAGCCATTATTTTCATCTTTCTCTTGTACCTATACATAGAAAATCCACCTGACTGGGAACTTATTCACAAAGGTTAAATGTCGCTAATCAACTGAATATTGCAAAACCTTCAATGAACCACTGATGCCACCATTTATTTAGCACCAACTATGTGAGGGCAAAAGGAACAAAATCCAGGTAGTAGAATTAACCTAAGCCTTTGTATAGACTATGTTTAAGGCCTTAAGACTGGGCTCAGATTACATTGGATTCATGCCTCAAGTTATCAAGTTTTAGTTTCAAGTGTAGACATGAATACTTGAACTGGGTGTGAATATTTAATCCCACATTTAAATCCTCAGTCATGTTAAGGCTTTCTAAATAAAATGGTTCTCTCCATGCCATTTTACTGAGAGAGACAGACAGACAGACAGACAGACCGACCAAGGTGGGGAGGGGGGATTAATAACCACTACCATCTAGTAAATGATTCATCTATGCCAAGCAGGATACCAAATGTAGGCCCTATGTATGAACAGGCCTTATAACTTGCCAAGACATTATAGCTAATGAAGTGAAAAGGCTAGGATTTAAACATTCACTTACCTTGAGCTTATGTCATGAGTATTTAATTTGTTTCACTAGAAGATGAGGAAAAGAAGCAAGAAATGTTGTTAGCATTTACAAAACTGACAGTGTCTAAAGAGATGCCTCTTTAGATCCACCCCCCACCCCCCCCACCCCACCATGACCTTGGAACTTGAGATTGTCCTGCCTTAGCCTCCCATGTGCTGGAATTACAGGCGTCCACCACCATATCTGGCTCCCTGCTTTTAATTAATGGAAAAATTAGGCCCTTTCTATGGGATGGCTTATCTCCTTTCATTGGTTTCATCTGGAACTAGGTTCCAGGTTACAGTGTTTGTTACTAGCTTCCCTTTGGTCTGAGGCACTACCTTGATCGTTTGTTCTAGTAAATCCTTTTTCTTAAGCAGACTTTTCCCCAGAGCGCTGACATAAAGCGGTGCACCTTATCTAACTTGCATCGGAGATGTTTGGAGGCAGCGGCCCCGTGTCTCCCAAGGAGCCACGTGGTCTAGGTGTGGATGTCCTATTTTACAGTGACTCATAGCAAACAGCATGTCTCCAGCGCTCCTTGATTAGCAGACAAGTGGACAAACACAGAAAATTAACACCATAGACTAAACTGCCCCTTACAGAAAGAAGGACCATAGGCTTCTAAAAGACCATATTGGGTTGTATGTGTGTGTGTGTGTGTGTGTGTGTGTGTGTGTGTGTGTGTGTGTGTGTGTGTGTGTATGGTGTGTGTGTGTGTGTGTATGTGCGTGCGCGCAGGCGCACATGCCACTAGATTTGAACTCAAAGCCTCACATTCAGCTTTTTTGCTCAAGGCTTGCACTCTACCACTTGAGCCACAGCTCTGCTTCCAGCTTTTGGGGGAGGGGTAATTGGAGATAAGAGTCTCATAGACTGCCCTGGTTGGCTTTGAAGTTCAATCCTCAGATCTCAGCCTCCTGAGTGGTTAAGATTACAGGCCTGAGCCACTGGCACCCAGCTGACCAAATCATTTTTAAAGCCATCTGATTATTTCTCTTTCTTTAAGTCCTTATACAGTAGCACATGCTTCACGCTTTGCTGACTTTCACTCATTAAATCTATAATGACTATGTTATCTGCATTTGACATTAGAAAAGGTTGCACAGAGAGGTTAGAAAACTAGCTCTGGGCCTCACAACCAGCAATTGTCAGTGCCAGATATCAATCCTTCAGTGTGTGTTCTGTCTGGGCCTGAACATCATGTAACAGGCAAAAGTGAACCCTTTTCCACACCTGAAGAGAAAAGCTTGGGTTGTGGATTGTTGGGTGTTTTTTTTTTTTTCAATCAGTTCTTTAAAAGTTGCAAAAGATAGAAACAAAAGTTTGCTTAGGAGAAATTTTACCCTATTACCAACACCTAAAAGTGGAGTCCTTTTACCCCAAACTGTTCACTAACTTAAAAGTTTGTCTAATACAGCCAACACCTTTGAGGGCTGTTGCACAATCCCATTTACAAGCGTGTGACAGAACACAAACCAAATGTTGCTCTAACATTCTTGTGACAGCACACTGTCTTGTGCATTATGGCGCTTTCTGCTTGGCTGACCGATCATTACTGATTCAATTCGTATCTACAAGTGTTTTATATGGCATCGTTATCAACTGCCATCATTTTCAAAACACATTTCCTAGATCTATATTTCAAAGTAGAACTTGCTTTTCACGGATAAAAATGTGCAGCTGGCAAATGTCCAATTAACAGAGTTGGGGAGCGGGGGAGTTCTTCTCAGATGAACCTGTTTGCAAGGCAAAGTCTACACCAACACTTGATGCAGACATGGGATATTGCTTGGAGAAACTGGAAATAAAAATCTTCAGTAAGTTTCCCCATTGTAACTTCCAAGTTCCTGCAAAGACAGAGCAGAAGCCTCCAAATAATGGCTCCCTTATCCATCTTCCATTGTCCTTCCACGGGGATTCTGATGAAGCACGAAAACACGGCCATTTCAGGGACAGTGAAATCTCTTGGGATTCCCCTGGTCTGAGCTCTTCAAAGGATGAGCTCCCAGGGGTGCTGTTCCTGTAACCAGAGGCTGGCCTGCAGGACTCTGCCTTCTCCCCCTCTCCACAGCCTCCCCAGAGAACTGGCCCCTTCTTGATTTCTCCTGGTTTTTTGTTTTCTGAATTTGATCTGGGAGAAGACCATAGAAAAGGTGTTATGAATTAAAACATGTTATTTTGTACTCAGGGCGGCCTCCCCTCCCCCCCAAAAAAGATCAAAAGCACTCAGGTATAACACTTAGGTCTATAAATGTTTATGGGGAAAAAAAACTCAGCCTTTTGCCTGAAACATAAATCTCTTTATTTCCTAAAGCTAACCTGAAGTTCCATTGTGAGCACTATTGTCCACTCAGGGAGTGTGGCTCAAATGATAGAGCACCAACTGTGGGCAACAGAAAGCTTAGGAACAGTGCCTACAACCTGAATTCAAGTCCAGGACTAGCGCGCGCGCACATGCACACACACACACACACACACACACACACACACACACACACACACATAGTAGTAGATACCCACAGCAAGAAATTTGGGCTGATGCCTAAACAAAGACTTAAACTATCTCTGTCATAAAACCACACAGAAACACTTCAGAAGAGAATTGGGGGTGGGGATTGACGCAGCATATGAGTGCATGCGAATGAAGATCTACATGTGGCCAACATCTGCCCCCAAAGTGAAGTTAGCCTTGTGGTTTGCATCCCCCGCAGTGCGGTATAATGTGTGCAGAATTGCAGGAAAAAGCAGGGAGCTATATCTCCATCTTAAAAAAGCTAACCAGGCCATTAAGAAATAATAATAATAATAATATATTCTCTCTTCCTGAAATAGTAATAGAGAATTTCTCCATATTAAAAAATACTGTTAGGTAATTAATAAATAACAGCCTAAGACATCTTAATATTTTTTTTGCCAATTTTGAAATAAAAGCAAAAGTCTTCATGTTAGAATGAATCACACCCTTAGGCTTCCATCTACATCCTTCAAACATCCGGTCTTAGCTAGAGTCCTGAGTACATACCACTGGAGACAGAGACTCCTAGGTTTATTGTTTGCTTGTTTGTTGTTTTTGTCCATCGTGGGGTTGAACTCTGGGCCTGGGTGCTATCTCTCAGCAATTCTACTCAAAGCTAGCACTCTACCACTAGAGCCACAGCACCACTTCTGGCTTTTTCTACTCATGCAGTGCTGAGGAATTGAACCCAGAGCCTCATGCATGCAAGGTAAGCACTCTACCACTGAGCCACCTTCCCAGCCCCATGGTTTTGTTGTTGTTTGTTTGTTTGTTTGTTGTTCTACACTACTTGGCCTGGAAACACAGTCCTCCCAATCTCTGCCTCCCATGAAGTTTGGGATGATAGATGCAAACCACTGCAACCAGCTGTGGCTTGGGATGGAAGTAATGTCATGAACTTTTCTGCCTAGGCTGGCCTTGAACCATGATCTTCCTGTTCTCAGGAAGATCTTATTCTTCATTTTAGTATTTAGTGTCATTATGGGTAAACTGCTGTGCCTCTCAAATGAGAAGATCACTGCTGAGATTAATTTCTGTTCTACAAACATGATCTTGGTTTTGGTCCAAATCCAAGAGTGAGGGCACATTTATAATCAGGGAGGAAGGAAAGGAAAATACCTAAGTTCCATAATACAAGGTTGGTTGCCCCCCCCCCGGGGGGGGTTCTAATTTTATTGTGAATATAGTCATGCATGTGTGTGCATGCGTGTGTGTGTGTGTGTGTGTGTGTGTGTGTGTGTGTGTGTGTGTGTGTGTGTGTTGGTACTAAGGCTTGGACTCAGGCCCTCACACTTTCAACTTGGCTCTTTCTATTCAAGGCTGGTGCTCTAGCACTGAGTCACACCTCCACTTCCAGATTTTTTGCTGTTTATCTGAAGATCAGAGTCTCATGGACTTTTCTACTTACACTGGCTTTGAACTTTGATCCTCAGATCTCAGCCTCCTGAATAGCTGGGATTCTAGGCATGAACCACCGTGTGCTTACTCTTTCACTTTTACTGTTTGGATCTTATTAAAATTTAGTCTTCTGGTGATTTCTTGTCATTTCTGATGTGCACAGCATTGCCTGAGTGCCACCAGCCCCACCTTCCACAGGGCCTCTCACACAGCAAGTGTTCAGAAAATCTTCCTAAAAGGATGACTAAAAGTCTTGAAGAAGTTTTTTGTTTTTGTTCTTGTCAGTTGTAGGGGCTTGTGCCTGGGCTCTGTCCCTCAGCTCTTCAGCTCAAGGCTAGCATTATACCACTTGAGTCACAGCACCACTTCTTACTTTCTCTGCTTATGTGGTGCTGAGGAATCGAACGTAGGGCCTCATGCATGCAAGGTAAGCACTCTGCCACTGAGCCACCTTCCCAACCCCAAACTTTTTTTTTTTAAGAGTAATCTTATTCCCTGTGTGTGTTTTTGGGCAGAGCCCACACAGCTTCCAATCCACCCTGTTTTGCTGGGAGGAAGGAGGAAGCCATTTTCTTCACTGGAAGTAAAAGAGACACTCAGCACACAACAGAGAACCTTTCCTTCTGGTCAACCCAACAACTTGGCTGACCATCATGACCCTGGGGTAGGGCTAGGTCAAGTCTCTAGTGAAGGTCCTGTACCTCAGATCCCTGCATCAGATCAGAGTTAGAAAGAGAAGGGCAAGATCTCCCACTGAACGTCCTTCAGGAGACCATCAGGAGTGTTAGAATGTTTCAGAAAGACTTTAGTGCATGAGTGATGTTGTCTAATGTCCCCTGCATTAGTCCTTCTGTCTCTTTCTGGTGACATGCATTGAAGAAATGGATTAGACATCTAGAATCTAGCCTGCCACAATCTTGACTCTAATAATACTATGCATACACATTCAGTGTCCCTTCAGGTTAGAATCCCAGCTCAGTGATGGATCACCTGACCTGCATGTAAGAGGCCCTGAGTTCAAACCCTTGTACTGCCAAGAGAGAGAGAGAGAAATTAACTTCATGTGAGAATTAGGCCTGCTCATACTTGCCTCTCCATATATTCAAATAGCAAATAGTATCTAAGTACCTGGTTTATAGGAGGTATTTAATGATTACAAGTGCCATACTTCAATTCAGAACTGTCCACCCAAATAACGTTCTGCCTTGATAGTAATTGTATTCTCCCAATGTTCAAGCTGTTATGCAATTAAATTTAAAGTAAAGTAATTAAATATGACCAAAGTATAGTAAAATAAGCCAGGTGCCAATGGCTTTCACCTGTAATCCTAGCTACTCAGGAGGCTGAGATCTGAAGATCATGGTTCAAAGCCAACCAGGGAAGGAAAATCCATAAGACTGTTATCTCCAATTAAACACTGAAAAATCCAGGAGTGGTAGAGTTTCCAGTGGCTCAAGTGAAAGAGTGCTAGCCTTGAGCAGAGACAGCATCAAGGCCCTGAGTTCAAATCCCAGGACTGGCACACCACACACACACACACACACACACACACACACACACACACACACACACACACACACACACACACACACACACACTGAATCAAATTCTGTATCCAGCTCTGCCACTAACTAGGTAGCCTTAAACTCTTTGGGTCTTCTTTGTAAAACAGAGAGAAAAGCATAATTTAGTAAGGAGATACATAAAAATTCAGCCACGGAGAAAGCGATCACTTATGTGATCAACTATAAGTGAGCTAACAGAATGAACTGACATACTTTGTTAAATCCAGAAATGTAATGCATTGTGGTATAAGATTCACCTCAAAGGTGTTCTCCTGATCTGTGGTCAAGATCGTAAGAACATTTTAATGGCATTTGATTTGTTTGGTGCTGAGGCTCAAACCCAGGGTCTTGCCCATGTCATGCCTATACTCTACTATGGAGATAGAGCCCCAGCCCTAGGAGTAAAAGAAGATGTGATTCAATGTTGGTCATTTCCCTTTACCTCTAAGCATTCAAGCTCCCTGTGGCTGACAGTTGGATTTCTTGGTTTACTCATGGGTTCTCAACACCTTGATTCATGTGAGGGGCACTTAAATACTAGCTCAATGACTGAAAGCATAACGGAGACCGGAGGGCTGTGGTTCAGTATGTCCGAGTGTGGGTAGGCCCCACCACCACACGGAAAAAGAAAAGAATGTGGAGAATGGTTCTTCTGGGCGTATGTGTGGAAATTCCATTTCAGATTTGATGTTTTCAAGGTGATTTTCCTTTTCTAGACTTGTTCTTAGACCAGAAGGTCTGTTAGTCCTGATAACACAATTCAGAACTGATCAGGTACTGGTTTTGTTGTTGTTTGTTGGGTTTATAAAAATTATACTCAGTATAATTTTTTTTTGTCAGTCATGGGGATTGAACTCAGGGCTTGGGTACTGTCCTGGAGGTCTTTTGCTTAAGGCTAGCACTCTACCACTTTAAGTCAGAGCTCTACTTCCTATTTTTAAGTAGTTAGTTGGAGATAAGAGTCTCATGGCTTTTCTTGCCCAAACTAGCTTCAAACCACAATCCTCAGATCTCAGCCTCCATAGTAGCTAGGATTACACGTGAGCCACTAGCACCATTGGTGCCTAGCTCTCAGTATAATTTTAACAGTAAGAGAGAAACAAGGATCTGAAGCTTGAATTCTACGGGTAAAAAGAACTAATTAAAAAGTAAAGTTAGTTTAGAAAGAGATATTACCTGACCTGAGGGGAGCAGCTTAAGCAGCTACATGATTTACCTGCTGAAGAATGAGGTAGCATTCAGTCCCCAGTTCAATCCAGAACAGATTGTCCTTCCCCAGCACACTGTTTTGACCTTTATTTTTTGCTGAAGTACTCTCTGCTTAGGCATTGGGTTAAAACTTAATGGTGTCTATTTTGAGATTTGTTGACCTAAGTGTTTTATTTTGTTGAGAGATACATCCTTCATCTAGAATGCATGGGATCTTGTTTTTTTCTTTTCCGAAAACTAAGAATGAATAAGTAGCCAATTGTATATGCTCTAAACACTTTAAATAGATCTCAAGCAAGGAGATCTAGAAAATATAAATGAAACTTTGAAAATAAATGTGGCCACCAAAGATAATATAATGCCAGGTTAGTTGCTGCCAGGTTAGTTTTACTTAGGCACTCTCCTTTTTATCTTCTTTCCTTCTTTCTCTCTTTTTTCTTTCTTTTTCTTTGTTGTGTGTGAGTGTGTGTGTGTGTTTGGGGTTTTTTTTGGTGCTAGTCCTGGGGCTTGAACTTAGGGCCTAGGCACTGTTCCTGAGCTACTTTTGCTCAAGGTTAGTACTTTACTATTTGAGTCACAACTCCACTTCTGGCTTTTTTTTTTTTTTTTTTTTGTCAGTCATGAGGCTTGAACTCTGGGCCTGAGCCCTGTCCCTCAGCTCTTCTGCTCAAGGCTAGCACTCTACCACTTTAGCTACAGAGCCACTTCCGGTTTTCTGGTGGTTTATTAGAGATAAGAGTTTCACAGATAGGCTGGAAAGGTGGCTCAGTGGTAGAGCACTTGCCTTGCATGCATGAGGCCCTAGGTTCGATTCCTCAGCACCACGTAAGCAAAAAGAAAAAAGCCGGAAGTGACGCTGTGGCTCAAGTGGTAGAGTGCTAGCCTTGAGCTGAAGAGCTGAGGGACAGCACCCAGGCCCAGAGTTCAGGCCCCACGACCGGACCCAAAAAAAAAAAAAAAAAAAAGAGTTTCACAGACTTTCTTGCCTGGGCTGACTTTGATTTGCAATCCTCAGATCTCAACCTCCAGAGTAGCTAGGATTACAGGTGTGAGCCACCAACGTCCGGCTTGTCATTTCTGGCTTTTTTGCTGGTTAAGAGTCTCATGGACTTTCCTGCTAAGGCTGGCTTCAAACCCCAATCCTCAGATCTCAGCCTCCTGAACAGCTAGGATTTCAGGCATAAGCCACAGATACCCAGGGGGCACACTCCTTTTTAAAAGTTTTCTAATTACTAAAAATTGCCGGTTTTCAGTTTCAACTCAGTAAAGTCTATTGAGACACTCAAGCAAGCATTTTGATTTATTTCTGGTTATACATACACAAATACATAGGAAATGCAACACACAGGCACAGAATTTCTTTAGCGCAAGCAATGTGTCCACAGTGGAATGTCTCTGATGTTTATGTTAAAATTGATGTAGATATTAATCTCTCATGGGGTCTCAAGACTTCCTTGCTCTCTGAAACAAAGAGGAATCTTTGATTTAATACTTAGCTTCTTCATTAATCACCATTGAACTGTACCTATTAAAAAACCCCAATATATTTTATGAGGTTAAAAACTGCTGACTTTGTTTACTGAAAATATGGTAGAATCAAGCACAAATGAACCACATAAAATAAATTTGGGTGACCATAATACAAAAGATTAAAAACATACTATGTCTCTATTAATAAAATTTTCAAAGGGATTGCAACCAATTCTGCCTTAGAAGTCTCTGGTTGAGGCAGTTAAAAGAGAAGAACATAAAACATTTCATGAATGTTATTTCTCTTTGTGGATAATTAAACACAAGACACGAGAAAGCAAATGCACAGATGTACACCATATTTCAACACTTCAAGGACTAGAGCCACATATTGAAGATTTAATATGTGCAAGAGCCGGGCACTGGTGGCTCAAGCCTATAATCCTAGCTACTCAGGAGGCAGAGATCTGAGGATTGTGGTTTGAAGCCAGGTGGGCAGGAAAGTCCATGAGACTCTTATTGCCAATTAACCACCAAAAAGCTAGAAATGGAACTGTGGCTCAAGCAGTAGAGTGCTAATCTTGAGTAAAAAAAATAAAAATAAAAATTCAGTGACAACACCCAGGCCCTGAGTTCAAATCCCCAGAACTGGCACAAACAAACAAAAATGTGCAAGAGACATTTGAGGTATATTCCTGAATATTTGATAAGTGTGTGGAGCTTAGCTTAGCCCCTGTGTCTTTTTATTTACAGTGATTGAGCCACTGGCCCCTGACTCTTGTAAAGCTATTTATCACTGTATTTAGGGCCCACTTGGAAAATTCAGGATGATTTAATTTACAGATTCTTATTTATATCTTACATTGCAAAGAGTCATTGTTTACAAATAAGGTCACATTCTCCAACTCCACGGATTAAGACATAGACACATTGTCTGGAACCAACTACTAGACAGTCATTGTCCTTCACAGCCAGTTCACCTATGCATCATGGATAACTCACTCTCAGATTGTATCTCTCATCTAGTAAGCCTGTCCATCTACACTCTGACAGAGGTGCTGTGGCTTGTTGCTCCAATTCCAGGGACTCTAGGATGGAGAATTCCTACCAAGACCTAATTGTCTCCCTGCTCCCACCCTTGCCATCATACCCTGTGCGTCAGCAGAGTGGCTTGTCACGAAAGAAGCACTAAACCTCTCACTCCCCTGCTTAAACTCCTCACAAGCAAAACCCAACCTCTCCAGCACCTGCTCAGTCTCCAACCTCTTTCTAGACTCATAGTATTTCTAGACTTGTGTGGTCCTCTTGCCAACTGCTCATAGAGAGATCCTGTCCCTTGACGCCTGTGTGGGATGGCTTTCTCTACTTCTCTCCCACTTGTTCATCATCTTCTCTCCATATTGCATTGAACTCCTACAACCTGTGGCCGCAGAGCGAGACATATTTGATAAACAAATGAGTGAGTGGGTGAGGGAATGAATGAATGGGTCCCACTGAGAGACAAAGAAGAATAAATCTCACCTGGCACTCAAGATCCTTGGCCTCTGGACCCAGTCCACCCCTTACCTAGCCTCATTTGTCACTTCTCCTTAGGGGAAACTTGAGCTTCTGCAAATTCAGACTCAGCTCTTTGATTTAGGCATTTTTTTCCTTCTTAGATTCCAATATCTCATTTTTTTCTCTGCATTCAGTTCAAATTCCTCCCTGAAGCCCTCCCTCATCTTTTTTCCCCCGACATTATTCTCTCCCACCTCTCTGCTCTCTCCAAACTCACTGACTCCATTATTCTCATTTATTCTTCCACTGTACTAGAAGCCAGGAGAGTGACTCTTACACATTTGGAAGTTACTATTGTAGGAGAGGAGACAATGGAATGTCCTAGAGACTTGCTGTTGACTGTTTTCAATGGTTGGTTCTGCCATGATTGACCATATATCCCCAAGTATTTTTATCTCACCTTTGATTTTATTCTGTTCGTGTGTAGAATAAAAAAGTTAGGCCATATTATTTTAAGGCTCTTCTAATTCCCAAACACCAAGATGTTAATATTCATTCAACTTCGACAAAACCACCTCAGAAATGTACATAAAGGTGAAGCTAGTTATGATATGAGGGACTCATATCATACTCAGTAGGGGACTGGAAGTATGGCTACCATGCATGTGCTGAGCTCTGGGTTCTGTCCCCAGCACCTGCCCCTCTCACCCTGCCAAAGTACTCAATAAGTGGCTGCTGGTTATTTTTCCTTTCCATAAAAAAAAAAAAAAAAAAAAACAGGGCTGGGAAGGTGGCTCAGTGGTAGACCGCCTGCCTTTCATGACTGAGGCCCTGGGTTTGATTCCTCACCACCACATAAGCAAAAAGAAAAAAGCCGGAAGTGGCACTGTGGCTCAAGTTGTAGAGCGCTAGCCTTGAGCTGAAGAGCTGAGGGACAGCCCCCAGGCCCAGAGTTCAGGCCCCATGACTGGACCCAAAATAAATAAATAATAAAAATAAAAAAGAAAACGGATTCACCAATAAGAATTAAGGAACTCAATAATACAAATAGCAGGCCGGAATAGAGACCAGGTGCCCAGGTCCTCCTGCTTAGAAACTCCACACTTTAGCCACACACCACATCAGCAATCCTAGTTACTCAAGAGGCTAAGATCTGAGGATCACAGTTCGAACCAGTCTGGAAAATAAAGTCCATGAGACTCTTAACTCCAAATAACCAGCAAAAACTCAAAATGAAGTAGTGGATCAAGTGGTAGAGTACTAGCTTTGAGCAAAAAAAGCTTAGGGAACAGCACCCAGGCTCTGAGTTCAAGCGGCAAGATCAGTACAATTTTTTTTTAAGGATTCTTCTTTTCAGACTATTTTATCAGGACAAATTTGGAACTAACACAAAGTTTCCAGGAAGGGGACATTGCCCCTTTTTGTGTGGGAAAGCCCTCCTCCAGCAATCTGGAGATAATGGGTTCCAGTTTTAGTCCTTGGGTAAGTCTTAGAGCCTGTTTTTAAAAGCAAACAGATAAAATATCTATTGTCTCTGCTTCACTGTTGCATCATGGGATAGTAAATTAGGGAAAATATTCACTAACATCAAATAGGAAATTAATACCACTGCTCTCAAAAAAATCTAGAAAGCCATCATTTGCAGAGTATCGTAGTCCTATTCTGCCACCTAGTGGTCAAACATAAGACAGCACTTTTATCATTTACTCTTCCCCACTACTAAGATTAATTAAATGAATCCTATTAATAGTTTTGGAAACTTTAAACCAATCCTTTCAATTTATCCAATTATCATCAACCTTTACTGAATCTGTGATTTTTGTACTATAGAAAATAATCTATTTTTTCTATATCTGTAATGCTGCAGGAAACATAGCAATAAGGAACATAATTAGGCAATTGTAACCCACATGTGACTGATTTACATAAAATTTATGACTTGCGGGGCTGGGAAGTTGGCTCAGTGGTAGAGCGCTTGCCTTGCATGCCTGAGGCCCTGGGTTCGATTCCTCAGCACCACATAAGCAAAAAGAAAAAAGCCGGAAGTGGCGCTGTGGCTCAAGTGGTAGGGCACTAGCCTTGAGCTGAAGAGCTGAAGGACAGTGCTCAGGCCCAGAGTTCAGGCCCCACAACCGGACCAAAAAAAAAAAAAAATTATGACTTGCCTGGCACCACCTTTTTTTTCAAGTCGGATCTGTTTTATCCCAGCATGTGTTCATTTACTATGAAAACAACTAGTAGGTACTACTTTGTCAGGTTACAGCAGAAATCAAAGTCAGTGGCAAAACCAAGGCAGTGGGCAAAATTGAGAGGTATGGCTGCTGCCATTGGGGCTTTTGGAGAGCTCTCCATCAGAAAGGAACAAACTGCTGGCATTTGGGGGGTGGGAAGGAATCCAGGGAAGAGAGGATACAAAATCCTGCTAGTGGAGAATGTTTGATGTAACTAAACAACAGCAAGGAGGCTGGTAGCGTTGGCTAAGATGGTGTTAGGTGACAGAGGCAACAAGCTGATAAAGCTTGCGGTAGGCCATTGTGAAGAATTTGGAGCTTGCATGGGGATTTCTTGGTAAACTAAGAAGCCACTCAAAGCCTTCCTGGCTTTTAGTAGTGAAGTCACCTAATAATTCTGAATAACTCTAACATAAAATACCTAATAACCTGACAGGCAAGTTTAATGAAATGCCTGGGGAGAAATGTTTTCCCTAAGAACATAATTTGTCCAGAACATTTATAAAAACAGGTCTTTTAAGGGAACTATAAAGAAAGAATGTGTAGAGTCTTTGCATGGAAACAAGTTGTAGCAGGCAGGCCAGAGTTATTTTTACTGAACACACACACACACACACACACACACACACACACACACACACACACATTTTATAACAATATTGCATGCATTGTCAAGATAGTCTATTTGGTGGGGAGAGAGTGTTGGTCAAGATGCGTTGTACTCATAAATTGATGTGCTGAATTGAAATTTGTTTGAGAGAAAAGAGAACTGATAGGTAAGTAGGGATAAAAAGTGGCAGACATATCTGAGCGCTGGTGGCTCACACCTGTAATCCTAGCTTCTAAGGAGGCTGAGATCTGAGGATCGCAATTCAAAGCCAGCCCAGGCAGGAAAGTCCATGTGACTCTTATCTCCAATAAGCCACCAGAAAACTGGAAGTGGCGCTGTGGCTCAAGTGGTAGAGCGCTCACCTTGAGCTGAAAAGCTCAGGGACAGTGCCCAGGCCCAGAGTTCAAGCCCCATAACCATCACCAACAACAAAAAAGTGGCAGACATAGTGTGTGGCCAATAAGACATATCCCATCATGGTATATCTTGTTCCCAGAGTGCCTTCTGCTTAAATACTTCTTATAATGCTGTTTTCTCATTCAAACACTTCAACAGTTTCCTACCTTTTAATTCTTCAATAGGTAGAGAAAAAAATGAATCCATTCCCCTAGATAACATCACTTTTGTATGCTAATTTTTTGGGGGGTGTTCCGGTCGTGGAGCCTGAACTCTGGGCCTGGGCGCTGTCCCTCAGCTCTTCAGCTCAAGGCTAGCATTCTACCACTTGAGCCACAGCACCACTTCCGGCTTTTTTCTTTTTGCTTATGTGGTGCTTAGGAATTGAACCCAGGGCCTCAGGCATGCAAGGCAAGCGCTCTACCACTGAGCCACCTTCCCAGCCCCTGTATGCTAATTTTTTAAATTAATTTAATTAAACACAGGTACTCTGTGTTTGTCAGATTTAAATTTACCTAAAGTCATGGCCAAGAATTTGGGGGACACGGCTGCACTAGAACACAAGCTATGGAGAATTGTATCAGGAAAATGAAAAGGAGGTAAGGAAAGTGAGAAAATGGTGGGACACAGAAACAGTCCAAAAGCAAAGAACCCACAAGTCAAGAGGCCATGCCTCTACCATGTTCAGCTAGCCTGTGCAAGGCCCTAGGTTCAATATCCAGTACTGAAAAATTAAAAAAAATAAAAACATCTCAGGCCTGGACTGAGATGGTAGACTCAGAAGTTTAGAAGGGAAAGGAAGGGGAAACTGATTGAATCCAACTGTTTCTGGAGGCTGAGTTTCCAGGCCGTTGTTTTTGCACAGCAGCATTGGGAAAATGACAAGGCACCTGTGGCATTTGCAGGGCCCCTTGTAGGTGTGGAGCAGACAGATAGGGTGGTGGTCAGAAGCTGGATGCAGACCCAGCAGACAGGTGATGAACAGGGTCGGGAAGAGGCAAGTGGGCTGCAGAAGACTAAATTGGCCAGTAGTGGGAAGCATTAGTAAAACACAAACCCAATGCCTGGGTAGAGCTCAGCAATCCTGACCCCACAAACCCAAGCCAGATACAGATAGATGAGAATTGAGATTCTAAACTATCATCAGAGTTCTATACCAGAGACCCAACTGGGGAGTGGGGGGGGGGGAGCGGAGGGAGGCCCAGGGTTACAGTAGATCACTGGAAATGGTAAAGGCATTTTGCCCCATCTTTGAGCCCATCTATGAGCTTTTAGAGTTAACATACAAGATTCAGGGCAAGGAGAGAGCTGTGGGAATTAAACCATCCCAAGCGCAGTAGCCAATTCTTACCTCAATTCTGGTGCTGACAGGGTTGCGGGGTACAGCTGCTCTCCATGTGCTTGCTGGAGGGGACAGACCTGGGTCCCAGGGGCTGATCACTCCTTCTCCGGAGCACAATGCATGTTATAGCTACGTGTCCCCTGTTTGAGGTGGTCTGCTCTGCTGTTCCCTTTCTTGGGATTGTTCCAGTCTCCTGTTGTAAATATGTTGTTAATTGCATCCTGTCTATATGGAACCCAAGGAGAGAGGTGGAAAGGAGTAGAAATTCTTGCCCTCCCCATTCCTTCCTTGCCCTGTGCTTTTCTTCACGCATATCTTTAGAACCTAACCCACAAATGTTAAGAACAGCATTAAAACGTGTCTGAAGAATGAAGTTCCAAGAGTAGCCATGAAAACAGCACTGTAGTAATAATCTCCTTATTGTTAGTATGGGTTATAGGGTGAGCTATAGGTTAAAAAAAAATTCTCAAGTTTTAATGCCCAAATCTGCCAAAGAGGCCATATTTGGGGAAAAAAAGATATTTGCAGTCATAATTGGGATACAAGTTAAGATAAATGGCTTCATACTGGAGGGGAATGTCTTAATCCAATATGAAGGGCTTCCTTATAAGAGGAAGAGAAGTGAGGACAAAGAGGCAACTTCTTTGCTGATGGGGTGAAGGCTGCAGTGATGTATCTACACACCAAGAATGCCAAGAATTATGCCAACACCAGATGCTAGGGAAAGGGGGAGGGCAGATTCTCCCTTGTAGCAGCCTGCCCACACCTCGACTGCAAGTCTTCAGACCTGTGCAAGAATGTATCTGTTGTTTTAAGCTATCTACCTGTGGACAGAGAAGGCAGTCGGGGGGGGGGGGGGGGGGAGAAGAAGAGGAGCAGAGAGAGAAGGAGGCGAGGGAGGAAGGAGAAAAGGGGAGGGGATGGGCAGAGAGGAAGATAAAAGTAGTACTGGGATTATTGGACGACGGTGAAAAGCGAACAGGGAGCAACCTCAGCCTCTCTGAGGAAGCAGCGTTGTAGGTCCCATCAGTCTCCCGAGAGTCCCCTCGAGCGAGCTACACAGAGATGCACGACGAAGAGAGGGTAATACCAGCCTGCACAGCAGGGCACGGGAGGCGGCAGGAAGCAACCCGAAGCCCAGCCAGCCACGGTGGACGCGGAGACAAACACACCCCTCCAAAGCACAGCATGCGCACGGAGGCTGCCGCAGCACCTGGCCACAATCCCTTGTCCAAGCGGCCATCATTTTTGTTTTGGTCGGTCGTGGGTCTGAACTCTGGGCCTGGGCGCTGTCCCTCAGCTCTTCAGCTCAAGGCTAGCGCTCTACCACTTGAGCCACAGCGCCACTTCCAGTTTCCTAGTGCTTTATTGGAGATAAGAGGCTCATGGACTTTCTTGCCCTGGCTGGCTTTGAACCAAGAAGATCTCAGCCTCCAAAAGCCCCGCCCAGATGAGGAAGCCACACCCAGGGGAGAGCCCAGGAAGCCCCTCCCAGAGGGAGGAAGCCACGCCCAGGGGAGGAAGCCCCTCCCCTCAGCTCTGCAAAGCTCAGCATTCCAGACATTGCCCCTCAGCTTGGGCGCCAAGCACCTTGGAATTACAACACCAGAAGTCTCTAAAAATCTCACTGAAAAAACAACAACAAAAAAAACCCCAAAAATACACAAACTGGACATGTCGTAAAAACTGAGGGTGATTTCAGGCTGGGCTAAGAGAAGGATCTCAGGAGCTAGCCGCCCCCAAGGGAAGGGCACTGATCGTTGTCCACTGCCAAGTGCTCTGCAGAGATTCTAGGCATCACATAACAGCCACCTGCCTGTTTTAGGACACAAAGCCTCTGGGGGGAGAACTGCAGAGAATCCAAGTTGTTAAGGCAGAACTTTACTGTGGCTACTCAAACTGATTAGCGAATTAATCTGTTCACTTTGATTTATAAGTAAGATTCAGACAGGTCTGAGCATAGGAATCTAGGTAACAGCCTCTAGGTAACAGCCATATCAACAGCCCCATATCGAGAAGGCTTCTGAACCCAACTACATCCCAACCCTGTGCACTTAAGCAATGCAGATCTCAACCTACAAACACCAGAGACATTTCCTACCTGTGAAATAAAGAACTCCACCCCACCCCCAGCCCAACCCCTGGTACCTTCAGATCTTGGCTTCAAGGACAGGTGCAGATCACAGCAACTCAAGCAGAGATTCCACTAAGAAACTGCATACTGGACATCAGAAGACACAAGGTCCCCCAGACAAATTGGGGAACCTACTTTTTCTTGTTCTTTCTGTTCCATTTAGTCTTAGATATAGTCACACGTGATTGCTAGGCTTCTTTCTTCATTGTGTGCATATTTAATTCTGGCTATATGGTTTTTATTGTTCAATTTTCTATTTTTCACTTTTTATTTTTATATTTAGATTTTAGGTCTTAGGTTTTTTTCCTCTTGTGTTCCTTTCTTTTTTTAAGTCTTCTATTCTTATTTACCTCTGCCTTTATTTTTCATTATATCTATTCTATTTGTTTTAATCTCACTTTAACTTGTTTTCCTTTATTTCTTCTCCTTCCCTTCTTTCTTTTCATTTCATTGATCCCAAGTTGTCTGTGAGTTTGACTGTATTTGTGTCCATTTTGACTCTGTCTAGTTGGCTCATTCTGTGTGTTCAGTTCTGATTGATTTACACTGACCCTAACAACAGATTTGCTCACTGGCTACAATTATATATAATCCTCTTTGCTGTACAATTATACCTCTCCTCAAACAAAAGTGAAGGAATATTTAGATAAGGGAATACCTATCTGTGTTTAAAACCTCTGATTTAATATCTATGCAATCATAGGGCTCTGAGTTTGTTTTTTACTTTAAATCATGTCTGTTGTAGATTTGGATTTACTTTTTTCCAAATGGGCAGAACAAACCATAGAAACACAAGAAAATACTGTTTTGTAGAATGGGAACTTCTTTGTACAACCACTTAAAGATAACAAAAAAAATTTTAAAGTAATTGTAACCCACTGTATGGTATTTTCACAATAAAAACATTTTTAAAAAAAGAAACGCAAGAAAAATGGCAAGTCAAAGAACTTCAACTCCCCCACAAAATAACTTGGCAATAAACAATGAAGAATCTAGAAGATAGCTCTCAAAAATGCTTTAAAAATGCTGCTGATAAATATGTTAAATGAAAAGATAAAAAGCCTCCAGAAGGCTATGCATGAGAGAGATGAAACCAAGCAAAAATTACTAGAGGAATTTGTGGAATCTACAAACAGAAAGCAAGAGAAGGAAACGGAGCCCAATGAAAAAATAGTGACTCAGCTAAAGGATATGAGAGAAGACACAGAAAATCAAATCAAAGAAGGCCATTCAAGACCTAAAACAAAGCTTCAATAAAGAGATAGAAGCAAAAAAAAAAAAAAAAAAATCGATTAGAGACAGGAAAAAAAAAGTAGAAAGTCTTGACAGTAGATTAAATGACATAGAAAATAGACTAGATATTATAGAATAAGAACACAAGTATTCAGATCAAACCCAAGAAACAGGGGCTGGGAGGTGGTTCAGTGGTAGAGCGCTTGCCTTGCATGCATGAGGCCCAGGGTTCAATTCCTCAGCACCACATAAACAGAAGAAAAAAAAAAGCCAGAAGTGGCGCTGTGGCTCACGTGGTGGAGTGTTCCTTGAGCTGAAGAGCTCAGGGACAGTGCCCAGCCTAGAGTTCAGGCCCCACAACCAAACCCAAGAAACAAAAAATATGCTTACAGGAACTTCTGGACTCAATCAGAAGACCTAATTTAAGACAGACAGGTATTGAAGAAGGTGAAGAAAAGGAAACCAAAGGGATAGGAAATATATTTAACATACTTCTAGCACAGAACTTCCAGAACATCCAAACTGATTCATTCAGATACAAGAACAGACCAGAGCAGAAAAGAACATCCAACTGACACATTGTAATCTACACAAGATCAATAGAAACCAATAAAAGGATCTTTAAACTTGTCAAGGAGAAAAGATTGATTACTTATAAAGGAAAACCAATCAAAATAACTACATATTTCTCAGCCAAGATCATGATAGCAAGGAGAGCCTGGAATGAGAGATGCCACAACTTAAAGACAAACAGCTATCAACCAAGAATAGTGTGCCCAGCAAAGCCTTCCTGTGTAAGAAAGGGACAAATAAAAACTCCACAACAAGCAAAAATTGAAACAATCTCTACCAAACTGGCACTACAGAAGATACTTAAAGACATAGCACATATAGAAAACCAACAAGAACATGACACTGGCAGAGAAACAGCCCCTTACCAGAGGGCCAGATAAATATAGTAAAAAAATGACAAGGCACAGCCCCTAAGAAGGTGGATAACATGATGGGAACTATGAAACACTGCTCAGTCCCAACTCTCAATCTTAATGGACTTAACTATCCAATTAAACAACATATATTTACTAGTTGGATCAAACAGCAAGATCCATCCATCTGCTGTCTTCAAGAGACACATATTACCCACCAAAACAAACATATTCTGAAAGCAAAAAGGCTGGAATATAATATATCATGCAAACAGCCCCCATAAACAGGCCAGAAGAGCAATACTCATATCAGATAAAATAGGCTTCAAATTAAAAATTAGTGAAAAAAGACAAAGAAGGATGTCCACTAAAAAAGGGATCTCTCCTACAGGAGGATATAACAATTCTAAATATCTATACATCAAGCACTGGAGCACCCAACTTCACTAAACAAATGCTACTTAACCTAAAAACACACATAAATCCAAACACATTGATCATTGGTGACTTTAAACATCACTGTAACTTGTGGATACATCAATCCAACAAAAATTCAACAGAAGCTGGGCACCGGTGGCTCACACCTATAATCCTAGCTACTTAGGAGGCTGAGATCTTAGGATCTCGGTTCAAAACCAGCCCAGGCAAGAAACTCCATGAGACTCTTATCTCCAATAAACCACTAGAAAACTGGAAGTGGCACTGTGGCTCAAGTGGTAGAGTGCTTGCCTTGAGCTGAAGAGTGCAGGGACAGCACCCAAGTCCAGATTCAAGCCTCACGACCGAAAAAAAAAAAAAAAAAAAACTCAACAGAGAAACCTCAGAATTAAATAATTTCACTGGCCAATTAGACTTAGCAGACATCTATAGAATATTTTACCCAGGAGCATCAGAATATACATTCTTCTAAGCAGCACATGAAACATTTTCCAAAATAATCAATTTTAGGCCACAAAGCAAACCTATACAAATTCAGAAATATTAAAATTATTCTCTGCATTCTTTTTTTAAGTTCTTGACAAATAGCTTTTATTCATAATATATAAAGAACTCTTAAACACATGAATAAGACAATAAATAACCCAATTAAAAAGATAGAGAGAGAAGGAAATAAGCACATCAAAAACCCATACAAGACTGTTGTAGAAATTCTTCTCAAATTTGCTCAGATAATGCTTTCTGGAATGTATGGAATGTGAATAATTTTACTATCTTGATTCTTCCAATAATAATTTAAAGAAAAAAATGCATAAAGAACTTCAGAATTCATGGAATTCTTGTTTCATGTTCTGTGCATAACACTTTACAAAAGGTATATACTTTAATTCTAGAAAACACCAATATTTTAAGCTGTTTACAGGAAAAAGCAACACATGACAACTCTAAAAAACATGTACAATGTCACCCAGCTAGCGGAAGAGTTTTAGATATTAGTATAGTCACAGGGTTTGCAAATCATGAATTGAATTTGAGCCATGGATTCTGGTTTCTGCTCAGTCTCAATTGTAATTTACACATCAGCCTTCAGAAACACACCAACTCTCCTCTTGCCTCCATTTCTGTATTTTGAAATGAAACCCTAGGAATTAACCAAAGATGTGAAGTACCTCTATGATGAAAACTTTAAAAACCTAAAAGAGAAATTAAAGTAGATTTAAAGAAATGGAAAAACTTTCCATGCTCCTGGATTGGAAGGATTAACATCATGAAAATGGCAATGCTGCTATCTACAAATTCAATGCAATACCCACCAAAACCCAACAACAATCTTCAATGACATAGAAGAAGAAATCCAAAAATTCATATGGAATAATAGAAGACCCTGAATAGCAAAAACAATCCTTAGCAGGAAGAATATCAATACCAATATCAATACCAATACCAATATCAAGGAATATCAATACCAAACTTCAAACTCTATTACAAAGTCATAGTAATAAAAATAGTTTGGTACTGGCACAAGAATGGGCCTGAGGATCAATGTACTAAAATAGATAACCCAGAAATGAACCCACAGACCTATAGCCACCTAATATTTGATGAAAGTCAAAAATACAGGATGGAAGAAAGACAGCCTCTTCAACAAATGGTGCTGGCAGAATTGGCTATACACCTGCAGGAAACTGAAGCTAGATCCTTATATATGCACCAGAACCAATTCCAAATGGATCAATGACCTCAATGTAAGACCAGAAACCCTGCAAAAACTACAGGAAGGGATAGGGGAAACATAGAGCTCCATAGCACAAGTCAAAACTTCCTAAATAAAGGCTTAGAACCACAAGTCAAAGAAAGACTGGATAAATAAGATTGCATCAAACTGAAGAATTTCTGCATGGCAAGATAAATAAAAAGCCCACAGAATGGGAGAAGCTCTCTATTAGCTATGCATCAGACAAGGGCCTCATATCTAAAATATACTCAGAGCTCAAAAATTAAACCTCCCCCAAACAAATCCTCAAAGAAACAACAACCAAATTAATAAATGGGCTAAAGACTAAAAAAGAGACTTCTCCAAAGAAGAAATAAGAATGGCCCATAGACACATGAAAACATACTCAACAGCTCTGACCATAAAAGAAATGCAAGCCAAGATAACATTGTGATTCCACCTTACCCCAGTTAGAATAGCCATTATCAAGAAACCTAACAATAACTGATGCTGATGGGGATGTGGCCCAAAGGGAATACTACTATACTGTTGGTAGTAAACTTGTTTAACCACTCTGGAAAGTAGTATGGAAGTTCCTCAAAAGACTAAACATAGAGCTTCTCTATGACCCAGCTTCTATGCCCACTTCTGGGCATTTATCCAAATGACGACAAAGCAAGCCACACTAAAGCCACCAGCACAACCATGCTCAGTGCAGCATTGTTTACCATAGATAAGATATGGAACCAAACCCAGATGCCCCTCAGTGGACAAATGAATCAAGAAAATGTGACATATAGATAGATAGATAGATAGATAGATAGATAGATAGATAGATAGATAGATAGATAGATAGATAGATAGATAGATAGATAGATAGATAGATAGATCTGTGGGGGTATATATACACACACACACACACAATGAAATTCTATGCTTCCATCAGAAAGAATGACATTGTACCAATCATAAAGAAATAGAAAGACCTGAAAACATTATATTAAGCAAAGTAAGCCTGACCCAAAATACAAAGGCTGCATGTTTTCCCTCATTTGTAATAATTAGAATGTGCCTACCAATCTACAAGTGAATCCAATGGATAGTAAAAGATAGAAAATTACACTTGGACATCATTGATTAAACAGGACTCTAAACATTCACACAGTGAGACCAAAAGAGGATATTCTTTTTTTTTATTGTGAAAATACTGTACAGAGGAGTTACAATTACATGGGCAAGACAATGAGTACATTTCTCATCAAGCATTGTAGCCTTCTCCTTTGTTTCCTCTTCCCATCCCATCCTCCCCCCGTCCCCCCACTCAACCCTCCTCCTCCCCCCCCCACCAAAGTTGTAAAGTTCGTTTTGGACATAATGACTTGTACGTCCACCTGTATCCCTATTTAAACAATTTGTTTTTGCCCTTCCCCTCCACCAATTATACCAACATCAAATACAGTGAAAGCAGGGCTTATACTGGGGGGTGGGGAGAGGAGGGGAGGGACATAAAAGAGGATATTCTTAAAGATCTCGAGAGCTCAGTATGTGTATATGATCATATAAAATGATGCATATCAAAATGAACTCCAAGAAATGGAAACAAGAGATTTTATATTGTACTATTTGCAGTTCTTTTTTTTTTCTTCTGATTTTTTTTCCTTTGGTTGCTGATTTTTATTTCTGTATCATTTGTCTCATATGTAAGTTTATCTGATTTGGGGAAGGAAAGAGGAAACACAGAAACAGTGGGACAAAGGGTGAACTAATTCATCAGTGATACTCACTAGACACTGTATTGGAAATGCACTCTACAACTTGGGGGTAAAGAGGGGTTGGGAGGGAAAAACTTGGAGAAAAATGAGGGAGGGGTGACACTTCAAAAAGAAATGTACTCATTACTTGACTTATGTAACTGCAACCCCTCTGCACCTCACCTTTACAATAAAAAAAAAGAAAAGTAGTAATAGTACATATAAAATACTCATCCAGGCCAGGCGCTGGTGGCTCACACCTATAATCCTAGCTACTCAAGAGATCTGAGCATAGATGTTCAAAGCCAGCCTGGGCAGGAAAGTCAGTGAGACTCTTATCTCTAATAAACCACTAGAAAACTGGAAGTGGTGCTGTGGCTCAAGCGGTAGAGGGCTCACCTTGAGCTGAAGAGTACAGGGACAGCACCCAAGCCCAGAGTTCAAGCCCCACGACTGACCCCCCCCCCAAAAAAAATACTCATCCTGCATATAATATAATATAATATAATTTTATTGTTGTTATTAAGGTGTTGTACAGAGGGGTTACCATTTAACAAGTCAGGTAATGAGCACGATTCTTTCTGGACAATGCCACACCTTTCTTCACTTTTCCTCAGATTCCCCCTCCCATCCCTTGTCCCCCAGGTGGCATAGTTCATTTAAAGATTCTGACAAACATGTCTGAGTTGTTGTAAAGGCAGTCGGACAAATTTACCACAACAAAGTGATTGCAACAAACCATCCATTCATTTCCATGCCTAACAGGAAGGAGAAAAATTAGATTCAAGACCTGTTAAGTCACAAGGCTACAGCAGATTTTTGTATTGTTCAAGTGAAGTTGCAGTATCATAAAGAACAAATACATTTGGCTCAGGTTCTGATAACTTTGCTCCTAAAACTTTAGAAATCTCCTCAGTGAGGAGAACATCTTTTGTATGCTAATGAGATGCCCCAGCATGAGGGGCTCCCAGATTGCTCAGGAAGGGGACTGGTCAGCCAGAAAACCAAAGCTGATGATTTGAAGGTTAGAACTTCTGGGTCCACCCACCCACCTCTCTCACCCCTCTTAGTAGTGCCCTACAGATTGAATTCAATCACCAATAAAATCCATCATGATTAGAGACTGAAACTTTGATAAGAAAAACAAAAGGAAACAACTAACAACAGCCACAAAAATCCTTTAATCTTGATGTTCTGGGATCTTTCAGCTTGGTGCTGGGAAAGAAGTAAACTCAGAGAGAGAATGACATGTCCACGCCCAGCTGCTGCTCAGTAATTCCACGCAGCTGCTTCTGAGTTGGGAACTCTATACTAAACATCAGTGACAAGTTTTTCTCCTCTCACAGGAATCATTCAATGTTCCGTTGGCTGGACACATTTGCTGGTAGCCCGGGTACCATTTGAGAACTCATCTGAAGTGGGGACAGAAGGAGTTTCTAAGTATCTGTCGTAGTCTTAGTTTTTCTCTTCTTCCCTGCTGCCTCCCTCCCTCCCTCTCTACCCCTCTCTCTCCTTCTCTCTTTCTCCCTCTCTTCTCCTCTAATTCATTTCAGAGCTGGGTGTCAAAATTAGGATCTTGTATGCAATGAAAGTATTTTACCACTGAGTTATAATACCCCAACTTAGTGAGATTATTTTTAAACAGCAGATGTGTTTCAAATGCATAGCTCCCATTATACCCTCAATACATTAAATATTGTGGGTGTATGCTAATGATACATACATGGTTTTTTACTAAGTAAATTATTTTTAACTAAGGGGATACTTGATGGCCCCAAATAATTTGTGTCCGAAATTGATCATGAGGGACTTATCATGACAAATAATTTTCATCAAAATCCAGGAGTCTTGCCAGGCACCAGTGGCTCATACCTATAATCCTAGCTACTCAAGCACCTGAGATCTAAGAATGTGGTTTGAAGCCAACCCAGGTGGGAAAGTCTGTGAGAATTTCATCTCTAATTAATCACTACAAAGCCAGAAGTAGAGCTGTATCTCAAGTGGTAGAGCACTATCCTTGGGCAAATACAGGCACTGAGTTCAAGCCCCCTAGGACCAGCGTGTGTGCGTACACACACACACACACACATACACAAATCCAGGAGCCCCAAAATGTTGTCTGAGCCTCTTGGTTGACCTGGGGTTTTTTGCTTGTTTGTTTGTTTTATGGAAAGTCATAGGTGGTTGACCTATTAAATCAAAATTTTGAAGGGAGAAGACAGTGACTAGTGTTTTATTTGTTCAATTGCTCTTTCAGCCATTGATTTATTTCTGCTAATGTGTTCAGTACAAATCAATTCCATAGCACAAGAAGCCTAAGACACAAAGCCGAAATACACAAACACAATGGATAATCCAAATAGCTACAAAACATTTGAGTCTAAAACAGAAGAAAGTGTTCAATTACATATACCTAAACTTTAGATCTGTTTGAACTGGTTTCTTCCTGTGTAGATTTTTACACAGGAAAAACAATAACTGATTATCAAGGCTACTGTGGCCAAATATTAGGCACTGGAACATGTTTACGTCAGCGTAATCATGTGAGCAAAAGACTGCAGGCAGCAAATATTTTCTAAAAGATTTCTGTGTATGAAGGCAGCTGTAAAAGATTCACTGCTTATTTTTCAGCCATAGAGACAAATGAAATTCTGTCATTTACAGAAAAAAAAAGGATGGAACTGGAGTTCATCATGCTTAATAAAATAAGCCAGACTCAGAAAGACAAGCATCACATGTTTCTCTCAGACATGGAATCTAGGTTTGTTTTTGTTTTTTTTTAAAGGACATGAAAGCAGAAGGGAAGATGATTTGGGAACAGGAAAGGATGAGAGGAGGAAGGAAGCAGAGAGGGCATAGGGGATCATAAATAGGATCAAAGCATATTATGTGCATTATAAAAATGTTACCAGGAAACCCACCACTGTACAATTAACATACACCAATACAAATGTTTGTTTTTCTTATCATCTACTTTGAAGCAAGCCCACTTTTAGGTTGAGGACCAGGTTCTAATGATCTAAAACTACTGACATAATGGAAAGTGTTATTTATTTGCAGAAAGACTATGAAAGTTAGCATGAGTTTAATGCACATTGGCTTCCAGCTTTTGCTTCCCAATTGCTTAATTTAGTTTTGGCTCCTTCATATCCTGTCTAATTTTAAGGTCTATAAAATTGTAATTCTATCTCCAAAATAGACTGTATTTTCAACAGTGCACCTGTGCAGTGCTTTGAAATTATTTGAAATCCATATAATTCTACTCTTGGGAAATGAGTTTAGCTAAATGAATCTAGGTGATCTTGTTGAATCAAAACAGACTTCATGAGGATAAGGAAGATTTATTCATGAAGTTTGGGTTTGAAGTTGGATTCTAACTCTATCATTGCCCTGGAAATTGTCAAATGTCAACTCATTCTGTGTGTGTGTGTGTGTATCTCACACACACACACACACACAAAGGCCAAATAGTATGTCAAATCCAAAGCTGAAGACGAGAAAGAGCTCAGTTCCCAAGAGAACCCTGATGGCTGGACAATATGAAACCAAATCCAGTGCATCTTGACATTAAATTAGTGCTGCTCATTGACGATTTGAATCTTCACTGAAAATTTACAAGAACACCTGGAAGGTCACTGTCATGTGCATATAAATAAGACCATGGGAGCTTTGTATATTATCTGTTTTATGCCCTTATATAGAGTTAATAATTCAAATCTCCACTCTACATCTCAACTTTTATCTCCAGAAAATTAGAGTTTTCAATGTCCCTATTTCTCAGACCACATTTGAGGAAATTATGTCTCAATTCTGGATATTTTGCTCTTTACTTTGTACCTGAAATGCCAGCAGGTTTAATATTGGCACTTATCATCCACAAGAGCTTTCAGACATCCTTCAAACCAAAGTTGGAATTCTCAATATTTTCTTTCCTCCCTTACTCCTCTCCTTCCTCACTTCTTTATTTCCTTCCTTCCTTCCTCCCTTTTTTCTTCCCTCCCTCTCACCTTCTCTTTATCCTTCCTTCTCTCTTTCCTTCCTTCCTTCCTCCTTCCATCATTTCTTTCTTTTGGTAAGGATGGAACCCGGGACCTTACCCATGCGAATTCTACCATTTGGCTACATCCCAAGTCTATCAATGTTTTTCTGTATCAACAAAATAATATGAAGAATATGTAGGTCTGATGCAAACCTGTTTCTTCCTTGCCACACTGCTAGTTGCCATTTGTACTAGAGGGTGGGAAAGTAGAGCTCAGCCTGGCATTCTGACAATAGACACATCTGAGTGAGAGTCAGAATGCAAGACTGGCTGTGGCCTGCAGGGTGCTGTCCTCTACCTGCTGGTAGCAGTAGATGATTTGGGTCATGGAGGTACTCTGTGAGGATTTGTTTCAAAGCGTCATTTAGCTGTTTGGGTCAAATAAATCTGCTTGGGCAGAAGCAGTGTCAGGAAGCAGCAGGCCTAGATTGCAGACTACCACCATTGCTCTGCCCATGAGAGGCAAGCAAGGTCTAGTGATTTGGGGTTTTCATGGTCTGTTTGTTTGTTTCAGACTCAGGGCCTGGGCACTATCTCTGAGCTTTTTGCTCAAGGATAGTGCTCTACCACTTGAGCTACAGCTCCATTTTCAGCTTTTTGGTGGTTAATTGGAAATAATGAGTCTTACATTTTCCTGCCTGGACTGGCTTCAAACTGTGATCCTTTGATTTCAGCCTCCTTAGTAACTAGGATTACAGGTGGGAGCCACCAGTGCCTGGCTAGTTATTTGTTTTTAATCTGTTTTCCAAATGACACTTTTGCTGAAAACAATGAATGCTTCCTGTGCATGCACAAGATCCTTCTCCAGCAATGAAAAAAAAAAAAAAGACACCAGCACTAAACTATATGTTTTCCTGGATTCATAAAAAGGGCTGAAAGAAATTTTAAATGGAGTCCTCTTCTCACCATGCGATTTCCTATTAATACTTCATGGAGCACTATTCTTGGTGGTAAACTTACTACACTTTACTCCACTGATTTACAACATTTCAACATAGATTTTTATGTTAAGGAAAATCTAAGGCTGGCCTTGAACTCTCAATAGTCCCACCTCAGCCTATCAGCTGCTGGGATAAAGGGTGTGCACCACCACATTTGGCTTATTTAAAGTTTTTCCTTACTCCATGGGCTGAAGGAAGAAGCAGGACTAGAGAAGGCCAGGTTGAAAGAAAATGAATGAATATGGTGAGGAGAGCAACCGCTGAGCCCTGTTGCAGGACACCTGTGCTTCTCAATCTCCTCCGCAGTAGGTCCTCTGCAAGACTGTTTATGCCCACCCCACACCCTGCGGGACCTCATCCTCCCTCAGAATCTCATTACCAAGGTAGGACCTCAAAGGAAGCATGCCCCACCCCTCCACACACTCTCCAGCTTATTGGACCATTTCTTACCCTTCTTCTGACTTTTGGTCCTTCTACTTTTTCTATCTTTTCTTTTTAACCTTCATAGTGAAGCAATTCCATTTCTTGTCTTCTTTGAAGGGATCTAATACTGCGAGGGGTATGTGGGGGAGGGCAGCAATTAGCCTGCTTAGTCCTTTCCTGAACTTCTTTAGCTTGGTACTCTGGCATTGGATAGCCAAGGAATATCTTCTATTTCTCCAAGCTTGAACCATCCTACCTGAGATTCTAAAATGGGTTTTGAAACAGAGGAAAATAGATGAGGGAAAAGGAGGCCTAGGAAGAACAGCCAGGAAATTCAGAGATCAGAAAAAAAAAAAGCATTAATAAGTAGTAGCTTGATTAAAAACTCAGATGCACTATTTTCTTTAAGATACTCGCTCATAATCTGCAACATTTAGTAAAAAGGAAAAAAGAACACTTCTGTACCCCTGACCTTGCCCACTTGCCCACAGTAATTAGAGGACTCTAAAACCTGAGTAAGAATATCTTAAAGAAATGTATCAAGGAAGGAAGGAAGGAAGGAAGGAAGGAAGGAGGGAGGGAGGGAGGGATAGAGGGAAGGAGGGAAGGAAGCAGAACAAATTTATCTTGGAGAGGGGGGAAGGAAAGAGAAATACTTGGGGAAATGATTCCTCTTGACTGTTATTTTTGTTCCAGTTTTTGACGTTACATGATGTGTGAACCAGACTTTTTTCTAAAGATGTAACAAGGACTGGAAGATAATATGTTATCTTGGAATGTGTTAAAAGAAGTAAGAAGAGTCTGAAAAAGTTAATTGTAATGGGAGGGGGGAAAATAACACATTGTAGGAAACCAGAGTATTTGACCCCGCCAAATGCAGCATCTAGTTTGATCTTGTAAAGCACGGAACAAGGAGGAAAGAAGAGGAGGCAGAAGAGTTGAGAGTGAATGAAAGAAGAGATGATCATGATTAATGCTGGCTTAGGAAAGAGGATTTTGAGTAGGTGAGAGATGGTGAAAAGATGACTCTATTAGTTGGATAGCAACTAGGGAGGAGAATTGTTAGACCATAAATTCCTGCTGTCCTTTTGGAATAGCAAGTGAAATCAGAAATCCCATTAAAGTCTGTTCCTCCATTTTTTCATTGTTTAGTTTTTTGGAGATGGAGTTCATTCTACTTCAGTCCCTTAGGATTCCAAATAGGTAAACAGTTGCTCCTTTTTCAGGTTGGTTCCCCTTACCTTACATCAGGGTCCAGGCTTGAAGAAGGATAGAGAGATGAGGAGACAGGGAAATTATATTATTTTTAAACAAATATCAAAAGGGAGCAGACATTAAAACCAGTATGCAAGTCAAAAGGCAGTTAGGCCAGGCTTGTGCCTGTAATCCTAGCTAATCAGGAAGCTGAGATAAGGAGATCATGGTTCAGAGCCAGCCTGGGCAAGAAAGTCCATGAAATTCTTATCTACAATTAACCAGCAAAAAGCCAGAAATGGAGCTGTAGCTCAAGAAGTAGAGAATTAGCCTTGAGAAAAAGAAAAGGCAATTAATTAAACTCCCCTCCCATCACTTACCCACCCCAAACCCACTAAGGATTAAGAGTTGCTACCTGACCTCAGCATCCGTATTTGTCTAGCTCCAGCCCTGTAAACCACTACAGATGACATTTTGAGTCTGTAATTCTCCTTTCCTGCCTGGAGAACAGGAAATGAGTTTCTCCCTTCTCCACATGTCCCCGCCTTGATCCTATCCAACTAAAATAAATTCTTGCTAAAACTTTCACCTTGGGCGACTGTCCTTTTGGTGAGCCTCTCTAAAATGCCGTCCGGGAGTGGATCTCAAGGATTATGTGGTTTCCAGACACTACCTGGAAGCCCTCATCCTCATCCACTCGCCCAGCCAGAGACCAGTGAGCCTGGGCCAGGACCTGAACCTCACAAAGTATGGAAAGGGTTTTGTCTGGGGACTTTTCTGGCTCTCAATCTCCAGGTGAGCCCTGGGGAAAGCTCTCTGTCTCCCCTCTGGACTGAGCCTCTAAGGACAACTGAGGCAGCGATGGACTAGAGAGACGTGGGGGCGGGGGGAGAGCAGTCCATCACCTGGCACCAGTGCGTTTTCTCAGATGCCTTGGTACCAGGACTGAAAACACAGGCTTCATGGATGCCTTAAATGGCATTTGGATGGCTACTGGAGCTGCTTCTGTGTCCTGGCTTCCCTGGGTTTGTTCCATCTAAAGGTAACTGCTGACGTTTGCTTAAACTTGTTTTTATGAACAGTTCTTCCCACCGGGTCTTGCTTTTGGAGATAGGCCCTGGTTTCCCCTCCCATCGTGGACATGTCAGAGCCAGGGGAAAGAAGAAGTCAGTCGCATTTGGGTGGCTTCCATGCAGCAGTGCTGGAGCAGCCTGTCCCCTCTCAGGGCTAAAGCACTGGGGAAGGTTAATTGGTGAACAGGCTGCAGTCAAAACGTGGGGGCCGATTTGGACGGAGGCGCATGCACAGTGCAAACAGTCTGGTATCAGGAGTGACATAATGACCTCCTTGATGCTAGTAGCTGAAGTCTGAGTAGACCACCCCCAGAGGACAAGCAGGTCTCTGGAGTTTAATTCTCCAGATCTAGGCATAACATACATACATACATACATACATACATACATACATACATACATACATACATACATACATTCATGCATACACATATAAATATATATATATTATGGGTATATAAAATATGAGTCAGGCCTACCCTTCCTGGAGCTGCTCCTCCTCCAGACACATAATGAGGTCTTATCACAGACCCCTCCTTCCCTCAGGTAACATGAGGAGAGTCCACATCTCTCCCTGCCTCAGGAAACTGGGATGGTTATGACCCCTGATAACCTGAAGAGCCCCCTCATCTCTTACGGTGTTGCAGCCTGGCTCCGATATTTGCTGGAGGATCAAGAAAAATGATGCACAGATAGGAATGTAAATCTTAACACGATCTTGCAATTTGATTTCTTTCATAAGAAAAAGCGGGGAAAGATGTAATTTAAAAAAAAAAAAGGAAAAGAGAAATACCCTTGATGGCATTAGCTAAAAATCAGGAGGGCAGCCTTTTCTTACATTTTTTAAAATGCATTTGGATTTTTGTGATTATGAAATGTTCTCTTTCTTGTATGAAACTTCGTTCTATCCGTCATGAGCTTCCTCAGATAGCCAGTTATGCCTGGTGTCCATAGACACCTCTTTCCCCCTTTTCTGGAGTTGCTTCTCCTTCAGAGACATGTCAGTTCAGATACAAAGATGAGCTCTGAAGCCTAGCAGCCCTGGTGGCTCCCGCCTGTAATCAGGAGGCTGAGAGCTGAGGATCGAAGCCAGCCTGGGTGTGGAAAGTCCACGAGATTCTTACCTCCAATTAACCACCAGAAAACCAGAAGTGACACTGGCTCAAAGTGGTAAGGCCCTAGCCTTGAGCAAAAAAGCTCAAGGACAGGGCCCCGGCCTGGAGTTCAAGCCCCACAACCAACAACAAAAACAAAAAAAAAGATTTTTGTTATTCCCTTTTAGGCATGACTCACAGTCCACTTTTAGTTTAGAAGCAGATAACTGAAGACTACCAACCCTCCTTACGCCTCTCAAGATTAAAAGGGATCAAAGTGGAGCCACAGCTACACTTGCAGATTTTGTTATTTTTTTTCTTTTGTAGTTAATTGGAGGTAAGAGTCCCATGAACTTTCCTGCTTGGGTTGACTTTGAACTGTGATCCGCACATCTCATCCTCCTGAGTAGATGGGATTACAGGCGAGGCAGCCTCACTCTTCTTACCCACCTTAAAACTCTTTGTCTAAGGGTTAGTAGTTGCTAGAGTGATGTAATTGTATGGATCTGCCCAGCTCAAAAAGTATAAAAGCTATAGACAAGAGCAGTCATTTTGAGTCTTTAATTCTTGTTTCCTGCATGTGGAGCAGGAAATGTCCCTCTCTCTTTCCTATTTCTCCCTACTTCAACCCTGGTTGTACTAAAATAATTCTTTCATCTTGTGAGACTTATTTTGTGAAACATCCTAAAATGCTTTATATGAGTGAATCTCAAGGACCTCAGATTTTATGTGAGAACTGGGAAGTTGAGGAAAGCCCTTATCCATCCTCTGGTGACAGGCTGACCTCTAACTGGCCTCCCATCTTAGCCTCCTGAGTGCTGGAATTATAGGTATGCAACACAACACCTGGCATGCTGGCGCCCCTTAAGTATTTTTCTAATTCCAGGGCAAGGAAGCATTGAGGACTTCCAGGCTACATTACAGGGAAGGAATGTGTAAGGTTGTAACCAGAGTCCTAGGCTAGAGGTCCATCACTAGGAGCCTCCATCTTGTCTGTTCTCGCCATTCTCCCCAACAGGCCAATCAAAGACAAGTAGTGGAAGGCAGAGAAAGGATTAGCAACAGGGTAGCCTTGAGTAGAAAGAGGGAGGATGAGCATTTCAGTCCATCTTTGGGGTACTGACATGAGCTTCTGGTTTAATTAGAAGAATTGGAGTGAGAGGTATGCATAATTAACATGGTTAAATGCATGTCTGGTTGATGGATAGCTCAGGATAGGTCAGTTGAAGCTTTGTCCCAGTGAGAAAGTCACAGTTGTCCCCCTTATCTCCCCCCCAAAAAAGTCATAGTTGTCTACAAGCAGATTCCACTCTTGTCATTATTTATCCCCATCAGCCCTGTCATTTCCAAAGTGACAGCAGGAAAGGTTGGCTCAGATCAAAGAAGACAAGATGCAAATGGATGCAAAAACATTTGCAGGCCCAAGTCAAGAGTGGATGCTTTTAGTACCTGTTAGAATTTTCAGCTATACCTGATTTGTATATTTTTAGTGTTAGATTATTTTTTTAGTATCTTCAATGTTATTTTGTAATTTACAAATCTTTACTAACAGGGATAGAATTTTATGAATTTTCTCAAATTGATTAACTCAACTCTTAAGATTGATAGTGGCAACATTGAAAATGAGTTGCTTTTCTCAGAGATGGACTCAATGCTTACTGCCTCAGCACTCCCCAATCAATCTAATCTAACCTTGATTAGAACTGATTAAAGGAGCATAATTCTTTACTTATTATATGTTTATTTGATTCAAAAATGGAATCTTCTAGATTAAAGTTCTACAAGAATAAATTTGAAATTCCAAATGTGTTAAAGGCAATTGTAAGCCTATATCCTACTGGTGGGCATACATTTTTTATCATCAAAACAACCTAAAAAAATTGTTTAAAAAATAATGGAGGGCCTAGGAAGGTGGCTCAATGGTAGAGTGCTTGCCTTGCATGCATGAGGCCCTGGGTTTGATTCCTCAGCACCACATAAGCAAAAAGAAAAAAAGCTGGAAGTGGCGCTGTGGCTCAAGTGGTAGAGCGCTAGCCTTGAGCTGAAGAGCTGAGGGACAGCCCCCAGGCCCAGAGTTCAGGCCCCATGACTGGACCCCCCCAAAAAAACATAACGGAAACATAAGAGCTGGAAAATACTGTAAACATATATAAGCATAATGTAAACAAAAAACCCTTTTTAAGCCAATTTAATAGGGAGGCAAAAAGATTGTTTCTGTAAACTACATCTCTTCTTGAGGTTGGTCTGTTAGTGGACTCAAAACTTTTTTCATGCTTTGCCAACTAAAGATGCTGGTTTATTTAAATAATTACAATGCAGCCTTTCCATTACACTATTCTGTTTTCTTCATTCAACATCCCATTTATAATTCTTCCAAGCATTTTGTGGTCTTTATATTTAACTGTTTTTAATACATAACTAAGTAAGTCTTCCTAGGTTATTTATGGTGATATATATATAAACATATATATATGTATATGATATATATAAACATACATAACAGTCCTTATTTTTATAGTCTTCTTTCCTATTACCTGGTCCTCTAAATATTATTATTATTGAATTACATATATTATATATAATATTGTATATATGTGGTTATTATATGGTCCATGAGACTTGTACCTCCAACTAAGCAGCAAAAAGCTGGAAGTGGAAGTAGTAGTTGAAGTAGTGAAAGTAGTTGAGTGCTAGTCTTAAGGGAAAAAAAAGCCAAGATATAGCACCCAGGCCCCAAAGTAAATTCCTGGCACTTTCAAAAAGAGAGAGCAAGAGCGACACAGAGAAAGGAGGGAAGGAAGGAAGAAAGGAAGAAAGGAAGGAAGGAAGGAAGGAAGGAAGGAAGGAAGGAAGGAAGGAGGGAGGGACAGACAGACAGACAGACAGACGGAGGGAGGGAGGGAAGGAAGGAAGGAAAGAAGGAAAGAGAAGAACAAGGAGAGAAAGGAGAGAAAGAAGGGAGGGAGAGAGGGAGGGAAGCAGGGAGAGAGAAAGAGAAAGGAGTAAGTGAGAAATACGTAACCCACCAGACAGAGTTTACTACTGGGTTGCAGGAAGTAGATGGTAGATGGTGGATAGTGGATGTAGTTCAGGTTAGAAACTCAGCTCCTGAAGCCCGCTTGTGGCTGAAGAGAAGTTTTGGATTTTGGGCCCAATTGAAAGAAAAATAGAAAAAAAAACTATCCAGAAAACCCTGAAAAAATACATATGACGAGGAAATATGAGACTCAGAAGAGTTAAGGTCCCTTCCTGTACTTTATGTACCATAGAATAAGTCAGCCACCAGATAGAAGCATTCAGCAGTGGGACCCAGAAGGACCTGTTTTCTCTCTCTGACCTGGGAAGGCTGCTGGCCATACTGGATATCATATACAAGGTCCACAGGCTGCAGTCTTGTGCGATGGTGTGACAATTTAAGGCACAGCAGCATCTCCAAAGCTCAGGGAATAAAGTTTGCTGAAGTGTTGTGTTGTCCTAGTGAATTTTCAGGAACAGTATCACCTTCTCTAGCCCCTTTCCTTGGGGCAAGGGAGAGCTGATAAATCGAGTGTTTTTACAAATCTTGCCCTTATGGTATTTATAACCTAATGGAGCAAACAACCCAATGAGTATATATGGTATATAGAACGGAAAGCGGCGGAAATAAGAAATGTGTGTATGCATATGTGCCTGCAATGGCTTAGTGTAGGCAAGATAGCCATTGGAAGGCCACTAAGAAATTGACAAATTTAGAGAGACAAGTGGGAGCCAAGGCTCTGAGACAGGAGGCTGGCTAGTGTTCTGGAACCCACAAGGAGAGGAATTAGGTTTCAGTGCAGGCAAAAAAGATTAGACAATAATCAGGATTGAGGAGGTGTGGGCCATGGATACCATTGAAAGCACTTTGGCATTTACTGTGAGAAAAATGGGACAATGATTAAAGGTCCTGAGGACTAAATTGATATGAATGAGCCTAGGTGTTGTCAAGATTATTCTTTTTTTTTTTTTTTTTTTTTTTTTTTGCCAGTTGTGGGGCCTGAACTCAGCCTGGGGGCTGTCCCTCAGCTCTTCAGCTCAAGGCTAGCGCTCTACCACTTGAGCCACAGCGCCACTTCCAGCTTTTTCTGCTTATGTGGTGCTGAGGAATAGAACCCAGGGCCTTGTGCATGCAAGGCAAGCACTCTACCACTGAGCCACCTTCCCAGCCCCTTGTCAAGATTATTCTATTGTCCTACTAAAAGTAGGACAAAACAGAAGCAAGAACTACTGAGTTCAGTTAGAAATCTGTGACAGTAAGCTGGGTGCAGTGACTCATGCTTATAATCCTAGCTTCTCAGGAAACTGAGATCAGGGAAATCACAGTTTAAGGCCAGCCCTAGCAAAAGTTTATGAAACCAGACCTAACCAATAAAAAGCTAGGTACACCGATTCATGACTGTCACTTCCATTATATGGGAAGTGTAAATAGGAGGACCACAATCCAGGCCAGCCCAGGCACAAAGCAAGACTCTATTTAGAAAAAGAAAATAACAAAAGCAAAAATGACCATGCCAGCTCAGTGGTAGAGTTCTTGCCTCACAAGCCCAAGGCCCTGAGTTCAAACCCCAGTACCACCAAGGGAAAAAAAAAACCGTTGCAATAAATCAGATGGAAAATTATATTGACTTTCATTAATATGGAATCTGGGTAGTTTCAAAAACAATATAGCCATAAAGATTTACCAATGAATGTAATCTTTTTTAAAGTAGATTAACTATAAGATGTGAGAGAATGTGCAAAATTTGGGGCCTGTAAGATTGAGCTGCCCCTTGCTGAGATGAGGAAGAATGTGGATGCACTAATCTACCTTTAGCCATATAAATTTAAGACCTCATTAAACATTCTAAGCAGGCAGTTTTGTATGAGTATGTAGTTCAGGAAGAAGGTTCTGGATAGACATAAATTTGAGAACAACCTTAATATTTCTGCAACCTTAAGATTGGATGTGTCCCTGAGATGATATAAATATGTCAAAGATCCAAGGACTGAGCAGCAAAATTCCCACATTGACAATGAACAATTAAGTAGAAACCAGTAAGGACTGACTTGGGAATTTATCCACAAGGAGCAACTGACGGGTTCTTGTTTTTAGTACTAGATCATCTCCTATGTGTAATACTGCCTTGTAATTATTTCCACAGGAACACATTTTAATTTTAAATTCTGTAACTCTTGAGTTTGGGGAGAATCTATTGTTGCTATGGAGACCAGAATGATGGGCTTCCTCTTACTGAATCCAGTGTTAGAATGAAGGATGGAAATATTACAACAAACTTGGGCTGGGGATGTGGCTCACTGGTAAAGTGTTTGCCTAGCATGCATTGGAGGTAAAAGTCTCATGAGCTGAGTTCCTGTGGCTCACCCCTGTAATCCTAGCTACTCAGGAGACTGAGATATGTGGACTCCAATGCAATGCCAGCCTGGGAAAGAAAGTCCATGAGACTCTTATCCCCAATTAAGCACCAAAAAGCCGGAAGTAAAACTATGGCTTCAGTGGTAGAGCACTAGCTTTGATCACAAAAGCTCAGGGACAGTGCCCAGGCCCTGAGTTCAAGCCCCAGGACAAGCACGTGCACGCGCGCGCGCGCACACACACACACACACACACACACACACACGTCTTACAGACTTTCCTGCCAGACTAGCTTCAAATTGTGATCCTCAGATCTCAGCCTCCTAAGCTGCTAGGATTACAGGCATGAGCCACCAGTACTGGGTTTTAGTCTTCAACCACTTTCATTTTCATATTTTAGAACCACAATTACACTATTATTTTTTGTTATACATCCCAGGAAAGTCTTAACAGTAGCAACTATTTCATTTCTCCATCAACATTCAGTCATCGATCTGAGTCTCAATTCTAAAATATATCTTCCCAATGTGTTTTTCAATCAGTTTGTTCTTCTGTGTTCTGTAACAATTATTTGAAGTCTTTTCAGATTCTTTTCATCTTCCTCCCCTCTTTAGTCTAGAATATCTTGAATTGGCTAAACAACTTCCTATTCCAAATCGGTATCCAGATATTTTATAGGTACTTTGAATTCATTATGTTCAAAAGTGAACTTGTGGTCTTCTCCCTTCTAAGATTGGTTTCCTTCCCAGTAAACTGTGTCTTCCAAATGCTTCAGCCAGAAGCCCTAATAACCTCTGTCTCCAGTCTAATGCCAGATCCTAAGGCATTTACCTTCCAAATAAACTCATTCTCTAAATTCTTCATTTTGCAGCCATTCCAAGTGCAAAAAAAAAAAAAAAAAAAAAGACAAAACAAAATAAACTGAGAGCTAATGGTTCATGTCTGTAATCCTAGACTCAGGGGTCTGAGGTCAGAGGATTGTCATTCAAAGCCAGCTCCAATTAACCAGCAAAATGCTGGAATGGAGATATGGATCAAATGCTAGAATGCCAACAGTGAGTAAGCAAGCCGATTGAGAGTGTAAGGTTCTGAGTTCAAGCCGTGGTAACAGAGTACACACATACACAAACTTCAAATCTGTACTGTCCACTCTTCCAGACCACCTTCCCAACTCAAATCTGGTTGATCACAACCCTTAAAACCCCGGCATGATCAAAGAGTACAGTACTCAATGATAATAGGGGTTTTTAAGTTCTTGATACTTTGTGTTTCTGGAACTTGCTGTTTAGTGGCACAAAAAATTAAATATTCCATATTAAATATGAAGGTACAGTTCTAATAAGTGTTGTGTAAACAGGTTGTCATGAGAGGGTATAATGGGAAGAGCTAATCTAGTGGAGAGCTCCTTGAGGAAAGGACTTTCAGCTGAGAACCTGAGGAATGAATGTGGGGACAGGAGGAGCAGAGAAAAGCCAAAGGCAGAAGCCGAGAGAGAGGGCTAGGCGCTGGGAAGAGAAGAAAGGTCAGTATGGGTTAAGATAGGGGCACTCTGGTTTATTTTACCTATACGAAGGCTTGAACTCAGGGCCATGTGCCCTCGCACTGCTCTTTCACTCAAGGCTGATGTTTTACCTAAAACTTGAGCTACCCTTCTTTTTCTAGCTTTTACTGATCAGTTGGAAATGAGAGTCTCATGGATTTGTCTGCTCAGGCTATTTTCAAACCTTGATTCTCAACTCTCAGCATCCTGCTTTAACACAGACCTGAGCCACTAGCACTTACCTTAAGAAGAGAAGCTTCCCTGATCAAGAATATCAAACCACCAGAAAATGATTTGCTCTTTATCATAAAGAATAATAGAAAGTATCCAGGCACAATGGTACATGCCTATAATTTCAGCACTTAGGAAGCTAAGGTTCAAGTGAATCTGGAGACCAAGATTTGCTTTGATTTTTTTAAGTCTCTGTCTCAAAACTCAAGCAAGCCAATAGATTAATGCAAAGTAAATAATAAGAAAAAGGGAAAGGTTCTAAAGGGTGGCAATATGATGCAATTAGGGTTGTTTGTTTTTCGTGTGGTTCTTGGGGCTTGACTCAGGGCCTGGTCACCTTCCCTGAGCTTTTCTGCCCAAGCCGGCACTCTACCACTGGAACCACAGCCCCACTTCTGCCTTTTTTTTTTTTTTTTTTTGGTGCTTCATTGGAGCTGTCTCAAGGAATTCCCTGGGCAGGCTGGCTTCGAATCACCACCCTCAGTTCTAAGCCTTCTGAGTTGCTAGGATTACAAGCGTGAGCCACAGGCCCCCCTGACCAGAAACCCATATTAGCACTTTCATAAGTGTCCACAAACCCTTATAATAATTGCCAAGATTATAATCGCCAAGATGCAAATAATAATCGCCAAGATGCAAAAATACTCTTAAGTCACTGTGTGCAGCTGTGTGAAATAACTTCCTAAATGCCATCTTAAACCCAATGTTCTCCAGTCTCAGCTGCCACGTAATACCCACGAAGGGCTCGCTGGCCAAGAGGGTAGAGATGTGCAAAGAACAAAAAAGAAAAGGAAAGAAAACACCACGAATCCAAACCCACGAACCCCCCAGATCAGCAGCCAGGGTTCATCAATAAGTGACAAGCTGTGTTAAAGGTGTCCGACCCTCTCCCCCCGACCCTCCCCCTACCCCCCCACCCCCGCAGAGGGCTGGGCTCCTGCTCCCCTCGCGCGCACGCGCGTGCAGGCCCTAGCGGTCCGGCCCTCAGCGGCCGCTGGGCCTGGTCCTCGCCGCCCGCCCTCCCAGCCTGGACCGCGCGCCTCAAGTTCACACCTCGTCCCAGGTTTGGCGGTGGGCGTGGTCACGTGACGGGCGCGGGCCAATCAGCGGGCGGCCCGCAGCATCTTCCTATAAAGGCGGCCGTCGCAGCCAGCCCGCGGCCGCCATTAGGTCGAGAGCTGGCGGCAGCCTTTCGGTGGACGGGAAACGAACGGCTGCCCTGCACTACTCCATCCGGTGCCACCTCAAGAGGGACGATTGGATAAGGTCCTTTACCCAAGAGGTAAAGCCGCTCGGCACGTGGTCCGGGCCTGGCCTGCTCCCAGGGGTGACCTTGGGCGGGAACAACCGTTTTCCCCTCCCCTCCCCCCCCACGGGCACTGGGCAGTTGGCGAGGCCGCCCCACCCCGTGCGGGCCCGGGAGAGAGGCCGCCCTCCGCCAGCTGGGGGTGGGGGCCTGGCTCAGCTCGGCCTGGCCCTGGCCCCAGCCTGGCCTGTGGGCCTCACCATCTGCCTGCCAGCCTGGGTCCCCTTCCTCTCCCCCCCACTCTCCTCCCTTCCCACACGAACCATTTTCCTGCACAGGAGGCCTGGGAAGGAGGTTGTAGGCCAGGAGGCTGGGTGCCGCTGCCTCCTTCCGGTCTGGAATAGACACCCGTGGCCTCCTTAGGTCTTGAATTGGTTCATGGCTGCCAGGACTGTAGTTTAAGTCAGCCAGAAGAAGGAGAAAGAAGCAACACCAAAACAGCAACAACAACAAATATATATATATATGTATATATATATGTATGTATGTATGTATATATATATATATATATATATACACACACACACATAAAACATTGACTTTAGCTCTCATCTTTGTTGTATTCATTCTGTATATGGGGGCACAGAGAGAGCTTCGTTTATATTGTATCCAGTCAATTAACTTTGTTAAGCCCTTGGAATGAATTAAACTAAACCACTCTGCTGGATACTGTAGATTGGAGGTGGGTCCGATAGCCAGGCTCTGGCGAAATGAAATGAAAGTGGAGCTGTGTACTGAGTGCTTTAGGAGACAATGTAGATAACTTAATTAGGTTTTGAGGGGTAAATGGAAGTTGAAGTGGAGTGATAAGGGAAGCTGTGGCAGAGAAAGGTTTCAAAGGCATCCAGGTACACAGAAAAGTGTGGGTCAATGAAGAATTGAAACATTTTGAGCAGCTAGTACAGTGGTGAGATGGGCAAAGGGGCACATTGTAAATGAGATTGTATATCATGAAGTTCAGTGAGTTGAAGCATTTGGTCTAAAATTGCTGAACAAAAATCAAAGCGTAATAACAAGTGATGAGAAATATTTTGGAGGATGAAGAATACACGTCATTAAATATCCAGTATATGTAAATGTGTGTCTAGCAGTCATTTGTGTGAAGGTACTAGACAACTCACAGCAACTGAGGTTGGTGTGACAAGACCATAGATGGAGTTAAAAGAGAGAACGGGAAAAGGAACACTAATGGGCTAGCCCAGTAGATCACTATGGCTTTCCTTTATGTGTAATATGTACTGCGAAATTCTAGCAAACATACCACTCAGCAGAGTAACTTTTTACCATTTATTAAAATGGTAAGAAAATACTTTTTTTAAAAAAAATTGAGTTTTGAAAAGCTCAATTATCTAAAATAGAGCCTTCCAGGCTTAAGATAGAATATTACACCCACACCCACAATACACTTTTTTAAAAAAGATACCATCTAACTGTTGTCTAGATTGGCTTCCAACTCTTGGGATCAAGCCATCCTATCTTCTGGATAGCTGGGAATGCAGATACTGACCACCATGCCCAGCTTTGTGAATCTATGGGTGACTAAAATATCCACAAACACCTGAAAGGCTCTCTTTCTTAGAAGTTTACTCTGCAAGTTCACACTGACCTTTATGTTACCCAATACCCTTCTTGCCTCTACCATAGCACTAATTATTCATTAATTAAATGTATCCACTTGTTGAGTTTATTTTGTGCTTTGAAACTGAAACATGGTCTTGCTCTATAGTCTAAGCTGATGCAGAACTTTCCATCACCTGCCTCAGCCTCCTGAGTGCAGGGACTCCAGGCATGTTCCATAATGCCTCAGTTATGTATCAGATTGTAATTGCCTATTTAAAGTCTCTGGAAGGAGAGCATATCTCCAGTTCCTTGCATAAGGGTTGGAATCACGTAGATGTTTTATAAATATTCAATAAATGAATAAATGGAATTTGGAAAATGGTATCCTGGAAACAAGAGGAGAGTTTTAAGAGAGTCACAATAACAGTCGAGGGAGAGAGGTTGCTGGGAAGCCAGGTAAGATTAGATTAAGAAAGAATCCATCGTGCTTACCAAATAAATATGTTCATTGTTAACCTGGGTGTGTGGGGAGTTTTAGAGGCATGGGGAGGAAAAGCTAAGTGGGAAGTGGGCAGTAAAGTAGTTTTTTTGAGATCCCTTTTATGAGCTACAGAAGAGAAGTCAAGTTATAAGGAGATAATAGGACCAAGGGAATAATCAGATAGGAATAATCAGGAGTTCAAGTCCTGGGTACAAAGAGATGTTAATGAATCAGGCAAATTCCAATCATGGTATCAGTCAGGAAATTGATAAATAATGCAGGATGGTCTCTCAACCGGTTATCTTCCTGTCTTAGTCTCACACCTTTGATTATGGGTGTGAGCCACAATATCCAGCAGACTTTTAAAGAAGACTTCTTAAATAGAGAGGAAAACTCATATAGAAATGTTAAAAATACAAAAAAAAAAAAGGGGGAGCAGGATGGTTTAGGATGTTATCTGAGATTCTAAAAATTAAGAATTCTAGATAAGAAGGTCCCTCAGGCCAAATGGAAGGGACGAATGATCAGAGTATATCATGGTGAAAAGAAATGTATATTGTAGAGTTTACCTCTGATTGGCCTCAAGTAAAGTCTGATCTATGAAGAAACTATTTTCTCATGGGGACTGGCTTCCCTCTCCTGAAGATTGAAAGCAGAGCTTGGAGCACACTGGTGACAGCTCATTTGAGGATGTAGGATTTGGAGTCAGGATAAGAGATCATCACAGGATACAATTCTTTTGTCCATTAAGAGTCTCACAGGTATCTGATATTCAAACTCTTGTTCTAAACCTTGAACATGTTGGCTTTCCTATATGTGTAAGATGTACTGTGAAATTCCAGCAAACATGCCACTCAGCAGAGTAGCTTACTCTTTACCATTTATTAAAATGTGTAGAATTTTTTCTTGTCAGTCATTGGGCTTGAACTCTGGGCCTGGGCACTGTCCCTCAGCTTTTCAGCTCAAGCTGATCACTCTACCACTTGAGCCATGGCACTACTTCTGATTTTCTGTTGGTTAATTAGAGATATGAGTTTCCCGGACTTTCCTGCCTGGGCTGGCTTTGAACGGCAATCCTTACCTCTCAGCCTCTTGAGTAGCTAGGATTACAGGCATGAGCCACCAGCGCCCAGCTAGAAAAATTTTCTTTTTTAAATTGAGCTTCAAGAAACTCAACTATCTAAAATAGAACCTTCTAGGCGTAAGACAGGCTATTACATCCAAACATATACTTTCTTAAGAAGAAATATGATCTGACTATATTGTCTAGGCTAGCTTCCTACTTCTGGGATCAAGCCATCTTACCTTAATTTCTGGATAGCAGGGACTACAGGTACTGACCACCATGCCCAGCTTTGATTTATGGGTAACTAAAATATCCACAAACACCTCAAAGGCCTTCTTCCTTAAAAGTTTAAAGCTTGTGTACATTGTTGGTAGATATGTGTTAGAATAACCAGAGAAATATCTAGTAAAACTTAAAATCACTGACCTGTAAATTGGGGGGGGGGAGGGGAAGTGTTGCTTTTGTGGTGGTTGTTTTTAGTTTTAATATTTTGAGGCAGGGCTGGGAAGGTGGCTCAGTGGTAGAGTGCTTGCCTTGCATTCATGAGGCCCTGGGTCGATTCCTCAGCACCACATAAGCAGAAAAAGCCAGAAGTGGTGCTGTGGCTCAAGTGTAAAGCCTTGAGCTGAAGAACTGAGGGACAGCACCCAGGCCCAGATTTCAAGACCCACGACTGACAAAAAAAAGGAAAATAAATTTTGAGGCAGAGTCTCATTATATTGGCCAAACTGGCCTTGAACTTGCTCTGTGGTTGAGGCTAACTTGGAACCCATAATCCTCTTACTTCATTCAGCCTCCAGAGTTCCTGGGACAGGCTTCTGGCACAACAGCCAGCTCTAGAAGTTATCAATAGGAATTTATATTCAGTAGCTATGTGTGTTTATGCAATGAGGGATTTTGTATATAATAAAGGATTAAAAATCTTCTTATCATCCTTTTCTTCCCTCCTCTTCAAACCCTGGCAACTCTGGTCTTTCTGCTGTCTTCAGAGTTTAGCTCCTGCCCCAGCCTCCTGCATGTGGGATTACAAGTGTGGCCACCACACCTGGCAATAGTTTCACATTTTTCTTGGGTACATGTAGGTGGAATCATGTTGTTTTTTTAAGATTAGCTTCTTTCAGGCTGGGAAGGTGGCTCAGTGGTAAGAGTGCTTGTCTTGCATGCATGAGGCCCTGGGTTCCATTCCTCAGCACCACATAAGCAGAAAAAGCCAGAAGTGGTGCTGTGGCTCAAGTGGTAGAGTGCTAGCTTTGAGCTGAAGAGTTGAGGGACATAGCCCAGGCCCAGAGTTCAAGCCCCACGACCCAAAAAAAAAAAAAAAGATTAGCTTCTTTCAAGTATTAATATGTATTAAAGTTGCCACATCTTTTTGTAGATTGATAGCGTTCAAGACTAAATAATATTCCATACATGGATATACTATAGTCTATTTACCTACTAAAGGAAATCTTGTTTGTTTCCAAGGATTTATAGTTGTGAATAAATCTGCTATATATAAACATTCACATGCAGATTCTGTGTGGGCACTACTGATTAAAGCGAGCCTATGTGCAGAAATACTCACCAAGTTCAGCACTGATAACTAAAGATAGAAAATGAAATTGTAACAGAAGACAAAATATATTGCATAATCTTTTATTTTAAAGTACTTAATTGGTAAATACTGTATCTCTTCAAACTGTTTAATGTGATGGTTTTCAATGTGTATACATCATGTAATGCTTATCAAATCACTATATCCATCCCATTAGATATTTAAAGTTATTTATCTTATCATTCAGGGATGATGTTATTTGATCATATCTTCCCTTTTCTCACTACTTCTCAGCCTTTGGCAACCACCATTCTACACTTTGGTTTTCTTAGTTTGATTGTTGGAGATTCATATACACACACATAGACATGTATGCAGATACAGGTATGCATGTACATGCATATGGTGCTTATGTGTAATCATATCTGTATATATGTACATTTATATGTATGTATATACACATTTATACATGCACATGTACGCACACAATTGCCATACACTTACTTTTCCCCCAATAATAGGTCTTCCTATTGTTTGGTTTTGAAACATAAACCTAGGGCCTTGCACAAGCTAAGCACATGCTCTGCCACTGAGCTATACTCTCCACCTTTCTATGAACTGGGTTTTTTAATTCAATAAGCTCATGTTATTCACAAATTTATTAAACACAAGTGTGATGTGATAACTGATAAAAATGAAAAGTTTTGAAAACAAAATGTTTTAATTCCTGCACAGTTGGTGTGGGGAATTCTCTCAGTCCTACGTTGTGTTTAAATCATTGTATGATGTGCTGGCTGTGTGCCTGCCCTGAAGTTTTATCAGAAAGCAAATGGCACCCAAAAAGTAAAGCAAAAGTTATGGTAATCCTCTCAAATCACAAGTGGCATGCAATAGAGTTAATTTAAGTGATAAAGTGAAAATTTGAGATTTGTAGGAAGGCAATATGTCTTGAGGGGAAGTTGGTTGACATATGAGGAAATGAATCAAGCACCATGGGTAAGCACTCCATCTATGTACCCCTGATCGCTTCCTGGGCTTCCTTAGTGTTTATCTCCTTGGAACCATAGGCCTGCACACACCAAGGGTTTGTTGTACTCTGTTTAAATTAACCACAAAAAAATCCTTTACTTTTCTCCTTTTGTTGAAAAGTTGTCGGAAAACTATATGCTAGTGAAATCTTTTAACATATTGTTTCTTTTCATTAGGAATTTGTAGACTTTCCCTGCTAAGACCTCAATTTGTGTTTTTGAAAAACAGAAAGAAATTTTGTGAAATCTTGAAATAATTTAAACCATCTAAGACTAAGGCATATATAATGAAACAACTTATACTACTTGTATAAAAAGGTATTTGTTTAAAAATTGAAATTTTCATTTTACACTTTTTCTGTTAAGATGTGTTTAAAATCCAATATCTCTTTCTCACGAATAAACATTTTCCTATGCAAAACCTTAATCTTTTTAAGGTGCTTACATGGTACTGAGTTTTTTGTTTTTCAGGACATGCACATGTAGACAACATTAGAATATCAGGACGTGAAGTTCAGAATGTCTCTGCCAAGCCGACAAACATCTATCGTGAACCCCCCTCCACCAGAGTACATAAATTCCAAGAAAAATGGGCGATTGACAAATCAGCTTCAGTACCTACAGAAAGTTGTCCTAAAGGCATTATGGAAGCATAGTTTTTCCTGGCCTTTTCAACAGCCTGTGGATGCTGTGAAACTAAAATTGCCTGTAAGTATATCAAATAATAATGGGAACTTAAGAAAAGACAAATCAGATGGGGCATGTCTCAAGTGGCAGAGCAAACTTGCCTGGCCAAGTGAGAGGCCCGGTACTATGTCCCCAACTAATAACTAATTCATCAATAGAAATAGTAACTCATTAATTAATTGAAAAGAAAAACTTCTAAATATCTAAGAAAATCTGTATAATAGTATAAAATACATCCAAGAAGCACCTAGTTACCCAGCACAACTAAAGTCTGAAAAATGCATCTATTTTCTTGTAACATGTGCCACTGCCTTTTTGATGCACGGTAACCACGAATATCATCCTCTTCATGAAGTCACTCTCAGCACTTCTTAGAGGACTTATTTCTATCACATACTGTGTGCCACTTTAGACCTCATTAAATATTTTTGGCCATCAATTAACAGAATGGTTGAATCATTTGTGATATAGCTAATTAGTGATAGATCTGTGACTTTACTCTAGATCTGTCAGAATCCATCAATACTATTTTTCCCATCATGCCCTTTCCTTTGTATTTTTCAGGGATAATTCTACTCTTAAATTCCTTTCTCAGTTAATCTTTATGTTGGCTTTTTGTGTTCTTTGAGAAATAATGCTATGACAATCAGCTTTGACTTTAATTACTAAAGATTATGGCTTCCAAGCTGGGCCCTAAGTGGCTCATGTCTATAATCCTAGCTACTCAAGAGGCTGAGATCTGAGGATCATGGTCCAAAGCCAGCCTGGGCAGGAAAGTCCATGAGACACTTATCGCCAATAAACTACTTAGAAAAAGGCAGAAGTGGTGCTGTGGCCCAAGTGGTAGAGCACTACCCTTGAGCACAGAGAGGCTTGGGGACAGAGCCCAGGCCCTGAGTTCAATCCCCAGGACCAGCAAAAAAAAAAATATTATGTCTTCTAGATTATAGCTTTTAAAAACAGTTACAATCTCTAGAGAGTTTATGAAGTTTGTGTACTAGTAGTTGTAGCAATTGCATTCTTACTAACATAATTTATTCAAAACCATAGGATTATTATACCATTGTAAAAAACCCAATGGATTTAAATACAATTAAAAAGCGGTTGGAGAATAAATACTACATGAAGGCTTCAGAATGTATAGAAGACTTCAATACAATGTTCTCAAATTGTTATTTATACAACAAGGTATGTAAGCATTATACTGCTGATACTTCTCTGTTATGTATAGGAGAGAGATGTATAAATAACTATGTTGATTTCAGATTTCAAGCCATGATTTGTGATATTTTATCTATTTTTATGTTATTGCTTTTTATCACAGAGTTTCATGATTCACATACTTTAGTGTTTCTTTTATTTATTTGCTGTCTGCCTAAATAGCTGTAGTGGCTCATGTTGTTGTTTGTTTTTTTTTTTAATGCCAGTGATAGCTAGTTTCTGTGATTAGAGTATTTCAGAATGTTTTCTATTGAATTCCTGTAATTTTAGTTATAAGAATGAAAAACCTAGTATACACTGGTCCTAGTTAAATTTTAGTGGTTGGAATCTGTAGCCATTAGCCTAAGATATCAAATTGTGTACTTTGTATAAATAGAATACAATGCTGAGAATTGAAGCCAGGGCTGTGAACATACTAGACAAGCAATTTGCCACTCTGCTACACCTCCAGCCCCAATTTACATATTTTTGACTTCATAACAAGTTGGTTTATCATACTTATATCTGGTCATGTCCTAGTAGTAATACTAATATTTATATTAAGATAATAGCCAATCAGATGATGTATGTGGGCATTTTGAGCTTAATCTTCATATTTGTTCTCATCTATAAATAGAATTTGTCTAACTCCTGTTTATCAACTATACAAATACAATAAAAATAATTCTTAAAAATATGTCAATTAAAGTTGAGAAAAATTAGATTTGTGTATTCGGTTTTTGTCCCATACATTAGTCTGACTTCTCAGAATACCATATTCTATTTTCTGTTTTATGATATCTAAATATTTTGAAGCTTATAGCCCACTTAAATGTGAGAAATCTAAGTATATGGAATTTTGTGTACACAGAATAACTAGTAATACTGAGATAGAATCAGAAGTTTGATGTGGCTCCCAAGATAACACAAATACCATTTTAAATGTGTGAAAGACTTAAGACTATTAACTGACATTGAGTGGACAGTAGTGACTCATGACTAATATCCTAGCTACTGGGAGACCAAAACTAAGTAGATAATCATTGGAGGCCAGCCTGGGCAGAGAAGTTTTCAAGGTCCCTTCTTAATCCACAGCTGTGTTCTGTAGCACTTGCCTATCACCCTGAACAACATGGGAGGCTGAAATTGGGAGGTTTGTGGTTCCAGGCCAGTCCAGGCAGAAAGCTCCATGAGACTGCATCTCATTGAAGAGAAGTTGGGTTTAGTGAGATGCACTAGTCATTCCAGCCAAAATAGGAATCCTAAAATAGGAGGATAGACTCGTGCTTGGACAAGAAGCTTGACCCTATCTCAAAAATAACCAGCACAGGGGCTGGGAAGGTGGCTCAGTGGTAGAGTACTTGCCTTGCATGCATGAAGCCCTGGGTTCAATTCCTCAGCAGGGAAAAAAAAGCCAGAAATGGCGCTATGGCTCAAGTGGTAGAGCACTAGCCTTGAGCTGAAGAGCTGAGGGACAGCGCCAAGGCCCAGAGTTCAGGCCCCATGACCGGACCCAAAAAAATAAATAAATAAAAATAACCAGCACAAAAATTTGATGTGATACAGCAGTCATGCACCTGCCTCACCAGCTTTGAGGCCCTGAGTTGAAACCCTGGTTTTAGAGGAGAAAAGGCCTACTAACTGAAATGAATTTTAAAGAACTCAGTTTACCATGGTTATTGAATTGTTGACTTAATCTTAATAGTGATTCTAAAGGGCCCTTTCACATTTCTTTGTGTGTGTGTGTGTGTGTGTGTGTGTGTGTGTGTGTGTGTGTGTGTTTCTGTGTCTGTGTCTGTGTGTGTCTGTGTCTGTGTCTGTGTGTGTCTGTGTCTGTGTCTGTGTCTGTCCTGGGGCTTGATCCTTGGCCCTGTCTCTCAACTTTTGGTTAAGGTGAACAATTTACCATTTTAGTAACAGCTCCACTTCCACCTTTTTTTGTGGTTAGTCAGGAATAAGAGTCACTGGGACTTTCCTGCCTGGGCTGGCTTCAAACCATTATTCTTAGATCTTAGCCTCTTAATAAATAGATAGGATTACAGGTGAGTCCCCCCCTCCCCAGCCCCACCCCGGGCTCTGCTCACACTTAACATCTTAAATCAAAATTCAGTAGTTTTCCTGACCTGTTCAGCTAAGAAATGTTTTCTAGGCTGTTGCTTCTTAAGTTATTTAGTATATTTTTTCCTGAGCAGTGAAATAAAGCAAGAAAACTTCTAAGCAGGCAGCTAAAAGACTTTAAAGTTGATCCTTTCAAACTATATAAAGTATACATTTGCTTTAGCCTATTTGAAGGGTAGAAATCCTAATGTCTGATAACTTTGTATTACTAAAATTAATTTCATTGTACCATTGTAGTGTTGGGATAAGTATTCTAGTCCTTTTTAGAAGCTGAAGTAGACAGGATGTTAGGAAATGAAATAAGGCTGTTTCACAAACTTCTGAGTTTAGCAAAGATAAATAATAAGGTGTACTATATCACCACCTTCTGTAAAGTACTATGAATTAATAAGATCTGCTTCAGTGACTATACTGTATATCCTTATGGATATTTAATACATTTTTTAGCCTGGAGATGACATTGTTCTAATGGCACAAGCTCTAGAGAAGTTGTTCATGCAGAAATTAACCCAGATGCCACAGGATGAGCAAGTTGTGGGTGGTAAGGAAAGAATAAAGAAAGGTAAGTCCAGAAAGTAACAAGTGAGTCTATCTATCTGTATCTATTTTCCGACCCCCATCCTTTTCTATTGGTACAGTGTTAAATTGGCAAAAGATCTCAATGTTAAGAATGAAATGTCAGCTGGGCGCTGGTGGCTTACGCCTGTAATCCTAGCTACTCAGGAGGATGAGATCTGGGGATCACGGTTCAAAGCCAGCCCGTGCAGGAAAAGTCCGTGAGATTCTGATCTCCAAAAAACCACTCAGAAAACTAGAAATGGTGCTGTGGCTCAAATGGTAGAGCACTAGCCTTGAGCTGAAGAGCTGAGGGACAGTGCCCAGGCCCAGAATTCAAGCCCCATGACCAACCAAAAAAAAAAAAAAAGAGTGAAATGTTACTAAGTGTTTTCTTTTTTAAACTAAAAAAAAAACTTCAGGGAAAAATCTTTATTGGTTAAAATCAGGTCCTCATGAACTCTACCCCAGCCTTCTTAAAATTTTGAGAAGGGTCTTACTGGCCTAAACTTTGTGATCCTCCGGAGTGACTAGGGTTACATTTGTGTGCCACCAGACTATAGAGAAGCGTATTGCTTAAAACATGGAATACAAAATGAATTTTAAATATTAAAAACTGTGGTGGTGGAACAAGAATGTCATAGATCAAATGTTAATTCATCTTTAGATCATTCAGTCTGTGTCATCTTAGTTAAATCCATACTCGTTCCATGGAAGTTTGTTTTTGTTTTTTAAGTAGAAAAACTCCAACAAACCAGTGTATGAAGTGCTAGAACAGGAAACAATTTCTCACTGCAGGCTATTCTGATTAACATTCTTGGTCTCTTCGGTGCATACTAGCAAAAGGCATCTTTTGAAAACAAACTCAGAACACTTCTCAGCCTTCTGGCTAACGTTAAGTGTTAGAACAAACTAAAACATCATTCACCGGCTTGGAACCTATTGTTGACTTCCCACAGAAGCATGAGATACCATAAATTCCATACCATGACCCTTTGAGATCTTATCCCTGCCCGACTCTCCATTTTAATACTTAGCTACTTTCCTGTTAGTTGCTGTAAATGTGTCCCCTGTTTTCCATGTATTGGAAATGGGACCTGATACTGAGAGTTATGAGACTGTCAGCATTAGATCCTTCCCTAGATGCAACAGATGTTAGTGTCATGCTCTTATATGTCCAGCCTTCAGAACTATGACCTAAATAAACCTCTGTTCTTCAGAAGTTATCCCATCTGTGGTTAACACAACCAGAAATAGATCATGACACTAAGATTCTCCCTGCTGATTACCTGGGCACACCCTCTCTTTACTGTGTCCTGTTGCCTGGCTAGGTACTCCTTGCCTTTACTTGTTTGGCTGCCTTTCCTCTGATATGCCTCTTCTTAATGTATTCAACACTATATTCCCTTTTTTCCCATTTCTAAAATTACCTTTAAGTAGTTGTACAAAGGGGTTTCAATTTGACATTCATCTATTTGACTCTTAACTCTTTGTAAGTGGTAAGGAGATTGAGGAGTATCATCCCTATCTTAAAATACTGAGTTCCTGAGTTGGCTTAGCAAGAATTAGACATCCAGAGAAATAGCTATATGTTGTATATCAAATATAATAACATAAAAACAAAGCAGCATAAGAAAACTAGAAGCCAGGCGCCAGTGGCTCAGGCCTGTAATTCTAGCACTCAGGAGGCTGAGATCTGAGGATTGTGGTTCAAAGTCAACCAGGCAGGAAAGTTCATGAGACTCTTACCTCCACTTAACCACCAGAAGACAGGAAGTGGCACTGTGGCTCAAGTGGTAGAGTGCTAGCCTTGACCTGAAGAGCTGAGGGATAGCACCCAGGTCCAGAGTTCAAGACCCACCACCGACAAAAAAAAAAAGAAGGAAAATGAAAACTAGAGAGCAGAGATTGTTTTATGTAAGATGGTTGAAAATGGGACATAATAGTGAAGGCTGAAAGGAAATGTTGGCAAAAAATCTTTTAGGCAACACAAATAGTTGGCTTGTGCTTACCAAATGTGAGGAGACCAAAGCCAGCTGGTAGGCTAGAATAAAATAAAAGAGGAGAAAGTGACAGGTCATAGGAAAGCAGATCATGCAGATCTTTGTGAGGCATGGTGAAATTTGGACTTTCAGATTAAAAGCCGTCACCATCAGAAGACATTGGACAGAATTGTCATGATCTGATTTTTTTTTGTTTTGAGATAGAATTTTACTAGCCTTGAACTCATGTTAGCCTTGAACTCAAAACTCCCTTGCCTCACTGTCACAAGGGCTGGAATCACAGGTGTTGACATGGCCACTGATGAGTTTTATTGCACCACTTAAATTATTATTTTCAACATTAAATAGTAGAGTGCAAAAGCTGAAGGATGGACTGCCTGTCTGATAGGCTACTATTGTTTGTTTTTTTGTATTTCCTTAGTAGTTTAACAAAGAAGTTTCAATTCAACACATCACTTTGAGAGTGCAATGCATCTTGGTCAATGTCACCCCTTTTATCATTCTCCATCGGGTGCTATTGAAATAATCCCTTTGCACAATGATGACCCTCAGACTGGAGTGATTACCACTTGTGAGAAGTAGTTGAATTCTGGATATTCAGATAGGGCACAAGGTATACTGGGACACTAGGGTATAGAGTTTGAGAGTAGATCTAAGAGTACTGTTAAGGTTTTTGGCCTAAGTAATTAGATGTAGTCACCTTGATGGACTTCAGAAATAATTTGAGAGTATCATAATTGAAATGCCTCCTCTGGGAACATACAGAAGAGCATGCACAATTGTCCTTTGGCAGGCCTGTCTACAGCTAAGAATTATATGAGTAAGAATCGTATCAGTATCTTTTGTTCTGTATCAGTTTTGTTCTGTAACAATTTTGAGATCCTTGGATATTTATACAGAACATTCTGAAGTCTGTATTACTACTTAGAGTTGTTTCCAGTGTACCTGAAAATTTTACTCAAATTTACAGCTACCCAAAGCTAACCCATAAAGTTCTATTAGTCTTATTTTATACAAAGCACTCTTTTGGGGAAAAAAATGGTAAATCTACATTTCCAACACATTTTGGCAGTACTGGCATTTGAACTAATAAATAGGACCTTGTACTTGCTTGGCAGACATAAAAATGGGATTAGAAGTATCTTTTATTATCTCTAAATTGGTGCTGATCATAATCAAGAAAGGCACAATCTTGAGTGCCATAAATCCAAATACGAAATCCCTTAAAGATTAATATCCTGGAAAATTAGGCCAAGCGCCTGTGGCTTATGCCTATAATCCTTATTACTTAGAAGGCTGAGATCTGAGGATTTGGATTCAAAGCCAGTCCAGGCAGGAAAGACTTTGAGATGCTTACATTCAATTAACTACCAAACAGCCCAAAAGTTGAACTGGGACTCAAGTGGTAAATCACTAGCCTTGAGCAAAAAAGCTTAGAGACAGTGCCTAGATTCTGAGTTCAAGCCCCAGGACTGGGGTATGTGAGTGTGTGCATGTATGTGTGCATACATGCACGTACACACAAAAAGCAATCCTGAAAAAATCACAATCCTGAATGATTATAATCTATAGTGTGGAAATCCTGAAACTAAAATTTTCATGAAAAGGAGGCATGTAGGAGATAGAAAAGTAAGTGTAGGGCAGGGGGGAATGATAAGGAAGTAATGAAATCTTTAAATATCTGACCATTAGTTTGCATTGGCTTTTTTTTCCAGCTGATGAAATTCCAGGAATGTGTAATGAATTAAAGTTGTAGTTTTCCTGAAAAAGTCAGCATGGTTGCTTGCATGGTAGAATAGGAAGTTATGCAACAGTGCTTCTGTTTTTATCACCAATTTGTCTGTACCAAATCTACAATCTGAATCCATTTCCTTGGACATGTGGTACAGAAGATAGGGAGGCCTAATAGGGTGTGGCTCGTGGCAGGATATAACAGATCATAGAAGGATTTCTGAAAGAACAGAGGCATATTGAAAATGAGTGGAAGCATATTCTCTGAGGAGAGCCAGACCCTAAAAGAATCAAAAAAGTGAGCTATTCAAAAAAGTGAGATGTACTACTTCCAATTGAGTTGGTGATAATCTTGGGGATTATCTCTGGCGTCTGGAGCCATACTTCCAGACCTCTTTTGGGAATTTAGTATGTAAGGGATTTTGATCTTTCAGGATTCCAGCATTTGGGATTATGGCATTGGGAATTATATCTTTGAATATATGACCAAATTGTCAGCAACTAGGGAATATATTATGCTTATTTTGCTAAAAAGCTGGTCTAATGGATTAAAATGGAGAGAATGGTGTTGCATATTCAGATATTTGACTATGGTTCACATTTTATTAGACATTCAACAAAACACATCAATTTCTTCTGGTAAAGAAAAACCATCACCCAAAGCAACAGAAAAAGTATTTAAGGAGCAAGAGATCTCCTCTGGACTTCCTGAGGCATCTATCTCTCCCTTAAACATGGTGCATGGAGCCCTGCCCACCTCTGGCTCTCAGACTGTGCTCCAAGTAAGTTCACTGTGGGTTTCTTGTTGTCATTGATGTTGTTTAGCTATTGGAGACTGAACTTGGCCTGGAGCTTGGAGGCAAGTTCTGTTCCCCTTGGGCCATGCACCAAACCCCTATCAAAGTTTTTACATCATTGTTTCTCAAATACTTCAATGTAACTTCGGATGTTGTGATGGTTACACTTTTTTTTTTAGGTAAATGAAAATTGATCTTCAGCCTATAGCAATACTAAGCCATACTGTTTCTCTATTTTGTGGACAGAGACTAGATGATTATCCAATTGTAGACTTTTTAGGTAGAATACAAACTATTTTAGTAACTTCATGATAAGATACAGCTATTTTAGTAGCTTAATAATAAGACACATCTACCTACCTACATAGGGTTTTTTTCTTTCTCTTCTAATTAATACAGGTTCTTACTGAGTAGCTAAGACCCTTCAAATTGGTATCCTCTTGTCTCAGCCTTTCAAGTTCTGGGTTTACAGGCATGTGCCACTATACCCAGTGTAATTTTTTTCCTTTAAAATTGTATATCTTACCTGATTTTAAATATTCAGAAATATATACTGTAATCTTGACTCTAATCTTCTCTCTTATTTGTGTTTAATTCTTTGGGCTGTAAAAAGAAGGCATTAGGGCTGTTTATTTTGCTTATAAAGAGAAAAAAACCTTTATTAATATTTGATGCATGGATTTCAATAGTATGTATAAATTATACAAAAACTTGGTATCAGTATTTGCTTCCCTCCACTTTTTGAAGTGATGCCTCTCTCCTTAAGAATAACTTTTTGTTGCTGGATTGTTTTATTTTAGGTTACAAGGGGTGTGAAGAGAAAAGCAGATACAACAACTCCTACAACTTCCATAGTTAAAGCAAATAGTGAATCTTTTCCGACACTTACAGAAAATAAACCAGTGAGAACACCACCAGTAAAAGAAAATGTAGTGAAGAATGTGTTGCTGGAGTCTCAGCAACAGCATAAAGCTGTCAAGAGTGTTAAAGTAACGGAACAACTGAAGCACTGCAGTGAGATTCTTAAAGAAATGCTTGCAAAGAAACATGTATCCTATGCATGGCCCTTCTACAACCCCATCGACGCCAATGCTCTGGGGCTCCAGAACTACTACGAAATCATCAAAAACCCCATGGACCTGGGCACTATCAAGGTAGATGTAGCCTGAAAGGAGGAACTTTTTTCCTTTATTATAAAAGTAATACCTCATTGCAAAGAAATCGGAAAATCCAGAGTGTTTTTGAAGAAAATTAAGTTCACCTGAAGTGAATCCTTGGGATATTTTAAAATGCACGTTCTTATTTTCATGTACGCACACCCATTGACCTTTCCCCACAGCCTTTGGGTCACAGTACTTACTGTGTTATGAACATATTGAAATATGAGCTATTCTTTAGGAATATTGTATGTGTGTGTACATGTGTACACATGTGCACCAGGACTGGAAATTAAACTCAGGGCCTGGGTGCTGTTCCATAACTTTTCTACTCAAGGCTGGCCCTGTACCTCTTAGAGCCACAGTGCCACTTCTGGCTTTCTGGTAGTTAATTGGAGATAAGAATCTCACAGACTTTCTTCCTTGCTGGCTTTGAACCACAATCCTCATAGCTCAGCCTCTGTAGTAGCTAGGATTACAGGTGTGAGCTACTGGCACCAAGCAAGAATGTTTTTAATGATTGTATAATTCTAGATTGTCTTCTTTTGCTAAGACATTAATACAGTTTCAACTCTCTTCTTGTCTTTTATTGAAAGAGAATTTTCTGCTTCAGTGATAAAGATATTTTTATTGCTTACTTGGAAATTTTACAGTACAGGTGGAATTTATGTTCAATATGTTAATGTTAAGGATAACTACTTAACAGAACTGTAGCATCTTCAAAATCATTCACCATCTCAGTCCTCCTAAATGACTATTCACTATATGCTCATCTTCATTATTTTCTAGATGTTTGATTATTCTCCTTTTAAGATTTTTTTGAGACAGGGTTCTGGTGTATACTCTAGGCTACAATGATAACTGACTTGGTTTTTTTCTCAAACACCACTTACTTTATTTTTTATCTGCAATGAAAAGTTTATTAACATACTACTTGATTTTTTTAGTAAAAAATTACTTATTTTTAAAATTGTTATTGTAGAGTTAATATACAGAGGGGTTACAGTTACATGAATCAAGTAATGAGTAATGAGAATAATTCTTTTTGAACCATGTCTCATCTTCTGTTGCTTTCTCACAGTCTTTCCCTTCCATCCCCACAAGATATCCAGTTCATTTTCCACATAGTGTCCAGTGAGTATCATTGTTCTATTTGTTCATCCTTGTTCCACCTTTTACATGCCCTTCCTTCCCCTCCCAAATACAAACAATAAGCAAAAGGAAAAGAAAATAATAACAGAAATAATGGCAAGTAAAATGTCTTTCCATTTCTTGGAGTTCATTTCATAGAATATTATCATTTCATTATTATTTCATAGAATATTATCATCTGTATATAGCTATTGAGCATTTCTCAAACATTCCTATGTCTATCCTCCTTTGGCCTCTTTATGTTAATGACTAGAGTCCTATATAATTTATCCTGTCCTAGTGTATGTATGTGTGTGTGTATAAATATATATATATATATTTTTTTTTTTTAGTCATTCAGTGTATTTTTACTTGTAGATTTATATACACATTCTAGTTACCACAAATGAGGTAACCATGCAGTCTGTTTCTTTGGCTCTAGCTTACTTCACTTAATATAATTTTTTCCAAGTCTTTCCATTTCCTTACTAATGGTACAATATCATTCTTTCTGATGGATGAGTAGAATTCCATTGTGTATACATAGCACATTTTCTTGATCCTTTTTTCTGCTGGGGGATGTCTAGGTTGATTCTATATCTTGGCTTTGGTAAACAATGCTGCAATGAACATGGTTGTGCTGGTGGCTTTAGTGTGTCCTGGCTTGTGGTCCATTGGATAAATGTTTAGGAGTGGAATTGCTGAGTCATAGGGAAGCTCTGTCTTTGATCTTTTAAGGAACTTCCTACTGCTTCCAGAGTGGTTACCACTTGATTTTTGTTTGCCCTTGTTTCTTGCACTTTCTTCTTACTCTCTAGATTTGTTCTTTTCATTGAAATGCAATGAAACTCTCCTGAGACTTCAGTTTTTAATCCTGTATCTACCAGAATAATTTTGTCCTTATTTTACAATAATTGTGTTTAAATATAGAATTCTAAAATGATACTATCCCTTCAAACTTGTAAGACAGATTCTGACATCTGTGGCTGATGAGGTATCTGCTATCAGTCTACTTCTCATTCCTTCTAACATTTAAATTCTGAAAATAGGTTTTTTTTATTTTTATTTTTTTATTGTGAAAATACTGTACAGAGGGGTTACAATTACATGGGCAACATAATGAATACATTTCTTATCAAGCATTGTAGCCTCCTCCTTTGTTTCCCCTTCCCATCCCTTCCCAACCTCCCCCCGCCCCCCCCACCCAATCCTCCCCACTACACCACACACACACACCAAAGTTGTAAAGTTCATTTTTCGACATAACGACTTGTACATCTCATTGTTGCAATGGGTCCACCTGTATCCCTATTTAAACGATTTTTTTCCCCTTCCCCTCCACAAATGACACTGACATCAAATATAGTGAAAGCAGGGGGGAGAGACATACAAAACAACAAAGAAATAATCTTGTAAATGTGTTAGAAACAATCGCATGAAAGCAAAAAAAAACATTTGAATACATATCGTAGGGTTCATTTCCCTAACATCACCTTATCTGACCTTTTCTGCTTGACTTAGACATATACTAGTTATTGCAAATAAGGGAAACCATGGGACCTATGTTTCTTTGGGCCTGGCTTACTTCACTTAATATAATTTTTTCCAAGCCTTTCCATTTCCTAACAAATGGGGCAATGTCATTCTTTCTGATGGAGGAATAGAATTCCATTGTGTATATATTTTTAAACATCATCTTTACAAAACAACACTATCCTATTTTTCCCTCAATACCAGCTCAAGCTCATGAAAAGTGATGTGTTAGCCAAATCTTAAAGGATAAATAGAACTTCGTAATTTATAGGACACAAGAATGGGATCAGGAAATTTCGGGCAGGATCACAATTTGCATAATTGCTGTAAGGTGAAGAAATTATATTTACAATGTTATTTTGTGCCAACTTGAAGCACATGGAAAACCTGAATAGGGAGTGGATGAGACTGGAAGGAAAGGTGGGTCTTAAGACAAATCATTGTAAAGAAGCCAAGAATAGCTGGGTACTTGTAGCTCACACCTATAATCCTACCTGCTCAGAAAGCTGAGATGTGAGGATTGAGGTTCAAAGCCAACCCAGGCAGAAAAGTCTGTGAGATTCTTAACTCTAGTTAACCACCAGAAAACCAGAAGTGGTGCTGTGGCTCAAGTGGTAGAGCACTACTCTTGAGCAAAAATTCTGAGGGACAACATTCAGGCCCTGAGTTCAAGCCCCAGGACTGGCACAAAGGAAAAAAATATCACGAATAAAGTCTTCATATTTGATTTTTATATTTTTTTTCTAGCAGGAATGTACAAACTAGTTAGGAGGCTATAACAGGATTCCAAGAACAGAAAAAGAACATTCGTTCTCACTTGCAGATGATTTGACTGAATTGAATTTTGTTGTAAATACTATAACTTTTCCTTATTTTAGGGGAAAATGGACAATCAAGAATATAAGGATGCATATGAGTTTGCTGCAGATGTTAGATTAATGTTCATGAATTGCTACAAATACAACCCTCCAGATCATGAAATAGTGGAAATGGCTAGAATGCTTCAGGTGAGTTTTCACTTGTACACTGAAGGTGATTTTCCTCTAAATGTATTTTTAAAAATTCAGAGCTATATTCAAAAGATAAATAGTGCACACATTCCTAAATACAAAACTGCTTATGAATTACACTTTTGTCTTTTTTGGCATGTATTGTACATAGTAAGGGTTTCATCATGACATTTCCATATATGCAAATAATGTACGTTAACCATACCCATCCCTTTTATTATTCTTTCCTATCCTCACTACCTCTTCCCCTTTCCTCTCCCCTTCTACTTCCCTATTAGTCATGACACATTAATCATGACACTGATTTTTTTGATTTGTTTTGTTTCCCCCCAGCTTTGAGAGAAAGCATGATACTTTGTCTTTGTGGGACTGGTTTATTAAACTTAACCTTAGGATGATCTCCAGTTCCATCCATTTCCAACAAACAACATAATTTCTATTCTTGGCTGAGTAAACTCCATTGTATATATTTACTACATTTTCTTTATCTGTTCATCCATTGATGGGCACCTAGGTTGATTCTATAGTTTAACTATTATGAACAGTACTACAATAAATGTAGGTGTACAGGTATCTCTCTAGTCATCTGACTTTGATGGTTTTGGGTATAAACCCAGAAGTAGTAAAGCTGGAGTTGTAGTTTTAAATTTTTGAAGAACCTCTAGATGATTTCCACGAGTGTACTGATTTGCATCCCTTCCAGCAGTGACTTAGAGTCCAGTGACCCCTTCCTACCCCCATCCTCACCAGCACTTGTTTCCTTGATGGTGGCCAGTCTTACTGGGGTGAGGCAGAATCTCAGTGTAGTTTTGACTCATTTCATATTTTTGTTGTTGTTGTTGGACATGGGGCCTGAACTCAGGATGTGGGCACTGTCTCTGTTTGTGCTCAAGGCTAGCACTCTACCACTTAGAGCCACAGCACCACTTCTGGTTTTCTGGTGGTTAATTGGAGATAAGAGTCTCGCAGATGTTCCTGCTTGGGCTGGCTTTTAGCTACAATCTTCAGATCTCAGCCTCCTGAGTAGCTAGGCTTATATATGTGAGCCAACAACAACTGGCTATTTCATCAATTTTGATGGCTAAGGATGTGGAACATTTTTTCATGTATTTTATTGGCCATTTGTATTTCTTTTGAGAACCATCTATTCAGCTCATTTGCCCATTTAAAGATTAGATTATTTGTTATTTTGCTGTTTAATGTTTTGAATTCTTTACACTGGGTTTTAATACTCTTAACAAATGAATATCTTGGGGGGAAAGTTCCCCATTCTGTATATGGTCCCTTCACTCTGATATTTGTTTACTTTTCTATACCAATGCTTTTTATTTTTGTGCAATCTCATTTATCAGTCCTTACCCTTATTTTCCAAACCACTGGAGGGTTATCCTGAAAGTAATTTCCTGTGCTTATATTGTGAAGTATTTCTCCTATGTTTTCCTTAGTAGTTTCCAAATTTCAGGTCTTACATTAAGCTCTTCAATCGATTTTTTTTCCTACAGGTCAGAGACGGAGATCTAGTTTCAGGATTTTAGACGTGAATGTCTCGTTTTCCTAGCATCATTTGTCAGAAGAGCTGTTTTTTCTAATGTATGTTTTTGGCATTTCTGTCAAAAATTAAATAGCTGTAGCTATGTGGGCTTATTCCTAGGTCTTCCATTTGTCCCATTGGTCAGTGTATCTGTTTTTATGCCAGTACCATGCTCATTTTGCTGCTGTGGAGCTATAGTAAGTATTGTGATAACTCCAGTATTGTTCTGCTTACTCAGAGTTGATTTGGCTGTTCTGGGTCTTTTGTGTTTTCTTATTAATTTTAGGATCGTTTTTTTCCCTAGTTCTGTGAAGAATGTCATTAGAATTTTGATGGGAATTGCACTAGATTTGTCTTTTGATCCTCTTTTTTTTTTTTTTTTCTACTCTACTGGAGTTTGAACTCAGGCTCTTGCGTTTGCTACATAGGCACTCTACCACTTTTGAGCCACATCCTGGAACTTTTTAATATGTAGTGCTGGGATTTGAACTTTAGCCCTCATGTTTGCTAGGCAGCTACTGTTATCACTTGAGCCCTGGCTCCAGCCTTTGTCTTGTCTTTTGACTAATTTTTACATCATTTTATAGCAAATTATTTAATGAAGTTGCCCTATCACACAGAAGTTGGGGGAAATGTCTGACAGACTTTCCTGCCCAGGCTAGCTTCAAACCACAATTAGATCTCAGCTATCTGAGTGGATAGGATTACATCTGTGAGCCACAGGAGGCTGATCTGAAATACAGTTTTGTAAAAGTTGTTACTGCTGAATTAAATTTGAAATGCAGAATGCCTTTAACAGTATAATTTTCCACTATAGGATGTTTTTGAAATGCATTTTGCAAAGATTCCTGATGACCCTGTTGAGACCACACCCATATGTCACCTCCCACCAAATGCTTCCAAATCCCTTGGTAGAGGAAGCAGTAGTGATGCGTCCTCTGAAGATAACTCTTCCGAGGATTCTGAAGATGAGAGAGTCCAGCGTCTTGTAAAGCTTCAGGAACAGGTAACCAACCATATAGATATAATTTTAGATGTTCTTTCTAAGAGCTGCTGGTTTATTATATAAAATCCTTCTTGTAGACTTAAAGCTGACGGGCTGGGAAGGTGGCTCAGTGGTAGAGTGCTTGCCTTGCTTGCCTGAGGCCCTGGGTTCGATTCCTCAGCACCACATAAGCAAAAAGAAAAAAGCTGGAAGTGGTGCTCTGGCTCAAGTGGTAGAGTGCTAGCCTTGAGCTGAAGAGCTGAGGGACAGTGCCCAGGCCCAGAGTTCAGGCCCCATGACCGGACCCCCCAAAGAAAAAAAAATTATACTTAAAGCTGTTATATGTAATCACTTAGTACCTTTATATATATGTATATATATATATATATATATATATATATATACATATATATAGGCACATTTGTCATTTTAATTATCTTTCCTACTAAAATATCCAGATAGTCATAAATTTGTCTTATAAAAACAAATTCTGTTATTTACACTCCTAATCACAATTACTGAAATTTTTTTTACAAATTTGAGATCTTTTATGGATGAGAATTTGTCATTTACTATGAATGTGATAAAATGTTAATGTTCTCTGAGCTTGAGCTTAAAATATTAATAATTAAAATTTAGGCCACCTGGAAAATTCTTAAGCTGTTTTTATTATTTCTTTATGGTGCCTTACACATAAATCAAACCCAAGGCCTTATACAAGCTAGGCAGATGTTCTGCTACTACATTATATTCCAGCCCTGTTGGACTGTTTTTAGATGAATATTTTAGTTTATTAAAAATCATAAATGTTTAATGATTTTTTTTAAACTTTGTCAGCTTAATGCTGTTCATCAACAGCTACAGGTTCTGTCCCAAGTGCCTTTCCGTAAATTAAAGAAAAAGAATGAGAAGTCGAAAAGAGTGAAGAAAAGACAAAGAGTTAATAACAAAGATGAAAACCCAGGGAAAAATTGTAAGCAAATGAAACTAAAGGAAAAGCCCAAGAGCACGTAAGTCACCTTTTATGATGGCTTAGTAGAAGAATTATTGAGAATAAATTTTGGCTGGGTGTATAGCTCTATGGTAGAGCACTTAGCATACATAGGGCCCTGGGTTTAATCTCTATCACCTAAGTAAATAAATGAAATAATTTGACTTAGGTGCAATTTTTGTTTCCAGTCAGCCAAAGAAAAGGAAACAGCAGGTTCTAATGAAATCTGAAAATGAAGATAACGCTAAGCCTATGAACTATGATGAGAAAAGGCAGTTGAGTTTGGATATAAACAAACTCCCTGGAGATAAACTTGGCCGAGTAGTTCATATAATACAATCAAGAGAACCCTCACTGAGAAATTCCAATCCTGATGAGATAGAGATAGACTTTGAGACGCTGAAAGCATCCACACTAAGAGAATTGCAAAAATATGTTGTGGCATGTCTAAGGAAAAGACCACTAAAGCCTCATGGTATGTGTTTCTACATATTAATAAAATTCTGTTTTGGTATTTAAATTTCTTTGTTACACTCGTTTTTTTTTTTAAACTCCTAACCATCTAGCTAAGAAAATAACGCAATCCAAAGAAGAACTTCATGCACAGAAAAAGCAAGAGCTGGAAAAGCGCTTACAGGACGTAAACAATCAGCTGAATTCTAGAAAACGCCAAGTAAAACGTAGGTGGCAGTTTTTAAATGCTCCTCCTCTGACTGTTGAATGCTATTGGCACTTTACTGTATCTCCCTGCTTTGTAGCTGAGAAAACACCAGCATTGAAAGCAATTGGAAGTGGGTCCCGTCTGAGTGACAGCAGCAGCAGCAGCAGCAGTAGCAGTAGCAGCAGCAGCAGCAGCAGCACCTCCTCCCAGTCGGGAAGCAGCAGCAGCAGTGATTCAAGCTCATCGGACAGCAGCGATTCTGAACCAGGTTAGCGGTCCCTTACATGTACCTCTGTCTGTGGGACATTTTTTTTCTTGTAATATTGAGACTTAACATTTTGAAGAAGTATCTGTTCCTGGCCCAGAATCTCTGGTTTGAATACCATCCTTATTAATTAGTTGCATGTAGATTATTTTAATATTTTCCTTAAAAATGTATAAAATGAAATTTCATATTATACAGATGTGACTTGAAGGCTTGGTCCTGTTGGAAACCAATTTACTCATAGTGGAATAATCTCTTAGTAAATAATATCAGACCTTAAGACTAGAAAATGTCAGCTATAAAATACTGGTTTTCACATTTTTTAGACAATAAAAAGAGTACTTGAGGGACCTCTAAAAGTCTTCTCCATGATACTTCATTCTGATATTACTAAGTCTTGCTGGGATGCTGTGTTCTGAATTCAACAAGAATTAAGAAGCCAGGCATCTCAGACCCTGTAAAGTAGATTTTCACTTTGTTATTTTCTTTACTGTAGAATATTACCTTCCATCTATAGGAAAATAGATGGAAGTACCGTATTCTCTTACATAATTTATCAGTTGTGGCAAACTTACATCATCCATATTTTCCTTGTGTTTTTTCATTGACAGTTACATATCTGACAAGTCACTACTGCCCCAAAGACACTTGGCTTGGCAGTGATGCTAATGACCAAAAGTCAAATTCAGAATATAGGCCACTTCGTGGCCTAAAATTTACTTTATGTTAAATGAGATGTCCCTTGTTGTGAAATTCAGTTCCCTTTTTTAATAAAAAGATCCCACATGGCTACTCTTGACTTCAGGAATCCCTACCCTTTATATGTATGGAAAGCCCTCTTTTCTCTGGCTTAGTAGTCAGGGTCTGCTGTTTTTCTTTTGGTTCTATTTAATTTGCATTCCTGTGGTGCTGCTGTTTTTACATTTCTAAAGTATATAGCGATAAACAATTTTGTAAGAATAAACAATTTTTACTTTTGTTGGATTTGTCATACTACTAAATTTTAAAGTGAATTTAGGGCTGTGGATATTATACAGCATTTCTTTATATTTGACATCTAAGCACAAAGCAATACTGGAAAAATCTTGAGTTGCCTTTTAGTATTTTAAATTGTAATATCAATTGTAATTTCATCTAATAAAGCATTTATGGTCTAATAAGTTAGAGCATTTTGTCTTTTTATTTGTAGGATAAAACTTATTGTAACTATTAGTTTGAATTATTTAACTTAAATAATTCACTAAGGACTGAGATAAGACTCAAGTGGTAAAAATGCTTGTTTAGCAAACAGGAGGCCCTGAGTTCAGTACGCAGTATTGCCCCCTACAGATAAACACCCCTAAAACCAAATAATCAAATAATTCAAGAAATGCCTTGATTATAAGTGGGAAAATTCTGTATGTAGAGTTTTTAAATAAAGTACCTTCATTTTAATATGAATTATCACTTTCTGATAGAATATTATAATATGTTACCTGAGGGGAAGAATGGTTATCAGCTATCTGTTATTAAAATGGCACAATATCTATTTTTGTTTGCCTAATTTTCTAACACAATAGCTTCTTAGAATTTTAGAATTTTAATCTTAAAACACTGCTGAATATATTATGACTAATATTTTTAGTTAATGTCACCTTTCCCAAGTTAAAGGACTTACTTTCAGATATATATTCTTATTTCAGTTTGGGAGGAGTACATTTCTTTTTAAACATTGTTACCCCCTCTCTTATTTTTCAGGCCCAATCTTTCTACTTCAGACTAACATGTGGTCAGTCTGACTTCTAAACCGGTGTGTGCTTGCATGTGTGCATGCGTGCATGTGTGTGTGTGTGTGTGTGTGTGTGTGTGTGTTTTACAATACTGGGGTTTGAACTCAGTACCTTAGACTTAATTTGCTAGGCAAGCACTCTACCATTTGAGCCACCCTTCTAGCCCTTTTTTTCTGTTTCTTATTTTGAGGGAAGATCTAATTCTGTAGCCCAGGCAGCTTTGAACTCTCACTTCCTGCTTCAGTCCCAAGTGCTAGGATTACAAGCATGAGCCACCATATCCAGCTTAAAGATTTGTTAATAAATTTATTTCATTTTCCTTCCAAATTCTGGGAATGGTCAAACCTTGGTGTAGGCCAAGAAAAAACTAAGTACTGACCATATAGTCAGTCCCAATCTTTTTTTATTTTAATTTCATTGTAAAGGTGTTGTAAAGAGGAGTTGCAGTTACGTAATTAAGGTAATAATTACATTTCTTTTTGAACAGTGTTACCCCCTCTCTCATTTTTCAGTCTCAATCTTTCTACTTCAGACTGACATGTGATCAGTCTGCCTTCTAAACTGGTGCTATGAATTCTCTTGTTTGCTTGCTTGCTAAATTGCTTGCTTGCTTGTTTTAAGATGGGGTCTTAAATCTTTCTGTCTCAGCCTCACTAGTGCTAGGGTTATATGCCTGACTAGTCATTTATTTTTGAAATTTTAATTATTTTATTGAACATTCTATCCTGTTAACTTCAACTGTTCCATTAAAATATTTTAAGGCTCTTTACTTCTAGTGTACAAGCTATGAACATTTTTTACTTCCTTGAAAATAAGAATAAAAATTATAAATAGAAGTATTAAATTGTGAAAAATAACTAAGTCAGAACATGTTAATATAGTATCTATTGTAAATATAATAAAATCAACATTCTTATTCATGTACATGACATTCTCAAGTTTCAAGGTTAGGGGAAATAGATTATTTACTGAGACTTATGTAGTTTGTGAAAATTAGGGATATGAGTAAAAACCTTGCCTGTTGCATCATCTATTTTAAAAACTGAAAATATAAGATGTTATAGCTTTTTAATTATGATTTGTTCAAAACTGAAATTCACAGTGGAATACTGTATTTCAGAGTTCTAATTAATAAGTTTTGGTTATTCAAGATAGGAAATAGGAATATAATTTCATTTGTTTAACATTTTAAGGAAACTTTTCTGAAAGCTTTGATGACATATTTTCACATAGAAGAATATTAATCCTTAGTGATTTTTCAAAAAATTAATTTACCTTTTAGTACCTGTCTCACTGGTTGTTCAAACCAGTTGGATAACTGCAGGGTTGTTTTTTTAAAAACCAAGTCAAAACTTTTTAGAATTTTAGCTTTCAGGGACAGAATGCTACATAATCTTTTCTAACTTCCTAAAGATTACTGATTTGTTTTAAGACTAATATCCAGATGCTGTTTTAGTGTTGGCTTTCAGTCTCCATTACTTACATAGCTATTTCCCATCATTTCCAAGATTTAAAGTTTATATACTCTTGAAAAGTAAATATAGATAGACTGTGGGTTTCCAATGAAAGTTATATTTTAAAATCTAGGAAATTCCCTTAATTATCATTTCAAGCAAGATAATGTTTCCATGAACAAGCTGTGAATTAAATCCCAAAACCTTCAAAAGTGAAAATGAGAATCTATGGGCTAGAAGCAGTACTTCGTAACAAATTTCAATGAAGTTTGATTGGATCATTTGAATTATGTTTTTGACTTAAACACTTGCAACTTAGTTATGTGCCGTTAAGTCAAGAATATTTCACTAAGCATTGGTATAAAATATAAAAGCTTTTAAGATTATTTTATAACATTCTAAGTATCATTAAGTGTCAAATCAAAAATGTTGTAGATAAGTCTTAAAAATACAATTAATTCCCATGCATAAATTAACAAGAACTTCTCTTGCTCAACCATGGGACTACTCTGGGGTAATAATATAGAGGGGAATATAATTAGTCGCTTTAATCCTATGATCGATAAAATTACTGAGAAAAAAATCACATGGAGCAGTTGATCAATAGTAGTGCTTTTTATCAAAACCTGAGAGGAGTCTGGCCCCAGTGGATCATGCCCATAATCCCAGCTTCTCAGGAGGCCAAGATCTGAGAATCAAGGTCTGAAACCAGCCCAGATAGGAAACTCAATGAGACACTCTAGAAGTGGCAGTGGTTCAAGTGGTAGAGTACTGACCTTGAGCACAAAAACTCAGGAACAGAACCCAGGACTCCCCCCCACCCCACACACACGCACACAAAAGTTATAGGAAATAACTCCAGGAACTATAAATATAAACTCACATACTTGAATAATGAGATATTAAATACTTCAAGATGTGTTTAATTTTATCCTGAAGAAATTCAATGGTTGTGACAAAAATTTACTTTTTCTTTACTTGAATTTTTCACTCAGCTCTTGGGTTTTGTTTGCTTTTGTTGGCATTACTATACTGCTCAGTGAGTGAAACTTATGAGTTCTTAAAGATGATATTTCTTTTTTAATCATTCTTATTTAATGGTGACTTGAAAGTTAGAATAAAGTAATTTGTCATTTTAGTACGCTAAAAAGTACTTTTCTATAGAAGTGACAAGAATAACTGAAGTTCCTCACTAATTAAAGTATATTGTTTCAAAGAACTAGAAGGATAAAAATTCAAGGACTGGAGTTTCAAAAAAGTGCTTTTCACATATTGAGGTCTACATGGAGGTATAAGTTCTAGAGAAACAGGGGTCATTTCTGTCCCATACATTTTTATATGTTCTACTCAAACTGCACTCCTGAAATAAACAAGCTGCCTAGAATATTATTTCTTAACATTGCTAGCACATTATAATCAATCACTTATAGAGTATTAATGTTAGCCCTCGAGATTCTAAGGTACTACCATGTTTGAGAACCATTGGTCTAGAGATTTTTGTTTGTTGTTTGTTGCTTTCTACTTTCTAACTCTAGTTGAAAGGCCTTTAGAGAAATTAACAAGCAGTTTATAATTGTTTTATTCTTTTTTTTTTTTTTGGATCAGGTTGTGGGGCCTGGACGCTGGTGCCTGTGCTATCTATGGGTATAGAGTTTCTGTTTTGTAAGACGAGCAGACTTTTTATTGGCAGTGGTGGTGGTTGTGGGGTTTGAACTCAGGGCCTAGGTGCTGCCCCTGAGCTTTTTTTTTTGGGGGGTCCGGTTGTGGGCCTGAACTCTGGGCCTGGGTACTGTCCCTCATCTCTTCAGCTCAAGGCTAGCACTCTACCACTTGAGCCACAGCGCCACTTCTGGCTTTTTTCTTATGTGGTACTGAGGAATCGAACCCAGGGCCTCAGGCATGCAAGACAAGCGCTCTACCACTGAGCCACCTTCCCAGCGCAGTTGTTTTATTCTTAATGTAAAGGGTACTACCAAACATTTCAAGGAAAATTCTAAAACATTCTTTAAAGGGAGTGAATTTTTTAGTATAAAACCGATTGCTTACTATTTACCAATAGAGCATGGTTTGGCTGATTAGTTTGGGCAAATAATTTATGTTTGGACCTGCTATCTTTCCTCTACAATAAGGAAGTGGAACCATTAACTAGATAACGACTTCCAATAACTTTGTTCTAACGTGTCCCTCCTAATAGAAGTATATGTTTTACTAATTAAGAATCTGTAGTCATTATATGTGCTGTATATGATATCCTGTTCTATTTTTGCATAAGGACATTGAATTCCTGTTCAACTTTTCAGTATTTGTTGATAATATTTGGGATGTCTAGAGCATCTGTCTCAATGATTTGATAGGTGATGAATATATTAAGATATTAAGTAAATCTTTTAAGCAAATCTCCACAATCCCAGGTTTTTAAAAAACAAATTCTAAATGATAAAGTTTTGACATAGTTTAAATAAAAGCTTCATAATCAAAGATTTTTATATTGAGTTTTTTGGGAGGTATGAAATTTGAACACATCCTGAAATACCTAACATTCATTTGGTTAGTAGATTATTTGTGCTACCCAGGCTGATCCTCTTAAGGTAGGTATTACAATCCCCAGAGAAATGAGCTGATAATGTTTATAGTTTCTTAATTGTTCTTAATTTAATTTAATTTATGTTTTCCAGATTGGCAGATCTTCTTTATTAACTGAAATATGATCTTAAGCCTAACAACAAAAGCATAATTATATACATATTTATGTGTATATATATACATATTTAATTCCAAAGGCCAAGAACTCATAAATAAATATATGCAGTTTCAATTTATTATTTTCTTAGAAAACAATTGTATGAAATTAGAATAAGAAGCAAAGTGCTAAGTTATAGGCTATCATTTTTAACCTATATTTATAATACATAGTATACAAAGTGGTTTTGATATATGACACCTTTTACCACCATATTCCAATTCTGAGGAACTAATTTTTATAAAAATTAGTTCAAAGCTTAGTTTTACAGATCAGAAAACTAAGTTAATAATATGGTATGTCATTTTTGTTTTATGTAGGAGTTTATGCTGTAGTTTAGATGTGTGTTTGAATAATTGAAATAGATGTATAAATGTATATAACCTATATGATATTAATGAAGTCTGTTTGCTTTTTGTTCAAAGCTGAAACAGTAATTTCTTCTTTAAATGTGAAGGCTACCTGGATCTATCCTTCATCTTCTCATTTTGTATCCTAATCTCTTCCCCTTCTATCTAACTTACCAACACTTAAATAATACTTAGCTGAGTGGCATTAAGATGCTTTATGTCATTTTAAACACTTGAATTCTTTAAAGCACAGAATTGAGTGGCATTTAGCAATTTTAACAATGTTCAGCATCAAACATTTTAGGAGAGGAAAGAGCAGTAACACATCCAGTGGAAACTGATGGCATTTCAGGAAGCAGAAGGTAATTATTAACATTGGAATTTTTTAAGTCTAAATAATATTTGGTGTTAATCAGCCTTGGCTCCCTGGAGCCTGAAGCAGATAACACTGAGGTGGTTCATGAATGCTGACTCGAAAAGATGGATCGAGGCAGTAACTAGAGGATTGGTGCTTTACCACACTTAATGATCCAAGAGTATAGCACAGAATCAATAGCAGAGCAATCAGAGGGGGGCACATATTTGTACTCTTTTTTTTTTTTTTTTTTTTGGTCGGTCATGGGGCTTGAACTCTGGGCCTGGGCCCTGTCCTTCATTTCTTTAGCTCAAGGCAAGCACTCTACCACTTGAGCCAGAGCATCACTTCCGGTTTTCTGGTGGTTAATTGGAAATAAGAGTCTCATGGACTTTCCTGCTCAGACTGGCTTTGAACGGCGATCCTCAGATCTCAGCCTCCTGAGTAGCTTGGATTATAGGTGGCTGGCCATATTTGTACTCTTATCAGAGTGAAATCTCTTTATTATATCTACTTTTACTGTCAGTGTCAGCCATGTAGGTATTTCTAAAGGTTAAAGAGATAAAAACACATTTGTTGTGATGTAATTGAAAAGCAAAATAGCTCAGAAATTGAGGATTAACTAGATGAGATCTTCAATACAGTATTTAGCAGGCAGAACAAACCTGGCCACAGAAGTCAAATAGCTTCACTTAATAAAAACTGTATCCTCTCAGATAAATAACTTACCCTTCTCTTATGGAAAATTCTTAATTATTTTAATTAAACCTCCAATAGTTCTATCTATGGCTTTTTAAGTAAAGCACAATTTTAGAAGAATTAGTATTACTTGTTTGAAACCTTAACCTGTTCTTTTTTAAACTGTCATTTGCTCGAACTCTTTACTGTGAAGTAATTCTTTGTTTTTTGCCTGAATTTAATCCACAATGGAATTTACGAATGGCTGATTGTTCCAAAGAAATCCCTTTAGAAATTTTGGCTAAATCAAATAGAGCAAACACCTGTGACTGTAAGAAATCACCACTTCCTTCCTAATATGGAAAAATTGTAACTTGGTAGTTTTTTTAAGCTGAAAAATGTTGAAATCGTTATCTATATACATTTGCAGAAATGCGTAAATTTACTGAAGCAAAACAGTGTGATGCACCTTCTAAGGAGAACACAAAGGTAAGCTAATTCTTCCACCTATTTGTACCTTAGAAATTAAATCAACATGTGCACTCCAGCTCACTGGCATAAAAATAGCTTTCTTTAAAACTGTTTTTCATTTGTTTTGTGTTTGCTGTGTGTGTACTCCTAGCACTCAAAGATTTCTTCCTAAACAAAGCTATTGTATGGAGAACTATTTGGCTTATTTTTCTAATAAAATACACTTGTTATATAAAGAGAACTGATTCTGGAAATTTCAGTTTAACTCTGAGTATCTAAATACAAAGGACCTGCCTTGGTGATCCTCATTGTGCACATAGGAGAGGCATATGCACAGTAAGGTGAACTTTCTTAACAAAAGTGAGGTGGAGAATAGTAGATAAAGATTATAATCAGTAACTATCAACTTTAGCACTCCTATTTTGATTAGAAGTTCACATGAAGTCAATTTATTTTTACTAATTCAAGTTGTAACCCTTATATGAAATTTTTGTCCTGTGTACTGACCCCCCAGTAAAGAATTACAGTAAATTTATGTGATCACACCTAAGTAGGTTAAGGAAATACAATAATAAACAATAGTTCTAAAAGAATTCTAAGCTGTGAAAAGGGAAATAAGGCTTGGTAGCTCATGCTGTAATCCAGCTACTCAAGAGGCTGTGAGGATCTGGTTCAAAACCAGCCCAGGCATAAAAGCTGAAAATAGAGGGCTGTGGCTCAAGTGTTAGAACTCTAGCCTTGAGCAAAAACTTCAAAAACAATACCCAGCCTTGAGTTCAAACCTCAGGACATACACACATACACATACACATACACACACACACACACACACACACACACACACACACACATTATATGATAATGTTGTAATAATCTGTACTTTTTTAAGAAAATGAAACAAGAAAGAATGTATACATCCTGAAGGGGAGGAATAGGTTTCTCAGAGGAAGAAATGCTTGAAATGGACTTTTAATGATTAGTATAATGACATACAAATTAAGGACTTCTTTTTTTAAACAAAAGTAATAGTGTAGGTGAAAAGAGACCACTAAGGCACATCAGTTATATTCAGGGAAATGCAGCAGTTGAGGGAATTTGTAAGAGTTTAAAGAGATAAAACAAGGAGGGTGCTGGACACCCAAGTGAAGTATGCTAGGCTTACAATAGGGGAGCTTGCACAGAATCAATAACCAGATAATCAAAGGGGAATATATTTGTATTTCAACAGAGTGAGATCTTTGTTATATCTACTTCTATTGCTAGTGTCAACAATAACTTGGTAGGTAGAAATGAGTTCTCATAAAGCTCTTATTTATAGCTGGTCTATCTTAGTTGTAGGCTTTAGAGAAATCAAAACATGTCAAGGTATGAAGGAATTCTGAAAGCATTTCTATGAATGCCATTTTTATGACTCATGTTGGCCAATGTTTTTAAAGTTTCACTTACTGAGGAATAAAATACCCATTTAATTTTTTTTAAAAGTGGACATATACTAGTTTCTATATTGACAAATGAGTGGATGTATTTGTATATTTTAGAAAGTGATTATTGATGTTTTAACCCTGAATATTTGACTTCATATTTGGTCTATATTGTTGCTGATATAAGCCTTCCTTTGGCATTCGTTTTACTCAGCTTGGTGTAAATATTATTTGTAGACTTGCCTTGTTTATTTACTTGCTCCAAACTCTTTATTAGATGGAAGAGAAAGAGTGTTTCATATCTGTATTTCTACAACTTAAAGCTTAGTATAATGTTACTTAGCATAATGTTACTGTAACTTAGCTTGCCACTGAATAGGCATAAAATTTTAGGCAAGTTGCTTCCACTATTTCTGAGTCTTATTGTAAATCATAAATGGAAATAAAAATGTTCTTCTATGCCACATGATGACTTAAGTTATTTAATCTTTCTAAACCTTAGTTTCCTCACTTGGAAGATAGAAATATTTGTCCCTTAAGGTATTACCTATGTCAGTAGCTAAGGTGGTATTCAAATTATATTCTTATCCTTGTGTTTCTGATCTCTTGTGTTGTTAAAACTCTGAAATATCTAAGGTAACTTTATCTTTATCTAGAAGATACAATCTTCTGTGCAAGATACAAGCTCTGCTGAAGCAGCTCTTGCTCAGCAGACCACACACCCGTGTGGAGTACCAGTGAACCATCACCAGCCAGTACATATTTACCCAGGCTTAGAACATCCACAGGCTATGGAGACCAATGTGCCTATGCAGAGCCACCCTCTTTTAGGTAAGAAACCAACAACTAAACAATTATGACTGAGAAAATGACTGTGTATGAAAATACCAAGGCCATCATCAATGTTACACATCGGGAAATACTAAAAATTATAACTCATAAGTTCCAGGTGGAAATCATTGAGGTATAATACTTAAAATTACCTATGTCAGCTGGTCATGTCCTCTGTAACCCCAGCTGCTCAGAAGGAAGGAATAGGAGGATTGTAATCCAAGACTGCAGTCCTCAAAAAGTTAGCCTATCTAAAAGACAGGCTGGTCATGGTTTAGGGAACCTTTTCTTTCATCCCCAACCTCTATCAGGCTATATAAGACCCACAAAATCAGTTGGTACATGACAGGGCAGACATACATCTATGCTTCCCTTTGGCCAACTGAGGCCCATCTATCTACCTGAATTGATAATTTTGTATGGTCCACAAATATTCAAATGACCCTTGTCAGGAAAATATTTCCAATCCCTACTCCCACATACAAGGAGGTGGATATGGAGGATTGAAGCCCAAGACCAGCACAGACAAAAGTTTGAGACCTTATCTGAAAACTGAAACAGTAAAAACGAAAGAGACAGCAAGGTGTCAGATTAGAAGAATCCCCATTTTTTACTCCCTGCATACATGAGAAGAGTCAGGTCACTGGAACCATATTCCAAAGAGAGAAAGAAAGGAAGAGCAGAGAACCAGGAATTACAAGAGTCAGGTGCCAGTGGCTCACAACTATAATCCAGCTACCTGATTTGAGGCTCAAGAATTCAATCCCTAGAGCCTAAAAAAGAAAGAAAGAAAAACGCAAAAAAAAAAAACCCACAGTAGAAAACCTTATCAGAATATAGAAAGCTGAAAATAGTGTCTGGGACCAAAGACAAAGAAGAGGAATTAGATTGAACAATGACAGAAAAATGCTAAGAAAATATGAGTAGAACATGCAAGACCACTGGGAAACCATCAAAAGACCAAACCTATGAATCATGAGCATAGAAGACACAACAAACTAAAGGTACAGAAAATGTATTCAACAAAATAATAGTCAAAGACATCACAGAAAAAGAGAAGGTTGTCTAGGTTCTGGAGGTTTTCAGAAAACCAAATAGGCAAGAGGAGAAAACATCCCTAGACACAGCATAATAAAAGCATTAAATATATATAAATGAGTGGATCAGCGGTAGAGTGCTTGCCTTGCATATATGAGGCCATGGGTTCAATTCCTCAGCACCACATAAGCAGAAAGAGCTGGAAGTGGCGCTGTGGCTCCAGTGGTAGAGTGCTATCCTTGAGCTGAAGAGCTGAGGGACAGCGCCCTGGCCCAGAGCTCAGGCCCCATGACCGGCAAAAAAAAAAAAAAAAAAAGAGAGAGAGAGCGAAGCAATAAGCCACATAAAAAGACAAAGCCTTAACAGATGTTTTCAACAAAAAATTCTAAAAGCAGAGGGCATAAAATGTTATGTTCCACACAAATATATTCACAACAAATACCAATAGAATACTTATACTGAACTGGATAATCTAGAATAAATGCATACATTTTTAGGTGCAGAATTGAGCCATAAGATACACACAACTTAAACAGATCTGTAACAAATAACAAGGTTAAAGCAGTAATAGTCTCATTTACACATTCTGTCAGACCTTAAGAACCAGCACCTCGAGCTATTCTATGCACTAGAAAGGGAAGGAATGTTACTAAACTCATTTTATAAAACTAGCATTACTGTTGCTGAAACTGGATGACACAACAAAATATTATAGGCAATTTCCTTGACAAATGTAGGCACAAAAATTCTTGATAAAATTCTTACAAGTAGAGCTCAACAAGACAAGACAAGTTTTTACATTATGATCAAGTTGGTTTCATTCCAGGGATGCAAGAATGGTTCAACATACACAAACCACGTAACAGATTCAGGACATCATATGGTCATCTCAATAGACTTAAAAGAGGTTTTTGAAAAAATTCAACGTCCTTTCATGATAAAAAAAATCTAAAATTAGGAATAGAAGGAACATACTGGAACATAATAAAGGCTATGTATAACAAACCTATGGCCAGCATCATACTACATGTAGAAAAACAAATTATTTCCCTTAAATTCATGAATGAGACACAATGTTCAATCTTATTCACTATAATACTGGAAATCCTAGCCAGATCAATAAGCAAGAGAAAGAAAGATCCTAATAGGAAAGAAACAAATCAAATTGTTCCTGTTTGCAGATTTTATAATCCAACATTTAAAAGACTCTAAAGATTACATCCCAAACTCCTTTATCTTTTATATAATTTTGGTAATGTAGAAGAATAGAAAATCACATACAAATATTGAATAACATTTTTATATACCAATAGTGAACAAGCTGGGAAATAAATTAGGAAAAAATTTATGCACAACATCCTTATGAATAAACTTAAGATATGAAAGATATCTAAAGCAAAACGCATAAGACCTTGAAGAAAGAATACACCAAAAGATGGTGGACTGACATATAACTAATGTTGTGAAAATGGTTATACCACAAAACCCAGTACAAATTCAATGTAATTCCCATTAAAATCTCATTGTCATTCTTCACAGAAATAGAAAATTCAACCCTAAAATTCATATAGAAACATGAAACTAAATATCAAAAGTAATCCTAAGCAAAAATAATAATGCTAGAAACATCAAAATATCAGACTTCAAATTATACTACAGGGCCACAGTTTTAAAAAAAAAAAAACAGCATAGTATTGGCATAGAAATAGACATGAAGCCATTTGGGACATCCTAGAAGATGCAGAAATCCACACAGCTACAGCCATCTGATTTTTTTTTTTTTTACAACAGAGCCAAATTGTGTGTGTGTGTGTGTGTGTGTGTGTGTGTGTGTGTGTGTGTGTGTGTGCGTGCGTGCATGCGTGTGCGCGCGCACAAGCGCATGCCTGCGTGTGCACCCATGTGTGGCAGAGAGGGGACAAATGGTTCTGGGAAACATTATTATCTTCATGTAGAAAACTCATCTCTATTTCTCACTCTGTACAAAAATTAATTTAAAACAGATAAAGTATATTTTTTCTTTTTTCCCCCTTTTTTTAGTTTTGGCAAGGGTTTACTTCATTATGAGAGGGTTAAAGGAAAGAGAAATGGAAAAGAGAGGAAAAATTTTCCCAGGCAGGAAAAGAGAGTTGAAGACTCAAAAAATGGATCAATTATCTTATTGTAAGATCAGTGTTAAGATCATGTGTTTAGCATGACAAAGCCTGGGTTCAATTCCCAGCACTTAATACCAAACAAGAAAGAAAGAGATTGGCTGCCTGACAAACAGACAGACTATAAGGCAGGAAAAGGACACCCAGGAGGAAGAATAAACATCCAAATGATGGAATGCTTATATCCACCATTTTCTGGAAATAAAAATCATATATTCAGAGAGACTATGAAGATACCGTTTATGGGTCGCAGTCTACTTTGACACCAGTATATCTGGACCAGGATGCTCTGTATGCAGTGAGGAACTTTGAATTTGTTTTGAGCAGTTTATTTTTTTTTTTAATTGAAGAGGTGAATAAGTTTGAAGACTGATTAGTAAAAGACTGGAGGAAAGTGGCTACTTTTACTAGTGTATGTTTGAGACAAGTATTGCCTTGAAAAGGAAGGTAATGAAAAACAATGGTAATAATGCACATGAGATGTTCCTTTAAGGAAGAATAGACATTGAAAGTCTCTTCAGAAAGGATGAGTCTATTGTATCATCTTAGATTGTGTTGATGTATTGCTGGTTTCATTCTACTGTACTTTGTAAGATATTCATTCTACTGTAATATTTGCTAACTGTGGGTGGCGCTATGTCCAAAGGAAATTGTACATGTACATATCCAACCTGTAAAAAGAAATTTACCTTTCCAGAGTAATGTAAATCAATGTAAATCAATTTTATTTACATAATAATTTTTTTTTTTTACCAGTCTTGGGGATTGAACTTTGGCTTAGGTGCTGTTCCTGAGCCTCTTTGTGCTGAAGGCTAGTGCTATCTACCACTTGAGCCACAGTACTGCTTCGAGCTTTTTCTGAGTAGTTTATAAGAGTAGTTGGTAAAGAGTCTCAGGAACTCTCCTGCCCAGGCTGTCTTCAAACCGTGATCCTCAGATCTTAGCCTCCTGAGTAGTTACGTGTTACAGGTGTGAGCCACCGGCACCCACCTTGAAAATCACTTTTTATCTTACAATTAAATGCCTGGTAAATTTATGCTGAAATTTTCATATTGAAGTAAGTTTTCATATTGAAAATAATTCCGACCCTAGTTCTCTTCTATCCCCGCATTTCATGTCCCCACAAAATGGGAATTTTTCTTGCTAAGCAGAACTTTTTAGCCAAATTGTTAATAATATTTTCCTTATAATTCATTGTATTCCTATCACATAAATATCTCCACTGAATTGTATTTTTTAAAAAGAAATATCAAGGTTGTCATAAACAAATTGACATGGCAAATGAGAAGGCAAATCAAGTATTTGCCAACTTATAGAAGAAGTAACAAATTTGTATGTGATAATATCTAAAAGAAGCAAAAGTAAAATTTAAAGAGACAAGGGAGGCAGAATGAACTGATATTTTTGACAGATGCATATTTTACAGAATAAATGTTACTTGAGTTGAGGATTAGAGGAGAAAAGAAGAGTTTCCTATCTAGGGACTGGTAGGCATTCTAGACAAAGGAAACAGAGTTATGAGAAACTAATAATTCAGTGACTGAAGTTTTAGTTGGATTATCAGGAATATGGAGAGAAAAGTTTGAAACAACAAATGAGGTGCAGATAATAGAGAACTTTAAATCTAGATGCTTTTGACATAAATGAAAAAGGTATAGGTAGTGTGCGTCCAGGAGGGTTTTGTTTTGTTTTAGTTTTTACTTTTTGGTGGTACTTGGGTTTGAACTTAGAGCTGTGTACTTTCTTTTCTTTCTTTTTCCCCACCTCATGTCTCTTCGTTCACTACAGACCAGGCACAGAGCCTGGGCCAAGGTGTATATGGGGTAAGTTTACTCTGCCCCTTGCTTGATTCAGTGTAAGAATACCACCTGTGGTAAACACCAGAAGGCCATCTCTGCACTTTCCACCTTTTGAGCCATGCCTCTAGTTCTTTTGTTTTTTTCTTATTTTTCAAATAGGATCTTGCTTTTTGCCTGTAAGATTCCATCTTTTGTTAACCAGCAAAATGCTAGATGGGAGGCCTGGCTCAAGTGAGAGCAGCAGCTTATAAGCAAGAAAGACAAGCAAAAACTTGAGGCCCTAAGAGGATCAGAGCCCCAGTACCAGTGCAAAACATAAAAACAACTCTGCCTCTGTAGTTTATCTTCACCAACAGTAATAAATAAAATATTTAATTGGAAGTTTAAGAATTAATGAGTCCCTCGGTTCAATCCCCAGCACCCCCCCCAAAAAAAAAGCACAGAAAGGAATAGTACAATTTAATATTTTGTTTTCTTCATGTAAGAGGGTCAAAAGTTTTTGCATTTCTTTTTTGTTTTTTGTTTGCATTTCTTAACCCCTGCCTGGCTCACTAGCTATTATAACCAGCTATGTCTGATAATTTGCTCTTTGCTATATTTGTTCTCAGATTAGCTACCCAGTCAGTGTTTTTCTCTGGAAGCCTACTATATCCTGTTCTTCCTAATTGAGTTACTGGTGGGGAAACAAACTAGTCATGACTAACTAAGCCTAATTAAGACCTACCTCTCGAGCTGAAATCAGAACTGTACACACCAGGACAGATAAGTAGATTTTTGTGGGTCAATCACAATGTCAGCTATTTTTCATGCTGACCACAACAAAAACAGTGACAGAAAGGAAACCAAGAAGTCGCTTTCAATTGAGAAATATTTAATTTTGTGCTATAACAAGTCCCTGATTTAAAAAAAAATACACCAAATTGAAGATGCATTTAAAAAGTCCTTTTATTTGTATAGTGTCCTACCAGGAAGGAAAAAGAAAATCAAATCCTAGATAAATATACCGAAATAGTTTGATTGTACCATTCTAAAATGTGTACTTCTAGGTGATTCTGAAGTCTTGAATGGCCCCACAGTGGTGCATCCATCTGATGACAATGGCCCAATGGTGTTAGACTCTGAATGTCAAGTTCCTGTGCAGAAGGTAAAACATCATGTTTTCACTTGTTATGGTGAAGGGATTTAAAATAGAGTAAGAACTGAAGAAGGTGGGCTGGGAATTTGGCTTAGTGGTAGAGTGCTTGCTTAGCATGCAGGAAGCCCTGGGTTCAGTTCCTCAGTACCACATAGAAAAGGCCAGAAGTAGCACTGTGGCTCAAATGGTAGAGCATTAGCCTTGAGCTGAAGAGCTCAGGGACAGTGCCGAGGCCCTGAGTTCAAAACCAAGGACTGGCAAAAAGAAAAAAAAGGAAAAAAAGAAGAAGGTATTTTAAGCCTTAACTTGAATGAGATTTCAGATCTCTAAAGCCTATTTTTTTTTAAAGAAAAAAAAATCATATATGATCACCACCACTTTTTTACCTACCCACTACACTCAATCCTTATGTATGTATATGTTTGGTGCTAGTCCTGTGGCTTGAACTCAGGACCTGGGCACTGTCCCTGAGATTTTATTGCTCAAGGTGAGAGCTCTAACACTTGCACCACAGCTCCATTTCTGAGTCTGAGGAACTTTCCTGCCTGGGATGGCTTTAACCTATGATCCTCAGGTTTCAGTCTCCTGAGTAGGATTACAGGTAGAAGCCACCAGCACCTGGCCCTGTGCTTACATTTAATTGCAAATTTTATTTTGGTATTTGCCTGCTGTCACAATTTTTTTTGCACTGCTAGCAATAGAACTTAAGGCCTCACACTGCTATAAATATGTGTTCCACTATCAAACTTGTCCCCAGCCTCTTATCTCAATTTTTAAAGCTTGTCTTTAAAATCATGTTCTAGACTTCAAGTGGGAGATTCCTAATGGAGTCTTATGTATGTTTAATCTTCAGCCTATACACTGCTACCATTCTTTCAATAAATATTCTTGGGATACATCAGATAATATTCTAGTCATTTGAGTTTTAATTCTCACAAACCAAATAAGTTAGGGGTATTATTCTACTTCTTTTTTTGGGGGGGGGTCCGGTCGTGGGGCCTGAACTCTGAGCCTAGGCGCTGTCCCTCAGCTCTTCAGCTCAAGGCTAGCATGCTACCACTTGAGCCACAGCGCCACTTCCGGCTTTTTTCTTATGTGGTGCTGAGGAATCAAACCCAGGGCCTCGAGCATGCAAGGCAAGTGCTCTACCACTGAGCCACCTTCCCAGCCCCGGGTATTATTCTACTTCTGTCGGTCTTTTTTCCTTACAAGTACTCAGAAGACAGCTCTCAGCTTTTATACTTAAAATTATCGTTTGGGTATGCTTATGAAATTGAACATTGCACTCTGAGGAACATATTGATTTGGCCCTTGTGCTTTCTAAAGTATCTTTGATTCCCTTCCCCTACCCCCTGCATCCTATGTTGGAGACTGAACCCTGCATGCTAGACAAGGGCTCTACCACTCAGCTACGTCTTAGCCTCTATCTTTGATTTCATATATAATGTTCCATAGTTGTATTAACATTATGTTCCATAGTTGTATTATCATTCAAGACTGTTTAACAAAGGTATTTTGTTATTGATAAAAATGGATCAGTGCCACATTTCGCCTTTTCTAGAAACCAACATTACATTTCTATTTTATTGTTTTTTTTGTGTTAAAGAGTTTTAGCCACCCCTTTAGTTTAAAAGAATAAAGTTACTGCATTTCTTTTGTAATCATTGATAGTGGTGGTGGATTTTCTGTGGGGGGGAGCACAGGGGATTGAACTCAGTGCCTCACACTTGCTAGGCAGGCACCCTATCACTGAGATATTCCTCCAGCCCCACTCAATTTCCTAAACCAAACATTTGGTTTCTGATGTACTACAGTATTCCTATTTCTGGATAAAAAAATCTTGGTAATTTTAACTTGCTCAAAATACAGTTTAATAATAAGAAGAAAATATCCCAAAAGGAAGAGATTATCGCAAAAATAACAACCAGAATATCAGGTATATGACATTTCGTTGAAGCTTGTGCTACAGATCAAATTGACCTGTACTACTCTACTACTACTACTACCTACTATTCTTCTTTCTTCTTCTTTCTTCTTCTTTCTTCTTCTTTCTTCTTCTTCTTCTTCTTCTTCTTCTTCTTCTTCTTCTTCTTCTTCTTCTTCTTCTTCTTCTTCTTCTTTCTTCTTCTTCTTCTTCTTTCTTCTTCTTCTTCTTTCTTCTTCTTCTTCTTTCTTCTTCTTCTTCTTCTTCTTCTTCTTCTTTCTTCTTTCTTCTTCTTCTTTCTTCTTTCTTCTTTCTTCTTCTTCTTCTTCTTCTTTCTTCTTTCTTCTTCTTCTTCTTCTTCTTCTTCTTCTTCTTCTTCTTCTTTCTTCTTTCTTCTTCTTCTTTCTTCTTCTTTCTTCTTCTTCCTTTCTTCTTCCTTTCTTCTTCTTCTTCTTCTTCTTCTTCTTCTTCTTCTTCTTCTTCTTCTTCTTCTTTCTTCTTCTTTCTTCTTCTTCTTTCTTCTTCTTTCTTCTTCTTCTTCTTCTTTCTTCTTCTTCTTCTTCTGTTAATTTCCAATGCCTAGCACATAGTCATAAGTAAAACATTGGGGTGAACACTTACGAAGAAATGGAATTGTGTAACTTGTTCTATTCATAAAAAATGGCCAAGCCAACTGTTCCCCTTTTGACATCACTTTGCACCACCACCATTGACATTTATTTAAAAAGAGGCTACGAAGTTTGGGTGCTACAAGCAACCTTTGAGGATTAGTCTTTATGGGTAAACTACAACTGCATATTCCCAAATGAGAGCTGAGAGTAACACAAGATTGCAACAAGCTCCTGACCTCTCACGTTTCTACTTGGAGCACCTGCTGTCTACTTCTGCCTCAAGAAAAGATATCTCTTCTTGTCAAGACAAACTTCTCCATCTCCGTTATTTTCTCTTATTCAATAATTTTATTGTGAAGCTCTTCTAACATCTCTCTCTCTCTCTTTATTTTTTTGGTCGGTCATGGGGCTTGAACTCTGGGCCTGGGCACTGGCCCTGAGCTCTTCAGCTCAAGGTTAGTGCTCTACCACTTGAGCCACAGCACCTGCTTCCAGCTTTTCTATTTATGTAGTGCTGAGGAATCAAACCCAGGGCCTCATGCATGCAAGGCAACCACTCTACCACTGAGCCACCTTCCCAGCCCTCCAACATCTCTTGTAGTCTCTAACCATGATTCTTAGTTATCTCTTTCCCTACTACCTATTTTCAACCTAAACTGTAACTTTCTAGCTGTAGCACTGACATATTAGTGTGGGGAAATCTATTGGGGGTGGTTCTTGCATTGTAGGACGCTCAACCAGAACCTAATGTTTGTATGCCAGAAATGCCTGCTTTTCTTATGCCAGTGCAACAACAACAAAAAAAATGTATGTATAGACTGGTTTGCCTGAGAGAAGATGGAAGAATCACCACCAGCTAAGATCCAGTGTAATTTTGTCTACCACATACCTATATTCCACTGTGCCTGAAACTTGCCCTTCATGAGGAGCCAGTGAGTTCTGAAATGCCTGCACTCCTCCTAGAGCCTCAGGAGGGCACAAACCTCTTTGATGGATTACCTACCACAGTGATCTGTTTATGATCTCTATGCAGAGGACTCAGATATATTCTTCTAGACCTGGCCTTTCATGATCTTATCATGCTTGACAACTTTTCCAGACTCCTACAGCCAAGGATTTGTTAAATTTTTTGGGTTTTTACTAAAGATAAATCCTTTCCTTTTTACCCTAGAAACCAGGCCTTATCTCCTTCATTTGAGCTACCTTCACATTCATAATTGGACTTGTAATGACTGGCTTGAAAGCCTCCTTGTTCTAATCCACACACCTCAGCATCTTTATGTTAGTTCTCTCAGTATACAATAGCTTTGTTTAGGATCCCATAAAAGATAGAAGAAAATGTATGACTGATAGATCAATAAGCCCTTCGGTTTCTGTCCCAAAGGAAGAATTGGGGGACATCTTTCCCCTACCTTGCCACAATATTCAAAGGCCTTCACCAGTGGTCACCCAGCCATGCTTTTGAAGTCAGTCTTTCCTATGAATTGTCAATAAAACTTACTTGTGCCCCAAACAATGGAACAGGCTAACAGCACAAGCTCCAAGGCTCAACTTGGTCAACTAAAGGATCTTATTTTCCAACAGAGAATTGTAACAAGAAGGCAGTCACTGGTGAATGAAGACAGAGTCAGGGTGCAGTACTCATCTTTGGCCAATTGAGAAACTGTTCTACTTTTTTTTTTTTTTTTTGCCAGTCCTGGAGCTTGAACTCAGGACCTGGAGGCTTGCTGTCTCAATTTTTTTTTTTTTTTTTTTTTTTTTTTTTGTCAAGGAGAGCACTCCACCACTTGAACTAACAGGTCTTGGCTGTTGAGTGGGTGGGGTTTGTTTTTGTTTCAGTTAATTGGATGAGAGTCTCGGGGACTTTCCTGCTGGGCTGGCTTTAAACACAATCTTTAAATCTCAAGGATTCGTCACCAGCTCCTGGCTTAAATTTTTTTTAATGTTTTGAATTTTAAAACTGACATATTAGAAAACTAAGTATATTTGAAGCTGCGTATGTATGTATGTTGTGGGATCTTCTGGGCACTGTAATCATGCCTATAAGCTACTCAGGAGACTGAGATCCGGAGGATTGAGGTTCAAAGCCAGTTGAGGCAGTAAAGTCAGCTAGACTCTTACCTCCAAAATAACCACCAAAAGGCAGGGCTAGAGATGGGTCTCAAGTGTAGAGTACCAGGCAAGCAAGGAAGCCAAGAGAACGTGAGAAAGAAATTACTTATAGCTCAGTTGTTTCTAAGCAGAGTTTAGAATTTGAAAATACTGTAACATAAAAGAAGAACAAAAAAAAAAAAAAAAGAAGAACAATGTGGAGGACTTAGGATGAAAAAGATGTAAAATATCCTACATGTTGAATTAGCAAAATTAAATATTAAACTTCAAAGTTTCTAAATGCAACAAGTAAAAATTTTAATTGCATCTGTTTATTGCATCAATTACAACATTTATAACCTTGGCGGATCTTAAGAACAATGATCATATCAGTTATTCTTTTTTCTTGCTACCAAAAGGGAAGAACTTGCCACATCAGAGGCTTCCCAGCACTCCCATGCAAATCCCATTCTTAATGGCATAATCCTATTTGCCTCTCATTTATTTGCATATCTGCTTTAGTTGCCTTGCAAATTAAATTGAAATAATTGACAACTGTGCTATTTTAATTTGGTTTGAGATGAATGATTGAGTTTAAATGATTTGTTATCCTAGTGTCCTGTTTTCACTTCGCCATATGCACATTTTGGTAATCTTTATTAAAGTATATAGCCTTTGGAATCCTAATTTGATCTATTATGAGATAATGTGTTTTTTTCCAAAATTTTATTGAATCTGTAGGCATAGACTGAAAATATTTATTTATTTTAGGATATAAAGATTAAGAATGCAGACTCTTGGAAAAGTTTAGGCAAACCAGTGAAATCCTCAGGTGTACTGAAATCCTCAGATGAGCTCTTCAACCAGTTTAGAAAAGCAGCAATAGAAAAGGAAGTAAAAGCTCGGACACAAGAACTAATACGGAAACATCTGGAACAAAATACAAGGGAACCAAAAATATCTCAAGAAAATCAGAGGTCTGTAATTTACTGGATTAAAAAATACTTTGGGAGGTGCAGAAATGTATTTTAAATCTTTTCAAATGATTATGGTATGGCTATTTAGTAGAGAACATAGACCAAATTACAATTGCAAAAGTTATATTCCACTAGTATTTGTCTAATAGTATGTATTTTGAAGATGTGAATAAAGATGCAAATATTACCAAATTATAATATAATACATTTTTCCAAACAATCTTCCACTTTTTCCATTGTACATATAAGAAGATAGTGGTCGTTGGGCCAGGTGCTAGCTACTCAGGAGACTGAGAGCTGAGGATCCAGGTTCATAGTCAACCCAGGAAGAAAAATCCATGAAACTCTTATCTCCAATTAACCACTAAAAAGCCAGAAGCAGAGCTGTGGCTGGCCCAAGTGGTAGAGCACTAGCCTTGAGCATTAAATCTCAAGGACAGCTCCCAGGCCCTGAGTTCAAGCCCCAGGACCAGTACACATACACACAAAAGATAGTGGCATACCGTAATAAATTTCCCCAAATCTTTTTGTTGTTAAGGTAGATTATACAGCATAAAATTTGGCACATCAACATTATAGCTTAAAAAGTAATCATAAGAGCCAGGCACCAGAGGCTCGCTCCTGTAATCTTAGCTACTCAGGTGGCTGAGATTTGCAGATCGTGGTTTGAAGCCAGCCTTGCCTGGGCAGAAAAGTCCAGGAGATTCTTACCTCCAGTTAACTACCAAAAACCTGAAAGTGGAGCTGTAATTCAAGTGGTAGAGTACCTAGCCTTGAGCAGAAAAGGAAAGAAAATGGATGTCAAATACATTGCTGTATATTTTGTTACTTAACAATGTACCTTTGTAATAAAAAGCTTTATAGAACTTGAAGCCTACTTTGATCTTTACTGTTTCTTTAAGGGACCTTGGAAATGCATTGACTCTAGAGTCTTTTTCAAATAAAATGCAAAACAGGTGCCATGGAGAAGAGCAGAAAGAACATGAGCCATCATCAGAAGCTCAAGATAAGTGCAATCCGTGGCTTCTCAAAGATCGTAATTTAGCAAGGGAGAAAGAGCAAGAGCGGAGGAGGAGAGAAGCAGTAAGTGGGTTTTAGTTACTAAATTATTTTGTATGTTCAAAGATGCATTAGAGTGGTTTTTCATATCAGATTCTAAAATCAGAGTTTAACAGAAAACCTTCATAGTCAAAGAGGCAAGCATAATATAAAGATCTTGGATCTTAAAATTGTCTCATCGCTCATAGATGTGATTCTTAAAATTCTTCTTTGTTTCATTTCAGATAAATTCACACATCTTTTCTTCAGAGTCTGATCCTCTTAATTTGACACTGTTAATTCTTCTGTACTCTTTCATCTTATTTATTGTAGTTGCCCCTAAATTTTCATTTGGATCTTCTTTATATTTCTGTCAAACTCTTGAATAAATAGAATATATTTAAAATTGTTTTATTGGACTTACCTAATTCCAAAATCAGTATTAGTTCAAAGTCAGTTTTAGTTGATTCAAGAGTCTCTTTATGGGCTGGGAAGGTGGCTCAGTGGTAGAACACCTTGCCTTGCATGCCTGAGGCCTTGGGTTCAATTCCTCAGCACCACATAAGCAGAAAGAAAAAAGCTGGAAGTGGCGCTGTGGCTCAAGTGGTAGAGTGCTAGCCTTGAGCTGAAGAGCTGAGGGACAGTGCCCAGGCCCAGAGTTCAGGCCCCACAACTGGGCAGTGTTTCTTTCTGCTTCTTTGCATACTTGGTACTCATTAATGCTAAATTTTAAGAACTTTGTTTTGTCAGTTTTGATAATCCTGAGAATGGCATGGATTCACAAGACATAAAGGAGCATAGGTTTAAGAAAAAGAATGACATTGGCTTTGGTCATTGGATGAATTATAATACAAATTAACTTCCTCAGAAATAATACAATTTTGTCACCTTTGTTTTTTAAAGACAGGGTCTTCCTATGTAGCCCCAGTTGGCGTTGAACCTGATTAATCTTCCTAAGTACTGGGATTAGAAACCCTCATTACCAGGCCCAACTAGCTTCATATTTTCTAACGTTGAAGTAGAAAAATTGCATTTGACCTTGTTATGCAAAGACTATTAGTTCATTTTTGTGGTGCTTCAAATTAAACCCAGGACCTCTGGCTAGAGAATACTCTTACCCTTGAGCTGCGTCCCGGCCCCTGGACTGTTTTGTAACAGCAGGGTTGTTCAGAGAACTATCTGCAAAGATAGACATATTATTTATGGAAGCACCAAATACGAATCCATTAGCCACATATCCCACAAATAGCTATTGAATACTTAAAATGAGGCTGATATAACTAAGAAGCGAATTTTAAACTTTGGTTTTAATTAATTTAACTAGCAACTCTTTTTTTTTTTTGTCGGTCGTGGAGTTTTTGTTGGCCTGGGTATTGTCCTTGAGCAATTTTTGCTCAAGGCTAGCACCTTACCACTTTGAGCCAGAGCTCCACTTCTGGTTTTTGAGTGATTAATTGGAGATTAGCACACATAGGGACTTTTCTGGTGGCTTTGAACCACAGTCATCAGATTTCAGCCTCCTGAGATCTGAGGTAAGATTACAGGTGTGAGCCACCAGTGCCTAGCCTTAATTAGCAACTTTATATATTGTCTATTTTAATCTTCGTTTTGTTTGGGGGGGGGGGTATTTTGTTTGTTTTGTGGTGCTGGTGATTGAACTCAATAGTCTTGCGCTTGCTAGGCAAGCACGCTGCCCTCTATCCATGCCTCCCGCATTTTCTGTTTTCCAGATAGTGTTTTTCAGATTCAAACCAGCCTTGAATTTTGATCTTCCTACCTCTACCTTCCAAGGAAATGGATTACAGATACATGCCTCTCTACTTGGCCCTGTTTAAGTTTCTTAAGGAACTATTCATTAAAATTCATAGTACTTGACCAGGAGAGCAGGGGGAAGCAGGGGGAGGGTTCTTGTTGACAGTCACCAGAGCCTGGTTTTAGTCACCCCCCCCCCCAAGTGATTTTGCAACAAGCTAGTCATCATCTAACAATTCAGCTAGCTAAGCTGATAGAACCAATACTCTAAACACTTTTCTGGAACTTGACTGGGAATAGAACATGTAAGAGAGCCTCTAAAAGTTCACTTCAATACATTTCACCAGTTTCTCTGATAAGCTTGTGATCTTAATTTTGAATGGCTGAATGATATTTTAGGAATATCTGGCTTATGGTGTCAGCTGCTAAGTTCACTCATTAGTATTATGTCATGTTATCCACAATTAACAAGTGTAGAGCCTCACTGATTATGTCAGTAAATACCCCACATGCATTAATTTCCATCAAATCTAAGATACAAGAATAGGAAAAAAGTCTAAAATAAGACTATTTATAATCCTTTTTTCACTAAAAGCAAGTTTAATTACACATGCTTCAATTTTATGGTATGTTTGTGTCTATATACTTCCATAGACACTGCACATTGCAGGCCAAATCAAGAAAATTATCAGACAGGCACCAGTGGCCCACACCCGCCCGTAATCACAGCTACTCAGGAGGCTGAGATCTGAAGATCGAAATTCAGAGCCAGTCCAGGCAGGAAAGTCTATGAGACTCTTATCTCCAAATAACCACCAGAAAACCAGAAGTGGCACTGGTGCTCAAAGTGGTAGAGCACAAGCCTTGAGCAAAAAGAGCTCAGGGACAGTGCCCAGGCCCCGATTTTAAGCCCTACTACTGATCAAAAAACAAAAGAAAGTATCTAGGTTGGACGTTTTGCATCCAAGGAACTGGGTATTAGGAAAGTGCTGGTGTAAGATGGAAGAATTTTTTTTTTTTTTTTTTGTGTCAGTCATGGGGCCTGAACTCTGGGCCTGGGCGCTGTCCCTCAGCTCTTCAGCTGAAGGCTAGCGCTCTACCACTTGAGTGTCAGCCCCATTTCCAGCTTTTTCTGCTTATGTGGTGCTTAGGAATCGAACCCAGGGCCTCATGCATGCAAGTCAAGCGCTCTACCACTGAGCCACCTTCCCAGCGGGAAGAATTTTTTTAAGGTGAATTTTAAGAAATGTCTGTAATTTATAGAAGTCAGGCCCAGCCTTGTATTGTCCTTTTAGTAGGTAGTCATAATTGACACTCTGCCTGTGTAGCCAGTGAAAATGTCAGCTCACATCCTGGAGCCCAACCACCCGCTCAGGACTTGGTGGCTTTACCATAGGCAGCAGGCATGCTGCTGCTTCCTGGGAAGAGGAGCAGTTTTCAGAATTTTAGTATTTGATATCATTTCAGATGGCAAGGAATAGCTAACATAATAAAAGCAAACGTTTGTTTCCTTGGTGTCTACTTCAGCTCATTTTTAAAAAAGGATTTTAACATTTAATAAAATGTTAAAGATTTTTTAATACAAACACTAGGTAGTGTGTGTGAAGTGGGACTTCAGACATGGCTGTTTTTAGGCTTCAGAGTACATACAAATAAAATGTTGAGCTGGGCAAACTGACTCACATCTGTAATTTCAGCCACACAGAAGACAGAGATCAGGAGAATTGTGGTTTAAGGCCATCCTGGGTAAAATGTTACTAAGACCCAATCTGAACCAACAGTCCAGATGTGTTTTACACCTATAAGCCCTGCTGTATGCAGGAGTAGGTTAGAGGCTATTGATCTTAAGCTGGCCCTGTCAAAAAACATGCAACTATCTGAAAAAATAAAGCAAAAAAAGCTGGGATTTAGTAGAATGCCTACCTAGTATAAGCCCGAGTCCCGCAAAACAAAACAAAAACCATTACAACAAAAAAAGAATAAAATATTAATGAACTTCAAGCAATCCAATCCAAGAGAATAAGTTTAAAAAGGTGAATAGTAAGAATGCTACACTGATAATAGTGCTTTAGTTAGAGGGTGGGATTGCCAGGCACTGGTGGCTCCCACATATAATCCTACCTATTCAGAAGGTTGAGATTCAGTGTATCAAGGTTTGAAGTCAGCCTAGGCACAAAAACCTGAATGACTTCTCAAGAATAAGCAACAAAGCTGGCTCACACCTGTAATCCTAGCTACTCAGGAGGCTTGAGATCTGTGGGTCACAGTTCAAAGCCAATCCAGGCAGGAAAATGCATGAGACTCTTATCTATATTTAACCACTAGAAAACCGGAAATGAAACTGTGGCTCAAAGTGGTAGAGTGTTAGTCTTGAGCAAAAGAGCCTAAGGACAGCACCTAGGCCCTGAGTTCGAGCCGCACTACTGGCTGCGGGGCGGGGTGGGGGGGTGTAACAGGGAGAAGAATAACCAACAAAAAGCCAGGCTGGAGTTATGGCAGAGTTCCTACCAATCAAATAAGCTGATTGAGCGTAAGGCCCAAAGTTTAAAACTTGGTACTAGCAAAAACAAAAATAAAGATGGCATTATTGATCATTTTTGTCTCCTGACTTTTCAGAAATTGGGATTTTGTTACTTTTAGGATTAAACTAGAAATTGAAAAGAAGAAGAAACATTAAAGAGCATTGTTTTGAATGTTCTACATAACTTTGATACTAGACATAGGACAGTGTTTGATTAAGTCATTTTCCTCCAGTGAGTAAGTGGCAGTCAAAGAAAACTATAGATATAGTATATATATGTAACAGCTCTCTCACATAAGGAAAATAATGGTTTACTTAGAAAATGTTTATGTATCCAGGATTATGTAAAACAGTGGCTCTAAGTCCGTACCTGTTCTGTGAATGCTAAGAAATAACCTGTCTCAGAGAAAGAAATCAAATATTACTTATTCTTGTGAGTTATTTTTACACAGACAATATATTTTTTGAAAAGCAGTATTTTAATATGAATAAAAACTATATACAAGTTCACTGTGTTAAATAAATGATTTATATATTGTAAGATTTGTTCCAGATGTTGCATAACTATTTTATATAGCTGTAATAAAGACATACATTTTTAAATAATGAAAATGTTCTCTTTTCCACAGATGGCGGGTACCATTGATATGACTCTTCAAAGTGACATTATGACAATGTTTGAAAGCAACTTTGATTAAAATTAGCCATCGACTTTAAATGAATCATATAAGAGTTTGAAATACATATAGTAAAATGATTGTTTTTCTTACACCAAATATATCAATCTTATATTGTATTTTGACTGCTCTAAGATGATTAAACCGTTTTCACTTGCATTTTTAATAGCTATATGTTTATTTTTAGTGACATAATTTATAGGAAGTTTTATCATTTGGATCTCTGAACATTGAATAGATTCCCAGATTCATTCTACACATAATTGTCAGATATGTATTATAGGCCCTGCTCTAAACAAATCCAAAAGCTCTAGTTCCTGATTGTTTTAAAGATGAAGATTTTATAAAAGTAAATTGAAACCTATTTCCTGTTGAGTTTTAACTTAAGATAAAGATTTGTGTGCCTTCCCAAATGTTTAGAGTTGCTAACAAATGATACGTGGGTTTTTTGTGTCTCAGGTTATATAAGAGTCTTCAGTGGTTCTATATTCAAAATTTACATTGACATTTAGCTTAAAGAAGTATTACCTATGGTTTGAAAAGTGTTGAATTTGAAGCAAAATACCAGTGAATGTTAATTATGTATGCAAGTTTCTATAGGAACTTATCAGACCTTAATATGTATGTGATGACAATGAATGTTTAATTTTACTTAACCATACTAAAATTTATATTTAAATTTATATTTAAAAATTCTGTAAAATATTTTCACTTTGTCATTTACAAGTTACAATTATGTATAAATCATGTGTATTGGCTCCCTGTATTTAAATTTTTGAATTCTTGAAGTGTAACAGGATTTAAGTACTAGTCTGATACCTAAAGTAAAAATTCAAAGTGGGCATGTATTTTAGAGAGAAAAAAATATGAAAGCTTTCTTGACTTCATATATTAATAGCATGAATGTCTGAAATACTTTTAGACTACCAATTTAAAAACACGACTAACTAGTAGCTAAATTATAGCATTACGTATGTGAAACAGAGTGACAGTAATAGTCATTTCTATTCAACATATTTTGTGTGTGTGTGTGTGTGTGTGTGTGTGTGTGTGCGCGCGTGTGCATGCATGCATGTGCGCGCGCGCTGATCCTGGGGCTTGAACTCAGAGCCTGGGTGCTCTCCTGAGCATTTTTTTTGCTCAAGACTAGTGCTCTACCACTTGAATGACAGCTCCACTTCTGGTTTTATTTATTTATTTTTTTAGAAAAAGTGTCTTACAGACTTTCCGGCCTGGCTGGCTTCAAACCATGATCCTCAAATCTCCACCTTCTGAGTAGCTAGAATTACAGGCATGAGCCACTGGCACCTGGCTCAACTATTTTTAACCAAGAAATGAGGATATGTAGACTAAAAATAATAATAATATTACTTTTGGTGATCTTCCTAAAAGGTTATATGTAACACAAAAGATTCTTGAGAACTGTTCTGGTTTCTCTTTAGTGATGTGGCTTGACCGTTACAGCAGAGTGGGCTCGTGCATATTCATACTTAGTGTCGTGAAGGTTGATTGAAGTCAGCGTAACTGAGAAAAATACTGATTACAAACTGATTCTTCCTAGTCTTCCTATTATTCCTCTTTGTGTTCTGAGTTTTTCAGAAGAGGTGGCTCCCAAACCAGCTAAAACAGCTCCGCCTAGGAAATGTGCAGTCATGCAGACTCTCAGATTTCCAGCTTGCTAAATTCGAGAGTCAGAGTGTAGGGCCCGGCAGTGTGGATGGGGAGATCGCCCCGCCGTCCCTGCATCCACCACAGCCTCCACAGCCACTGCTCGTGTTTGGGCAGCCTCCTTCACTGCTTGCTTTCCAGTGGTTTTCTTACCTTTTTGGTGCCACTTGCATTCTCTTTCCCTTCTGTCCAAGCACTCCCGGCTTGAAAGGTGTCACACATGGGGACATAGAGACTTCCACAGGTAGGCCACCCTACAGGACTCTCTTGTTCTTCGAGATTTTAGTTGCTGTCTGTGATCTCTTGGCTATTTCTCTGCTAATGATCTCCAGTTAGTAAGATCAGGGCTCATCATCCACTTCTTTGCCATGACCAGTTGTGGAAAACCCTTCCTTAGTCTCAGTTCCAAACATCTGCCACTGGTTTGTTTGTTTGTTTTTCCTAGGTTACATCCTGGCTGGCTTCACACGGTGATCCTCAACTCTCAGCCTTCTGAGTAGCTAGAACAATCCAGCAATCTTCAGGCCTCAGCAGGACCTCCAATCCATGGATTCTTTTTTTTTTTTTTGGTTCGGTCGTAGGGGCCTGAACTCTGTGCCTGGGCGCTGTCCCTCAGCTCTTCAGCTCAAGGCTAGAGCTCTACCACTTGAGCCACAGTGCCACTTCTGGCTTTTTTCTTTTTGCTTATGTGATGCTGAGGAATCGAACCCAGGGCCTCATGCATGCAAGGCAAGTGCTCTACCACTGAGCCACCATCCCAGCCCCGGATTCTTATTTTTAATGGTACCTCTCAGGCTAGAAGTAGATTTCAGTGGTAGAGTGTTCTTTATATTTAATTCCTAGTACCAAAAGAGTGAAACAAGTCAGTCTTCTCCTTTTGAGGCCCCACTGGACTTCTTCGTTTCTAGAACATTTTGTACCCACTCTCTTCAGAGCCTTCACTCCATTGCTCCTTTCTTCCTCGTGTCAGCAAAATTCCATTTCTTAAGAACTCTGCCTGCTCGGCCCCCATGTACCTGAATGTGTCGAGAGAAAGATCCACAACCATAGCAGCCTTTACATTTCTGAGCATGAAACTCCAACCAGAGATCTTAATGAAGTTTTCAGGGTCCTTTCACCTCTCCTAGATCCATCAGCTATTCCAATCTCCATTCTTCAGATCTCCAACCAATCACCCAGCCTTAGTCAATGCTACCTACTCCAGCTGCTTTCTCACTGAGGTCATTAAAGGGACAAAGACTTCAAGAGGCATCCAGTGTCCCCTTTGCAAATACCACACTGCTCACTCGCTATTTCTAAGGTGGTTGGGGCAGATCTCTTCATAGTCCTCTCTTACCCGCCCAAGGACATTGCTCTTGTGTTTCCACCTCACGCTGCTTCCTCCTCCATAGCTGTCAACATACAAACTAGTTTTTCTGGAAATTAAATTTTGAGAGAATTTGTGATTTCCTTCTTCATGTTAGAACAGGACGAGGCTCAAGCATCCAGGTTAGCTTCCCAAGGAGTGGGCAGCAGAGCTGGAAATCCTATTCCCGTTTTGTTGAAACATTTGTTTTGATTTTACCTTTTTGTATTCTAGGTTGTAGCTTTTTTTTTTTTTTTAATGTCTACATGGTTGAAAATTTTTTTACTCTTTTGTTGAAAATTTTTAGCTTTTTTTTTTAAAGAAAGATAAAACTTTCCCCTAAAGTATGCAATTCAATGTCTTTTAGTATAGTCACTAAAGGAGAATTTTTATTTATAATTATTTTGTTTCTTTATAATTTTATATATTCTGGATCTTAACATGTTGTATTACAAATATTGTCACTTTATCACTTGTTAACTTACTATTTTGTATATAATTATGTAGAAATAAACAGTCAAAACCAATTTTCCAGTTCAAAAATTATAAGTCATTTATACATGATTATATGCAATTATTTCTTTTACAGTATTTTTTAAAATTTTTATTGTTATTGGAAAGGTGATGTACCAGAGGGGTTACAGTTCATAAGTCAGGTAACAGTACATTTCTTTTTGGACAATGTCACCCCTTCCTTGCTCTTTCCCAGTTTTCCCTTATTTTATAGTATTTTATTTATTTTCATTGTGTTGGTACTAGGGCTTGAATTCAGAGCCTCTTGCTCTCCAATAGGCTGTTTTTTGCTCATGGCTGGTACTCTACTACTCTAGCCATGCTTCTAGCCCACCTTCTGGATGGTTAATTGCAGACTTTTCTACCTGGACTGGCTTCAAACCAGGTCTCGGCCTATTGAGTAACTTAATTATAAGTGTGAGCCTCTGGCTCACAAGCTATTAGAAATGAGTTTCATGTAAAATTCAGAGATATTGAGAGGTTTTCCTTGCACTTTCCTAGAAGCATAAGACACTGGATTAAATCCACAGCACCATAAAATTAAATAAGAGTTAGGGGCTGGGAAGTTGGCTCAGTGGTAGAGTACTTGCATGAAGTCCTGGGTTCGATTCCTCAGCACCACATAAGCAGAAAAAAGCCGGAAGTGGTGCTGTGGCTCAAGTGGTAGGATACTATCCTTGAGCTGAAGAGCTGAAGGACAGTGCCCAGACCCGGAGTTCAGGCCCCACAGCTGACAAAAATAAGTAAGAATTAGATACATAATGGTTCACTGGTGGCTCACACCTGTAATCCTAGCTACTTGGGAGGCTGAGAACAGAGGACTGAGGTTGGAAGCCAACCTGGGCTATACCCCATCTGTAATTAGAAAAATACCATACTGGGCGCAGGACTCAAGTGGCATAGTGACAGCTATGAACAAGCAGATCCAATGTGTATAAGGCCCTGAATTCAAGCCATGCTACCAGCACAAATAACAATATATTAGCTAAATATGTATGACTGAGCATGGTGGCGCATACCTGTAGTCCCATCTACTCAGGAAGTGGCGATCAGGAGGATTGCAGTTCAAGGTCAACCTAGACAAAAATTAGTAAGATTTTTGTCTCAATACACAGATCAGGCATGAATATTTAGTCCTAGCTACCTGAAAGGCCATAGATAGAAGATAGCAGCCCAAGGTCAGTCAATCTAGGAAAAAGTATACAAGATCCTATATAAAAAAACAAAGCAAAGAAAGACTGAGAGCAGACTCCAGTACTGCAAAAAAGTATAAGTAAAACTCCTTCCTTCTACCCCAATTATAGGCAAGACAAAGCTTACACACTTTTGGGGGGGGGTCCAGTCGTGGGGCCTGAATTCTGGGCTTGGGCACTGTCCCTCAGCTCTTCAGCTCAAGGCAAGAGCTCTACCACTTGAGTCACAGCTCCACTTCCGGTTTTCTAGTGGTTTATTGGAGATAAGAGTCTCACAGGCTTTCCTGCCTGAGCTGGCTTTGAACCACAATCCTCAGATCTCAGCCTCTTGAGCAGCTAGGATTACAGTCATGAGCTACCGGTGCCTGGCTAATACATTCTTTTTTAAGGCTATATATATGATTCTCTAGTATCAACATAAACTGTCACATTGATTCAGTTACAAACAACAGAGATATAAGTCTACTATTACATATACAACCTTATGTAATCAAGCTTCTGTTTATAAGTGATAGGGCTCCTGAACTGGGAGGGCTATGTCAGAGGACAGTCACAGGGGTTGGAGGGCTTTTTTTTTCTTCTACTTTTGTGCTGGTCCTAGAGCTTGAACTCAGGACCTGGGACCTATCCCTAAACGTTTTTTGCTTAAGGCTAGCACTCTACCACTTGAGCCACAGAAAGCTCCACTTCTGGCTTTTTTGGTAGTTAACTGGAGATAAATGTCTCACAGACTTTCCTGTCTGGGCTAGCTTTGAATCTGGATCCTCAGATCTCAGCTTCCTGAGTAGCTAGGATTACAGGTGTGAGTCTCCATTGCCTGGAAAATTGCTGTCAGATAACTGAGAACTGTTCATAGTCCTGCAAGCTTGAAAATACCGCTTCCCCATTATCCTTTCATTGTGCATTATTGCCCTCAGCTTTTAAATATTGGTATGAAAAGAAACTACAATTTGTTTCCTCAGATATGTGTGAAGTTAATCTGCTTTTATTTATTTGCCATATGAGTCAGTAGTCATTCTTTGTCATCTTTTTGTTTTTTGTTACTTTTGGTGTTGGCCTTTTGTTTGGGGAACATTTTCCCATAATCTATTATTTCTTTTTTTGAAGCTTACTGTCTTTTCCCCCCTCTCAATCCCAGCTGGATGTGGGAGCCTATACTCCTAGCTACCTGGGAGATGGACATCAAGATGCTTGTGGTTTAAGGCAAGCCTGAGCCAAAAGTTCCAGGGACTCCATCCCAACCAATAAAAGCTGGGCATGGTGGTGTGTACCTGACATCCCACCTACGCAGGAAGCATCAAAATAGGATTGTGGATCCAGGAGGCCCCTCATAAATGGCAAGATCCTACTAAAAATAATGAGACAAAAGGGGTTAGGGTGTGGCTCAAGTGGTAGAGTGTCTGCCTAGAAAGTTCAAGGCCCCCAAGTGCAAGCCCTAGTATTGAATAAAAAAATTTAGCCTTATAGAGTCATATGTCTTTATAGTGTCTAGAAATTCTCCCATGTCAGGAATGTGTCCCCACATCAAGATGATAAAGTATTAATCACACATACAAACACACACACACACACACACACACACACACACACACACAGATGCACTTAGATTTCAGGCATAATTTTTACACTAGCACTCCAGATGTATTTATTATTTTTAGCTATGACATGAGGTGAGAAATTAGCTGCATTTCTTCCACATGAATTGCCCTTTATGCTACCACAATTTCTTTACTGTTAATGTATCACATTTCTAATCACTAATTCTGAGGTTGGACCTGGACCTCACACAAGAACTTTACCAAATAAGTTATACCCCAAGTCCTTTTGTTTTTGAGATAGAGCCCCACTAACTTTGCTTGGGCTGGCCTTGAACTCTTGATCCTCCTTCCTCCATCTCCCAAGTAGCTGTAATTACAGAAGTGTGTGATTTGATTTGTAAAAGCTAAATGAATTCAACACCATTAGGATTTTGACTGAAATTAGAATTAAAGGTAGAATGCTACCAGCTTTATAAATATACCCATTACAGAATGCATTTTTTTAGTCCTGCCAGTCGAAAGAAGAAGATGGAGAGTTGCTACCCCAGAGTTAGTTGGCACAGAGCAGTAAGCACCTGGATGATGGGAGTTCCTCAGAGTCAGATGCTTTGAACCACATTCACTGCTAACTGCATGGGGAGCCCTGGGAAGGAGGGCAAATTGAGGGAAGGTCGTTAGAAGCTCTGGGACTAGAGGCAGATGCAGAATCACCACACATGAGAATCAAGAAATTTAAGATCACAGATGAATGATGTGTAAAAATAAAAACTAGTAAAAGTAGCGACAATAACACACCCTCTCACCCCACTCCCGGAATTTGGCAGAAGCCACTTTTTTGTAAAGTGTATGAAAAATGACATTTTTGGTAGTAAATGGGGGAGGGGAGAAACACCTAGAAAAGAAAGTGTTGAAATAGACTGAAAATCTCAGTGGAGCTGGGCGCCAGTGGTTCACACCTATAATCCTAGCTACTCAGAAAACTGAGATCTGAGGATTGCGGTTCAAAGCCAGCCAAGGCAGGAATGTCCATGGGACTCTTATCTCCAATTAACCATCAGAAAAAGCTGGCGCTGTGGCTCAAGTGGTAGAGCGCTAGTCTTGAGCTGAAGAGCCTAGCCCAGAGTTCAAGACTCACAACCAAAGAACAACGAAAAATCTCAATGGATGGGTTAAAATAATGTACCACAGGTTACAAATAATAATGAGGTAGGCCTGAGGTTGTAGCTCAATGGGAAAACATTTGCTTTGCATGCAAAAGGTCCTGGGCTCAACCCCCCAGCACCATATACACCACAAGACGTGAGCCAGAAGATAATACATCCCAATAAGTATATCAGGATATAGCACAGAGAAAAGGAAAATGTAAATGAGATGAGAGATGACAGATGATGCGCAGTCAGATCTAACCTGCTGCCTTGCTTTGTAAAGTTCATTATTTACATGATGTCAGTGGCTGCTTTGGTACTGTAAATGGTAGAGTGCCTTGACTGACAAATCTCATGGTCCTCAGAAACAAAAAGATTTACCGTCTGTCTACTTGCTGAGAAAGTGTGAGAAAGTGTGCCAGCCCCAGCCAGATCTTCAGAATAAAAGGAAAGGCCTCACACACACTGAGTGAAAGTCCCTGAAAACAACCAGGAGAATAAGAGGATCGTTTTCTAGGAAACAGTAATTGTGATTTCCTTAAAATTGGAAAAGATGAGACTTTTGAAAGTGCATCTCGGGAGATGCACTTTCACACCTAAGACATTTCTCAGTGATCACGACAACACCCCAGAAACAAAGATTTTGCTAGTGGTCATGGAAAAGGAATTATAAAGAAGCTTGTTTTTATTTTACTAAATAGAAATAAAAATGAGTTATCAGCCACAATGAAGTGATGTGGATAAACCTTCAAAGTTTTGAGAGTAAAGTAACTGCTGGGCTGAATGGTAGAGAATTTTTGAGGGCTATGTTTTTCCCATCATTAAACATGCATACAGGCTGGTGGATCACACCTGTAATCCTAGCTACTCGAGTCTGAGATCTGAGGATTGGGATTCAAAGCCAGTCTGGACAGAAATGTCTGAGACTCTTATCTCCCATTAACCAGCAAAAATTTGGAAGTGAAGGGGCTAGCCTTGAGCACAAAAGCCAAAGGGCAGTGCCCAGTTCAAGGCCCAGTTCAAGGCCCAGTTTGGGTGGGGGGGAGTAGGCTGGGGGAATGAATGCCTGCCTTCGTCTCACTATTTAGTTTTTCATTTTGCATTTATATATAAGTTTTCTCTCCTGTTTCTGTCAGAGCCCTTTGAATCATCACTGGTTATCAGGAACTGTTAAGTGTTAAGTATGAAGATACTTCTTAATAGGGTCTGCTCCTGTTTTTCCATGAACAGTTGATGCTATATGAGCATGCAGTGTCTACCCATCCTAGCTGAAGGCCTCTCTGCAGGAAAGTGTGCTGACAGGCTCTAAGTGGTGTCGTTTTCCTGCTGGAGTGAGGGAAGGAAAAGCTGTTTGCACGTCACTGCCAACCACAGGCTCCTTTCATATTGAGATCAAATTTCTAGGTGTCCACAATAAGAATATTATGAAGTACTTGTGCTGTTTCTGATTATCCTAGGCTTTAATTAAATAAAAAAGGAAAGTGAGGTAGAGGTGGGAAGTGCTGTCAGCCTGGAATTCTGAACTCAGTAAAACTATCAATGTGAGAGTACAATTAAAAAAAAAAAGTTGCCACAGAAAGTGTTTTATCCTAAAAGAAATGTATAAGGGGATATTCAATGGTTCTGGAAAGAAAAGCAGTGTGAATGCTTTGTTGTTCCATTCTTACACCACATGGTCTGGTCCCTAAGGTCGAAGGAGCACAGAAAGATGGCTTCAGAGGATAGCACAGGGAGCTTGTAATGGCCAGACTTCCAGTCACATCCTTACACCCTTCCACTCACATCCTGCTCACCAGAGCTCAAAGACCTGGCCCCACCCAATTACAAGGTTCCAAATTGCCCAGCGACACCCCGGCCCGCCACTTACAGGCTCTTCACCGTAGAGGCATTGTAGATGGCTAATGAACACGAGGAGACATTCAGCTTCTGTAGTATCATGGCCATAAGTGATCATAATCTTTACACAGAAAATTAGCTAAAATGATATTTCAGTTAACTATCAGGATCTGTGGGAACTTGTGTGGACATAAATACAATCTCATGTGGACATCAATACAATCATTCTGTAAAGCAATTTGACATTAAGTGTATCATCAAAAACCCACAATTCCTTCCAGCTTCCTGCCCTAGAGAAATGATTACAAGCCAGGAAGACATGCGTATAAGAACACACAAACAGTGTGCAAACAAGAGTCATAATAGGAAGACCAACTCAATCCCTAGATATCAAACAAATGGAACAGGGATTGCAGAAATAAAAGAATATGATACAGGTACAATCCAACAGAGGAAGGATGGACCTTTCAAAAAACAGCACTGGATATCCATGAGGATAAGGGTTGGGAATCACAACCTAATGTCATGCTTGATTTAAAAAAAATGAACCCCAGGGCTGGGAAGTTGGCTCAGTGGTAGAGTGCTTGCCTTGCATGCATGAGGCCCTGGGTTCAATTCCTCAGCACCACATAAGCAAAAAGAAAAAACCCGGAAGTGGTGCTGTGACTCAAGTGGTAGAGTGCTAGCCTTGAGCTGAAGAGCTGAAGGACAGTGCCTAGGCCCAGAGTTCAGGCCCCACGACCGGACCCAAATAAAAAAAAAAAATGAACCCCAAATGGAACATGAACTTGTATATAAAATACAAAACCATAAAACTGTATGGCTAGTCAAAGAGGTTTTTTTTTGTTTTGTTTTGTTTTGCCAGTGGTGGGGCCTGAACTCTGGACCTCAACTCTTCAGCTCAAGGTGAGCGCTCTACCACTTGAGCAACAGCGCCACTTTCAGCTTTTTCTGCTTATGTGGTGCTGAGGAATCGAACCCAGGGCCTCATGCATGCAAGGCAAGCATTCTACCACTGAGCCACCTTCCCAGCCCCAGCAAAGAGTTTTTAAGACATCCAAAGCATGGTTTACAAATGGAAAAAAATGACCAACTTTATCCTAATGAAAACTTTTCTTTGAAGAGACAAGCTACAGACTAGGGGGGTGAGTACTTGGGGGGGGTCACATTATGTACAATAATATTTTGCAAACCAGAAGCTTTCAAGAAAACCGAATTACCAAAAAAAAGTAGCTGTGGATGTAGATCAGTGCTGGAGCACTCATGCAAGGGCAGGGTTTCAAATCCTTACAGAAAATGAAAGTTTGGAAACTTTTGACAAAGAAGACTATACCCTAAAATTCCAAAGAAATTCTGCTGCCAGCTCATGGATGGCTAAAATTAAAAAGACTTTTTTTGTTGTTATTGTTTTCTGTTTCAACAATCTCCAGTGATTTCATGAATGCGACTAACACAGATTGCTGCTGGTATTTCAAAATTATGCAACCAGTTGTGTGTGTGCGTGTGTGTGTGTGTGCGTGCGTGCGTGCGCACGCGCGCCAGTTCTGAGACTTAAACTTAGGGCATGGGCACTCGCAGATTTTTTTATTTGCGCAAGGCTGGTGCTCTACTACTTGAGCCACACCTTTACTTCAGGCTTTTTTTCTAGTAATTGGAAATAAGAGTCTCATGGACTTCTCTGCCCCATCTGGCTTGGAACAGGATCCTCAGATCATAGCCTACTGAGTAGGTAAGATTACAGGCCTGAGCTGGGCCACTTTTTTAAAGTAAGAATCAAACTCAGGGCCTCAAGCAGGCCAGGCAGAGATCAGCTCTTACAAATAGCTACACCCCCGGCCCTGTGCAGTCTTTTTGAAAACCTACTTGTTTTCCATAGTCAAAGGTGAACTTGTCACCTAACCAAGCCAACCATTTTCTCCCTGTTTACCTGGAGGGAATGTGCGTGTGACAGTTTGTAGAGCAAGATTATTCCTAACAGCCCCAAAGTAGACGGAAAAAAAAAAATAAAGTTAATATTCCTTAACTGAGGATAGGATCAAGACACCTGAGCTGGGAGCCCATTGACACAGATTTCTTCCTAAGAAAGACAAAGAAAGGGACTTTGTGAGGACAGAAGACGGAGCAGCGGTTTGCCAAGGGACTGGACAGTGGCCCTGCTCTGAGGCTGGTGACTCTGGGCCTAAGCATTGTCACCTTTAGGAGATATATACGTTTGTATGTATGTATGTATGTATGTATATGTATGTATGTATGTATGAATGAATGTATGTGTGTACTTATACATACACAATAATGACCCCACCTTTCCCTCCAGGGGCCAAGCCAGCCGGGCGCTGGGGTCGCCCGCACCTAGGTCGCACCGCCCGCGGGCGCGTCTGCGGTGCCCCGCACGGTGAGTCTCGCTTTTATTTTTGGCCACAGTTTTAGCGATGGGCAAACAGATCACGGAAGAAGCCCGCAGACGCCCCTCGGCGGCGGCCGGGATGCGGGCTCTGTGAGCCGCGGGCAGGCGGAGGGCCCGGCGGAGGCGCGCGGGGCCTCGCGGGCGAGGGGACGAGGGGGAGGCGTGCGGGGCTTCGCGAGCGGCCGGGAGCAGGTGGAGGCGCAGGCGCGCGGGGACCCGGTGGAGGCGCGCGGGGGCGTGGGCGCGGGAGCGAGGACCCGGCGGAGGCGCGCGGGGCCGCGGCGCGCAGAGACCCGGCGGAGGCGCGCGGGGGCCCGCGGCGCGGGCGCGAGCGCGGGCGCGGGGATGGCGGGGCTGCGGGGCGGCCGGCCGGGCCTGGGGTCGGCCGTGCGCTCCCTGCTCTTCTGGGCTCTCGTCTACGGCTACTGCGGGCTCTGCGCCGCCGTCCACCTGCTCAAACTTTTGTGGAGCATCGGCCGGGGACCGGCGCGGACCTTCCGGCGGGCGGCGCGGGAGCAGCCCCCCGCCTGCCTCAGCGACCCCTCTCTGGGCACCCACTGCTACGTGCGGATCAAGGTGAAGGCCGTGCGGGAGGGGGGCGGAGGGGGGAACCGGCGCGCGGGGTGGGGGTGGGGGGCCAGAGGGGAGATCCGGAGCGTGTGCCTGGTGTGTGTCGTTGTGTCCTCTGCTTAGTGTATGTGAGAGAGACAGACTGACAGACAGAGCGAGCGCACGGCCGTCCCTGCGCGCAGGCCCCCTCGGCGGGCTTGCAGACGCGGGGTCCCCGGGCGGCCCGCAGCCGTCCCCGCTTCCTTTCCTGCCCTCGCCCTTTTGCCCTTTGGCGCGCGGGGCCGCGGTCGGGCGCCGACCCCGGGACTGCGCCGACCCGGGGGCCGCCCGGACCCCTGAGCTAGGACGAGGCGGCCCGTGGAGTCGCTGCGATCGGGTCGCCGGGCGGGGAAGCCTCCGGGGAAGCCGGGGAAGCGGCGGGCGGGCGGCAGCGACCTTGCCACCAGGCACCAAAGGAGTGGACTCCGGAGTCAGTGCCGGCCGAGCGCCACGACCCCGGCGGTTCCGGGCCCCGGGGCTCCGGGCGGAGGCGGGAAAGCGCGCGGGGCTGGGGCACCGCGGGAGCCCCGCGGGACGCGCAGAAAACCCGCCCGGAACCGGGGTCCGGACCCAGGGAACATTTGCCACAAAGAGACAAACTTGGAACTTAGCGCACAGGATCACTAGAGTTGTTTATTAAATCCAGTCCTTCCCCCGCGTTTCATCCTCCGGGGAGGAGGTGGGGGAGGAGGGGGAGGGAGAGGAGAGAGGAAGAGGAAGAGAGGAGGAGGAAGAGGGAGAGAAGGAAGAGGAGAGGAGGAGGGGAAGAGGGAGAGGAGAAGGGGAGGAAGAAGAGGAGGAGGAAAAGGGAGAGAAGGGGAGGAAGAGGAGGAGGAGGAAGAGGGAGAGAAGGAAGAGGAGAGGAGGAAGAGGGAGAGAAGGAATAGAGAGGAGGAGGGGAAGAGGGAGAGGAGGAGAAGGGAAGGAAGAAGAGGGGGAGGAAGGAGAAGATAGGAAGAAGAAGAGGGGGAGGAGGAAGAATAGCAACAGGATAAGCATTTTCAGGGATTCTGCATTTGAGGGAAAAAATCCTGTTAGTTCTGTCCAACTCAAGGAGTGACAAGAGCTTTAGCCCCTGGACTGCTTTAAATGCCTTTCCTCTGATGGTGGCCATCTGAAGAGCTTCCCTAGCCCAGACATCAGAACCAAAGAGTGGGTAGAACATGGTCCTAGGAGTCAGGACAAGAGAGACCTAGTCACTAGTCACTAGCCACTGCCTCCCCCTCCCCTTCCCTTCCCGGACATTCTCCCCCCCACCCCCAGGATTGCTAAGAATGGCCCCAGGGCCTTGTGCATGCTAGGCAAGTGCCTTATCACCCTCTCAAGTACCTTTATGATCCGAATTAACATACTTAGGCCTTATTTAAATCTGTAAAATAATGAAGCTGAACTAGATGGTCATATATGTATATATATATATATATATATATAATCTTTAAGCGGTTGTATATATGGATATTATATATAAGTGTGTATGTGTGTGTGTTGGTTCTGGGCTTGAACTCAGGACCTGGGCACTGTCCCTGAGCTTCTTTTGTTCAAGTCTCGTGCTTTACCACTGAAGCCACAGCTCCTCTTCCAGCTTTATCTGTGATTAATTGGAGATGAGTCTCCAAGACATAACTGCCCAGGCTGGCTTTGAACCATTATCCTCAGATCTCAGCCTCCTGATTGGCTAGGATTATGGGCATGAGCCAGACTTATATATCATCTTAAAGTAGTGGTTTCCATTCAGCAAAGCAGTTTATGAATGCAATGCATCTTGGACAATGTCACCAACATTTTCATCCATCCCGCCCAACCCACCCTTTCCTTCACTTTAATTTTGTAGGATAGTCAATTTTTCTTTCCTCCTCCTCCTCCTCCTCCCCCTTCCCCCCCCCTCCTCCTTCATTTTGTAGGCTGGTGTTCTGCCATCTGAGCCGTACCTCCAACCCAAGATATTTTCCCAATTATTTGTTGCCTCCCGAATTCTTACATTGAATTTTTGACTGCGTTGTTCCCACCCCCTTCTACCCTAGATGATCTTTAAGACTCTTGCACATCTGAGTCAGTTACTTGAGTAATCTCATGCAAAAGCTAGTGTCTGTGTTCAGCTTTTGCTTCCTAGTTTTCCCTAGCTTGCTTTCTTTTAGAATGTTTGCTTTTCTTTCTTACTAGCTTCTCTACTTTGCTATCTTCCATTTGTTTAGTATTTGGCCTCTGCCTCCCCTACCCACCCCCCTCTATTTTATTTTCCTTTGGCTATCTTATTTCTACCTTGCAGAGGGAAGTCTTGAACACTCAGGATGCAGTTTGATGTGAGGCGCAGGCAGCCAAGGAAACAGTACAATGCAACACCCCAAATAATAATGTGGGAAGGAGACACCTAAAAATAAGAGAAGGAGGTGTGAATTATGTAATGGATGGCACAGCTTTTGACGGGCAATCTGAGAAAAGTACATGGCTAGGGGGTGAGGTTGGCAGGAATATAAATCACATCAGATTTATTTACGTGGCCTACGGAAGTTGAGCGAGATAAAACGTGACACATCAGTAGGAGGAGAGCTACAAAAAAGGTGACATTGCCTCAGAAGCTCAAAATATTTAAACTGACTTTGGAGAACAAGAAGGGAAGGGACTAGAAAGGAAATGTCAACAAAAGTCAATCATTCCATTCATTTGATGGATAAATCATCATTTTTTAAAAAAATAACTGATATCTTGAAAATGAGTAATAGTTACTTTATTTTAATGTCAAGATTAATGCAAATAAGGGTTTTGTTTGGTATTGATTTTTGTGCTGGAACTGGGACTTGAACTTAGGTTCTAGGCGCTGTCACCTAGTTTTTTCTGCTCAAGGCTGATACTCTTAACACTTGATCCACACCTCTGCTTCTGGTTTTTTGGGTGGTTAATTGGAAATAAGAGTCTCACAGACCTTCTGCCTGGGCCAGCTTCCTGAGTAGTTAGAGATGTAAGCCATAGGCACCTGGCCGTAAATGAAAGGAAATGGAAACACTAAATATCATAGTTTGATAGCCAGCATCAAACATCACTGACATTCCATGTGTTCTGTTTTTAGGATTCAGGGTTAAGATTTCACTACGTTGCTGCTGGAGAAAGAGGCAAACCACTTATGCTGCTGCTTCATGGCTTTCCAGAATTCTGGTAAATTTGCCCATTGGCTTTTTCTTTTGCATCAAAACTCTATATTCTGTGCAGTGATCACAGCGTGCCATTGATGGTGTAGATTCTCTCACACTTCTGGAGACTACAAAGTCCAAGATGAAGGTGCTTATAGCTGGTAGTAAATTCTCATTGCGTCATCCCATGGCAGAAGGTGGAAGGGCAAGGATGCAGGATGAGACCTTGTCCTCTTAGATCGGATCCCTCGTGGCCTCTTAGGGGTTCCATTTTTTAATACAATCACAATGGCATTCAGCTTGAGTTTTGGAGGGAGCAAACATTCAGACCATAGCCCTTACCACGAATTTTTTTTTCTTTCAGAAAACCATCTTATTTGCACACAGTAATAGTGGAAGGGAGCTTTCATTGCTATAACTCCATAGATATGCTCCAGACAAGTTCATTCCCTCCATTAATGTCCATATAACTTCTTCCTCCTCTCCTCATTTTTCAAATGGCTTTAAACAGAATAATCATTTGGTGGCTTTAAACAGAATAATCATTTCCTTGTAATCACTTTTGCCATGTCTATGAACACTCCTGCATGTTCCTGAATCGTAACAATGGTTTTCTTCTTAAAGAAACATACATACACCGGACACTGGTGGCTCACACCTGTAATCCTAGTTACTCAGGAGGCTGAGATCTGAGGATCGCAGTTCAAAGCCAGCCCGGGCAGGAAAGTCCGAGAGACTCTTATCTCCAATAAACCACCAGAAAACCGGAGGTGGTGCTGTGGCTCAAGCGGTAGAGTGCTCGTCTTGAGCTGAAGAGTGCAAGGACAGCACCCAAGCCCAGAGTTCAAGCCCCACAACCAAAAAAAAAAAAAAAAAAAAAAGAAAGAAAAAGAAAAGAAACCTACATATTAGCCAGGCACCGGTGGCTCATGCCTGTAATACAAGCTACTCAAGAGGCTGAGATCTGAGGATCTCAGTTCAAAGCTAACCCAGGCAGGAAACTATGAGACTCTTATCTCCAATAAATCACTAGAAAACCGTAAGTGGCGCTGTGGTTCAAGTGGTAAAGCTCTAGCAGTGAGCTAAAGAGCTAAGGGACAGTGCTCAGGCCTAGAGTTCAAGCCCCATGACCAACAAAAAGAAAAGAAAGAAAGAAACCTACATACTACCATCCTAAATTTTTTTTAGTATTATAAAATATAGTTTCCCAACATTTTCTCTAGGTTAACTATTATGGGCAAAGTACAACACTGTATTGGGCAAGCGGATTCTAAATATTAGAGTATATTATTAGACTTTGCCAGAAAACCATACCGACATCCAAGTAGAAAGAATAAAGAAAAGGTTTTTTGTTGGTAAAGGGACCAGCAAGACCCCTTCTCACAAGAGAGAAGTGAGAAGAGGTGCCAGCTATTGTCTGAGGTGACTACATAATCTGCTAAGGCTAGGAGCGGCTAGATGGGTCTAGGAGGCGGAGACCGGGCTTCAGCAGGTCGGACTAGGATTGATGGCTGCTGCCCAGGTAGTAGATAAGGGGTCCTGCAGCTACCTAGAGCTGAAGGTCACTCTAAGGGGCTCTTGTTGCCTTATATGGTGGTAGCTGCCCCAGAGGAGTGCCATCCCAAGGTAAAGGGGGGTTGGAGGCTGATCATTTACTGCCTTTGCTACATGTGCCTAGTGTTTGAGTGTTTGTTAGCAAGAAGGTTTTGATGAGGCTTAGGGTGGGTTGGAGAACATAAAAAAGAAGACATGGGGTGGGAGGCATGGCAGAGCACCTACCAATGAGTGAAAACATCTCCCTAGTTCAAATCCTGGTCTAAAAAAAGCAAGGAAGGAAGGAAGGAAGGAAGGAAGGAAATATAAACTATTTCCTGTGCACAAGACTAGAGCTCATATGAACAAAGGGTAAATTTGGAGAACAACCCGTTTGCTTTTCATGGGGGATTTTTTTATAGGAAGGGGTTTCATGTAGGTGATGTTTATCAAAGCAAGCAAGCAAGGTTACAGAAGCAAAACAGCCTCGAGTCACAAGAACATAGGCAAAACATAATCTTGACTTGGTCAGCATGATCGATACTCTCAATCCTATTGGTGCTATTGATACTTGATTACAAAAACTCAAAACATCCTTGGATTACAGAAGTCAAAATACAACCTTGGGTAGGGGTAGTCTATTTTACAGAAATGGTTTTTATTGTAAGCTCCTGACGAATACAGCAACTCAGTACAGCAGGTGAGAAGCCTCAAGGTTATCAGTGGCTTCAGCAAAGTTTGTGGTAAACTGCAGAGCTGCCAGGCCTGGGAAGCTTGAGGGAGGGAGAGATGTTCTTTTGCTTTTTAGCAAGGATGGAAAGGGGCTAAGTCTGACCAGCAGTCAACCTCAGCTGGTCAGCCTTAGCCTGGGGTTTTTCTTTACCAAGAGGTTTTGCCTTTTATCAAAAATGTTGTTCTGTTTTCTGACTTCACATTTTTGTTCCCATGGATATCCTTCTTTTCCAAGGGAAAAGGGGCTCAGGGGAGAGAAGGAGGGACTGAGACCAGACAATAGAAGGAACTTTCTGCCAGTGAATAGTAACTCAGATACCTTGAATTTTTGGTGAGGATTATCCCAAAAGTTAGAGCCATGCATTTGGCTCTGGAATTGTTAGTGTTTTATTCATGAAAGGGACTCTATGTACAAATGTACTAGAAATGTTGGTGTGCTTAGAAGTATTAGTCCTTATAAAAAGGAATGGAGACAGATGCCCGTGGCTCACGCCTGTAATCCTAGCTACTCAGGAGGCTGAAATCTGAGGATCACGGTTCAAAGCCAGCCCAGGCAGGAAAGTCCGTGAGACAGTTGTTTTTTTGTTTTTTGTTTTGTCAGTTGTGGAGCTTGCACTCTGGGTTTGGCCACTGTCCTTCAGCTCTTCAGCCGGTCATCATAGCTACACAGGAAGCTGAGATCTGAGGATCATGGTTCAAAGCCAGCCTGGGCAGGAGCATCTTTGAGACTCTTATGCCCAGATAACCCCCAAAAGCCATAAGTGGAGCTGTGGCTCAAGTGGTAGAGTGCTAGCCTTAAGCACAAAAATGCTGGGGACAGCACTCGGGCCCTGAGTTCAAGCCTCAGTACAGGCACAAAAAATAAAAACGTTTTAAAAAGGGAATGAAGGCTACCAAGGATCCGTCCTACTCATTGTTTTTCTAGAGCAGGAAGCCTGTGGGTGCCTCTTCCTGAGAAGACTTTCCCTTCATGAAGATCCCCTCTCCGGATTTAGCTGTATGAATAAACATAAGCCATTTTCATCTGTTCTTCCATCTGGAGACAACCTAATTAGGTGGTGTAGAAAAAACTGCCTCCTGCTTCTCGAGCAAATGTGTGCAGCCTCACCTCAGGGCGTACATAACACGACTGGCTCACCATAAAGCGCTCCTCCGAAGCGGTCATCCCATCTGCCCCGAGTCACCTGGGCAGTGGATCCTGGCTTAGCCACATGGTAGTTAATTCCAAAGTCAAAACATAGGAAAGACTTGTCACATGGTCTCTAATGAATACTCCAGAAATGTGGCCGACACCATGAGTCCCCAGTTCTAGAGATGATAACAACAGGCAGCATTGACTGGAGCCATGGCCAGGTATCCTCACAAGGTATTTTCATGTAATCTCAGTGGAGCATCAGAGCTACCCTTCTGAAGTTGACCATGCCAGAAAGTAAGAGTCCCTTTGTTCTTTGAAACTTATTGCTGATCTCTGTTACTTAGCTTCAGTCCAAGGCCTGATCACAAACATGGATTTTTTTGTTTTGTTTTGTTTAACCCTTCCAATTTCACATTGTCTACAGAGATTCAAGAAGGTGTTAGGAAGCCCAGCAACAATAAAGGAATGCCTTACTTGAACATTTTAAATCGCCACTCTAATAATATCTAAATATTTAGGTATTTGCTTATTTAGCTGATTATTTAAATAAGATGAGTTTTATTTGGAATGGTGGGGATAGTGAGGCTTCATTGCTTCAATAAATACCCATGCTTCTTTTTCTTCTGAAACACTGATTTCATTATGTGTGGAACAATCTACGTAAACATAAAAATGACTCTACAAGAACTTCAACCATTTGGCAATTGTCTCAGAGTCCCAGAAAAAGACACTAATATGTATTTGATATGGGGAGATGGGTGCTGTGTGTTTTATGTTGGGATGACAGCTTTTTATATGTCGTTCATATTATTGCTCCATTATTTCCTCATTATCAGAGTCTTTTTGCAAAACTGCAATGCCTGATAATTCTTTTATTTTTCTGGTCCTGGGGCTTGAACTTTGAGTCTGGGTGCTGTCCCTAAGATCCTTTTGCTCAGGGCTAGTGCTCTGCCACTTGAACCACAGCTCCACTTCCAGCCTTTTCTGTGATTAATTGAAAAGTCTCACAGACTTTCCTGCCTGGTCTGGCTTCAAACTGCAATCCTCAGAACTCAGCCTCCTGAGTAGCTAGGCATGCGCCATCGACACCCACCATGAAATGCCTGATGATTCTTGTACATGTCCTAGAATCTTCAGTGGCCAAAACAAACTAGGAAGAGCCCGGCACTGGCCCTAGGACATTTGCCTCATTTGCTCTAGTAGTCCAGTCCTGAATGTGTCCAAAGGGATCTCATCCTTGTGAGAATACGAAAGCTCTTTTCACCCTGTATGTTAGGAAATACACTCATATATTAGGAAGTATATGCACATTATCAATAGGAACAAGTCCCCTATATTTATCAAATCCAGCCTTTCTCATTCCGGCAAGAGCCTTGCTATCATGTGAAACATCAGCACACCCAAAGAACTCAGTTGCTCAAAGAAACCACACAATGTAATGAACTATATTGACCACCAATCTGAAAGCAACCTGGTTGCTCAGAGAGAGAGTCTTAAGCAAGTTCATGCAAATTACTGGTAGCAAAATACCTCTTTTTGAGTATGTCATACCCTAAACCAAGATTTCTACATTGTCCTTCCTTCTCACAAGAATACATCTGTTACTGTCTTCAGTGGGTCTAGTCCATTCCACTCAGGTGATCTGGAAAGAGTCACCCAAAACCTGGGATGTAAGTTTTAGGACAAATCTCTTTCTTTATTCCTTCCTTCCTTCCTTCCCTCCTTCCTTCCTTCCTTCCTTCCTTCCTTCCTTCCTTCCTTCTTTCTTTCCTTCTATTTCTTTTTCTTCCTTCTTTTCCGTACATTCTTTCTCTCCCTTTCTTTCTCTGTCTTTTCATTTTGAAAAACTTTATGTATGGAATTTCAGACCAATTTCAATTTCTACCAAAAGTATAAATGTTATTCCTCTACCAATTAAGTTTTGTCTAAATCCACATAGATTATAAGCTTGTTTGCCTACCTGGTGGATCAGAAATATTTGATAGAGTGAAACAAAATGACCATTGGTGCAGTGTGTGAAAGTGCTTTAGAAAGAGAGGCATGCCATATGAGTGTAATGTATTCGCTGCATGCATCATCACTGCCTAAGAATAGCTGTGACAAGTGGTGATATTTAATGCATTCATGGTACACAGGAACAAATCCTGGGTCTTTCTTAGAACTCAAAGGAAATAGAAAAGAAGATACACATCTGTGAGAACTTGAGCTAAATTAGCCCCAAATGAGGCTGTTTGTCTGAGGATGATTTTTTTTTCTTGAGCTCTCTTCTTTTTTTCTCTTCACCTCAATTTGCATCTCTTTTAAAAATATTTTGAGCTGACCCAAGCAATTTCTGTGAGCCTTCTCCATCCCCAGCTGTAAGGAATGCATGTGTCATCACTCAGTGCTGAAGCAAGTACAAGGCTCTTGGTGCAGACAGCTGAGCACAGAGGCCACAGAAAGAGGCCAAGAGCAGAGACCTTTCTTTGTGATGGAGCTACAGAGGACACTTGCATCTGAAAATGGCTGCCCTTGTAAAACCTGGAGCCTCCCTACGTTAAGAGTAGTAACTAAAGCGCAGCACCAGTGGCTCATGCCTGTAATCCTAGATACTCAGGAGGCTGAGATCTGAGGATCGCAGTTCAAACAGCCCCTGCAGGAAAGTCCATGAGACTCTTATCTCCAATGAACTACCAAAAGAGAAGGAAGGAAGGGAGGAAGGGAGGAGGGAGGAAGGGAGGAAGAGGGAGGATGGGAGGGAGGGAGGATGGGAGGAAGGCCAGAAGGCCGGAAGTGGAACTTATCTCAAGTGGTAGAGCACTAGTCTTGAGCAAAAGCAGCTCAGGGACAGTACCAGGTTCTGAGTTCAAACTCCAGGACACACACACACACACATGCACGCACGCACGCACGCACGCACGCGTAGTAACTGAGAAAGAGGTTAATTTCTTCCAAATGCCTCTGCAATTATCCTAAGGTTACTATCTAGAAAAAAAGCACATGACAGTGGTGTTGTTTATTTATGATATTTTCAGGATTAGTGCTTCTGTAGCATGTTTCATTCCTGTATCAAGGGACTGTTTCTGTCATATGAATGACATACTCACCCATTTAACACCAGAGTGACTTCAGTTAGAGATAAAGTATGAATCACAATATATTATTAGTTATAAATTCCAGGAAGGGGAAATTTGTGAAGTATTCTTCTATAATTGAATAAAATTTGCAGTTGCTTCATTTCTTACAATTATTTATGATGTTGCTCAGTTCCACTCAATGTTAACAGTCATAGGTGCTTTTGTTTTTGTTTTTGTGCTGGTTCTACAGCTTGAACTCAGAGACTTAGTGCTGTCCTTTAGCTTTCTTGCTCAAGGCTGGCACTTTACCATTTGAGCCATAGCTCTACTTCTAACATATCCTAGTAGTAGATTGGAGGTGCTGTAACTGTTCACAATTCCAACTATATGTGTGAGTGTGTATCTGTCATATAAGGTGATAGACCTGTATTGATCTTACTGCCTGACATCACTTCCTCTGGTGGTCTCCTCACTATGTATGGCTCCAGAATCTTTTTCTTTTTTTTTTTTTTTTTTTTGGGTCTGGTCGTGGGGCCTGAACTCTGGGCCTGGGCACTGTCCCTCAGCTCCTCAGCTCAAGGCTAGTGCTCTACCACTTGAGCCACAGCGCCACTTCCGGCTTTTTTTCTTTTTGCTTATGTGGTGCTGGGAATCGAACCCAGGGCCTCAGGCATGCAAGGCAAGCGCTCTACCACTGAGCCACCTTCCCAGCCCCTGGCTCCAGAATCTTATATCCTTGTGTTTGTCTGGTGCACTTCAGAAAGTTCCAGACAAGAATCTCCTACTTAGGTTATGTCAGGTAATTTCACATGTGTTTTCCTGAACAGATGTACATGAGCATGCTTTTGTAAGATGCAGATTTTGAGTTCTATAACACAGTAAGTCGCTTTGAAAAGGCTGTGTCCTTTTCAGGTATCTAAAATAATTTAACTTATTTGGAGATGATCTCTTGAGTTTCTGTGTTTTCAGTTGGTTCTGTGCTTCTCTGATGAAGTATGGAGGCATGCCTGTCTCAGCAGAGGCGTTCAGTGCTTGCTATAACATTATGGCCATTATAGCTGGTCACTGCAGGGCCATTTTGTTTGCTCAATGTTTTGAATATGACCATTGCTTGTACTTATGGCTTATGATTGACTCACAGAAGAACTTACATTGCAAACAGAGGCTTATCTTAAATGGCTGTTCTATTAGATTCTTCCAGTGACAGCCTTCATTTTCATCCTCAGGCTTTTTCTATTTATGAATAAACTATTATAATTACTAAAAACACCAAGCCCTACTTGATAGTGGGAAAAGTAAGTAAAAATCAGTTTCAGAAAATGTACATAGGGCTGGGAAGATGGCTCAGTGGTAGAGTGCTTACCTTGCATTTCTGAGGCCCTGGGTTCGATTCCGCAGCACCACACAAACAAAAAGAAAAAAGCCAGAAGTAGCGCTGTGGCTGAAGTGGTAGAGTGCTAGCCTTGAGCTGAAGAGCTGAAGGACAGCGCCCAGGCCCAGAGTTCAGACCCCACGACTGGACCCCCCCCAAAAAAAATAAATAAATAAAAATAAATAAATATTTAAAATCTAATAAATGTGCCAATTTAGAGAATCAAATAATTTTGTAGCAAATGTTCTGTTTTGTTTACATTACTCTAACCAAAGCCCTGGGCCAGATAAGCACTTAGATGTTTTGCTAAAACTCGGAAACTCATCTGCCCTCTCCTCTCTTTTATCATCCGTTTATTCTGTCTAGAAATTTAGGCTGCAGAATCTGTACCTGCTCTTAGTACAAATTCCCATGTTGTAAGTATCTTTTAAGAGAAGCTTACAAAATTTATTTATTAAATATATGTATAAGGGAGGAAGTAACAAGTTAGACAAGAAATGTACTCACTACCTTACTTATGTAACTGTCATCCTTCTGTACATCTTGTTGACAATAAAATTAAAATAAAATAAAAAGAATTCCAAGGCCTAATATGACACCAGACCAACTCAAATATATATGTATGTATGTGTATATATATATATGTATATATATATATATATATATATATATATATATATATATGAAAGGATGACATCGATCAAGATGTACTGTACTCACATTCTGACTTGTTGAACTGAAACCCTTTTGTATATTATATATAAACATACCAAGCATTGTCTGGTATTTTATAGCTTCTGTAAATATTCCATTGGAGCTGGTAGAAGGTGAAATCATTTTAGTGAAGATTATCAGCACTTCTTTCTATTTTTTTTCCTGTTGTAACATACAAATATCTAACCTTTTTGCAAAATAAGGAATTTTTACAATTTTCCATTTAATGTGACTGTTTGGGTTTTTTTGTTTTTTGTTTTATTTTGGTTGGTCATGGGGCTTGAACTGTAGGCCTGGGCGCTATCCCTGCATTCTTCAGCTTAAGGCAAGCACTCTACCACTTAAACCACAGCACCACTTCCGGTTTTCTGGTGGTTTATTGGAGATAAGAGTCTCACGGACTTTTCTGCCTGGGCTGGCTTTGAACCATGATCCTCAAATCTCAGCCTCCTCAGTAGCTAGGATTACAGGTGTAACTCAGCAACTGTATAGTTTTGATGTTTGAATTTGAGACAGGGATGTTTCTATTCTGACAAGGTAGGGTGTGAAGTCCTGGGTTCAAGTGACTTCTCTTGCATAACTAGCTAGGATTATAGGCATGTGCCACCATACCCTGGCTACTGTTTGTCTGTGTTAGTTGGGTGTTTTTGTTGTTTCTTTTTTTCACTGCAGGTATTCTTGGCGTCACCAACTGAGAGAATTTAAAAGTGAATATAGAGTTGTCGCATTGGATTTGAGAGGCTATGGAGAAACAGATGCTCCCATTCATCGAGAGAATTATAAACTGGACTGCCTAATTACAGATATAAAGGATATTTTAGATTCCTTGGGTAGGTTAGCTTTTTTATGTATTAATTCTTTTTAAGGAACATTTGGCAAGTTGAGAATTGCCTTCTCTGCTTGGAAGGATGCGTTTTCCATCGCTGCTGGGTGCCATCAGGAATCTGTCAGCTTAGTTTTAGCTATTTATATAGGAAAGTTACATGAACATCATCTTGAGGGCCTAGCTAAGGATGACTTTCAAATTTTAATTTTTTAAAATAGACCTTTCTAACCAAACACCAGTAGCTCACGCCTATAAATCCTAGCAACTCAGGATGCTAAGATATGAGGATCAAGGTTCAAAGCTAGCCCCAGGCAGACAATACTCAAGACTCTTTATTAACCAGCAAAAAGCTGGCACTAGAGGCAGGGCTCAAGTTATAAGGCACCAACTATGAGCAAAAATGTTGAGCAAGAATGCAAGATCTTGAGTTCAAGCCCCACTACAGGGGCGTGCGCGCACGCACGCGCGCACACACACACACACACACACACTCTCTCTCTCTCTCTCTCTCTCTCTCTCTCTCTCTCTCTCTCTCTCTCTCTCTCTCTTCTCTTTCTTTAGAGAATTAAGAAGAGAAGGCTCCAGTCTGGGGAGGGGGTGGAATACGACTAATGTCTTCTGTTTTTTTGTGTTTGTTTGTTTGTTTTTGGTCAGTCATGGGCTTGAACTCTGAGCCTAGGCCCTGTCCTTCAATTATTCAGCTCTAGGTGAGTGCTCTACCACTTGAGCCACAGTGCCACTTCTGGTTTTCTGGTGGCTTATTGGAGATAAGAGTTTCATGGCTTTTCCTGCCTGGGCTGGCTTTGAACTGCAATCCTCAGATCTCAGCCTCCTGAGTAGCTAGGATTACAGGCTTGAGCCATTGGAACCTGGCTCTGTTTATTATTTTCAGAACTAATTGTTGAATATTCATTGTTCCTTTGACATATTCATTTTAACATGTCATAAAGAGTCCCTGCATTGTCTCTGTAGTATTGATCAACTACAATTATTGTGTCAGATATTCCCCAAGGTCAGTGTCACACACCCATGGTCATATATTCCCATCTTCGTGCATGTTCATAGCCATCAAGAGATAGTAGCAGAGCACCTGGCCAAGTCTCACACCAAAGATGCAATACAGCATACTTCTACCAGAATATCCTTGAACTCATAATTTACAGTCTGTTTCTCACAAGTGCTGGGATTACAGGTGTGTACCAACACGTCTGGTCTAAAATAATCTAATCTTCTACACTCCCTTTGACTAATGTCCTCCTGCTAACATCAGTATGTTAAGGAAACAATATAGTGAGAAACACCATGAAATCAAAGACCTTTTCCATATTGATCTAACAATAACATATATATTTCTATAATAATCTAATGCCCATAGCCAAAATTTGAGAGAAGCAAAAATGAATGGGATCTAAGGTGTCAACCTGCAGTGTTGTTAATGAGTCTGATCACTCAGATGCTACTTTTATACAGTTGGCTTCATTCAGATTTTGTGATAATTCTATCTGACCAGGCCTAATTCACCATCTCAAAAGATTTTGGGGTGTATGTGTGTGTGTTGATGGTAAGAAATTCTGAAAAGAAATAATGTAATTGTAACTATTACAGAAATAAATGACAAAGTCCATCTACACTAGGAAAATCTTGTATAAATCGCTAGTAATCCATATTTTAATCCTCATGTAAACTATCATGATTACATGAAATGGATCTTACATAGTTATGATAATGTTCCTTAATAATAGGATTCATTCTGGGAAGTACCTCGGTCAGCAGTTTGGTCTTTGTACAAATATCAATGTATGTGTAAGTCAACATAGATAATATAAGCCATTTACTCAGTGTGGCCATAGTAGAGACTTCGTGAACACAGCAGCATGAGGTTACTGCAGGCATTCCCTCAGCAGCCTGGCTTACAGCAAATAGTTTTAATTAGAGCCATTCTCTAAAATAATAATAACAGGATAATACACTAAGCATATAAACTAGTTACTAAGTCATTTATTATTCTGTACTGCATACAATGATGTCATACTTTCAGTCAACTGAGCAATAGGTTTTGTTTACATCAGCATCACCACAAACACCCAGGAATGGACTGCACGGTATTTTTTAGGACAGATATGTTACTTGCTGATAGGAAATCTTCAACACCATTTTGATCTTATGGGACCACCATTATATAATCCAGCATCAATGGAAATGTCTTTCTGTATCAGTGACTGTATGGAACTGAGGCTGTAATTAAGACTTTCTGCTAGTTTAATTTGATTTCATACTTCCCAATGAATGACTGCATTTATGACATTGGATTTATGCAATTTGGGAGAAAGTAGTTACTACTTGGAAATAAAGATTTATAAAATGAATCTAAGGGCTGGGAATATGGCTTAGTGGTAGAGTGCTTGCCTAGCATGTATGAAGCCCTGGGTTCCATTTTTCAGTACCACATACACAGAAAAAAACAGAAGTGGCACTGTGGCTCAAGTGGTAGAGTGCCAGCTTGTGCAAAAGAAGCTCAGGGACAGTGCCCAGGCCGAGTTCAGGCCCCAGGACTGGCAAAAAAGAAAAAATCTAATTGGGACATTTATACTTGCTATACCTAGTGATTTCTCAGTATTCAAAAGTGATTCCATATAATTTTATTTATGACCTAACTTAACTACACTTGGTCTTTACCATGGTTCCCAAATTCTGGAAATGCTTAGATGGCAATTTAAGATTAAACAAATTTGTAGACTTCCTGGCAAAGAGATTCTGAATCTCTAAGTACAACATGGAACCTGGGCATCTCAATTTTATAAAAAGCTATCTAGCTAGGTGCCGGTGGCTCACATCTGTAATCCTAGCTACTGAGGAGGCTGAGATTTGAGGATCATGGTTCAAAGCCAGCTTGGGCAGGAAAGTCTGTGAAACTCTAATCTCCAATAAACCACTAGAAAACCGGAAGTGGTGCTGTGCCTCAAGTGGTAGAGTGCTTGCCTTGAGTTGAAGAGCGTAGGGACAGCGCCCAGGCCCAGAGTTCAAGCCCCACGACTTACAAAAAAAATTAAATAAATAAATAAAAAGCTATCTAGCTGACTTAGACGTACAGACAAGTTTTGGAACCACTAAACTTAATATTTTTATTTCCATTTTGATTTTTATTGTATATGTCAGTGCTAAAGCTTGAAAGCAGGGCCTGGTGACTGTCCCTGAGCTCTTTCAGTTCAAGGCTAGTACTACTTAAGCCATACCACTACTTCTGACTGTTTGGGTGGTTAATTGGAAATATAAGTCTCACAGACTTTCCTGCCTGGGCTGGCTTCAAACTCTAGTCCTTAGATTTCAGCCTCCTGAGTAGCTAGGATTATAGGCATTAGCCACTGGCGCTCATCTCTCAATATATTTCTAAAAGTATATCATTTATAGAGTAAATAGGGCGGAAAGGTGGGGAAGAAGGTTCTAGAAGGAAAATGATTTTATGTGAGAAAGTGATGCACCTACTTATCTCTTTTCAGTTACATGAACATTTTTCCCCTTCCTTACAGGATATAGCAAATGTGTTCTGATTGGCCATGACTGGGGGGGTATGATTGCTTGGCTAATCGCCATCTGTTATCCAGAAATGGTGATGAAGCTGATTGCTATTAACTTCCCTCATCCGAATGTCTTCACAGGTGAGTCTGAATTTTCATTAAAACGTATCTGCTGATGGGACAACTCACTATTGTCACTAACGTTTTGGATTAAAAATAGCAAAAATTTGGTTAACATCCTCTTTTCAAAAGTTAACTGACTGGGCTAGGAAGGTAGCTCAGTGGTAGAGCGCTTGCCTTGCATGCATGAGGCCCTGGGTTCGATTCCTCAGCACCACATAAGCAGAAAGTAAAAAAAGCTGGAAGTGGTGCTATGGCTCAAGTGGTAGCGTGCTAGCCTTGAGCTGAAGAGCTGAGGGACAGCGCCCAGGCCCAGAGTTCAGGCCCCACAACCGGACCCCCCCCCAAAAAAGTTAACTGACTAAGCTGGGTACCTGCAGTTCACCCCTATAATCCTGGCTACTCAAGAGGCTATGATCTAGAGGATCACTATTGAAGACTAGCATGTGGCAATGTCAAATACCTTGGTTTGGCAACCTTGGGCTTGCTAGGCAGATGTGCAGCCACTTAAGTTAGACTCTTTTGCTTTATTTACTTTCAAGATAAAGTCTTGCTTTCTGGCTGGCTGGCTTAGGCTGTGATCTTTCCCGATGCAGCTGGGGATAACACACTTGAGCCACTGCTCCCTGCTATTGCTTGAAACGAAGTCTCACAGACCTCTTTTTGTCTAGGCTGGCCTCAAACCATAGTCCTCTCATCTCTACCCTCAAATTGGCTAGGATTACAGGCTTGAGCCACTGTGGTCATCAATTCGTTTTCAGGTGTTGTGACTCAAGCAAGCCTGTAATCCTAGCTACTTGGGAGGCAGAGATCAGGGGATTACAGTTGGAGGCCAGCATGGCATAAAGTTTTTGAGATACACCATCTGACTTAATGGATAGACATGGTAGAACATGCCTGTTGTCTCAGCTACAAGAGAGGCACAATGGCACTATAGTGGCACGTGCCTGTCATTCCCAGAAACACACAAAAAAATCACAAATAAGAGGACTGCAGTCCAGGCCAAGCCTTCAAAAATGACCAAGGCAAAAAGAAGCTGGAGGTATGACTCAAGTGGTAGAGAACCTTCCTGGCATATACAGGTCCCCCTCCCCCAATTTAACACTTATTGCCCAAAACTTTTAAAAATATGTGCAACTAATTTACTTATTAAACCAAACATTTTCAGGAGTCTTAAAGTCCTTAAGACTATATTGTATTTGGGTCTGCAACCATACTGCTTGATGTGTACTGCATATTTCATCACATGGAGTGTTAAAAGATGAATGCTCAAAGGTTGGGAATGAAGGAAAGTGACTCCTCTTTGCCTTTACACATCAGTAAGTGACCTTGGCATCTCATTGATGAGCTAGTTCATTTAGGACAGCAGGGCTAGCCGCATTGTTCACTGTACTGCCTTGATTTGAGGACAGCTAGCCATTGGTTGTGGACCATCATTGCCATTTTCAACCCAGTGAACAAGACAAATAATGTCTTCATTCTGAAATGGCTATGAACATCTGTGTCCCATCAAAGGAACTCTACTTAGAGAACCTCTGCCTTAAAGGGAACTCAAAATCTTAATAGTGAGCAATGACCTGTGAACAATGAGTTGGCACTGTCATAATAACGATAATGTCCTGTTTACCCTTGTTAGGTTTTGTCTCCTTTTGTCTTTATTATAGTTATATTATTTTCAGGTAGTTGCACAAAGGAGTTGTTCAACAGAGCAGTTTACAAATACAGTGCAGTTTGATCCACCTCTCTTCCCCTTTTTAGCACTGTTACCCATCCCTCCCCTTCCCATTCCTTCTCTCACTCTTTGCAATTTTGCAGGATATGCATTGGAGTCAGGTTTAAGCACTGCTGAGATCTACAACACCCTTTTAGGAAACAAAAATTCAGAGAAACATATTTCTATTTCTTCTTCAAAATTAGTGCCTGGGGAAGACAGGGGCTTCAGTGACTACATAAAGTGCACACTGCAGGTGTATCTCAAGTTCACCTGAGGCACAGCTTCACCTGTGCAGACTCTTGAGGCCCAGTAAAATAGCTGCTTAGGGTGCAAGCGCCCTGAGATGAGATTCACTTTTCTCCACTGAAGTAGGCACCAAAGCCATATGTGCTGGAGTGGGTTTTTTTTGGTAGCAGTCATGTGTAGGTAAACAAATTGATGATTTCAGCAAGAATATTCTGGAACTACATTCTTAATTGCATCAGATCAATAAGATGTTTTCAGTAGCATGCCTGCATTTTTTCCTATAGTTAAATCTCTTAATACAGGAGTTATTCAATGACTTCACAAAAATCTATGGAAACTGCTCAACTCACCTAAAAATTATGTCTAAAAACTCTAAACTGTGAGTTGCACACCAGTGGCTCACATCTATAACCCTAGCTATTTAGAAGGCTGAGATCTGAAGATCACAGTTCAAAGCCAACCCCGGGTATGAAAGACCTGAGACTCTTACCTCCAATTAACCACTAAACAGCTGAAAGTAGCATTGTGGCTCAAGTGGTAGAGTGCTAACCTTTAGCAAAAAAAAAAAAAAAAAAAAAAAAAAAAAAAAACCCTCAGGAACAGAGCCCTGGCCTTAACTACAAGCCCTAGGACTGGCAAGAAGAAACAAAAACAAAAACAAACTCCAAAAAAAAGCCCAAAATTCCAATGATGAATATCATTACAAAGTTAAGAGGAAAAGAACATAGAGATTATTCTAAAGAAAAATATAAAGAATCTTACTTGTGGATCCTCTTTTAGGATCTGGGTGAGTGTCCTTAGAGGTCTTTCAATATGAAAGTAACATACCTTTTGAATGAAGTCTAATCTGGAATTTTAATTTCAGAATACATTTTACGACACCCTGTCCAGCTGTTCAAATCCAGCTTTTACTACTTCTTCCAGATACCCCGGCTTCCAGAATTTATGTTCTCAATAAATGATTTCCAGGTAAGTCAAACAAATAACATATTATTAATCATGCTTTAATTTTCAATTAAAGCCCATTTTTTAGGATGAAAACATGGAATCAAAAAGTTAAAATTTAATAAATAGGTTTAAGGACATGCTTGTTTTTTGTATTGTTTTACCGTCTCTGTTCATGTAATGAACAGAGCCTGTGAGAGCCTGTACTCCTGCAGGCTGAGCTTTTGGTAAAGAAGGGTCTCATAGAGAGATGAGGGCCGAGAACACCAGGTAAGAAGCCCTACGGAACAAATAAAACCCTTTTAAATGCAGTACTAGGTAGCTTTTGGTGTGTAAGTATCCTGGATGCTTTTTGAATTCTTGTCACAACACAATGGTGTTAGATATTGAAACAATCAAGCTCATTGGGAAAAAAAAAAACATCATTTTACTAGAAATAATTCTGGGTATATCTCTCTGACAGATGAGTGCTTTTTAAATTTTAATCATTTATTTTGGTTTCGGAGAAATGAAGCCAGCACCTCACATATGCTAAGCATCTCTCTGAGCCACACTCAGTCAAGAAAGGATTTTTTTTTCCCTAGCAAGGAGAAATTTCTTTCTATGCAGAAGGGTGCACCATAGCCAGAAATCTGGTAAGCAAGCCCACAGTGTAGGCAGTTGGCTTCGGTATTTATCGCTAATGTAGCAGGCCCTGCTCCTCTGCTCAGATTGGTTAAGCCTCAGGTTCACAATCTGCTTATGATTGGCTAGTTTGAATGAGGTGAAATGCATTTTTATAAGGTGATTTTGAAATAAGATGAACAGTATACAAGTAATCTCAAAATATACCCACACTCTCTTCTGTTCCTTTTTATATATGTTTTATTGTTATTGTAGAGGTTATATACAGGGGGGTTACAGTTACATGAGTCAGGTAATGAGTACAATTCTTCCCCATCCCTCGTTCTCCCCGTTTTTCCCTACCATCTCCACAAACAAGGTGTACACTTCATTTTCCACAGTGTCACCCTTTCTTCCGCCTCTTCTGTGCCACTCCTTACCCTCCTAAGACAAACAAGAAAAAAGGAAATGAAAACAAAAACAGCAACTAAAAAAAAATCTCGTTTCCTTTTCTTATAGTTTATCTCATAAAATACTATTTATATGATCATATGCACATAGCTATAGAGCCTTTGTGATCTACTCCTTTCACCTCACTGTGTGAAAGACCTGTTTATCATATCCCGGTGTATTTTTTTAAATCATTGTGTTTACTTGGAGATGTATAAGTACATTCTTATTACCACAAATAAGGGAATCTGTGCAACCTATGTTTCTTTGGATCTGGCTTACTTTGCTTAATGTAATTTTTTCCAACTCTTTCCATTTCTGGTAAAGTATCATTCTTTCTATTGGATGAGAAGAATTCCATTGTGTCTATACATATTTTCTTGATACATTCATCCACTGAGGGGCATCTGGGTTGGTTCTCTAGCTTGGCTATTTCTTGAATAGTCTGAGGTATGTCCTAATTCCACCTTGAAAAGAAACCAGTTTAACACAAAATCTTACATTTCAAAAATTCTTTTTGTAAAGAGGGGATTTTTTTTTCACCTGATCCAGTGACACTTTAAAAACCTCACAAAACCAATGGCAATTCCTTACTGTCATTTAGCACCTATTTAGATTCCCTTAATGCTTTTTTCTTGTTACATTTTATTTTAATCAAGAACAAAACAAGGCCCATACATTGTACATTGTTATTACAGCCTTTTTAAATTTAATTTCATGTACTTGTTTATCTGTATATTTACAGACAGGACTTTATTCCCAGATTGGCCTTGAACTTCTGGTCTCTAATCCTTCTGTCACAGCCTCCCAGTGTAGCTGACACTATATAAGCACAGGCCACCACCCTGAGCTGTTAGGCTTTTAAACTTTATTAAAGGTTCTTTTTCTTTCGATTATTTGTCCTAAGGGAGGGCCCCACACTTTGGATGGGATTAGTTGCCTCAAGGTGGAGTTTCACCTGTTCTTCTAACCTTCATTTTCCTACTTCATTTGTGCTGCTTATCTAGGAACATTTCTTGATACCTAAGACATCACCAGCACTCAAGTATGGGCTCTGAGTCATCCCCCTGTCCAAACAAACATCCCTGACAACTTTTCAACAAATGGATGTTACTATGCAGGAATCATGATAGCTTAGGCCTACTATTTTATAGCAATGTGAAAAATGGTGATTTCCTAGTTGTATTTTTATATTATTTTTCAGTACTGGGGATTCACTCAAGGCCCCTCACTTGAACCATACCCAAACTCTTCTGCATTTTTAGTTTGTTTTTCAGATAGGACCTCATGCTAACTTGGCCCAGGGTTGCCTATTTCTGCCTCATGAGTAGCTAGGATTTCAGGCATTTGTCATTGTGCTCAGCTCCATTTTTTTCTTTTAAAAAGAACAATATTTTCCCATATGTTTTAGTTGGTTAATAAATTAGATAAATGTTTTTCCCCCTTTTACTAACCAGTTTTCAGCATAAAGAGTGTATTTTTGATATATGCCAATCAATTACAATTTTTTTTTTTTTGGTCGGTCATGAGTCCTTGAACTCTGGGCCTGGGTGCTGTCCCTCAGCTCTTCAGCTCAAGGCAAGCACTCTACCACTTGAGCCACAGAGCCACTTCTGGTTTTTTGGTGCTTAATTGGAAATGAGTCTCATAGACTTTCCTGCCAGGGCTGGCTTTGAGCCAAGATCCTCAGATTTCAGCCTCCTGAGTAGGTAGGCTTACAGGCATGAGCCACTGGCACCCAGGTCATTATTCTTATTGGTGCTCAGATTTTTCCAGATTAGAGAAGTGGAATCCCTGTAAATTGGCTACCATTTCCTGTTATATAGTCCCTTAAATCAGTGACAGTGCTTCTTTCAGAGGAATTTGTGTAAATGTCACTTGGTACCTGACACTTTCACTCCCCTCCAGCTCTGTTATTCATGAGTTATTTTTAGGGTGGGGGCTTGCTTCCCACCTGGGCCTACACCTGGAACATGCTGCACTGACTGTAGGCTTCTTCTTGTTGTTGGGATCATGGGTATGTGCCACTGCATCCAGTTTCTCTCTGTGGAGATGACATCTTACAGATGTTTCTGCCTGGGCTGACCAGACATCATGATCCTCCTAAACTCAACCTCCCGTATTGTTGGGATGACAGATGTGTGCGACTACAGCCCAGCTTGGTTTTCTTTTTCCGCTTAACCATATGTCTTGGAGATCACTCCAGAAAAGCATCTTTATTCTCAGGGTAGTAGGATCTTAGTAGAACATTGCTGTTGCATGTACTGCTATATTGCATTTTATTTGACCCATCCCCCACTGATTGGTATTTGCTTCTAGTCAGTGTGTGTGTGTGTGTGTGTGTGTGTGTGTGTGTGTGTGTGTGTGTGTGTGTGTACCAGTACCAGGACTTGCTTGCTAGCTTGATGCTCTACTATTTGAGCCATGCCTCCTGCCTAGCTTTTTGCTGGTTAATTACAGATGAAGCCTGATAGACCACAGGCCAGCACAGTCTGGCTTCAACTGTGATCCTCTAAATCTCAGCCTCCTCAATAGAAAGGAATAAAGGTGTGATTCACCAGTGCCTGGCTCTTCAAGTCATTCTATTGCAATTAATCACCGTATGCGATGTCATGTCATATTTTTGCAAGTGTGGTTTTGGAGTGAGGGATTTCTATGGTAAACTTAGGTCCTAGTTATTCTGCTGTTTATTTACACGTATACAAATGATGCATAGAACAGTGCTTTTCAAAGTTGGGGGGTGGGACGGGGTATGAAATCAATGTCAGACCTTGCAATTAGAATTCATAAAGAACTAAGCATAACAGAATTGAGTTGAAAATATCAGTGTACATTATAAGAATAAGAGCTGTTTCTTTACCTGTTTGTTGTTTATATTTATGAAGTGGGTCAGGCTGTGGAAGGCATTGGTTACTCTGGGAATGCTGGTAAATCATAGTTGGGATATGAAGGAAGGTTTTTTTTTTTGGTAGGACTAGCACTTGCGCTGGACCTTGTAGTATATGAATAGACACTAAGAAGACAGGATGCTTTGTCATAAGGTGGCATTTTCAAAGGCATTTGAAGAAATGCATAGGATGCATCATGAACAATGAGGCTTCTCACCCCGCTGGCTGGGAAACCCACCATTCACTGTACGAAAAACACCCCCCCTCCCTCGGCTTTTAGAGTCAGTGATTGAGTTTATTTGACAACTGAGAGGCTTTCTTTATTCCTTGTTCACTTATATTAGGCTTTGAAACACCTGTTTACCAGTCAAAGCACAGGCATTGGACACCGAGGCTGTCGATTAACAACAGAAGATCTTGAAGCTTATGTTTATGTCTTTTCTCAGCCTGGAGCACTAAGTGGTCCAATTAATCATTATCGAAGTATTTTCAGGTCAGTATAACTTCATTTTGGTCAAGTAAAATATTTCTATTTGGGAAGTAGAGCATGGTTCAAGTGGTAAAGTGCCAGCTTTGAGCACAAAAGCTAAGGAACGGCATCCAGGCCCTGATCAAGCCCCAGTACTGACACACATAAAGTTAATTATAAAAAACTTTTAAAAGAAAATGCACACTATTTTCAGCACACAAATTATTTCTAAAGACTGATTACATAGTGGACTACAAAGTAACTCTCAGCCAATACCAAAGAATTATTATCCTATGGATTAATATTCTTTGAACACAATACAGAAATTAACAATAATGTTGGAGAAAACTTTGTATTTTCAGAAATTTGTAAAACACTACTGTGTCTAGAAGAAAAACAAAACTGCCTGCTTTTCCTCTTCTGTCACAATGCAATTAAGACTGAAGATTTCTCTGACTCCAAGTGTGGGAATTTCTCCCCATTAATAAACAAACAGGCCAGCCTTCTGTGGCTGATGCCTATAATCCTAGCCACCCAGGAGGCTAAGATCTGAGGTTCATGGCTCAAAGCCAAGCTAGGCAAACAAGACTGTTAGAATCTTATCACCAATTAACCAACAAAAATAGTGGAGGTATGGCTCAGGAAGTAGAGTGATACCGTTGGGCATAAAAGCATAGGGACAGTCCCTGAGTTTGAGGAGTTTGAGCCCCAGAACCACCTTCCCCCTACACACAAACACACATACACACCTTTAAACTTCTTTAGTTGTGCAGATTGATTGCCTAATGCAGTTTTTTTCAAGTATTTTTTCATTAGCACCTCCTTTGTAGACTTTAGTTTTCCCTCATCACCCTCAACCCACAAAATGTTCATGTATGTTTATATACTATATGTATATACACATTTTATATTAAGCAAACAAAGTAAAAGTTATCACCCCTTTTGTGAATGCATGGCCTGATGGAAAATTCATTTTTATAATGAATCCCAAGCTTGTGTATTTTATTTTTCTAGTTGCCTGCCTCTCAAGCATCACATGGTGAACACTCCAACACTACTATTATGGGGAGAGAAAGATGCATTTATGGAGGTAGAGATGGCTGAGGTCACCAAGATTTATGTGAAGAACTATTTCAGACTGACCATTTTGACAGAAGCTAGTCACTGGCTTCAGCAAGACCAACCTGACATCGTAAACAAATTGATATGGACATTTCTAAAAGAAGAAACGAGAAAAAAAGAGTGACTTTTCTTTATCTTCTGGGGGGAAGAGGACTGTATTGAAATTTTGTTGTTGCTGTTTGTTTTTCTTGTGCCAGTATTGAGGCTTGAACTCAGGGCCTTGCACTCTTACTTGGCTTTTTTCACTCAAGGCTGGTGCTCTACCACTTGAGCCACACCTCCACTTTCAGCGTTGTGCTGGTTAATTGGAGGTAAGAGTCTTTGGGGTTTTTCTGCCTGGGCTGGCTTCAAACCATGACCCTCAAATCTCAGCCTTTTGAGTAGTTAGGACTATAGGAGTGAGCCACCAATGCCCAGCGTGAAATATCGTTTTTAAATTTTCATGGACTTCTTTACATTTTATTAGGAAAAAAGTTTTAATATGCTTTATGATAAATAAATATCCTGAAGAATGGTATCAGAATATCTGAGAATGTGTGAATATGTAATATAATTATTTTCATTTGCTGTATTTTGCACAGAACAAGGTCTGCCTTAAAACTGCTACAACTTGTACACAAAGGAAATCAGGGAAAAGTAGCTCCCTTTTGGTTTCTTGCTTTCTTTGCCCTGTAAACATGTTGTGCCTTTCATAAATGTACGTTAAAGCTTAGCTGTTGCATATTATAATAGGCAAATCTGCAATGAAACAAACTTAGTTTTATTGTTAAAAGATTCTTTTTTTACTGTTTTTTTACCCATTAAATTATATTATCAAATCTGTTGGATTTACAAAATATGTATTAGTTTGAAAGTAAACATAACTTGCTGAATATACATCTCTAAAATGGACTCTACATACTATGAGAAGATAAACTGTTTTCTGAAGCCAAGAAATGTGAAGATTCTTATATATGTACACATACACACATATGTGTATATGTGTGTGTGTGTGTGTGTGTGTGCACGCGCGCACACAGATTTGTTCAGCATTGCAAAGCAAGGACAGATATTTACTAAGTTACTGGTCTTAATTCTCCAGATTAATAACTGTGATTTAGGAAAAGGGTCCCAAATTTCTTTTTGTGTCATTTCTTACAATAAGAATTGAATACTGGGCGCTGGGAAGGTGGCTCAGTGGTAGAGTGCTTGCCTTGCATGCATGAGGCCCTGGTTGGATTCCTCAGCACCACATAAGCAGAAAAAGCCAGAAGTGGGGCTGAGGCTCAAGTGGTAGAGCGCGGGTCTACAGCTGAAGAGCTGGGGGACAGCGCCCAGGCCCAGAGTTCAGGCCCAACTAAAAAAAAAAAATAAAAAAAGGAATACTGTACGTTCTATGGGCACTAGCATCATTTCTCCGTAGAGCTGGAATTTGTTGTGTTTTTGAATTGATACATACTCAGATTATGATGTATTATAGGCAACTGAAAATCTGTTTATGAATAAATGCAGTGGTCCCTCTTGTCCATGGGGAACACCTTTCAAGACCCTTATTATTAGATGCCTGAAACTGCAACTAACTGAGCTTTTTAATATCACACCTTTTCCATTAAGCACTAACACACTGTGGCTGTGGCTTTTTCACTTTGAGGTGTGGCAGCAAAATTAGCGCGACTTTCTTCTTTCTTTCCATTTCCAAAAAAGGTTCTGGTTTGGTTTAAAAAATATATATATGTGTGTGTGTATATATATGTATATGTATATATATATATATATAGGTCTTGGGGCTTTAACTCTGGGCCTGAGCCCTGTCCCTCAGCTCTTCAGCTTAAGGTTAGTGCTGTATTACTTGAGCCACTGCACCACTTCCAGTTTTCTGAGTGGTTTATTAGAGATAAATGTTTCACAGACTTTCCCGCCTGGGCTGGTTTTGAACTTCGATCCTCAAATCTCAGCCTCCTGAGTAGCTAGGATTACAGGCATGAGCCACTGACTCCCGTCATATGATTTTTTTTTCTTCCTGATGGAAGCCCTTCCGTGGTTTCCCTTTGGCATATTCAGATTTCCACCATCGCTATGCTCACACTTCGGGGCCATTAGTACAGTTAGAACACCAACAGTGCACTGCCAGGGCTGTGTATCTGTGGATCCCATCACTGGGATGGCTACAAAGTGAGCTATTAGTAAGGGAGTCACTGGTGGGATGAGGAGTATTCAGCCCTGATATGCCACACAAAGGGGAGGAGCTGAAACAGTGCCTGACTTCTTCACACAACTCAAACAGGCACACAAATCAAAGCTTATGATTTGTGAAATCAAACTACAGGTACAGGTACCTGAAACCACAGATAAAGCCTATTGTTAATGTTATAGCAGAAGAGTTTTTTTGTTTGTTTTGGTTGGTCGCGGGGCTTGAACTCTGGGCCTGTGTGCTGTCCCTCAGCTCTTCAGCTCAAGGCAAGCACTCTACCACTTGAGCCACAGGGCCACTTCCGGTTTTCTAGTGGTTTATTGGAGATAGGAGTCTCACGGTCTTTCCTGCCCGGGCTGGTTTTGAACTATGATCCTCATATCTCAGCCTCCTGAGTAGATAGGATTACAGGTGTGAGCCTCTGGTACCAGGTTATAACAGAAGAGTTTACCTGAACTTCTGCTCTGCTCTGTTGAAGAGATGTAAGAGAAAGATGGACGTGGTAACATGGACCTTTTCCTTAAGAGATATACTTAGAACGAAGTTAAATAAAGCTTAAAGAGTAGAAATGAGCCAGGTGCTGGTGGCTCATGCCTATAATCCTAGTTCCTCAACAGCCTGAGATCTGAGGATCACAGTTTGAAGTCTTCCTGGACAGAAAAGTCCATGAGACTCTTATCCTTAATAAACCACTCAGAAAAAAGCCAGAAGTGGTACTGTGGTTCAAGTGGTAGAGCACTATCCTTGAGCAAAAAGCAGTGCCCAGGCCCTGAGTTCAAACCCCAGGACACACACACACACACACACACTAGAAATGAACCCCAGGACACACACACACACACACTAGAAATGAACATTCAAAGTAAGAGTGGGAAGAGCCACCAGAGAGAGAATAATGACAGCCTGAGCCAGGCACTCATGGCTCATGCCTGTAATCCTGTAATGCCTGTAATCTGAGGATCACGGTTCAAAGCCAGCCAGGCTTAAAAGTTCATGAGACTCTTAGCTCCAGTTAATCACAGAAAAAGATGGAAGTGGTGCTATAGCTCAAGTAGTACAGTGCTAGCCTTGAGCAAAAGGAGCTCAGAGATGGCACCTAGGCTCAGAATTGAAGTCCCAGGATTGGCACAATCAAAAACAAAGGATACCTTCATTGTCTAGGGTTGTTCTCCTATAGGAGACAAATGTGACACTGCCAAATCAGGGCATGGTACAAACTACTCAGATCCCATCACACATGTTCTAATTGTGACAGAAGTAGAATGTCTCCAGGAATTCTCACTATACCATAGCAACCTGTACTGTCAACAGAAGCTCAGTTCTTCATGTACTACGTTATACTGGAGCCTCGGGAACACATTACAAGGTAAGGAGTGTCATCAACTTCTAGACATGAAAATGAGTTTGAATAAGTCCCCTTGCCAGTGCCCCCAGTGTAAGCTCTGCAGCCAGAAGCTGAGCTGGATCCTTGGTGGTAAAGCCGAGGATTTCCCACCTGCATCTCATTTTTATTTATTTTAGTAGAGTGCCAGACTTGAGTGAAAAAGCTCAGGGATAGCTCCCAGGCCCTGAGTTCAAGCCCCAGAACTATCATAAGAATGAAGGGGGGGGGGAGGGAGGGAAGATGGGAAAGAAGGAAGGATAGAAAGGAGGCAGGGAAGGAAGGAAGAAAGGATAGGGGGAAGGAAGGAAAGATGGAAAGGATGGGAGAGAAGGAAGGGATCGAGGGAGAGATGGGAGGAAACATGGAAAGGGAGGGAGGAGGAAGGGAGACGGAGGAAGAGATGGAAGCAAACATGGCAAGGAGGGGAGGAAGGAAGGAGGAAGCATATCCTCTCTGACTCTCCAGACTTTGCGGGCCCTACGCCCCCTGCCGCCCCCCCTCCCGCGTCTGCCCGGCAGGGTCGTGATTATTGATTATGGGCAAACAGAAGGAGCACGGGGACGTGGAGGACCGGTGTGCGGGGAGCCAGGCCGGCCCGGAGCCGCTTGCCACCTGCCTGCAGCTGAGCCCCCCACGCCCCAGGCTCCATGGCGCTGCCCACGGGCAGCCAGAAGGAGACGTGGACGCCCAGAGTAGTGCAAGACAGGACCCGCTCCCTGTTCCCGCCGGCCGTGGACAACCCCTTCCTGCAGCAGACCCGCCTGAGCCCGTGGCGCTGGGCCTCCACCATCCTCCTGGGCCTGGTGCTGGTGCCGGTGCGCGTGTCGTGCATCGCCTTCCTCTTCCTCTTCCTCTGGCCCATGGCGGCGCTGTCGGCGCACAACCTCCCCGCGCGGCCGGCCAGGCCCCCCAGGAGCTGGCGGCGGCGCGTGACGAGGCCCGCGCTCGCCTTCCTGTTCCGGGTGGGCTTCTTCTTCGCCGGCTTCCTGGTGAAGGTGAAGGGGAAGAAGGCCAGCCGGGACGAGGCCCCCATCTTCGTCACCGCGCCCCACTCTTCCTTCTTCGACGCCATCGCCTGCGTGGTGCTGGGGCTGCCGTCCGTGGTGTCGGCCAGCCAGAACGTGCAGATCCCGGTGGCGGGGAAGTTCCTGCTGTCCACGCAGCCGGTGCTGGTCACCCGCGAGGACCCGGATTCCCGCAAGAACACGCGCAACGAGATCCTGAAGCGGGTGACCTCTCACGAGAAGTGGCCGCAGATCCTCATCTTCCCCGAAGGCGTGTGCACCAACCGCTCCTGCCTGGTCACCTTCAAGCTGGGGGCGTTCTCTCCCGGGGTACCCGTGCAGCCCGTGCTGCTGCGGTACCCCAACACGCTGGACACCGTGACCTGGACCTGGCAGGGCTTCACGGGGCTGCAGGCGTGCGTGCTCACCCTGAGCCAACCCTTCACCCGCGTGGAGGTGGAGTTCATGCCCGTGCACGTGCCCAGCGCCGAGGAGAGGAGGGATCCCCTGCTCTTCGCCAACGCCGTCCGCGTCAAGATGGCCAACGCCCTGGGGGTCCCCGTGACGGACCACACGTTCGAGGACTGCCGGCTGATGATCTCGGCGGGGGCCCTGCGGCTCCCCATGGAGGCGGGCCTGGTGGAGTTCACCAAGATCAGTCGGAAACTGCAGCTGGACTGGGACGACATCCACAAGCATCTGGATAAGTTCGCCGCCATTGCCGTGGCCTCCAAGGGCGGGAAGATCGGCATCGAAGAGTTCTCCAATTACTTGAAACTGCCGGTGACCGAGCCCTTGAGACAGCTCTTCGCCTTCTTCGACCGGAACCACGACGGCACCATCGACTTCCGGGAGTACGTGATCGGGCTGACGGTCCTGTGCAACCCCGAGGACACTGAAAAGATCCTGGAGGTGTCCTTCCGGCTCTTCGACCTCGATGCCGACGGCTTCATCACCGAGCAGGAGTTCACCGCTATCCTCCGCGCGGCCTTTGGAGTGCCGGATCTGGATGTTTCCAGACTCTTCTGGGAAATGGCCGGGAAGAGCTCGGCACACATTTCCTTCAAGAGCTTCCGGAAATTTGCCCTCAAGCACCCGGCCTATGCCAAGTTATTTCATTCATACTTAGATCTCCAGGCGGCCTATATCTATTCCTTACCGCCAGAGGTCCAGCCCACTTCCCTGCATTCAAATGTCTCAGTGAGCTTGGGAAATGGATCCAGTACTTTCCAGGTAGACACGAGTAGTGAAATAAAAATGATCCTTTGAAAAGCTCCACTAACAGTAATAGATTATCATTTGTATTCCAAGAAGAAGAAGGAGGAGGAGGAAGAAGAAGAAAGAAGCAGCAGCAGCAGCTCTAGATAAATATCTCTTTGCTCTTTTACAAAGTAGTCCTGTTTTACAAGACAAAAATACAGTAGTCTCGGAAATACATCGAAACAGTTCTAAATGTTTTGGCTTCCTCTTTTTTTTTTAAAGTATGGAATTTTAAAGTATAGAATGAGAAATCACAATAGATTGTAATTTCTGGAAAGCTAATATAAACATTGGTTGTAAGTGCAGGAATTATGACATGTTCTAATTTGCATCAAACAAGAAAATATGGTTATTGCACATTCTACATTACTGTGAATATTCCTTTGCTTTGAGTACGCATCCATGAGGACTGAACCCTTTACTTTCTGGCCCTGACACTTCCAATACTTGCTGTTACAAGATGTTATCACATAGTGAGATGACCTTGGGCCTCTCCCCTCTGCCCCACAGCTCTCTGTGGAATGAATCAGCAAAAGATTCCTGGGATTCAGTCCTACACCAGGACAGAGAACAATAAACTATCAAAGCTTGGTAGTGATTCTGAATCATAAACATGCCTCATTCACCCCAAGTTATTGTATCACCCCAAGTTATTGTATCTCTAACTAGTTTCATTTTGGTTGCATCCCTCCCTGTAAAATGTCTTCAGGAACACTGTGCCCCCACATGGTTAGCAATATTTAGTCAGAGAAACAGCTGAGGTCAAAAATCTCTTTTGTATGCTTTACAAACCATACCCAAGTAAACATACCTCTGGAGACCCTACTAGAGTCATGTAAGGGGCTTATAAAAGAAGAGTAGGGCCCTGTGTAATGTTGATTTTTAACTTGGTTGGACTGAGAATAACCTAGGAGCACTCCTCTGGATGTGTCTTCCAGGTGTTCTCCCTCAAAGCATTAACTACTATCTTGAAAATAGGTAGTACCATCTCATGGGGGAGGAGATATGGAGGAAAAAAATGGGGAAAGGAAGGAGAAGCCAGCTAGACTGAACTCTGAAACCATTACTCCCTGGCAGTCGGTTTTCTTTTCTTTTCTTTTTTTTTTTCTTGTTGGGGCTTGAACTCGGCCTGGGCCCTATTCCTGAACTCTTCAGTTCAAGGTGAGCACTCTACCACTTGAGCCACAGTGTCACTTCTGGTTTTGTGGTGGTTAATTGGAGATGAATCTCATGGACTTTCATGTATAGGCTGGCTTTGAACCATGATCCTCTCAGATCTCAGCCTCCAGAGTAGCTAGAATTACAAGCATGAGCCACAAGGGACCTGCTCAGTCAGTTTTCTTAGGGATGTAGACACACTGACAATAAAACTAATATGGCCCCTAAAGTTTACACTTTCTTAACTTTTTGCATTAAGAAAAGACAAATTTGTGTGTATGTGTTTTGGTGGTAACACCAGTTATTTTCAACCTAGGGCTCGTTGGAGCAGACCTATAGAAACAATACAGAAGACCATCTGCATATTATAAAATGTAATCTACATTCTAAACAATTGTTTTTAGGTGAACCCTCTTAAAACTTATACTTGGATTAAGAAAAAAAAATCCTTGTGGGGGAGGGGACAAGGTTCAAGTGGTAGAGTGCCTGCCTAGCAAGCTTGAAGTTCTGAGTACCACCAAAATACAAATAAAACTTGTCCAGCCAACTTCCTCACTTCTCCATACCCTGCATCAGAACTGAAGCTCCTCCTTTCTTCCAAAATTAGTTTTGTGACATAATTTTGTTTCCTGTACTTTACATTTTTCTCAAATGTACGTATCTCATGGTGGTTCTTTTATAAGTCAACTTGGCTATGGTACCCAGATTGTTCAAATATTATGTTTCTATGAGGGTTCCCTCCCCCCTTGTGCTTGGAATTGAACCACCAACTCTCTCCCCTTCCCTAGCTATGTCATTCCCCTCCCAACCCCACCAGTTTCACGAAGCTAGTTTTTAGATGGGATAAACACTTTAGTTTTTTAGAGGGATAAACACTTAAATCAATAGACTGGGCAGGAAGTCATACGGTGAGAGTCCTCATTCATTTAAAGCCTCATGATTGACCTGAAAGAAGTGGGATTTCTCCTATGAGAGAGGAATTCCTTTTTTTTTTTTTTTTTTTTTTTTTTTTTTTACCTTTTTTCTATTGTCCAGGCTGGCCTCAAACTTTTGATCCTCCTGCGCAGCCTCCTCCTTAATGGGTTACAGAGGCATGCCACAACATCCAATCTCCTGGGAATTTACAGCACAACTGGCTCATGGGCCAGTACTGGAGCTTGAACTCAGGGTCTCTCGTTGTCACTAAGCTTTTTCACTCAAGGCTGGCGCTTTACCATTTGATCCACACCTCCACTTCCAGCTTTGTGCTGGTTAATCGGAGGTAAGCGTCTCATGGACTTTTCTACCTGGTCCGGCTTCATAGCGTGATGCTCAGATCTCAGCCACCAGAGCAGCTAAGATTGCAGGCGTGAGTCACGCACGGGCAACCAGCCTCGGGCTCACACAAGGCCTATTAAAAAGACGATTACACCTAGGTCCGGAAGGGGGCGTGGCTAGACGGTCTTCGCCAGAGGGGATGGCGGGAACTCAGGCTGCCCGCGCAGAGGTAAACAGGGTGACTGCGCCTGCGTGCACCGCGCGGGTCACGTGGGCTCCGGGAGAGGAAGGCGCTGACGTCATACCCCGGGGACGTCCCGTCGCCTCCCAGGGGCGGGCTGCACGGCGAGGAGGGCGGCCGCTTTTTCCCTCAAGGGGCGGGATCGAGCCCGGGTGCCGGGTCCGGTCGGAAACGCCCCCTCGGTTCCCCTTAAAGTGTCTGGGGTGGCCGAGCCCAGGGCCTGCCACGCGTGGGGGTTCCTGGGTGGGCCATGGCCCGCTGTGAGGAGGGGGGCGCGTCCCCCACGGCACTTGTGGGGTCCCCTGGCGTTTGCGGCGAGGGGTTACAAAGGAAGGGGCCCCGGGAACGGCGCCGGCTGAAGGCGACGGAGTCGGAGCGGCTCGGCGGGGACCTGCTCAGGTAGGAGGCGGCGGGAGCCGGGCTGCAGCGGTGCCCGCGGCGCCCGCCGGGGCTCCCGCCTCCTCGGCCTCCCCATCCCTCCCCCCCTCCGGCGGCCGTGGGGCGCTCGCCTGCTCCCCCACGCCTCCGAGGGCGCCTTCGCGCGCCCTAAACAATCAGCCTGCAGCGTTTGGAAACCACGTACCGGCTTCGGAAGGAAAACAGTGGTTTAAAATAGTAGTTAGGTGCAGCACCAGTTGATGCTAAAGTAGTCTGAACACGGACGTGTTGCTTGGTTGTCTAGTCTGGGTGGAAGTTCTAAAACAGTTTTTGAGGATTGTTTTTTCTCTTTTTTGGGGGGGGGAGGGTGGGGGTCCGGTCGTGGGGCCTGAACTCTGGGCCTGGGCACTGTCCCTCAGCTCTTCAGCTCAAGGCTAGCACTCTACCACTTGAGCCACAGCGCCACTTCCGGCTTTTTTCTTTTTGCTTATGTGGTGCTGAGGAATTGAACCCAGGACCTCATGCATGCAAGGCAAGCGCTCTACCACTGAGCCACCTTCCCAGCCCCTCTCTTTTTTTTATTGTTAAGAAAAATAATAAAATTAGGAAAATTTGGAATGAGGAAAGGACCAACTACTAGAGCCTGAGGTCGCTCCTTTTAAACCCTCTGATCCCAAATGCTTGTGTGGAAATATTTTTGGCTGCACCCTGGCTACCTGGTATACTCTAGCTCCCATCATCTCTCAGCTCCCGCCAGACTCACGCAAGTGAAGGGTTGTATTGAAGTTAAACGTCTGTAAACCTCGTGAATATCCACCTCAGACTGTAAGAAATGCAGTTAAAGTAAAAAAAATCAACTGAGATTCCAAGACGACCTGGTTAATTTCCATTTCCAGCAAAATAGTGCAATCAGAATCACTTGGAACCTTGGAAGGCTTGTTAAATACAGGTGTACCGTATCCCAGCCTATAGTTCGGATTCAGTTGGTCTGGGATAAGGGCCAAGACTTTTCATGGCTATAGCAAGGTCCCAGGATTGCTGATGCCCTTGGCCACATCTTGACAGCTGTGTAGAATTCATTTAACTTTTAAGTTTTTATTAGCATAAATTCTGCAAGAGTTTCATGTGCTATTTAGATATATGTGTGTAATGTACTTTGAGCATTCATTTAAAAAAGCGTAATGTACTTTGAGCATTCATTTAAAAAAGCATTTTTTGTGGCTCAAATGGTGGATGGCCTGCTTAGCAATTACAAGGCCCTGGGTTCAAATTTTAATACGGAAACAAAAAAAGCATCTGCCGTCAGAAACTTTCCCACACTTAACAACCTCTTTAGTCATAGATAAAATCAAACTTAACAACAACAACAAAAAAGTTCTAGCTGGGAATGTGGCTTAGTGGTAGAGTGCTTGCCTAGCAAGCGTGTGTGAAGTCCTTGGTTGGATTGCTCAGTTACCACATAAACAGAGCCAGAGTGGTGCTATGGCTTATGTGGTAGAGCACTAACCATGAGCAAAAGAAGCTAAAGGACAGTGCCCAAGACTGGCCAAAAAAAAAAAGTCTTTTCATTTGGGCCTGTGTACCCAGGATGTCGCTTTATCTCCCTAATGGGAAGCTGTAAAAGATGGAAAAACTAAGACTGAAGTTGTTCCGTTTCTAGGATGACTCTCTTAAGGATGAGACACTCCCTTTCTTAAGTGGCTTTATTCTGCTGCCTTATTTGTGAGCTGTAAAATAGGATTTTAAAGAAGGTAACATACTTAATTTATAATAAGGAAAATGAGGTTGAAAGTATAGCTCATGAGTATTTTCTCCTCATCCTCGTAACTTTCTATTATAAGCAAATGAAAATAGATGTAGCAGTATTTTTTAAACAACTATAAAAAACACAACCACCTTTCTAGCTATTCTAAATTTCCAGGTGTAGCAGTATCATTGGTTTATTCCACAAATATTAATCAGCTATTACCTACCATGTATCTTGTCCTGAATATGGAGAGTAAGCCAAGGAGAAGAGATTTTACACAGGAGATTTGGAAGGACTTCATTTATTTTTGAGAAGATAAATTGTATTAGATTTTAGGTTACCTCAGAGCATGAGAAATGTTGAGGGGTGAGAAAAAGCAGGAATCAGTTTCAAGTTTAAAAATAAAAATAAGGGCTGGGAAGGGGGCTCAGTGGTAGAACGCTTGCCTTGCATGCCTGAGGCCCTGAGTTCGATTCCTCAGCACCATATAAGCAAAGAGAAAAATGCTGGAAGTGGCACTGTGGCTCAAGTGGTAGAGCGCTAGCCTACCACTTGACAGCCTACCACTTGGGACAGCACCCAAGCCCAGAGTTCAGGGCCCACGAACGGACCCCCCAACCAAAAAATAATAAATAAAATAAAATAAAAATTAAAAGCAAGATCTGAGCTTGCCAGTTACTGGGTGGCTCAGTCTAGGTTACACAGCTAAATCCTGTCTCTCAAACAACCTTGAAAATTACTAGGGATTTGACAAAACAATCACATCTCCTTGATAAATGGTTTGTTATTCAGGAAATTTTTAAAGAAAATAGACAAGAAAAGCAAATACCCTATTATCTACTAAGTACTGGGCTTGGAAAGATGCTTTATTTTCTCCTGCTGTCCCTGGGGAAAGCTATTTTATCCTTATCTAACAAATTGAGATTAGAGTAGCCTTGAATTAACTTTAAAGAATTTATAGGGACACAAAAGTTCCTGCCTGTAGTCTTAGCTCTAAGGCGCCGGAGGGAGGAGGAGATTTTCCTCTGGCAAAAATGAGACCTTATCTGAAAAATAAAAGCATTTTAAAAGGACTCTAGGAATAGTATCCTACCTTACAAGTGCAAGGCCCTGAAGTCAGTCCCAGCACTGCAAAAGATGGAACCAGAATAAGAACTTTAGCAATCTGACTCAATAAAGCATTAAAATGATTTGTTCCAGATCACATGGTCAGCATAGGAATCCAAGTCTACCTTCTCTATAGTCGCTGTACAAACTGATATTGTAGCTTTGTCTCTTCATTTCTGCTTCACTCCTCTCCCATTTCCTTTTATTTACTTATTTATTTATTTATTTATTTTGCTGGGCTTGAACTCATTGTCAGGGCACTGTGCCTGGGCTTTTTTGCCTCAAGGCTAGTGCTCTACCACTTGAGCCTTAGCTCCATTTCTGGCTTTTTAGGTTTTTACTTGGAGATAGATAAGAGTTTCTTAGAGCTGGGCGCCCTTGGCTCGTGCCTGTAATCCTAGCTACTCAAGAAGCTGAGATCTAAGGATCAAAGTATAAAGCCACCCTGGGCAGGAAAGGCCCTGAGACTCTTATCTCCAATAAACCACTCAGAAAAGTGGAAGTGGCACTGGAAGTGGTAGTGGCTAGCCTTGAGCTGAAGAGCTCAGGGACAGCGCCCAGGCCCAGAGTTCAAGTCCCATGACCGACAAAAAACAACAACAAAAAAAGAGTCTAATAGACTTTTCTGCCTGGGCTGATCCTCAGATCTCAGCCTCCTGAGTAGCTAGGATTATAGATATGAGCCACTAGCACCCAGCTCCATTTCTTTTCTTACTGCATCATAGATTTGCTTTGGCATGCTCTCAAAGTGCCAGGAGTCAGTCCCTGTTTATCAGACATCTCTACTGAGTTATCTTGCCATGGTAGCCAATGACTAACCTTGGAAGTTCCATCTGTCATCCATTTCAGATGTGGTTAGGGCAGAAGGGTATATGGTACAAACCAGAGCCATGTACAAACAAATTAATTTGGCTGCTTTATTTAAGAGAAGATTATTTGGGGCAGAGAGTCAAAGTGACAATACATGGATATACTTAAGACTAGCTGACTTCAGCCTTTCTCCATTGAAATGTATACTGGAAGCAATGGAGACAGCTTTTGTACTTTTAAAGGAGAGATTAACATGTTTGCATTCTGAATTTGAAAAAGAAATTGGAGACAGAAATCAGCTAGGAGACTTAACACTGGAAATGAGACAGTGAAACAGGTTGTTCATTGAAAATGGAGGAGGTAGGGAAAGTAGGCCCCCTCATCTCAGGACATTTGAAGGGAGGCGGGGCGGGGAATATAACAGACATCTAGCCAGGAGACAATTGAAAGTAGATTTATGAGTTGGAGAGTATGACTAACAGATAAAGACTAAAGGTTGGTGGTAACAGCATAAACATTTCCTTCTTTCCCTTCTACACCCAATCACTCCTTCCAGTTTTATTGCGTACTATATTTTAATTCCACACCTCCATCACCATTCATCATCTACCTCTGCTACATAGTTTTCTCATCTTCATTATCATTTTCTTCTTTAAAAACAAAACTTACTGTAAAGATGCTGTACAGAGGGGTTACAGTTACACAAGTAAGTAATGAGTACATTTCTTTTTGAACAGTGTTCCCCCCCCCCTCATTTCATCCTACTCCTTGTCCCCGAGCTCCCTCCACTCCAAGTTGTAAAGTTCATTTCCAACATAGTGTTTGTGAGTATCACTGTTGCATTAGTTCACCCTTTGTCTCACCTTTCTATGATCTCCTTCCCTTCCCCAAATCAGATAAACTTATATACAAGACAAAGGGTACAGAAATAAAAAAAATATAGTGACAACAGGGAATAAACCAAAGGCTGGAAAAAAGAACTGCAAACAGTACAATTAAAAAACAAAACAAAACCTCTTGCTTCCATTTCTAGGAGTTCATTTTGATAAGCATCATTTTATATGGTCATGTCCACATCACTATTGAGCCATTGTCATCTTCTGCTAAGAATATCCTAGATGAATTCTAGTTATTAGAAATGAGGGAAACTATGCAGCCTGTATCTTTGTGTCTGGCTTACTTACTATAATTTTTTTCATCTTTCCTTTTTCTTGCTGATGGAAATATAGAATTTCATTGTGTGAATGTACAACATTTTCTTGATCCATTCATGTACTGAGGGGCATCTGCTGCAGTGAACATGGTTGTCCTGGTAGCTTTAGTGTGGGCTTGTTTGTGGTTATTTGGGTAAATGTCCAGGATCATAGGCTAGATCATAGAGAAGGTCTATATTTAGTCTTTTGAGGAACCTCCATACTGCTTTCCAAAGTGGTTTAACAAGTTTATATTCCCACCAGCAGTGTAGTAATGTTCCCTTTTGGCCACTTCCCACCAGCATCTGTTACTATTAGTTTTCTTGATAATAGCCATTCTAGCTGTAGGGAATCTCAATGTGGTTTTGATTTGCATTCTTTTTTTTTGGGGGGGGGGGGGGAGTCCGGTCGTGGGGCCTGAACTCTGGGCCTGGGCTCTGTCCTTCAGCTCTTCAGCTCAAGGCTAGTGCTCTACCACTTGAGCCACAGCACCACTTCTGGCTTTTTTTCTTTTTGCTTATGTGGTGCTGAGGAATCAAACCCAGGGCCTCAAGCATGCAAGGCAAGCGCTCTACCACTGAGCCACCTTCCCAGCCCATGATTTGCATTTCTTTTATGGCCAGAGATGTTGAACATCTCCTCATGTGTCTATTGGCCATTCTTATTTCTTCAGAGCACACTCTCTTTTAAGTCTTTAGCCCATTTAATAATAGGGTTATTGTTTCTTTGAGGATTTGTTTTGGGGGGACTTAATTTTTTGAGTTCTAAGTATGTTTTAGATATGAGGCTCTTGTCTGATTGATGTATAGCTAGTAGATCTCCCATTCTCTGGCCTTTCTGTTTATCCTGCTAGCTATGTCCTTTGCCATTCAGAAACTCTGCAGTTTAATGCAATCCCATTTCTGTTCCTGCTGCTTAGTACAGTAAATGTTTAGTGATAACTGGGTTTTACCATAAGCTGGGTTTATGCTTTAGATAGGTTATGCCATGATTTGAATATTTATCCCCTCCAAAATCCACGCTGAAATTGAGCTGCCATTGTTAGTGATTTTAAGTTGAAGGACCTTTGAATAGTGATCAGGACATGAGTGAATTTGGTGTTTTTATTAAAGTCTGTAGTTGAATGTGCACAGCTAAGGCAGGACGATCAAGAGTTCATGGCCAGCCTGGGCTACATAGAAAGACTCTGTCTCAAAGCAAAAACAGTATAGTCTCCTCTTGTTCTCCCTTTCCCTTTTGTCTTCTGTCATGCAGTGATGTAGCAAGGAGGCCCTTGTCAAGTACCAGCACCTTGAGACTGCTCTTCTAGTCTCTAGAGCTATGAGCCAACAAGTTCCTGTTCATTATAACTATCTACTATGCTGTTCCGTTCTAACAGCACAAGATGGACTAAGACAGGCTAATAAAGTATTTGACAGAGCTGGAGAGAACATGGGCATTGACAATAATGAGACTTTAGTCTGCCCTTGTAGACTTTAGGTGAGCCTTTAATGTTTAAACCAGTCTGAGTCAGATAGTTGTTGGTATTTGTGAAAGATACAAGACATTGTCACACATATTATAATAAAGATTATATTTTTCACACCAACAGTTTTTTTTTATACATGTTAGCTTTTATTTCATTTAGCAAATACTCTAGTATGAACTGGATTCCCTGGTGAGAGTTGTTGGCTAACATCTGCAGTGCTTCCTTTTCATTTGAGGAGGGGTAGGGAGTAAGGGTAGGGAAGCGGGGAGGAACAACTTGAGTGTACAATTTGAATTTTCAATTGAAATATAAGAGAACATACTTCTGTATAATTTTAAAGTTTCCTATGAAAATAATTTGCTGATGAAAATATTGACCAAAAAAATAGAAATATTGACCAAACTGTTTGCTCATTGTTTCCAAGATTTTGAAAGTGTTTGTACTCTGATGTATTTTTTTGTTGTTGTTCAGCATAAAGTTGGATCATTCAACAAGCAGATACTGAATGCTTGCTGTATATTGAAGATCCACAGTTTTTGGCCTTCAGTTCATTGTCTAGTGGGGGAAAGACAACATAGAAATAATAATGATGCAACAGCAGATGTTCTGTAATAGAGGCATGTACTGAGTGTAATGGGATTAGAAGAAGGAACCATTAGTTTGGTCTTCAGGGAGTGTGAGTGTCATTGGCAACTCTCCAAGCTCTCATAGTAATGGATATCTTTACCCATTACTTGCACTTCCTATGGTGTACTGGTGTGAGTGCCAATTATATCTTGCAATACAGAAGTCCTCTGAGAATATATTCCTTGATGATACTGATGGCATTGCTATAGTGATGATATTGCCATAGTGATACAAATTATTAGTATTTAGAGAGTACAAATACATAGTTACTTCAGAGTGTCAAAGATTATAGTATGAAAGTTTCTATTATGAGGTTGATTTCTGTTCTTCCATCACAGGGGAAATCAGTCAGTGATATTTACCATAACGGTGTCTGACTACTAGCAGAGGGATTTGAATAGGTTCACCCCTAAATCCATCATTTTAAATAATAGATTAGAACATGATTAATTCTATTTGGTGGGAATGGAAAAGGATTTAAATGTCACATTCTTGACATCCAAGCCTGCATTTCAGACTTGGTAATTAACGGAACAAAGTGAACCAGTTTCTAATCTGAATTGTCTATTGTTATGTCTGGTTTGTTTTTTGTTGACCGCTCACTTTTTTTTGCTTCAGTTTTAGAATTTTTAAAAATTATATGTCAGAAATGATGTTAATTTTGTGCTCTGTGTAACAAATGTATATTTTAGTACAGTGTTGTCACCTATGGAATTACCACAGTGAAACTGCGTATTATTAATGTTTGCTAATAAAAAGTAAGAAAGGGGTATATATTAAAGGAAAATCAACCTAAGTAGCAGAAAGTAAATTGTAGTACTAGAATGAATTATTAAGAAAACTATATTTTGAAGGAAGTCTACTTGTTTAGTGAAATTATCTTTGCAATATAAAGTTTAAAAAATTATGATGAAATGATTAATACTGATCAAATGCATTATACTCACAAATTGACATGTTGAATTAAAACCCTTTTATACAACTATTTAAAGATAATGAAAATAATAAAAAAAATTTAGATTCTAAGACAGTGTTAAGCAGTATTCTTTGGGATGAACCCAGAACAAATCTTGCTTTCTATTTTTGTTTCCTCTGTATTTTTAAGAGTAAATGTTATTTTAAACCTGTTTTTATAAAAGAATAAATATTACATATTTTAGCAACACTAATTAAACTGTTATTCCTTACAGGCTTTTAAAGGAAGAAATTCATACAGATGTTACTTTCTCTATAGATGGCACTTTGTTCAAAGTACATAAAGCAATCCTTTTAGCAAGAGTTTCTGACTTCTATTTTCATATTATTGGAAAGTCATCAAATAGTTTAGCGAATCATGGGCCTTTTCCTGTGAAAAATGTTGAAGCTTCAGAATTTAGAAAATTTTTACAGTAAGTGCTTTCTTTTTTCTTCTTATATTTAATGTGGGGTTGTTTAAAAAATATGTGTATGTCTATTTAATCTGTTTTACAACCTAATAGGAACTATTTATTTAAGTTTTAGACCACCTTAGTAATTTGTGAAGTCTAAGTAAAATAGTAGAGGCTTAGTATTGGACTGATCTGCTGAGTGTGATGGTGCATACCTGCAATCCAGGAACACAGAAGGCTAAGGCAGAAAGAGAGTTTGAGGCCAACCTGTTATATTGCGATATACTAGCTCAAAAAAAGAAGAAGAAGAAGACTAATTTGAGGGGAGAATGTAGCGCAGAGGTCAAGCCTTGGGTACAGTCCTCAAGACAAGATTTTTTTTTTTTTAATCTTGAGAAAGAGGGATGGGCAAGGAAGAAAGAAAATGAATGATGTTTTCTCTGGTAATTGTTTTTTGTGGGAACAGGACTTCATGCTAGGTAAATGCTCTACCACTTAGCTACATTCCTAGCCCTGTGGTAATTTAAATGATGATTAGTATTGACATTTTGGGTTAAATAATTTCTTTTGCTGTAGTATTGTATATTTTATGGTGTTTAGTTGTGACTACTAAAATGTCTTCAGACAGTGCCAGATTTCTTCTGGAAGGACATGTCCTCTGTTGAAAAACATTGCTGCATATTGACTTCTGTGTTAGTGATATTCAAAGCTTACCACAAGTAGGGAAACATTTCTGCCAAGGACCTCTTGAATATCACATCATTATGGAACATACAAAATTATCAATAAAGGTAGATAGGATACAGGCAACCAGTGTAAAGCATATTTCATATCATATACCCTTTGGTACATAAGTGGGCTGGGAAGGTGGTTCAGTGGTAGAGTGCTTGCCTCACATGCATGAGGCCCTGAGTTCAATTTCTCAGCACCACATAAACAGAAGAAGCCAGAAGTGGTGGTGTGGCTCAAGTGGTAGAGCGCTAGCCTTGAGCTGAAGAGCTAAGGGACAGCCCCCAGGCCCAGAGTTCAGGCCCCACGACTGACCAAAAAAAAAGAAAAAAAGGCTTATAGCCCCATGGATTGATCTTTTGCACCCCTGTTTAGATACATTATGCATGTAAAGTATGAGGTCATAACTGGTTTTATTCCAATGATTTATATCTTAGTCCATGTGGGCTGCTATAATAAAATATCTTAGATTGGATAACTTAAAACAGCAACAATTTATCACCATGGTTCTGGAGGCTGAGTACTCCTGGTTAAAGATGCCAGCGGATTTGGTGTCAGATGAGGACTAGTTCCTCTAGGTGGTACCTTCTATGTCCTCACACAGCAGAAGTGGTGAACAAACCCCCTTGGATGTCCTTTTAAAGGGCCCTGCCATTATGATCTAATCTTCCAAATGTCACACCTTTTAATACCACCACATTGGAGATAAGTTTTGACACAGAATGACATTCAGTCGTTAAGTCAGAAATTTTTGAAAATGGATCATCAGTTGAATATTTCAGTAATTTTGGAGTCTGGTGTTTTATGAATTTACAAACTTACCAGCTAAATAATAGGAAAATCTAATTCTGTACTTCATTTGTTGAATGATATCTGATTTATACCTATCCACATTTGTTCATTCATAGTTGATGGCCATTTAAGTTTTTCCTATTTTTTTGGCTATTATGAATAATGCTTCTGTGAACATTCATGTGCAGTTTTTTTGTTTTATTTTTTTCCCTACAATGGTAGGGAAGGAATGCAGGGTTCTGCATTAGTGAGGCAAGCGCTCTGCTCCTGAGCTACATTCCCAGTACTTACAAGTTCTTGCGTGAATCTATGTTTTCAGTTCTCTTGGGTAAATATATAGGAGTGAAATTGCTGGGTTATATGTTAGCTAATGTTTCACCTTTGTGAGGGACAACCAGATGCTTCTAAAATGGCCATTTTTACATTCACATTAGCAATGTACAAGATTTTGGTTTCTCCATAGCCTTAGCACCACTTGTGCAATGTTCTGTCTTTAATTTTAGCTGCCCTAGGGGACTACACTAGTATCTCATTGAACTTTTCATTTCTATTTCCATGATAACTAATGATGTTGAGTATATTTTCCTGCATTTATTTTCCATTTTTGTATCTTCTTTTGAGAACTATCAATGAGTTCCAAATATCAGTTTTAAACTGTATAGTGGAGTGGTTGTAAGAGCAGGATTTTTAGTCAAGGCATGTCTACCATTTCTGTATGTATGTACTGACTTGTACTAATCACTGATCATTAACTCCATCACCTGAAAACATGGCCCAGTAGCCTGGAATATAGTAAACAATGAACAAATGTTATTCATAGTAGTTTGCACTATGAAATTATACATTCCTGAAGTTGTTGAGTTTTAGGTGTTGAGCTTAACAGAAGATCCTGAGAATAAGTCAAAATTTTATGCATTAGAGAGAGATATTATATCAATATTATCCTTTATTAGTCATCATAAGAAGTAACAGGGAAGGGGCTGGGAAGGTGGCTCAGTGGTAGAGCGCTTGTCTGGCATGCATGAGGCCCTGGGTTCGATTCCTCAGCTCCACATAAGCAAAAAGTAAAAAGCTGGAAGTGGCGCTGTGGTTCAAGTGGTAGAGCTCTAGGCTTGAGCTGAAGAGCTGAGGGACAGCGCCCAGGCCCAGAGTTCAGGCCCCACAATGGACCCAAAAAATAAAATAAAGAAGTAACAGGGAAGAAAAGATTGAATTAGAGGTAGTGTGGGAGAAGCCCTGGACTTGGCAGCAAGACAGCAAACCGCCTTCTGCCTCTGCATTATCATGTTTTGTTTTTTTTCAGCCTCTTTTTTCTTATCTAAAATAAGAAGTTAGAATAACTGGTTTTGTGCTTCGTAGCATTTTCACATTGCACTGTCATAAGCATTTAATCACATTCTGTTTGTGTATTAGACTAGTTATCTATGTCTATGGTTGCATAAGCTCCTTGAGATTAGGTTGCTTGTCTCATTGATGTCTATACCACAAATGATATTTCATCCATTGGCTTCCACATTGAAAGTACATGTGTTGGACTTTCCTTTTTCTTTAGCTGATTACTTTGAAATTTGTCTTATGTTAAGACAAAGCATAAAGAGGATGGAAAACAGTGCTTAAAGGGTTTTAGTAAAAATGTTTATAAAATAGATTTTGCATATTTGCTGTATGAAATTCAGTCCTTTGTAAGTCTCTTCATTTTTCATTCTTTCTCTTTAAATAATTAGTAAAAATGTAAACTATTGCTACTTTTTGTTGTGTTCTTGATTATAAAATGATTTTTTTGAAATGTTTTATATTCAGTGACCAGTTATAGCTCAAGTGAATGGAAAGTAGTGTTTACTTTATGACTTTGTGATTAAAATCCAATGAGGATCATAAAAATCTTTGACTTCCCAAGAAGAAATACACTGTTATTGTTTTGAAAAGATGTATATGTATGAAAGAGAAAGAAAAGAGGGAGGACTTGGAAATTTTCAATTTAACATCAATAACTGGGAGGTATAAGAATAAACCATCAATCAATAAACCGTCAAGCTACAAAATAGCTTTCTTAGGTGTTATCTATTTTTTTTCCACTATAGCCTTTATATTTCTAGGCCTGGAAATAAATTTAGACTCAGTGCCTCATGCTTGCCAGGCCATTTGACCAATGCCTCAAGCCATTTTTTGCTTTATTTTTTTCTGGTAGGGTCTTTTATTTTCCTTAGGGCTAGCCATATACCTTCCATACAACTGGATGTACTACTGTGCAAAACTGTGGGAGGTTTTTTGTTACTAATTTACTCTCTTTAAGGTCTATTCATATCTGTTTCTTCCTTAGTCTTGATGATTTCTTCCTTAGGCTTGATAATTGTGTCTTTCTGGGTTTGTCTAGTTAAGTTAGATACTGTTTTAGTATCAATATCCCTTTTTAACATTAAAAATTTTATTGACTGTTTTTAAACTTTTTATTATTGCGAATTGAACTTTCTATAGTCCATACTAAATGGTTTTAAAAAGGTTATGTTTTATGTATGTATACATGTATGTAATTGTATATGTTTTGTATAAAATAGATACAGGTTGTATATGAAAGCAGCACATTGGAGAAATTGACCTTCTATTTAAAAATCACTTATTATTTTATATTTTGTCTTTTAGGATTATATATTCATCAAACAGAAACATAAAAAACTATGAAGAGGAAATGATTAGAAAAATGATAGTGGAAAGTGATGTGCCTCAAATGAAACTTGACTCTAATTTTCAAAAGTATAAAAATTCATCTGAATATTCTCTTGAGAAGCATGAAATTCTAGAGGATGTCACTGATAGAGATGACAACTTAATTTCCAATGGTGAGGTATTTTTTGTTGAATTTTTATAAACTTTATAACCATGGAAAAAAATATATCCGGACATAGAGAAAAGAATTCTTAAAAAGCTGCTATACCTTTATTTTAATCTAAGTAGCTATATAAAGCCATTAAAAAAAAATAGAGAGAAAGGAAAATACTAGTGTGGTCAACTCCCATTTTTCCCCAATTGAAAAACTAGAATGGGATTATTATAAATATTATTAATTACTATGAATAAATCTACATGTAATTCACAATTCTCTTTTACCTAAAAGAACTTCTACCTAGCCGGGCGCTGGTGGCTCACGCCTGTAATCCTAGCTACTCAGGAGGCTGAGATCTGAGGATCACAGTTCAAAGCCAGCCCGGGCAGGAGAGACCTTGAGACTCCTATCTCCAATAAACCACCAGAAAACCGGAAGTGGCGCTGTAGCTCAAGTGGTAGAGTGCTCGCCTTGAGCTGAAGAGCTGAGGGACAGCGCCCAGGCCCAGAGTTCAAGCCCACGACCGACAAAAAAAAAAAAAAAAAAAAAAGATCTATTCTATACCAATAAAGATATGTTAGTCAGTTATAGTCAGCTAAATATAATATGTACATTCTTTAAAATGTATGTATTCCAAAAATGTACTAACAAAAAATTGCTGTTGGGCTGGGAAGGTGGCTAAGTGGTAGAGCGCTTGCCTTGCATGCCTGAGGCCCTGGGTTCGATTTCTCAGCACCACATAAGCAAAAAGAAAAAAGCCGGAAGTGGTGCTGTGGCTCAAGTGGTAGAGTGCTAGCCTTGAGCTGAAGAGCTGAGGGATAGCTCCCAGGCCCAGAGTTCAGCCCCACGACCGGACCCCCCCACCCAAAAAAAAAAAAAAAAGATAATAACCTAAGCAAAATGGTAGTCTAGTATTACCATATAACTATGTTATATGGTTAAGAAATACACAAATATTTGAAGACAATAATTGAGGACATTGCCCATATAATTGTAACTCCTCTATACAGTATTTTCACAATAAAAAAATAATTGAGGACACTGCAAAAGACTTTTAAATTTGCTTATAAAAGTAGTTATGACTTGGTAGAAACAGGGATGGATGCACATGCGGGTGTGTATGTGTGTGTTATGTGTGTGTGTGTGTTCTGGCAGGAAACCTGTGTTCTCTGGACCATATATTAGCCATAGAGCATCTTAGTACCAGTCTCTACCATCAAACTGCTTATGTTCTGGCAGTGTATCACAGGAGTGGAATATTAGAATTAGGAAACACCAAAATTTTATAGGCTATAATCAGATCTCTGTGTCATCTTTTCCAGAAAGGAGCGGGGGAGGAAGAAAGGAGAGAGGGAGGGAGGGAAACACCAACCTTAATTTTGGAAGTCCCTGAGAAGCTTTATCTCCAATTATCCACCAGAAAATTGGAAATGGAGCTGTGGCTCAAAGTGGTAAAGGGCAGAAAAACTCCATGACCAACAAAATATAAAAATAACTAAATATTCTTAAGGACTTCATTTTCTTTAATCTGCCATTTTAAACTTTGCCATTTTGTTTATTTTTTATGTTTTGGTAGTGCTGGTGTTTGAACTCAAGACTCATGATTGTTAGGCTAGCACTCTGTCACTTGAATCACACTTCCAGCCACACATTTTTTTCTGGTTATTTTGGAGATAGGGTCTCTTGGGTTTTTCTGCTTGGGATGGCCTTGAACCATAGTCCTCTAGATCTCCGCTTCCTGAGTAGTTAGGAATATAGACATGAGCTACAGGTGCCTGGCTCAGAACTTTGCCATTTTGCTTAGAATTTAAAACTAAGTAGTTTCCAAACCCTAGTTATGCCACCCTCCATCTGTGTTATATAGAAAAGCATTAATTACAAGTCTGTTTATGTCATTCATGTCATTCCTCAAGGTGTCCTATAGCCTAAGTTAGTTTTTTTGTTCTTTGCATTTCTTTTTTTTGTACAATTTTTATTGTAAAAATACTTTACAGAGCGGTTACAGTTACATGAGCAAAGTAATGAGTACATTTCCTACTGAGCATTGTTGCCTCCTCCTTTATTTTGCCCCTACCTTCCCTCCCACCTCCACAACTACCCCTTCTCCCCCATAGCCTAAGTTTAAATCACTTTGCTGCCTCCTCATTCTAAAGCCCCCTCAAACCTCTTCTTCTTCTTTTTTTTTTTTTTTTTGTCAGTCTTGGGGCCTGAACTCTAGACCTGTGTACTGTCCTTCAGCTCTTTAGCTGAAGGCTAGCACTCTACCACTTGAGCCACAGCGCCCCTTCCAGCTTTTTCTGCTTATGTGGTGCTGAGGAATCGAAACCAGGGCCTCATGCGTGCAAGACAAGCACTCTACCACTGAGCCAATTTCCCAGCCCCTCAAACCTCTGAAGTTATACTCTTACTGAATTATTTGGTGTTTCCATTCAAGAAATCTGTCTGTTTCCTCTGTGTCATTGCACTTGCTACTTAGTCCTGGAACGCCATTCTAGTGCTTACACTTTTAATTATCTACTCTGTGCTAGCATTAAAGATATAAGAATGAATGGTGTTCCTTCTGCAAACCACTTGAAGATATAGTCAGGTGGGTAATGTGCAACTTGTTAAAAGGACATAAGTAGGATGCTAAGGGTTCTCGAGAAAGCTACATGGAGAATAGCTTTATAATTGAATCCCAAAGAAAAATCAGGTTAACTATGCAAAAACACTTCAAGAGAGGAGTGTCCCAGGCAAAATAAACATGATTATATGCCTGGAAGCATAGGGAACCAGACATACAGCCTAGAAAATCAGAAATGGTTTGTTGTAGGATTAGGGTACATTAGATGACAGGAATGGAAGCAGTAAGAAGTGAAATGAGTCTAGAAACATAAGCAGAAGCCACATTATGAAGTCTTTTTTTTTTTAATTAATTTTATTTGTGAACATACTGTACAGAGGAGTTACAATTACATGGGCAGGATAATGTGTACATTTCTTACCAAGCATTGCAGCCTCCTCCTTTGTTTACCCTTCACATCCCTTCCCAGCCTCCCCCCTCCCCCCCAATCCCAATCCTTCTCCTTCCCCCCTTTCCCCCCCCACACACACATTATGAAGTCTTATAGGAAGTATGGCCTTTTTTTCCAGTGCGGGACATTTCTGAGAGAAAAAGTTTTTAATAATAACTTACCCCATCTGTGGATTACTTATACCTAGTACAATTCAAAGGCTATATTAGTTGGTTTTATACTGCATTGTCTAGGGAATACTGACAGGAAAAAATCTAAACATGTTCAATACAGATGCAACCATCTCAGGCCTACTCAAGAAGTAGCCAAATAGAAGGCAGATATACTACAAAGTATGAGGCAAGGTACATAAAGCTGCTTTGACTTCTTAAGTTCTCTACCTTTGCAGCTTACTATGTTCAGTGACCTGGCAGAACCCTAAATACCTGTTCATGAGTTTTGATAACTCAGACTGTGAATATAACTCAGTGGTAGAGTACTTCTGTAGCAAGCAAGCACTCTAACATCTAATAAAAACAAAACAAGTTGGGCACCCATGGTTCATGCCTATAATCCTAGCTACTCAGGCAGCTGAGAGCTGAGGATCATGGTTCAAAGCCAGCTCCAGCAAGAAAGTCCATCAGACTCTTATCTCCAATAAATGACTCAGAAAACCAGAAGTGGCACTGTGCCTCAAGTGTAGAGCGCTAGCCTTTAGTTGAAGAGCTGAGGGAGAGCGCCCAGGCCCAGAGTTCAAGCCACACAACCAACAATAATAATAATAACAACAACAACAAAAACAATTTACATGTTGTTTGGTTTTTAATCTCATTCTCTAGCTCCACCCCTGCCCAGAAGTTGGGGTATTGGTTGCCTTTCTAGAGACTTTTCCTGTATTGAAGGTTATCTAGGGGACCCACAATAATTCACTTCACTGGCATAAACATAGGTGTGGTCAAAGGGCTTATTTATGAATGACAAAAGACACTCCTTTGGCCGGGTGCTGGTGGCTCACACCTGTAATCCTAGCTAATCAGGAGGCTGAGATCTGAGAATCACGGTTCAGGGCTGAGCCAGCTCGGGCAGGAAAGTCCATGAAGCTCCAATCTCCAATAAACCACCAGAAAACTGGAAGTGGCACTATCACTCAAGTGGTAGAGCGCTCGCCTTGAGCTGAAGAGCTGAGGGACAGCGCTCAGGCCTAGAGTTCAAGCCCCACGACCAACAAAAAAAAAGAAGACACTCCTTTGACTGCAGGAGTGAAATTCCAAGGATTTTAGGTGCCTATGCAATGAACCTGGGACCAAGACCAAATGTATGTATTAAGCCATATACTCAAATTCAGTAGACTATTTGAATATGTTAATGAGAGGTGTCATACTTTACATATTACAATCTAACCAATTAGTTTTAATTTTTAAATTTCTAATATTTTCATTTCTCCCAATAAATTATATACTTCAGCTGGGTGCTGGTGGCTCACACCTGTAATCCTAGCTACTTAGGAGGCTGATATCCGAGAATCACGGTTCAAAGCTGGCCCAGGCAGGAAAGTCCATGAGACTCTTATCTCCAATAAGCCACTAGAAAACCAGAAGTGGCTTAAATGGTAGAGCACTTGCCTTGAGCTGAAGAGCTGAGGGATAGCGCCCAAGCCCAGACAAGAGTTCAAGCCCCACGACCGACCAAAAAAAAATCATATACTTTAAATCTTCTAGGAATTCTAGAGGAAATAGAATCTCTACCTTCATTCTTCTAATTCTGGTTGAGGTTTTATATTTTTCCTTAAATTTTTTATATATGATATATTTATTCAGCCAATAAATACTTCTTTGTATCTACTGTATCAGGCACTGTTGTAGATCTGGGGAATGCATCAATGACTAAAATGGATTTCCAGTCCTATTGGACCTTACATTCTGGTTAGAAAAGATAGAGTGGGGTGGAAAAATAAACAATTAACATTGTGAAGAAGTTAGAAGATGGGCACATTTAAAAATATCAGTATGATAGAGGAAGGATTAGGAAGGGTAGTGAGGGAGGGATAATTTTAGATAGGGCTGTCAGACTTGGCTTTATTGAAAAAATGATGGCTAAAAAAATTCTAAGAGGTAGGGAGCTAGCCATTTGGATGTCTTGGAGAAGTGTTCAAGACAGAAGAAATGTCAGTACAAAGAACCTACAATAAAAGCATACCTGTCGTGTTGGTGAAAGACAAGAGCTCAATATAGATCTGAGCAAAGTAGTAGACATTCAAGTCAGAGAGGCAGTGAGCCAGAGTTTCTAGGGCCTTGTAAGACAATGCCAAAATTGCTGATTTTCACTCTAAAAGAAATGGATTAGAACCATAAGAATGCTCTCAAATGAGATAGACCAGGATCTGAATTACATCTAAAAAAGTATCTGGATATTGTTTTGAAATAAATTGTATGGGTCCAGAATGGGATGCCTCTTAGGAAGTTATTGTAGGAATCCAGGTGAGAATTGGTTGTAGCTTGGACTAGGTTATAACAGTAGAGATGTTGAGTAGTGATTGGATTCTGGATCTCTTTGGAAGATAGAGGTAATATTGGCATTGTAGTTTATATTCTAGGCTTATAATTTGGTTAATGGGAGCCTTGTCAAGTATGCCAAATAAAGTTTCTGAACTAGTGTTGTTAAAAGGAAATCTTTAGACAAAGCAAATTTAATGTGAGTTGAATTGAGTTTAATTGAACAAGGAACAATTAATCAGGCAGAATTTAGAACTAGAAAAATCCCAGAGAGCTCTACCCTACAACCTGAGCACTGAATATTTATAGAAATATATATATATAAAGAATGGAAATAGTATGATAGGTTACAGGTAGGTCTTAGCCTTATTTGGACATAGTATGGTCAGTTGTCTGAGTGTGTTAAATTTGTCTGCTTGTGATTAGTTGAGATATGGTTATGTGTTATCAAAAATATATAATGCTAAGTTATGTTGTGGCATGTTTCTTAGTAAACTAGGTTGTAGTTCACTGTGTCAAACTTAATTTAGTAAAAAAGAGAAAGAAGAAAGAGAAAGAGGAAAAGACTAGGAACGCACAATCTCCTTTAAGGGCATACTCCTTATGCCTTAAGGACCTCCTGCTTGGCTCCTAAGGGTCCATAGCACCTCTAGTATCACCACTCCTGAGACTAAGCCTTTAATGCATGGACAGTCAACATCCAAACTGTAGCATAGGGAAAGGGAAGAAATTAAATATTGGAAAGAATATGAAAATTAGAAAATTTTCTGATTTTCTAATTCATATGTTCATGAAGTAAATTCATTTTGATATATAATTTTGTTTAAATGTGTGTAAAGGTTTATCAATATTTAAATATTTCAAAGAAAAAATATAGATGATTTAAATTTTTGTTTTATTTTGAATTTACCACTTAAATATTTCACCTAATTGAGATGACTATGTAAAAACTTCTTTGAGGGAGGGAAGGATAGTAGGAAAAAAAACAAACAAGGGAGTACACAATATTCTACAAGAAATGTACTCATTACCTTACTCATGTAACTGTAACCCCCCCGTACAGCATCTTTACAATAAAATAAAAATTTTTTAAAAAGTAACAAAAAACACTTCTTGCTAATATTAGTGAACAAAATTTGGGGGCATTTATAATATAAAACTTTTGAGTCTTTATTTTTCTCTTTTGAAGATAATTATGACTTGGAACCAGCATCCGAATTAGGAGAAGATTTATTGAAGCTTTATGTGAAACATTATTGTCCAGATATTGATATTTATGTTGATGGGAAACGTTTTAAAGCTCACAGGTAAATAGAGACGTGATTGATTTGTGTTGGTTGTGACATTGGAGTATAGAAGAGGTGCTGTACTGATTCTTTAGATTTCTCTGATTAGGGAAGAGGTTGGGCAGCAGACTGCTTGCAGGCTCATCCATGCAAATACACACACATGGGCATGTTTCAGGCAGAGCAGATCTACTCTCCTCTAGTTCTTGCATAGAGCATGAACCTAAGATTTCATTACAAGAAAATGTTCAGTTGACTAAAATAAGTTTAAAGGCAATCACAGAAAATGTAAACACAGTTCTAAATTTTTTTTTTTTTGGTCAGTCATGTGGCTTGAACTCTGGGCCTGGGTACTGTACCCCAGTTCTTCAGCTCAAGGCACGTGTTCTACCACTTGAGCCACAGCACCACTTCCAGTTTTCTGGTGGTTTATTGGAGATAAGAGTCTCATGGACTTTTCCTGCCCGGGCCAGCTTTGAACTGGGATCCTCAGATCTCAGCCTCCTGAGTAGCTAGTATTACAGGCATGAGCCACCGGTGCCTGGCCACAGTTCTAAATTTTACAGACATTATAATATTGAGAATGATTATTTCTTCATGAATGAGATGTACTTTTTCTAAATTTATTTTGGCTCAAATTCTAGGATTTTAAATAGAGGATATTCTTGAATAGCATTGATTAGGAGGTTTAATGTTTTGTACTTTTTTTTTTTCAGTCATTGTTTTGCTTTAGAATTGGGTTGCTTTGGTATTCCAGGCTTTTAGATTTCAAATTAAAGCCTGCTTCTTATTTTGATCAGGCTTTTTTGAGTGTAATAGCTAAAATCTGCTTCAAGCTGATAAAAGGTATGTTTTTAAGATTTTTATGGATTTTTAATTTTATTTTTATTAGTATTATAGACATATAAAGGAGATTTCATTGTAATATTTTGCCTTTTTTTTTTCCGGTCATAGGGCTTGAACTCTAGGCTTGGGCGCTGTCCCTGAGCTCTTTAGATCAAGTCTCTACCACATGAGCCATAGTGCCACTTCTGGACTTTTCTGTTTATGTAGTGCTGAGGAATCCAACCCAGGGCTTCATGCATGCCAGTCAAGCACTCTACCACTGAGCCACCTTCCCAGATCATTGTAATATTTTGACACATGTATACAATGTATCCCTATCAACCATACCCCCTCTATCATTCCCTTGATTTCACTCCTCCTTTCTTAAAACAATTTCAAAAGTTTCCTTGTTCTCATTCCAGACATTGCAAATAAACTACTTGGACTATATTTATCCTCATTTACCGTTTTGGTTAGCTCTCCCCCTCTTGCTGGTATCTATCCCTGGAGGAAATTTTGTGTGTATATGCCAGTGCTGGGGCTTGAACTCATGGCCTGGGAACTGTTCCTGAGCTTTTATCCTCAAAGCTAGTGCTCTACCACCTGAGTTACAGCTCCACTTTTGGCTTTTTTGTGATTAACTGGAGATAAGAATCTCACAGACATTCCTGCTGAGGCTGGCTTTAAACCAAAATCCTCAGATCTCAGCCTTTTGAGTAGCTAGGATTACAGAGGTGAACTGGTAGCACTCAGCTGTAGGAAAATTTTTATTTAATAAAGTGTTTAAGAAATACAAGCAAGGTGCCGGTGGCTCATGCCTATAATCCTAGCTACTTAGGAGGTTGAGATCTGAGGATCGTGGTTCATAGTCAGCCCGGGAAGAAAAGTCCATGATACTCTTATCTCCAATAAACCACTAGAAAACCGGAAGTGGTGCTGTGGCTCAAGCAGTAGAGCACTCACCTTGAGCTAAAGAGCTGAGGGACAGCACCCAGGCCCAGAGTTCAAGCCCCATGACCAACAGAAAAAAAGAAAAAGAAATACAGATCATCTGTTGGAACTCAAAGGAAAAAAGTACAGCTGAGCCTCACTACAGACTAAAATCAGAACCAGAAATCTGAGGAACAGAGAGTTCTTTCTAATGTTTATTTTTATTTTTTTTGGGGGGGGGTTTCCAGTCATGGGGCCTGAACTCTGGGCCTGGGAGCTGTCCCTCAGCTCTTCAGCTCAAGACTACCACTCTACCACTTGAGCCACAGCGCCACTTCCGGCTTTTTTCTTTTTGCTTATGTGGTGCTGAGAAATCAAACCCAGGGCCTCATGCATGCAAGGCAAGCGCTCTACCACTGACCCACCTTCCCAGCCCCTCTTCTGTTTATTTTGAATATGAATGCTGATAAGAATTTATTCTGGAATTCCTGAACCAGACTTTTCACTGGCAAGAAGCAGTTTTCTAAGCTCAAGGATCCATAGCTCTTAATAAGTTAGCACAATTTACAAATTCCAAGAATCTTCCAAGCTTAGAAATAGTACTAGTTTTGCCAATTAATTAACAGCAGTACATTGATGAACTCTAGAATTGCTAGTTTGAACCAAACTACTATTCAAAAATTGAAGTTTCTACTCTGGGAATATTTTAGAAATGTCTGTACATACATATATATCCCATTTGTGTCTGTGCAGGTGTGTGTATGTATGTATGTATGTATAGTTTTTTCAAGAAAGATGAGGCTCCAGTCACTGAACCTATAGAGAGAAGATAGACAGATGGACAGACAGACAGACAGACAGAGAGTATTGATGTTTGAACTCAGGGCATCATGCTTGCTAGTCAGGAAGTCTACCATTTGAGCCCCTCTGCAAGCTTGACTCCATATTATTTTCACAAGTTTGCCAAATAGTGAAAGAATTGACAGTAAAAGCATGTGTATTTGTGTGTATGCAGATTCAAGTATGTGTTGGGCACTCTTGGGATCAAATGGTGGGCCTCATGCATGTTAGGCAAGTGCTGTACCACTGAACTATGTCTCCAGCCCTGCATATTTTTTCAGGATAGTACAAAGTGATTATGATATGTAGAAATTACTCTAAAAATCCTGACAATCCTGATTTTTTAAATTAATCAAGCACCTATACTATTTAGTCCTAATTGTGTTGTGTAATAGAGCATCTATTATACTTAAACTTTCTATGAAAGCTCTAGTTGATGTATGTTACAAAATTCCCAAGAGACACTTAATTTTCCTTTTATAATGTTCTCTAAAATATTTGCCCCAAATGGACAGCTTCCAAAGTTTGTATTCACTACTCTCTGTTTGATCTTTATTTATTTATGTGGGACTAAACCAAGATCTGTTTGCTCCCATACTTCCACCCCTTGTAACAAGAGTACTTAAAATCAGTCCCAGTTAAAAACTCCTACAGGATCCTGTCTGAGTAATTCAGGCCATTAGTCTGCCTGGAATAGGTGAATCTAGTTCAGCTAATGCTTGGAAGTATTGAGTGGCAATGTACTAAAGCAATAGCAAGGAGGAAATTAGGGCATCTTGATAGAGCCAGAAGCAGCATTGTCAGTTGAAATTAAATTTAATCAAAAGGATAAAATAGTTTCTGGCATTTTGGAAAATCAAAAAAATTGAACAAACATTTCTAATGCACCATGCCATCTATAACATTTTTTTTTAACCTGAGGCACATTTCTTAAATAGGAATATTTTCTAAATTTCTATTTTAAGGTCAGAATAATCACTTAAGCCTCAGATGCTTTTTCTCTTACTCAGTTGGAAATAGCTAATGTTTCATGTTAGGTCAGGTCTTTTGAGAAGCAATGATAGCATAGGCTTGCAAGAATTTTAGTAGAGTGAATGCATGAAGACCATGAAGAAGTCAAAGAAAACTGGGAGCTTTAGACACAATGCTGAATTGAGGCTGGGTGAAGGAGAGAGAAGTTCCACTAAGTATCACCCATCAGATAAAACCTGTCTTCCTCAGTTAGATGCGCCTGCTAGGCTCAGACAGACATCCACAGGAAATAGGTTAAGGACAGTGGTCTTGGAGATTGCTGTGGTTTAGATCCTAGTGCTAGCTGGATCCACAGATCATTTATGCAATCAGTGATCTTCAGAATGCATTATTCTGGTTTCCACATTTTTAAATCATGACATACCATATATTTATATCTTTATCACAGGCATAGTATACAGACAAGATATCTAGGTGGAAGGATAGTTGCTGCTCTTGTTTTTAAGACAAGGTCTTGCTATGCAGCCCAGGCTGGCCTTGAACTTTAGATTTCCCTGACTTAGCCTCCCTAGTGTGGGATTATGCATATGTACCACCATGCCTGGCTTATCTTTTTAAAAATTTTAAATTCAGTATTCACTTTCTTTTATAGTAATATAATGATTCTGTTTTGTCCTTTTCCTGTCGTTTTTGAGTAATTGAGATTTGAGTTGTGTTCATTTGCAGTGTATTTTAATTTTTTTTTTTTTGGTTGGTCGTGGGGCTTGAACTCTGGGCTTAGGCACTGTCCCTGCACTCTTCAGCTCAAGGCAAGCGCTCTACCCCCTTGAGCCACAGCTCCACTTCCGGTTTTCTAGTGGTTTATTGGAATAACCAGAGTCTCACAGACTTTCCTGCCCGGGCTAGCTTTGAACCGCGATCCTCAGATCTCAGCCTCCTGAGTAAGCTAGGATTACAGGCGTGAGCCACCGGCGCCTGGCTGTGTATTTTAATTTTTGACTCATTAGCTAGTATGTGTGCTTTTACTTCTAGATCTGGCAATCACCTCAATGGAAGAAGTTTGTTCAAATGCTTGAGTTTCCTCATGTGTCTTTTGTAACTTCTCTAACCACCATGGCATTGTTCTGATACCTTCAAATCATGCTTTCTTTTAATTTTGAATATATATGTATAAATATGTACCCCTAAACATGATATAATTCACATATTTATTTATATATAATCAAATATACATATGTATATTTACAGAGATACACATATGAACTATTTGATATATAGATGTATATTTAGGTTTTACATATAGATATGTTTATATAGATGTATGTGGGTATGAGAAGGTATGTATATAAATAAGCATTGCCAAAAGTACTTCCCTTCTGCCTGTCCTCCATTCTCTCATCCTCCACTAGAATAATGCCTCACAGAATGGAAGTCGGTAGATATTTGTTGAGCTAAAACAATAGATATCATTTCAAAAGAAGATATCTCTTCAGTCATTTTCTGAAATTGAAAATATAGACTTTCTTCAGCATAACTAGAAGAACTGGAACTCAGAACCATTATACTTGTTTCTCTTTTATAAAACTTTAACTGGCAAAATAGTAATTTTAGGTTTTTTTATTGATGGTTTATTTCTATTTGTAAGTTATTTGTTATTTATCTTAGTGAAGGAAAAGTTATGTTACCATTAAAATTGAAGAAATTTCAGCCAGGTGCCAATGGCTCACAACTGTAATCCTAGCTACTCAGGAAGATCATAGTTTAGAGCCAGCCCAGGCTGGAAAGTATAAGGGTCTTATCTCCAGTTAACCAGCAAAAATCCAAAAGTGGAAAAAAAGAATCCAGAAGTGGAGTTATGGCTCAAATGATAGAGTACTAGCCTTGAGCAGAATAGCTCAGGGACAGTTCCCAGGCCCTGAGGTAGAGCCCTAGGACCAGCCCAAAAATTTAAAAAAATTAGACATTTCAAGAGGGAAAAGTGATAATATGGGCCTTATTGTTTCATTTTTTTTTATTAACTTTCTGAGACAGGATCTTGTAATATGCCCAAACTGGCCTCAAACTCATGAACCTCATGTTCTAGCTTTCCATGAAATACCAAGCCCAATTTTGGAGTTAATATTTTAAATAAAATACTTAGGATTATTACAACAAAAATCATTTATATAGATATATTTATATCTACCAGTGACTATAAACAAGACAAATAGGTGGTATGTCTTAAGAGATTATAAGAAGCTATATAAAAGTTTACACAATACCTAATGATTTACCTGTGTTCCTCCCCTCTCCCTCTAGGGCCATTTTAAGTGCCAGATCCAGTTACTTTGCTGCAATGCTGAGTGGCTGCTGGGCAGAAAGCTCCCAAGAGTATATTACTCTTCAAGGGTAAGCAAAATTTTCACACAGCAACTTGACTGCAAATTATTACAAATAATACTTCATACGAAGCACTTTTTATGAATCTGATTTCCCCATACATTGAAATAATTCTTGTTTAGTAGAACTCAACAGAATATATTTTCTGAAACGTGATAGTAAAAGCATTTAGTAATAGACATAGGCTCAAGCAAAACCAACTGGCTTAAACAACAAATCAAGTTTCTTGGAGTTTTAGGGACTGAAAGTCCAAAATCAAGGCATCAGTAAAGTTGGTGGCGGGTAAGAGTTCTGAGCTGTAACCCTTTGGTTTATGGATTGCAGACAGCTACGTTCTTGCTGTGTGTTTATGTGGCTTTTCCTGTGTGTGTACTCTGAGAGAGAACTCTTATGATTACTTACAAGAGCATTAGTCCTATATAATCTAGGCTTCATCTTTATGACCAAATTTCAACTTAATTTCTTTGTAGAGGACCCTATCTCCAACTATACCAGGGGTTAGGGTTTTAACAAATGATTTAAAGAAGGACACACTCAGTCTACAAAAGGTAGTTTCTGATTATGGAAATTTAAATGTGAAGATAAAGCAAAAGTAAAAGGAGTGCATAGATGGATCTATTGGTAAAATTTAAACTTGACTGTTGAAACAACTCTAAAAATATTTAGAAGAAGATGCTCAAAAAATAACCAATGAATTTGATAATATACTAACAGCATATAGTCTATTTTATATTCTATAAAAATCCATAGCCACAATTAACTTTAAATTAAATGATATTCCTAACAGAGCGTTATTTGAAAAATGGAGACTAGAACTCTTATCTTGGCTAAAAGTGTATAGGAAAACAAAATATACCATTTATGTTAATTAACCCTAATTATTTCTGGATTTGAGTCGTACTTTATTTTACAGTATAAGCCATGTAGAAATGGATGTTATGATGCATTTTATATATGGAGGAACTTTGGATTTTCCAGATAAAGCAAATGTTGGGTAAGTATTACTTTTAAAAATTTTAGTATTTTGGGGGGAGGGAAGGGGCGGGAAAGATTGGGTGGGGGGCCGGGAGGAGGATGGAAAGGGATAGAAAGGGGAAACAAAGGAGGAGGCTACAATGCTTGATAAGAAATGTACTCATTATCTTGCCCATGTAATTGTAACCCCTCTGTATAGTATTTTCACAATTAAAAAAAAGAAAAATTTTTAGCATTTTATAGATTCTGCTTTTTGAAGTATATTGCAAAATGTCAATGAAGGACAAGCTTCGCTTTTATTATCTAGTTTGCTCTATCTTGAGAATATGTTTGGGGAATATCTTTAAACAATAAGGAGGTCACTTTATGCAGAAGAAAAGGTGATTCATAACTCAATAATATTAAGAAGCTTTTATATATATAGATTATATTAGAAGAACCTTTTATTTGCTTGGAAAGAGATAAGTTCTTCTTTTTTTTGTTTGCTTTTTGTCGGAGGTGGGGCCTGAACTGTGGGCCTGGGCGCTGTCCCTTGGCTCTTCAGCTCAATGCTAGCACCCTCCCACATGAGCCACAGCACCACTTCCAGGTTTTTTCTTTTTGCTTATGTGGTGCTGAGGAATTGAACCCAGGGCCTTATGCATGCAAGGCAAGCACTCTACCACTGAGCCAACTTCCCAGCCCCATGCCACACTATTTTTTTAATTTATAGGATTTTACTTCTTTGAAACAGTGTATCTCTATGTAACCCATAGAGATATGGATGGTCTCAAACTCTCCTTCCTCCTCAGCCTCCCAAGTGCTGAGATTATAGGTATAAACCACTATATCTAGTTTAGGATCTCTTTTTCGTTTCTTTTTTATTGGGTCTGGGACTGAGACTGGGACTGGAACTCATACCTACTTTTGTTAATTAGCTAATTCTCTACCAACTGAGCCATGCCTTTATTCCCAGGATGTCTTTTTAAACAGCAAAAAAAGAAAAAGGAAAAGCATTAAAACTTAAGAATATGTGAGACTCTGCACTGGTAGGCTCAGGCCTATAATCCTAGCTACTCAGGAGGCCAAAATCTGAGAACCAGGTTCAAGGCCAGTCAGAGCAGCAAATCCAAGAAACTCTTATCTCCAGCTAATCAGCAAAACAGCTGGAAGTGAAGGTATGGCTCAAGTGGTAGAGTGCCAGCCTTGAGCAAAAAAAAAAAAGGTAGTAAGAGTTTAAGGCCCTGAGTTCAAGATCCACTACCTGCGCACACACATACACACATAGGCAACAACAGCACAACAACAATAATATATGGTATCTTAAAGACCAACAGTTATGTGAATCTTACATATTTTATAGTAAAATACTATTAGAGCTCCTAAAATATTACTGAAGAATGAAATCCCACCACCTACCATGCTGTTTTCCAAATCTCTCTCCTTTTCTTGCTATTTTAACATAAAATAAGTGTAAGGTGCTTTTCCATTTAAAAAAATTCACTGGGGTTCCTTTAATATTGAACTGAATAAATATATTTTATATATTTTTAAAATAAATATTATATATTGATATATTTCATATATTATATTTTACAATTGATATAATAATGAATATATATTTAATTATATATTATATCACATATTTCAAATATATACATATGTAAATTATATATAAATATGTTTTATATATTTATATAAAATTATATATAAACATATATGAAATATATTTTAAATGTGTTAAATATATTTTATATATATTTTAGGGAATAACATTATGTTTTTACTAAGATTTTATCCCCTACAACTTACATGAAGTTTTTTCATGCTCTGAAGGCTTCTAGGCTTCCTAAGTACCTAAAGTATGTGTAGGTATTCTGCATTACTTACTAAATGAAAGGAGTACTCTGGTTATGGAAACTGTCTCTAATTTTAAAATGATTACTAGGCACTTTCAATATAATAAGCATCAATAAATTGCCTTTCCTTATTATATACATTAATTACAAATTTTTGTAAGATTCATACCCATCAGAGCAGTTTCATTTGTTCTGTATGTCGCTGAACATAAGAAAGCAATTTGGAACAAATTTTAGCTTATTCCTTGTTATTCAACACTAAGCAAATTATATGTCAGTGCTTTGAACTCTTGCCCTGTGTCCTTTCTATAATCCATAAGGAATATCTATTAGGTAAAGTAAAAGTTAGAATTAAAAGAATTCAGGTTCCTTTTTCTAAATAGTCCACATGTTATCAGTAATTACTGTATATTATGCTTTGATTTTAATTTAAGAACTAACAGCACATCTATTTTTATTTTAGACAGATACTCAATGTTGCTGATATGTATGGGCTAGAAGGATTAAAAGAAGTAGCAATCTATATTTTAAGAAGAGATTACTGTAATTTCTTTCAGAAGGTAATTATTCTCAGAAATCTTTACTCAGTACATTAAGTACTAGATTTTTAAGTACTAGATTTTTAACTTTGATAATAATAGTGCTTTAAATATTAAAAATATTAAATCAGTCTAAGTAATGGGAGTTCCAGCTGAGAAATAATGTATGGTATGCTTTCAAAACATCAGAAACACTTTAAATAATTTTAGGTAAAATAAATTTGTGTGGAAGGGTTTTATTAAAAGGAGGTAGAAATGTCCAAAGAAACTCAGAATGTACTTCTAGAATAAAGGGTTTGGTAGAAGGAGAAAAGCAAGGCAAGAATTACAGACACCTCTATTAATCTGAGAGCTACACAACAAGCACTTCATTAGTTGCATTCATCTTCTCTATACCACTGCAGCTTTTACTTGGGATGAAACTTAGTCCTTCCCAGGTGAAATCTGAGCACCATTTTTAATTTTAGTTCATGTGAATTTCAAACCCATTTTGCACATTATTCTTAGATTTCTCATTGTTTTAATGTACTTTGATTGTAGGTTATTTGTATTGTTACTTGTTGTTCTGCATTTTCTACAATGTGCATATATTATTTTAATCACCAAAAACAATTTTCATAAGAATTGTATTTCCTTCTTCTTGGGTACTTGATATAATATGAATTGTATAAATTCTAATTTGGTTATTTGAATAACATTTAAATTTCAACTTTTTGCGTTGGATAGAATTGTTTTGTGTGGATGTCGGGTAGAATTTTTCTTATCTCCTTATACGTTATATCTAAGGAAGCAATCCATATGCTATAAAAGAGCCATGAGCAGTTGGATCTAGTACTGCCACAGTGAGCTCCTGTGCAAAAGTTTACTGAGAGTTAATGAACCCCTTAGCTGTCTTTAATCTTCAGTTTACTCCAGTCTCCTTAATTAAGGGAATTGAAGGAAGGGAGACTGCTGTGATTTTTCTCAGGTTTGTAGAATGAAGAATTGTGGAAAGTTTTTTTCTTCTCCTTTTATATGCCTCCCTGTCTTCCTAGCCAAGAACAAGGTAGGGAGATCCAAGTAAATCTACTATATCTGTAAAACCAGGTCACCTTGGAGCATCTCTATAAGCAGAAAAGAAAGTGGGAAAACATTTCTTGGGGGAGGCTTGAATAGACCGGAGAAGCCAGTGAGACTATCCCAAGTATGGAGATTTCTAAAGCGATAAGGCTTTCTGTAAAAATCAGTGCTGTCTAGATGATAAGAAGAAAAAGGATAGAGATTCCACTCTACACACAGTTTACTCTGGGTCCAGAGGGAAGGAGGAAGACCTTAGTGGTTCCATGAACACTAGAGGTGACTGATTCAGGGCTAAATAATGGTGTTTTACCTTGGAGACATTGTATATAATGAACCATTGGAAAAATTTTATCCACCGAGATGAATTGAAGCTTGATCTGCTCCTAAAAGAATGATCATGTTAGGGGCTGGGAAGGTGGCTTAGTGATAGAGTGCTTGCCTTGCATGCGTGAGACCCTGGGTTCGATTCCCCAGCACCACATAAGCAAAAAGAAAAAAAGCCGGAAGTGGTGCTGTAGCTCAAGTGATAGAGTGCTAGCCTTGAGCTGAAGAGCTGAGGGACAGCACCCAGGCCCAGAGTTCAGGCCCCACAACCGGACCCAAAAAAAAAAAAATAATAATAATGATGATCATGTTAGCCTGAGACACCCGCATATGAGTTAGAGCAAAGTCAAGGACAACTACCTACTACCATCTTTTCTGTTTAATTATATAAGGTAACCAGAGCTATCCATGCCCTTTTTTTTTACATAGGAGTTAACACAGAAAATGGAAGAGCAGGAGATCATACCATGTGCCATGCCCCTTATTCCAGATCTCACCAGCTGTAAATCTAGTCAGTGATGGGGAGGCAAGATTTTAATCAGATATGAGATAGGGATTAAAGCAGCAATCTACTGAATTTAAAATTAGAAAATAAAGCTATGGCATCTGCTTGTAATGTCATCAAGGAATAGAAAAAGGGGATTAGATATCTCATGGTTAAAAGCATTAGTTGGAAAAAAAAAGTTTTGTTTTTTTTTAAATTTTATTTTATTTGTGAACATATTGTACAGAGGGGTTACAATTACATGGGCAGGATAATGCGTACATTTCTTGCCAAGCATTGCAGCCTCCTCCTTTGGTTTACCCTTCACAGCCCTTCCCAGTCTCCCCCCTCCCCTCGTTTTAGACATGACAACTTGTACTTCTCATTGTTGCAACAGGTCCACCTGTATCCTTAAACAACTGGTTTTTCCCCATCTCCTCCACAAGTTATACTGACATCAAATATAGTGAAAGCAGGGGTTATACTGTGGGGGAGGGACATACAAAGCAACAAAGAGATAATCTTATAAGTGCATTAACTGGTTAACTGAGATGTCTCAAACTAGTTATATGTGTCTTAACATCGTTAACCTCTTTTTTTTTTTTTTTTTGGTGGTCATGGGGCTTGAACTCTGGATTTGAGCACTGTCCCTCAGCTCTTCAGTTCAAGGCGAGCACTCTACCACTTGAGCTACAGCACCACTTCTGGTTTTTCTGGTGGTTTATTGGAGATAAGAGTTTCACGGACTTTCTTGCCCGGGCTGGCTTTGAACTGCGATCCTCAGATCTCAGCCTCCTGAGTAGCTAGAATTACAGGCGTGAGCCACCAGCACCTAGTTGAATTTTTTTTCATGTCCCATAGTTTTGCTTTTTCTAGATTGTTATGGAGTTAAAATCATACCCCAACTTTTAAAATTGGATTCTTACTAATACTCAGCAATATGCATAAAAGTTTCTTCTATATCCTTTTCATGACTCAGTAGCTCAATTTTCTTTTTTTTTTTTTCTTTTTTTTTTTTTTGTCGGTCGTGGGGCTTGAACTCTGGGCCTGGGCGCTGTCCCTCAGCTCTTCAGCTCAAGGCGAACGCTCTACCACTTAAGCTACAGCGCCACTTCCGGTTTTCTGGTGGTTTATTGGAGATAGGTGTCTCACAGTCTTTCCTGCCTGGGCTGGCTTTGAACCGCGATCCTCAGATCTCAGCCTCCTGAGTAGCTAGGATTACAGGCGTGAGCCACCAGCGCCTGGCTAGTAGCTCAATTTTCAATGCTGAAGATTCCATTGAATGGTTTACTGATCCATTCACCAGCAGAAGTTGAGTTGTTGCCTAGTTTGGACAAGTACAATTAAAGCTGATACAAATACTTGTATTCAGGTTTATGGAAAGGTGTTTTAAAGAAAAAATAATAATTTAAGACATTGAGTAGAGAATGACTACAAACAGTATGCTGGTGGATTCCAAATAAAGAATTAAGTGTAAAACATTGAATCTTAAAATTCATCCAATTTTAGCTATATGTATGTATTTGGTAGTTTAGGTGTATACATCATGTTGTCTTTATGAACCAGATGGTCCTCTACAAATTGAAAAAGAATAAATGTGATGTTTCTTATCAATTTTAGCCTGTTGCCAGAACATTGACATCTATTCTAGAATGCCTCATTATTGCTCATTCAGTTGGAGTGGAAAGTCTTTTTGCTGACTGCATGAAGTAAGTTATCTTAAGTAGTGTTGCTATTAATAATTGAGATATTTTATTTTATTCAATTTTGCAGAGAGTTTTAGACTCAGACTATTTTCTTGGGTGCAATGCATGTGTTTTAGTGCTACTAGTTACACCAGTTGAATAGAAAGTATTTATTTAGATATTATTCAAGATATGTGGGATCAATGTTATTTAACCATAGTTATATTAAAGCCAGTGCACATAACCCAACATGGGTCTAAAATATGTATTTCTAAGAAAGCATGTAAGTCATAATAGTAATAGCTGGTCAAAACATACATGTTTTAAATTTTATAATTAAAAACAAAAATATGGCTGACTTACATTGAGATGTAGTTTTAGTACTCTAATTTGAACTCCTTTTTTTTTTTTTTTTTAAACAGGTGGATTGCAAAGCACTTTGCAAGGTTTTGGTCTGAGAGAAGCTTTGCAAATGTACCCTCCGAGATTCAGAAAAGTTGTCTTGATATGTTGATTCAATCTTTAGTAAGTGTAACCTGAATTCCCATGTTTGTGCAGTCAAAAAGTCAATTCAGTTTTGTATAGTCTCTCAGTGATTGAAATGTCAATATAGAATGTTAATTTTAAAGTAAGATTGGAAAAGCAATTCCAGATAACTCAGGACCACTTAAAGGAAGCTAAATTTCAGGACCCCATAACCAGCAAAAATAATAATAAGAAGAAGAATGGCTGAAAATTTCCTTTATCTAGAGAAAGAAAAGGATATCCAGATCAAGAAGTCCAAAAGGCCTTACGTAAGATGAATAAAAATCTACACCAAGATACCTTTTTTTAAAAAAAAAATTGTGAAAATACCATACAGAGGGGTTACAATTACATGTGCAAGGTAATGAGTATTTTTTTTTTTTTTTTGGGTCTGGTCGTGGGCCTGAACTCTGGGCCTGGGGCTGTCCCTCAGCTCTTCAGCTCAAGGCTAACGCTCTACCACTTGAGCCACAGCCCCACTTCTGGCTTTTTTTTTTCTGCTTATGTGGTGCTGAGGAATCGAACCCAGGGCCTCATGCATGCAAGGCAAGCGCTGTACCACTGAGCCACTTTCCCAGCCCATGAGTACATTTCTTATCAAGCATTATTGCCTCCTTTGTTTCCCCTTTCCATCCCTTCCCTTCACGCCTTCCCCCCCCCCCCGCCAAAGTTGTAAAGTTCATTTTTCCACATAATGACTTGTACATCTCGTTGTTGCAATGGATCCACCTGTATCCCTATTTAAACAATTTGTTTTTTCCCTTCCCCTCCACAAAGTATACCAACATCAAATACAGGGAAAACGGGCTATACCGTGGGGGAGGGACAAACAAAGCAACAAAGAAATCACCTTATAAATATGTTAGAAACAATCACAAGAAAGAAAAAACATTTGAATCCCTATCTTGGGGTTCATTTTGCCTAACATCAACTTATCTGACCATTTCTGTTTGACTCAGATATATACTAGTTATTGCAAATAAGGGAAACCATGGGACCTGTATTTCTTTGGGCCTGGCTTACTTCAATTAATATAATTTTTTTCCAAGTCTTCCCATTTCCTAACAAATAAGACAATGTCATTCTTTTCTGATGGAGGCATAGAATTTCATTGTGTAAATATACCACATTTTCTTGATCCATTCATCTACTGACAGGCATCTGGGTTGGTTCCATATCTTAGTTATGGTAAATATTGCTGCAATAAACATAGTTGTGCTGGTAGTTTTAGTATGGTCTTGTTTGTGATCATTTGGGTAAATGCCCAAAAGTGGAATTGCTGGGTCAAAGAGGAGCTCTATGTGGAGTCTTTTGAGAAACCTCCATACTACTTTCCAAAGTGGCTGAACAAGTTTACACTCCCATCAGCAATGCAGTAGGGTTCCTTTCTGTCCACATCCCCTCCAGCATCTGTTGTTATTAGAGTTCTTGATTCTAGCCATTCTAACTGGGGTGAGGTGGTATCTCAATGTTGTTTTGATTTGCATTTCTTTTATGGCTAGGGAGGTTGAGCATTTCTTCATGTGTCCAATGGCCATCCTTCTTTCCTCTTCAGAGAAGTTTCTCTTTAAGTCTTTCCCCACTTATTTATTAGGCAGTTGTTTCTTTGAGGATTTGTTGTTGGGGGATTTAATTTTTTGTGTTCCAGATATATTTTAGATATGAGACCCTTGTCCATTGTATGGCTAGTGAAGATCTTCTCCCAGTGCGTGGGCTTTCTATTGATCTTGCTAGCTATGTCCTTTGCCGTGCAGAAGCTCTGCAATTTCATGCAATCCCATTTATCCAACCTTTCTTTAATATGTTGTGTTCAAGATACCTTTTTTTGTGTGTGTGTATACCAGTCCTAGGGCCTGAACTCTGGGCCTGGGTGCTGTCCCTCAGCTCTTCAGCACAAGGCTAGCACTCTACCACTTGAGCCGCAGCACCACTTCCAGCTTTTTCTGATTATGTGGTGCTGAGGAAGCGAACCTAGGGCTTCATGCATGCAAGGCAAGCACTCTACCACTGAGCCACCTTCCCAGCCCCAAGATGTCATCATCTCTCTTACCTCCTTTGGAATTTCTATAATGTGTGTATCGATCTTATCTAGGGTGTCCATAAACCCTTGCTCTTTCCTTATTTTCTTTTTTTGGGGCTCTAACTCAGGGCATCAATGCTGTCCCTGAGCTTTTAGCTAAAGGCTAGCACTCTACCACTTGAGTCACCACTTCTAGCTTTTGATGGTTACATGGAAATAAGAGTCTTGTGGACTTTCCTGTCCAGGCTGGCTTCAAACTATGATTCTCAGATCTCAGCCTCCTTAATCATTGGATTAAGTTCTTTGAGTTTGCTGATCCTTTCTCCTATTTTGGTTTGTTTACTGTTGAATCTTCCTAGTGAATTTTTAAATTCATAAATTACATTTTTCATCTCAGTGATTTTTGTTTGTATTTCATGTTTTCTATCTCTTAACATCCTGAGCTTGGTGACTATCTTTAGTAGTTATTTTGAACTTCTGTCAGTTAAATTATATACAATTGCATTTCTCCTCTGTTTATAGTTCATCTTTTATTAATACTTCATTTTATGCATTGTGGATATTTTGAGTTTTAAAGATTGAAAATTTGTAACAACTCTGCAGTAAGTCTTACTAGTGTCATTTTTTCCAATAGTAATGTGTCCTTACTTTGTGCCTTTATGTCATTTTTTTGTTATTTTCAGTTTCTTTTTCACTACTGTTAGTCTATTACAGTTATATGTGATCAGTGATCTTTGATGTTACTATTGTAAATTTTTTTTGGGGGGGGGTGTCAGTTGTGGGGCTTGAACTCTAGGCTTGGGCCCTGTCCCTGTGCTCTTTACCTCAAGGTGAGTACTCTACCGCTTGAGCCACAGCGCCACTTCTGTTTTTCTAGTGGTTTATTGGAGATAAGAGTCTCACTGACTTTCCTGCCTGGGCTGGCTTTGAACCATGAGCCTCAGATTTCAGCCTCCTGACTAGCTAGGATTATAGGCATGAGCCACTGCTGCCCAGTTTATAAATGTTTTTGAGTTACCACAAACTACCCACATAAATAGCGTGTGTGTGTGTGTGTGTGTGTGTGTGTGTGTGTGTGTGTGTGTGTGTGTGTGTGTGTGTGTGTGTGTGTGTGTGTGTGTGTGTGTGTGTGTGTGTGTGTGTGTGTGTGTGTGTGTGTGTGTGTGTTGGATTGTTCCACTGACCTTCTCTCTCCACATCTCTCTCCATCTCTTGCTCTCCTCAGCCCTTATTCTCTGAGAAACAGCAATATTGAAATTGGACCATTTAATAACCCCATAATGGATCTGAGTGTTCAGTACAAAGAAGAGTCACATGGTTATCACCTTAAATCAAAAGCTCAGTGAGGAAGTCATGTCAGAAGTCAAGATAGGCCAGACTTGGTGGCACATGGTATAATCCTAGCACTTAAAGGTAAAGGCAAGAGGAGTGTGTGTTAGAGGCTAGTCTGGGCTACATAAAAGACCCACTCTCAAAAAAAAAAAAAGAAAGACTGAAAATCAGGTCTATTATACTAAGCAATTAGCCAAATTGTGAGTACAAAGGAAAAGTTTTTGAAGGAAATTAAAATCTCGGCTCCTGTGAACACACAGATAAGAAAGCAAAACTTTTTTGCTGATATAGAGAATGTTCTAATGGTCTCTATATAAGATCAAATCAGCCACAACAGACTTTTATGAAATCCTAATCAGGATCAAGGCCCTAATGCTTCACTTCTGTGAACGCTAAGAGAAATGAAGAAGCTGCATTAAAACAATTTGACTAGCAGAGGTTAGTTCATGAGTTTAAGAAAGAATCTACAACTGTAACATATCAATATGGGTGAAGAGCAGGTGTTGATGGCAAAGAAGCTGCAGAAAGTTTCCGGAAAACCTAGTGAAGATAATTGATAGACTAAAGAGCTTTAAATTGGAAGAAGACGCCATCTAGGACTTCCATAGCTAGAGAGAATCAATGACTGACTTAAAAAAGCTTCAAATAACATGCTATCTCTTGTTAGGGACTAATGTAGCTGATTACTCTAAGTTGAAGCCAGTGCTGATTTACCATTCTGAGAATCCTAAGCCCCTTAAGGATTGAACTAAATCTCTGTGCTTTGTAAATGGAGCAGCTGGGCCAGGGTAATACATCTGTTTACAATATGGTTTGCTGAATATTTTAAGTCCACTGTAGATCTTTCAGGGTATTACTGCTCATTAACTATGTACTTTAAATTAGTATTATATAAACTTAGATGATAAAGCAGAGATGAGGTTTGAGAGAATTGACTCAAATTTTGGAAGATGTTCTATTGGTAAAATATTACCAAACCATAGCATATTATAGAGAAATCAGTCATGATAGCGGCAAACTTATTTTTTGTCCTATTATAAGAAATAACCACAGCTACCTTAACCTTCATCAATTACTACCCTGATTAGTTAGCAACCAGAAACACCGAACACAACCTCCACCAGCAAAAAGTCTGTACTCATAGAGGCTCCGATGGTTAATATTTTAGCCATAAAGTGTTTTTAATTAAGTTGTTTACATTTCTTTAGGCATAATGCTGTTGCACACTTAATAGTCTGCAGTACAGTATAAATAACTTCTGTGTGCTCTACACAATAAAAAATTTCATGTGACTTGCACTACTGTAACTCATTGCACAACATTGTGACAGTCTGGAACTAAACTCTTCTCTGAGGTATGCTTGTAGTCATTTCACGTGAGTTGGCTTTTGTCCTTGCCTTCTTATTCTTTTGTTTGAAGCTTATCTCTTTGATTCTTCATTTTCCTTGCAATGTGTTGCACACACCCACATTTTTTTTCCTGCATATTAGACAGAACAGCCAGGCTTTTTGTACTGGCCTTCTGCTGGAGAAGACCTTTGCCAAGCAGCTCAGCTAGAGATACTGGGATCATCTCAAATCATCTTGCTAATCTAACTTGGTGTCTTTGTTGTTCATGACTCCTAGGAATGTCCAGTGAGACTGGAGCACGTTCCTTGTATAGCCTCTGAAAAGTTGATACCCAGTCCAACTCTGTGTAGTTTGGTCTGTACTGAGCCAAGGAAGAAAGTTCAAGTGACTAGTTGCAGGCTGACTATGCCAGGCTATCTACTGTTGTTGTTGTTGTTGTTTCTTTTTTCAATTGAACATGTCCATGTCTGTTAATCAATGCCATCCTGACCCTCGGTGTCATATGGTAGGTCTCCTTATCACTCTAAAACAAGCAAGACAGAAGTTGATTCTTTGTGAAGCCTCCATAAAAACTGGGGCTATAGATTCACATTCCAGTTCTGTCTCTCCCCAGGGAGTTGAGAACTAGGTTTAATTTTTTTTTTTTTTTTTTGGTTCACTCACTTTGTGCTACGCTAAGGTAAGAGACTGATTCCCAGCCCAAACCACCTTCTCTTTTCTCAGTAATCCTCAAGCATAACTGCATTGTTCTGGGGTTTTATTACTACCCCAAGGCAAGCAAGACAAAGCCAGTCCTCTGGGAATGATCTAGAAAAATTAAGATGTTTTTGGTAAGCTCCAACTCTTTGTGTCCCAGGACAGAAACTGGTAGCTGGACTTGTAGTAAGAGATATCTCAGATTTCCCTACCAGCTTTATAATGAATTCATTTGTAACATTTTAAGTCATGGTTTAACTATTTTCTTGTTCTTAAACCGTTTAAATCCTTTTAAAATATACAAATTTTTGCCCTGTTGAGCCAAATTAAGCTGATATATGTGTGAATATATATATATACACATAAACATATATATACACATACATGCTCAGTTACTAGTTTTACGGCTAAAGGATAAATGCCTATTTGACTAACTTGATATCACAAGTATTAAGAAATAATATGAATTATAATATATAATGTTAGGATAATGGAAGGCAGCTGGAAAAAATTCAAGTTGAATTCACACCTCATATGTCATAGTAGGGATATATTCCGAATAAGTCAGATATTTGAATGTTAAAAATTCAGCAATTAAAATCCTATAATATATAGTGTCATTACTTTGTAATCTTGCACAGAATGGAGCTACAAAATTCAGAAGCAACAAAGGAAATTTGATTACATAAAAACATACCATCTCTTGCCGGGTGCTGGTGGCTCACGCCTGTAATCCTAGCTACTCAGGAGGCTGAGATCTGAGGATCGCGGTTCAAAGCCAGCCCGGGCAGGAGAGACCGTGAGACTCCTATCTCCAATAAACCACCAAAATACCGGAAGTGGCGCTGTAGCTCAAGTGGTAGAGCGCTCGCCTTGAGCTGAAGAGCTGAGGGACAGCGCCCAGGCCCAGAGTTCAAGCCCCACGACCGACAAAAAAAAAAAAACAACATACCATCTCTACATAGTAAAAATGCCCTAAAAAGAGTTGGATTTTTGTTTTTTGTTTTTTTTTCCTAGTTGTAGGGCTTGAACTCAGGGTCTGGGCGCTGTCTCTGAGCTCTTCTGCTCAAGGCAGGTGCTCTACCACTTTGAGCAATAGCTTCACTTCTGGTTTTTGTATGGGTAATTGGAGATGAGTCTTATGGGGACTTTTCTGCCTGGACTGGCTTCAAACCATGATCCTCAGATCTTGGCCTCAAGAGTAGCTAAGATTATAGATATGAGCCACTGGTGCTCAGCTAAAAGAGTATTCTTTTTTTAAAAGATCTTAAGCACTGTCAGAAAAAAACAAGTTATATATAGTTCATACATTTATAGTATAAATTCTAACAGAGTTTCTACAGATTGATTTTTTAAATGGAAAGCTAAACCTAGTATAGAATTAAAAGGTCACAAAAGAAATTCAATATCTTTTCATATGAATAACAGACTCTGTACTTCATTTAAGAAATGGTCATTGAGGGCGGGGCTGGGGGGGCAGAGAGATGGGAAGGGATAGGAAGGGGAAACAGGAGGCAACAATGCTTGATAAGAAATGTACTCATTACCTGGCCCATGTAATTGTAACCCCTCTGTATGGTATTTTCACAATTAAAAAAAAAAGAGAAAGAAATGGACATTGAAACTATAGCATCCTACCATTTTCTACCTTTCAAAATGGTAAAAATAAGGAAATTGGTTCTATATTGTATGATGTACAGAAATGTATTAATTAATTCCTGGGAGAGCATGAGTTAATGTGGCTTTTGCTCTGTTTTCCAAACTTTTTTGACTGGCTAAAACTAAGTGGTTTTTTTTCCCCATTATAGCCCATCTGATAATATATATAACTGAAACGAGTTTCAGAACTCTTTCTTTCGTTCTTTTCTTTTTCAGTACTGATTTTGAACAACTAAATACATGTCTCCAGACTGATAGGGAAGAATCTGAATCTGCCATCTTTAAAACAGTGCTGCATTGAACATACGTTGGCAGTATTTTGCTACCCTGGTATCTTAGTTCATATCTTCTTGGCCCATATTTATACTCTGATCATTGCTGTAGCAATCTAGCTGCACACAGGTGTGATCTGACAGCACTGTTGCTCAGCTATTTCATATTCTTTCTCACTTCCTATTCTGTGGTGTCGGAGCTGGCCCACATGGGATACCTACACCTCAACAGTTCTTAGTTTGCTTGCTTGTTTGCAATGCTAAGATTGAATCCAGGGCTCATACATGCAAGGCAAGCACTCTGTCAATAGCTATATCTCCAGCATAGCCATGCTGAACCTTGTAATCCTGGCAATGAAAGGGAGTTGACACTCCAGAGGGTAAGTTTTGACCAAGGGAGATGGGAACCAGTGGTTAAATGTTTCTTCTTTGTCTCTTGAATGGTTAATTCAAAGTTCATCCTCCATGTTCATCATAAGGGAGTCCTACACAAGACTAACTCCCAGGCAGTGAATACTGTCAGTGTTTCTCAAACTGATGTATATATACACCACTTAGCAATTGTGTTTAAATACAGATTTAAACTCAGTAACTGAAATGATGACCCACAGAGCCCAGATTTGTAACAGGCTATGACTGATGCTAGTGCTTCATGCACACTTTGAATATAAGAAGCTAGAAAACATACCTGTAGCCTCACTTTCTTCCCTTCCCTGTTTTTTTCTCCCTGGGCCTTGAATTCCCTAAAATAAACTATCTATGGACAAACCTATTTCTCCCTTTCAGTTTTTCTGTAGAACCCATGCTAAGAAATATAGTGTTAACCCATTAACTCTATAGATAAAATACATCTATATGTAAAATGTTTACACAAGGTAATTTGTTAGTATAACAACAAAACATTGGAAACAATGTAAATGTCTGAATCAAGAACTAATTAAATGATGTGTCTATATTATAGACTATTAAATAGCTATTAATACAATAACAGGACCAGAAGTGGTATTGCATACCTATAATCCCAGCACTCAGAAGGAGAGGAAGGAAGGAGGATAACATCTGGGTTACATCATGAATTCAAGAATATTATAGGCGGAGGCAACAATGCTTGATAAGAAATGTACTCATTATCTTGCCCATGTAGTTGTAACCCCTCTATATGGTAATTTCACTATAAAAAAAATATCAAAGGCTACGTATTGATACCCAGTCTATCACAAAAATGAAATCCCAAGATAGTAAAAGGGCTCTCCATACATTGACAAGAAAAAATTTTAAGGTGTATGCTAAGTGTGAAAGACAAAGTAGAATGTAAGGTATGCTGTCTCCATTTGAATTAAATAAGGGAACAAGTGTGTGTGGGCGTGCGTGCGTGTGTGTGTGTGTGTGCGCGTGTGTGCACGCGCCTGCGTGCCCACGCATGTACACGTGATTGTGTGTTATACAAAATCATTCTGGAAGGATAAAGAAAAATAATACTGACTTGAAATTGGTTAGTATGGGACAAAAAGAAGGACTTTTCCTAGTATTACCCCTGGCCTAGAAGTATATTTTATTTCTTCTTTGAAATTCAAGATACTCTGACATTTAATATTTGTCATATGTTCAAATCATTATGAAAAATATTGTTTATATTATCATTTAATTGTATCTGTATTTTAGTTTTCTAAGAAATTCTAAGCTATATTATAAACTGTACTCTGTATCTCTACTGTAAAAAATTACTGTTAGAGCACATGGCATTATGCATATAGTAAGCACTACTGCTATCTGCCAAATTGATTTGCATACCCTGCATTTGGTTCCACAATCAGAATAATGCCTATAGTGGAGTAAATTGGGCTTACTGCCTAAGATTCTTAGTAATTGCACTATTACTCAGAAAGTCACTATAGGAGGAAAGATTATAGTACTAAAAAAATAAAAGACTTGAGCTGGATGTTTATGCCTGTAAACCTAGCTACTTAAGAGGCTGAGAACTGGATAATCAAAATTCAAAGCCAGCCTGAGGAAAAAAAATGTCCACAGATTCTTATCTCCAAAAATAATCAACAAAAACAGACTTGAAGCATGCCTCAAGTTGTAGACCACCAGTCAAGCAAGCCAAGTGAGCACAAGGACCTGAATTCAAGCCCCAGTACTAGCAAACACAGCAGCACAACAAAAACCTCAAATAATGGCAAAGTATGTTCTTTTCTCTGTTAAAGCAATGGAAATACATTACGCATTTTAAAAAATTCTTGCTAAGCCGGGCGCCGGTGGCTCACACCTGTAATCCTAGCTACTCAGGAGGCTGAGATCTGAGGATTGCGGTTCAAAGCCAGCCCAGGCAGGAAAGTTTGTGAGACTCTTTTATCTCCAATAAACCCCTAGAAAACTGCAAGTGTTTCTATGGCTCAAGCGGTATAGTGCTCGCCTTCAGCTGAAGAGCGCAGGGACAGCGCCCAAAGCCCCCCAACCGACCAAAAAAAAAAAAATTCTTGCTAAGAATGTAAAAATGTTAAGGTTTTAATGTTCCAGGATTAAACTTAAGTTATCTTAGAAATCCACTTACATCCTTAGTCTCTGTTAAAGGACCAGTGAGACTACCTGAGTGTTTACTATGACCTAGTTCCTTAGTAGGCCCTAGGGAGACCAGACATGGTTTCACACTCATTGAACATACAGCATAGTGAGGGAGACAGACATTAATCATGTGTTCATGTTTGAATAACTGAAAATGATTTAAGCACTTTAAAAAAAAGAGCCAGTTCTTTGAGACAAAGGAATCTGGTATAGGTGTGGGATCAGGGAAGACATGCTATAGATTGAGAAGGTGTGGAAAGCCCATCTCTTACAGTCCATGCTAAGTCTTTCTTTCTTTCATTCCCATTGCTATATGTTAAACCTATCTCACAACTAAAAGGCTTAAAACTATGATTTGTTATCGCTTATATACTGTGGCTTGATTGGATGATTCTTCTGCTGATCTTGCTTGTGGCAAGATCAAGTTCCTCTTGTGGCTAGGCTCAAAGCTTTGTTTTCTGTTCTCTTCTTTCCCTTCTTCTCCTTTACTTTTCTACTCCTTTCTTTCCTTCTGTTTGTTTGTTTTTAAGTATTGAAATTTGAACTCAAGGCCTTTTACCTGCTAGGCAGGCACTCTAGCATTTGAATGATAATACTACCCTTTTTTGCCCTATCTATTTTTCAGCTAAGATCTTGCATTTTTGCCCAGATAATGATCCTCCTAGTGGGAGATAAAGGATGGGGTAACAGTGATTAAAAACAAATGTACTTATTGCCTTACCTATGTAACTGTAACCCCCAGATCATCACCTTTTCAATTAAAAAAAAGATTCTCCTACCTGTTCCTCCCACATAGCTGGGATTACAGATGTGAACTACCACGCCCTACTTATTGAGATGGGATCTTGCTAACTTCTGGACCAGAATGACCTAGAATCATAACCTACTCTGCCTTCCAAACATCTGGGATTAAAAAGCCACCATATCCAACCCACACAATCTTTCTTTCCAAGCTTTTTTCTTAAAAGGCTTTTCCTAGTGGTTCCAGGATTCTAAGAGGATAGAGGCAGAAGCTGCAAGATTTCTTGAGACTTAGGCTCTGAAACTTGCACTTCACCATTAAAACAAATGAAAAGATCAGTCCATATTCAAGGCGTGAGGAAATAGAGTATACCTCTTGATAAATGGAGCTGCAAAGAATTTTTGGCCATGTTGTTGTTTTAATCTCCTGTAGTCTGTAAGGTAATAAATTAATGTTTTCTAAGCATTGTTTTAAGAACTAGAAACCCAACACCAACAAGATGTGTCATATTTGCCATTTTTCCCTGTTCCTTGGATTTGTGAGATGTCATTCCACTTTTCATAGAAATTAGTATTTGTGAATATATATTCTGTGGCACAAAATGAATCATTACTAAATGAAAAAATATAACAAATAGAATCTTTGCAAATTAGAAAAGAGAAAGAATAAGTAATTTTTAGCCTTTCTGAATTTTTCACTTAAGGAGATATATTTTATGATTATAAAAGAACTCCTGCCAAATCAGTATAGACCTATAGTTATAGATTATCTCTATAGACATATACTTTATTTGTTTGTAAAAAGGTTTCCCTCTGTCATCAAGGCTGGCCTAGAACTCAGGTAGAGCCCAGGCTTTCTCAAACTCATAATCTTCCTGAATGCTGGGATAACAGGCATGAACCTCTGTACCTGACTCTGCAGACAAATGAACTCAGTAATGATAATCTCAGAGAGTCAACTTTGTTTTCTTTGTAGTTCTAAATTTTATTCTCAGGTTTATTTAGCTACCTTTCAGAGTTGGTTTTTCTAGTTCAAATTTGCCCTTTTGGATAATTTTGAATGAATGAATGAATGAACGAACGAATGAATGAATGTTTTAGTTAAAGTTACAATGATAGTATCTATCTGATTGAGGTGAGTCATGGTGGGAGGGAGAGTAGACCTGAAACTTTTTTTTTGTTATGAGCAGTAATTCCACCTAACCTTTTTGTTTTTAATTCCATTTTTTTTTAAATTCCTGTATATTTTTTAAAAATTCTAGAGTGATAAGAATGCCGCTTTTCTTCTGATGGAAAGTGATAGGCTGATCCTCAGTTTACCCAGAGTAAAATGGACAGAAGCTGCATTGGCCATGGCATCTCAGCTCCAAGAACAGTGCATTGCCTTTATTGTAGAAAACTTCCCCAGCATCATTCAGAGTGAAAATTTCACTCTTTTCCTACAGGTACTATGTCTAAAATTTCATCCTTTATTTAATCCTCTCTTTGTTTTCTAATTTTAATTATGTAAGAGATTTTTAAGTGCAGGTTGCCTTTGATTAAATTAGTGTGATTTAAATAAATTCCATAGCAGATGGCAGAGTTAGCATGATGGACAGGATGTGGGCTCACAGCACAAGGCAGGCAGGAAGGACAGGTTTGAGTCCACTGGCAAGGCATACCGTGACACTAGCCAGCTCTGTCAGTCACCAAAGCCACATTTTAGAAATCAGAATCATAGATTTTTCTTTCCCTTTAGATTAAACCCAGAGCATATGCTTGCTTTGCTACACCTCTACCCAAGATATTGTTTTGATCAGTAACACAATTATGGTCCCTGCAGAATTCTCTCTCTGACTTAGCAGCTACCTTCTCTAGAAGTAGTCATTGCATAAAGAATTCTTACTGCATATTTCTAGGTTCTGATACTAGAACTGTGTTGTCTCGTAAAAACAGTATGCATGTAGGATATATAATATGCAGATTTTTTAACAAAGGAATAGGAAAAGGCACTTATGATTTCTGGTGTTGAACTCATATAGTCAGTTAAGATGGTTATTCTGCTTTCATGCTAGGCTTTCATATTTCTTACATATATTTTCATGTTTCTACTGAAAATCACTATGTATGTTTTGCAGTCACAAGCGATGAGCAGCACAGCTGATTTGTTGGACAAAATTTTAAAAGCAATTGAAGAAAATATTACCACTGAAAATAGTTGCTCTCTTTTTATGGCTCTGGAAACATTACTGAACTCTGAAAATACACAAGAAATGGTACTAAATGTAATATAATTCATTAAAATAAAGTAATATTGGAAGTGTTTGGAGATTTTAAATTACTTGTGTGGGTTTTTTTCTTTTTTCTTTTTTCTTTTTCTTTTTCTTTCTTTCTTTTTTTTTTGTTGGTCGTAGGGCTTGAACTCTGGGCCTGAGCGCTGCCCCTCAGCTCTTCAGCTCAAAGCAAGTGCTCTACCACTTGACCCACAGCACCATTTCCGGTTTTCCAAGTGCTTTATTGGAGATAAGAGTCTTCACCAACTTTTCCTGCCTGGGCTGACTTTGAACCATGATCCTCAGATATCACCTTCCTGAGTAGCTAGGATTACAGGTGTGAGGCACCAGCACCCAGCTACTTGTGTGTTTTAAATATTGCATGAGTCAATGAAGCTAGGCAGTAGATACCTAGGGTTGATTATCTTCTCTACTTTTGTGTGTTTTTGCAATTTTCTTTAAAAAAATTGTATTATTATTGTTGTTGTTAAGAAGTTGTACAGGGCTGGGAAGGTGGCTCAGTGGTAGAGCGCTTGCCTTGCATGCATGAGGCCCTGGGTTCGATTCCTCAACACCACATAAGAAAAAAGAAAAAAGCCGGAAGTGGCACTGTGGCTCAAGTGGTAGAGAGCTAGCCTTGAGCTGAAGAGCTGAGGGACAGTGCCCAGGCCCAGAGTTCAGGCCCCGTGACCGGACCCAAAAAAAAAAAAAAGTTATACAAAGGAGTTACAATTCCATAAGTCAGGTTTTGAGTATAGTGCTGGTTGGTCAATGTTACCCCTTTCTTCATTTTCCCCTCTTTATCTCTATTCATTTCCAAATGAAATTCTTATAAAAGTTTAGAATTTGGCAGTTTGGCTTAATTCTAAACATAGTTTGGTACTCAGCAATATTTTTTAGCAAGATGTAACAAGTATTTCTAGTTACTATACTCAATTTATAGTTATAAAATGAATATTTCAAAAATATTAATTATGTTCTTATATGTTCTTAATTTCCTTTCTCTTTAAAATCCTATTTTAAAAATTAGACTAGGAAAAAGCAAATTATAAGTATTTCTTATTTTAAAATGCAGTTAATGACAGCTAATTGCAAATTATTGGCATTTTTAGATAAGAATGATAAAATAGTTCAGCATATTTATTAACTTATTCAAGAGTAATAAAATATTTCAACATATTTATTACACTAGTATAGAGTATTTGACCTTGTAATGTCATCGTTGATTTGGAAAGACTGTGGAAGGTATCTATATAAAGGCTTCTGATGCTTTAAAAATGTTCAGCTGTTCAGATTTAGCTTCATGTTCACTATTAAATTCTATTAATGAGTAAGCTTTCATAAATAACATGTACCCAACGATCTTAAAAATCTAAGTGATGACATCATTGATCTGGCTTAGGAGTAAGTAGATTCGGAAAGGAATAATGACTGGTTGCTATGACAATGTGGCTCACACCAGCTGCTGATTTGTTGCTTGAACACAGGGTTTTACGTGCACGATCCAAGCTCTGCGTGATAAGCTGTGGATCTTCCTGGTTCAGTCTTTCTATGCTGTTCGTCACACAGAAAGCTGGAAACTGATGAGCACAGATGATCAACAGAAAATCAAAGCAGGTATGTTAGCCTTGAATTTTTTAAATTATCATATTACAGTCTTTGTATGGAAGATATTTTGAGGACATTCTGAATAGTGGTTAGATTAATATTTGTGCTTCTGTTCAATAATAGGATGCTAACCAAAACTAGTGATAGTATGTTAGGCAGTTTCAGTAAATTATGCTTTTTTGCTGCTTTTAGAAAATGAAACTCATTCTCTTTGTATGTATCAATTTTTTGTCCTACTGTAGCAGCCAAATTTGCTTAAAAGCATTCTTGTGAAGAGGTTAGAAGTATAAAAGGATATAATTCATGTAGAACAGATTACTGAACATACTTTCATCCCTCTTTTAAAATACATTTTGTCATTAAGATCTTCCTTTTTTTTCATAAGATACCCTTTCTTGTGGTTTTGCCTAAATTAGATGGCTTTATTTCACAATTGATTGGTTCGGTGATGTGGTGTGTGCTATTGCGGAGTGTCCCTCAGGAGCTGCACAGTGGTCTCTACATTTAATGGATACCATTTGAAACATTAGCATTAAACAAAAGATGTATATTGATCAGAATATATACTTATTTTAAAATATTACTATAAGAAATTCAGGGTGGAACCAAAAATGGCTTCATGACTATTTGGGGGTTAAAGCAGGTAGATGTCTTAAGCAATAACACCAGCATATTGAACAAGTATACTTTTAAAAACACTTAAGATGTGACAGTATTTTATGAAACAAACATTTTAATACTTTGAAAAGTGGAATTTGTCTTTGATAAAATATTTTCTTGATAATGCATAGGTATATTAAATGATTTAGAATGTGACCTGCTCTGTCTTACTTTATAGCATGATAGTACAAATAGACGTAATTTGAAGAACACTTTACAAAGAAGTTTTTATTATCTTGCAAATTAAAAACTCATGAGATCTTTAGAAATTTGAATTTTTTCCTTGTGACTTTTTCTGTGCTGATTTTTATCTAGTTTATCCTTACTACCAAATCTGTACAATATGAAGAAATAAAATAAGATGAACATTCCTTGAGTAGGTGTCCTTCACCCTCCTGATTAGTAGCAAATTTTGTTTTTCTCTATTTTAGAAGATCTCATAGCTAATTGAATTTCAGACAATGATATTTAAATCTTCAAAGTACTAATTAAAAAAAGAATATATATATATACACACACATACACATAGATATACCTAAACAAAATGCCATTGGTAATAGAACTAGTTATCCCAAAGAACTTTTCAATGTATTACAACACTGTAATAACATTTTTAAATCTTAACTATGTGAATAATAATGAATACTGTTACATAATTACAATGAAAATCAAGGAAAAGGAATGTTTCTGGGTTGTCTTTGTTATAACATCACTTATATTCTTATTGAGTTACTACTGACCTTTTGGAAAATTTCTTTATTCCTATGTGTTATTATGTAGAGTCATTTGCTTACTGCAAATCAGTTTTTACAAATGCCATTTCTAGGATTTTGCTTCGTCTTACAGCACATATTTACAGAATAGACATTGTAGAAGATACACGATAGAGTTACCGATAATTTAAAGTATTTTACATAAATTATTTTAATAAAAAAATAAAAATTTGAATATATAGAGATATATTTTTAGTATATATATATTTGATATATACTTTTTCAAAGTATGCCTTAAAGCCCCATAATCTTCAAAAAAAAATATATTAACTAAACTATATAGCCCCTATACCACTATTCCTGTATACTTTCTAATACCATTTAAATTTAAGATTATTACTCTAAAAGCATAAACACTAATTTTTCAGCGTTTTCCAGACCTAAACTTACACAGTGACTTTTATTTCATTTAAGAATGATACAAGTTTGAAGATTAATTCTTGAGTTATTTTTAGTATAACCTTATTTTTTTCTTTTCTCATATTCCATGATATTTCTTCAAAGCCAAAAAAACTTTTAGTTTCAACAGAGATTTTTATATTTTAGGACAATATTACTTCATTTAATTGTTTATAAAACATTTGTCATAATGTATAATTTTTTGAAATTTGGAAAACTAAAAGCAATTATCTAAAATTCACAACTTGAGAACAGTCTGGGTTTCTTTTAAAATAGAATCTTCAGTGTGAGATTATACCATTTTTCTATTCACTAATTTTAAAAACAAAGTTTTAGAAGCCAAAAAAAGTTGAAAATGAGATTTAAAAAAATTTTTAAATGTAATAGGTAATCATGATCGTATACAAAGTTGGTTTCAAGTTTTTTGTTATTTCCTACAAATACAATTTTTTTCTGCTAGCATTTTATTTTTCCTGTACTTCTATACTAATAATAATGCTTCATATAAAATGAATTGCTGTTTTTGTTTTTTTGTTTTGCAGCTGCATTTGACAAAGGTGATGATCGAAGACTTGGCAAAAAGCCTATATTCACTAGCTCACAGGTAAACTTTCAAAAATATATAGGTATGGATGAAAAAGGCACCAAACAATGTCAACTTTATTATTTTGTATTTCAAAATAATTTTTAAATGTTTTCATTAAAGCTGTTTGTAAGTGGAAATAATTCTGAGTGTTCTTTTTAACCAAATGAACATTTCATATAAGTTTTACATGCTGTGAATATTTTTATCCAGCTGTCATGAGACATGTCTACCTTTTTCATTTCCTTGAAAACCTTTTTGGCAAGTAATATATTGGAATTCTTCCAGTATATTAGAAATTGTTTAGAATTCTAGACCTAATTCAATGTCTATTTTTCTAATTAACCTACTTCTTACAAAAGAAGATTTTACTTGTTCCAGTTTTCTCTATTCAGCATTTTAATTTACATAATTTTTTAGGGGTATGAATAAAGATAGTTAGCACTAAATACAGTTGTACTTTAAGAACTGCTTATATAAGGTATCTAAAGTAGTTTACAATCTTAAAAACAGAAAGTAGAAAGGTGATTGCCTGGGACCAGGGGCAGAAGGTGGAGCATCATAAGGGGAGTTGTATTAAGGGGATGAGAATTTGTTTTGCAACAGGAAAAAAAACCTAGGGATCTGTTGTATAACAATTTAATATAGATAATAGTACTTCGCCTGTGCTTAAAAATGTTAAGATGGTAAATTTTGTTATTTTTTTAAACACTCTCAGACACATACACTCTTACACGATATACTTATTATAATCTGAAACTTTAATTTTCTTCCCCATAATGTTATTAATGATTATTAACTTTAATTATTGTGGTTATTAATATATTGTGGCTATTTTTTGTTATAATATAGGTTCATGTAATCAAAAATGTTTGAAATAGAAAATTATACTAATTTCTGTGCACTCCACTGATAATATTGAGATAACACTGAGACTTTCAGTTTAGAATTAGTACGGAATTCTCTTTCTTTCATAGTGTCCACTGGACAGAAATTGATGTAGCCATGTCATAACAGAGTTCTCATGGTTTAAGACTTAGGTCAGACTGGGAAGGTAGCTTTTAGTGGTAGAATGCTGGCCTAGCACGTATGAAGCCCTGGGTTTGATTCCTTAGTACCACATAAACAGAAAAAACCAGAAGTGACTCCGTGGTTCAAGGGGTAGAGTGCTAGCCTTGAGCAAAAGAAGCTCAGGGACAGTGCCCAGATTTAGGTCAAGCTCTGAATGTCTGATGTGAGAATCTGAGAAATGGCCTTGTGTCAGTCAACCTCCTTGGACTAGAGTGTGCTTCACAGTATCTGAGTACCATCAGATGCTCTACATAAGAACACTTAGCATCTACTAAATCTAATATTCACCATAACTCCTACGGACTGAAAAACACTAAATACTTTTGAATTCCATTTCACATAGAATTTCTAATTGCATAAGTGTAGAATACGTGAGAGCTGCCACCCAACCCCTTTTAAGCATATTACACATTACTACTTTAGAAAATCATACCTATCTATAGATATATAGATATATAGGTATATATATTATTTTATATAAACATAAAGAGGCACATAGGCATTGTGCCTTTATAGTTCTCTCCTAAGAGTAGATCTAAAATGCCCTGGGATATGATAAATTATAAAAGATTCAGTCAGCTTTTTTTTTGCTTATAGCTGGTATACTGTCACTTGAGTCGGGTCTCCACTTCTTTCTTTTTGCTGATTAATTGAACATAAGAGTTTAGTAGATTTGTCTACCTTGCCTAGCTTTGAACCTTGATTTTCAGATCTAAACCTCCTTATTAGCTAGTATTATACAAGTGACTGACACCCAGGGTTGGGTCTGTTTAAAGGGTAGGAAAGAGATCTAAAAGCTTGTTATGGCTTTAGGTATTAAAAATAGAGAACTAAGACTTGACCAAGAAAACAAAAAACTTAGGTATAAATGTGTTTGTTACAATCCTAGAACACTGCTGTATGGACCACTTTCTACGCTATAGATAGGCACAACCTAAGGCCCAAAGATATTAAAACTGCATAAATATCCCAGACTCCTCAGAGGGAAAGCCATAATAAGAATCTAATGATTTCTTTATAACTATACCAGTTGTATCCAAAATTCAATTTGTTTCATTTATTGCCTTTATACACATACTTGTATGCATACACACACACACACACACACACACACACACACACACACACACACACACACACACACACACACACACACACACACACACACACACACACACACACACACACACACGTGTTTATCTTACACAGTTCTTAATGTCGTTAGGATCTTTCCAGATATAGAAAATAGACTTTGAACTATGTGTCAATATATGCACAGTTTTAATAAGTTAAAATTTTTTTCAGTCCTTCATGTATAATAGGCATAGTGCCAAGGATTTTAGATTCAGAAAGCCTTTCTTATACTTCTACAGTTTCAAATAGCTTTATAAAGAAAAAAAAAGCATTTACCAAAACAAGCAATGACGATATAATCTTAATATTTAAAAATTCCTACCAACTTTCAATATTTTGTTGTTACCTTATCAAAATTGAGTGTAGAAAAATGATGAGGTATTGGTTACCTTTCTTTTTCCTATTTCAGCTGTTTTTTAAATTCCTTTTTTTCTACATCCTCTAGATAGCCAATACTATACTACTATCATTTGTTTCAAAGCCCACATTTTTCAGATGTAATGTGTTGTTTTCTAGGAGTTTTATTTTAAATACCCCAAAGCAACTACTCTTCTCAAGGGATATTAAACCTTTAATGATAAAAATCTCTGACATTTGGATAGGATTGAAGAAATAAATTTTGGTAACTATCTTCATAATGTCCCTAATTGTATACCACTTCTATGACTACATCCTTAAGGCAACAACTCTGAAGCTCAAGGCCTAATCCTATCCCTTACTAACATTGACCTTGTATAAGTTATATACCTATTTTTAGTCCCAATTTCTTATCTATATGACTTAGGAGTGCTGTAATGTTAAATGATATATGACATAATCCTGAGAGTAAGTCATCAAGAATTCTTGGATTTTGTTATTTATTCAAGATATCTTGAACTTAGGTGTTAACCATAGATCTAGAAATTAAAATAACATGCCTTTTAAATAAGCACCTAATGTTGTATTACAAATCCAATTGGGTATTAAGGTCAGATACACCGTTTATATGAAAACCACCAAAGATAATTCAGATTTTAAGAGACTTTAAATCATACGATGAACTTCACTGTTTTCTTCCTCTGAAAAATTGGTTTATTTTGAAACAATATTACGTATCAAATACTTCAGTCAATTTACAAAATGTTTTTTTCTTCTTTGTAGCAAAGGAGACAAGTTTCTGATTCTAGTGTCGTAAAAAACAAATCTTGGAGGGCAAGTAATAAAAAAGAGGGTTGGAATTCTCTTTCTGCTAATCAAAAAATGAAATCGGATGGATTAGGAGCATCTGGACATTCCTCAAATGCTAATAGAAACAGTATAAGTAAAACTTCGAAGCATGATGAGTTAAAAGAAAAGCATGGTACAAAAGTAACATCTAAGATTACTAAAGAACTGAAAAATGGGGAAAAAAGTATTTCTGGAAAGCCCAAATCTATAATAAAGCCCAAAGTAGAAAGCAATGATAATGCAAAATCGGAAGCCATGTCACAAAAAGGTGTGGAAAGATCAACAGCAGTGGCAGCAACTGGACAAAAAAGTTCATTAAATGGAAAAGGAATTAGAAATCAGGAAGGGCAAATTACAGGAGCAAGACCCAAGCTACTCACTGGAAACTTAAATTTGCAAGCCAAAGCAAAGCCTTTGAAAAAAGTGACAGGAAAAGACTCTCCGTGCCTCAGAAACACAGGTCCATCCAGTAGATCTACAAGTTCAAGTATGGAGCTACTGGTTTCCACCACAGATCTGGATGAACAAAAAGATAGTAGATCAGTAGGAGAAGAAAAGTCTTCGGGTGAGAAGCTATACTTTTGTGATTCTTCAGGACAAATGGCGAACAGTGTAGATGGTGTCAAAACTTCCACTGAAGGTAGGTTTTGTTCGTTTGTTGATTTTGTAGTACATGGCATCAGTACAGAGCCTGGCACAGGCTGGCAAGCACTCCACCCCTAACTCAACACTACCTTTTGAAACAGACTGGTCTCATGATTGCCTGGTCTCACTCTCCCAAGTTCAGGAATTCAAGGCATGTTCCGCCACAACTGGATTCAACATTAGTTTTGTATTGCTTTGTTTTATTTTCTTGCTTTGTTGGGGAGTAAACACATCAACTTTTAATACTCCTGATGGTTAAAATTCCTAGAAACAAGATTCCCTGCGGGTTTTTATTTACTTTACAATTCTAAAAAACTACATTGACATATAGTCATGCAACCTGAGAGAAAATATAGTCCTTCTCAGTTTAACAATTTTATTTATACAAACTGGTAAATTTACACGAATTTGTTATGTATTTAATGTATTCTACCACAAGCCTGACTTATTCTTAATTTATAGCAGTAAAACCTCGACTTGTTTCAAGAATTACCAATGGAACTTCCAATAAAAAAAGCATTCATGAACAAGACACCAATATAAATAATAGGTAGGTCTCTATTTAAAATATTTTACCTGTATGTTAACTTTTTTTGAAAGTTAACTGTTCTGACTTCAGCTAAAAATTTTAATGAATCTTTTGTTAAAAATTTAATGTATACAATGGTATTTTTGAGCAATTTTCTTTACTGATGTACATACTAATGGCATGTTATACACTGCTTTATTGTACATAGCTTTGAAAGACTTATGAACAAATGGTTTCTCTATTTTCAAAAGGGGTATATTTATTATTTCTTGAGAGATGCATTTCATATAAGAGTCTTATAAGTCATGCTTTGGAATCTCATTGCAACACTGAGTGCAAATCATTTTTCTTAGTGTAATAAAAAAGGTCAATGGAAAAGGATGCACTGATCCAGTACCACAGGCCATTTTGAAGAAAAGAGGAAATAGCAATGGATGTATTACAGCTCAGCAAAGAACAAAGAGTGCCCCATCTAATCTTGCTAAAACTCAAGGTAAAGCTGAAATAGTTCTGAGTGTCATATTACTTCCTTGTGTAAGTTAAACAAAACTGATTTGGAATGTCAGTAGCAAATAAACATGGTTTCATTATTTTGTATTTGTTTCACACTGTAGAGGTGAGAATTAGTACTTTCACTTTTTAAACAAGTATTAGTGTTTGTAGGACTTAATTTTGGTTTTTATTGTCCTTTATGATAGAAGCAAAAGACTCACTAGGTTAATCTGCATTTCTGATCTTTTAATACAGTAAACCCATGTTTCTTGAATGTTTCATTGATGGCAATATGAATTCCATTGGTAAAACTCTCACTAACAAGCATTAAAATGATGCCACAATCTAGACAGCCATAACAGAGGAAGGAAGAATTTCACTCCATTATTTTTCAGTGTTCTAAGAAAGAAAGAACATTGGTTATATTATGTAATATGCTAACATAATCTAAACATTATTTTTCTTTATGCATTAGGTATTTTCATGTAAAAGTAGTTTGTAAAATCCAAAAAATAGTGTGGATTACCTTATGAATTAATACTGAAAATTAAAAATAAGGCAGACCTATTTAACAAAATAAATACAAGTAAGCAGAAACATGTTGGGGGGAGAGAGGGAATATATGAATGGAGGGAGGAAAAATGAGAAATACAGTCAATTGTATTCAATGTACATTATATAAAAATTGAACTACATAACTTAAGGGTAGAGATGGAAAAGGGAAAATGGGTGGGAACCTTAGAAGACGTAACATTGAGCAAGATGCATTGTACTCATAACCTGACTTAGGGAATTGTAACCTTTTTTTTTTTTTAACAACTACTTAATAAAAAAAAAAAAAAAACAGGGCTGGGAAGGTGGCTCAGTGGTAGAGCGCTTGCCTTGCATGCCTGAGGCCCTGGGTTCGATTCCTCAGCACCACATAAGCAAAAAGAAAAAAGCCAGAAGTGGCACTGTGGCTCAAGTGGTAGAGCGCTAGCCTTGAGCTGGAGAACTGAGGGACAGCACCCAGGCCCAGAGTTCAGGCCTCACGACCGGACTCCAAAACAAAAAACTAAAAAAAAAGAAAGAAAACAGAAAGTGATGCTGAGGCTCAAGTGGTAGAGTGCTCACCTTGAGCTGAAGAGCTGAGGGACAGCACCCAAGCCCATAGTTCAAGCCCCATGACCAACAAAAAAAAAGCTCAGGGATGGCATCCAGGCCCTGAGTTCAAGCCTCATGACCAACAAAAAAAAAGGTGGGGGGAGGTTCTTTCCCAGTTTGCACAAGAACCTGGACTTAACTGCCAGTACTGGGGAATAAAACACAATTCTATTTGGCAGATATGAATACCCAAAATATCATTTTTAAGACTAATTAGCATCAATAAATGGGTATCCAAATTAATCCCTTGTTCCCTCTAGTTAATAGCTTTGGTTTCCACTACAGCTCTAAATAGGTTAACCCTAATAAGCTACAATAACAATCTGATTATGAGAAATAAAATGTTTTTATTCATGTATGAATATGTGCCAGTCCTGGGGCTTGAACCCAGAGCCTGGTCACTTTCCCTGAGTTTCTTTTGCTCAAGGTTAGTTCTCCCACTTAAGCCACAGCTCTACTTTAGGGCTTTTTAATAGTTCATTGGAGATAAGAGTATCATGGACTTTCTTCCCTGGGTTGACTTCAGATTGCAATCCTCACATCTCAGCCGCCTTGAAACAAAAAGGATTACAACCATGAGCCACCAACATCCAGCAACTTTTGCTTTTATAAATAACTTGATTGTCCCTTTTAGAAGACTGTATAAAACGGTAGTTTCTTCTTTAACTATCCTTTCCCCCTTCAAAACTTCATAGGGAAGGCTTTTTTGCTCCTTTAAAGGTTATCCAGATATTTGTACTGTCATGTATTTATGCAAATCTAGATTTTTTTTTTTACTTGAGAAATTCTATTTTGACAATTTCTACTACTACCCTGTCATGGTCATGCTATACTTTATTTATTTATTTTAATTTATTTTTGTAGGCCAGGAGCTTGAACTCAGGGCCTGGGCACTATCCTTGAGCTTTTTCCACTAAAGGCTAGCACTGTACCGCTTTGAGCCACAGTTTTCTGGTGGTTAGTTGGAGATGAATCTCACAGAATTTCCTGCCCAGACTGGCTTTAAACCATGATCCTCAGATCTTAGCTTCATGAGTAGCTAGGATTACAGACATAATCCAGTAGCTCCTGGCCCTCTATATTTTTAGCAGAAAAATCTTAAAATATTTTATCATAAGACCTTCAATCTGTAATTATCCATTGAATTGTAGATATTAGATATGTTATCTTATTAGTTATATTTTAAAACACTAGCTTTTACTTTCAAGCAGAGACTATTATATCTCCAAACTTTTTTTCCTTTAGGACCCCAAGGAGAGTCACCAAATTCGGTAAAATCCTCAGTCTCTTCAAAGCAGTGTGATGAAAATGTGACAAAGTTGAACCACAATACTACTACAGATAAACAGATACCTAAGAGAAAAATAGTCAAGCAAGGACATACCACTTTGCCAAAGGTTAATACAAAAATGGTGTCAGTGCCTAAAAACCTAAATCTATCAAAAAAAGGTGAAAGTTCTAACAATAAGGATTCAAAGCAAAAAACACTTCATGGACAGATTGTATTGAAAACCCAGACTACTCAGAAACCTTTAAAAAGTGAAACACTGGTTGTCCAAAAAAATATGCTTCGTGATGTGCATGTTAATAACAAGTCCAGCGTTGCTGAACCAAAACCTCACAGACCTCTGACAAATCACACTCCTAAAGTCAGTGGTATGGAAGCATTCCAATCATCATGCAAATCCAACTCACAAAAGTCATTAAGCAATCAAGAACAGAATTTGATGTTAGAATGCCAAAATGTTTCAAAGCTGGATAAATCAATGGAGCATGAACTGAAATCAAAACAGATTTGTTCAGATAAAAATGAAACAAAATTTCCCAGTCACAAAGACACAAACCATGGGAATGCAGTTAAAAGATATTTTCTCTCAGATGGGAGTGATAATTTAGATTCAAAATTTGATAGCAACATTGCTCTAAAATCCATCATTTCAAGTCCAAATGAAAACTCCTTAAGCTTTAATCCAACTTATGATTCAGACTCCTCCAATGCAGAACAAATCCATTTAATATCAGATGGAGAGAAACAAGTAGGGAGAAAAGATACAAACAAAACTTTAACCATGATGACACCTTGTGTCTCTGAAAGGACAGATGGTACTTTAGATTCTGTTTGGGATGACAGAGAATCTAAAGTCCATGCAGATCTGACAGTTTCGAGTCAGTTGTCTGATGACTCTGCTATGAAAGGAGATAAACATGCTCAAGCAGATACATGTGTTTCCTCCAAATGTGTTTCAGTACAACCATCTGGAAAAATTTCCCCTAAAAATATGGAAACAGCAGAAACTCCGGAGAGCCATGAAACTCCAGACACTCCATTCATGGGCCACTGGAATTTGAGTACCACTGCCAGACACCAGAGAGAGAGTCCTGAATCTGACACAGGCAGTGCTACCACATCTTCTGATGACATAAAGCCCAGATCGGAAGATTATGATGCTGGAGGGTCTCAAGATGACGATGGGTCGAACGACAGAGGCATTTCTAAATGTGGCACTATGCTATGCCATGATTTTCTTGGAAGAAGTAGCAGTGATACTAGTACTCCTGAAGAATTAAAAATATATGATAGCAATTTAAGGATTGAAATAAAAATAAAAAAGCAAAGTAGCAATGATCTTTTCCAAGTTAACTCAACAAGTGATGATGAGATTCCCAGAAAAAGGCCAGAAATTTGGTCTCGACCTACAGTTGTTCACCAAAGGGAAAAAGAGAGTGCTTCTCGAGGCAGTGTTCAGTTTGCTCAGGAAATAGATCAGGTTTCTTCTTCAGCAGATGAAACAGAAGATGAAAGATCTGAAGCAGAGAATGCTGCAGAAAATTTCTCTGTGCCCAACTTGGCTCCTCAGCAATTTCAAGGAATCATTAACTTAGCTTTTGAAGATGGAACCGAAAATGAAAGCCGTGAGTTTTCTATGACTAAAAAGTTTAAAAGATCAGTTTTACTTTCAGTAGATGAATGTGAAGAACTAGGGTCTGATGAAGGGGAAGTACACACTCCCTCCCAGCCCTTTATGGATTCTCTTTCACCTTCTGATGTTTTTGATGTTGTTTCTAACAAACAACATGGGGACACCTGCTATTCCAGAATCCCACGAGAAAGAGAAGATAGAGTTTTACAGTGTAAACAAGATAAAGGCAATAGTGCCTGTAAAAATGAAAGCACCCTTTTGAGTTTTAATAACATTGACTCTTCAAGGAAAGATAAACATAGTGATTCAACCACATACCAAAATAATGCATTCAATGTCCTGTCCAAAGAAGGACAACTTTTTCCAGAAGATAAAAAAGTAAACAGTAGAAGTGATATGGAAAATGACTTTCAGCAACGTAGCAAATTCTTGAATAGTGATATGAAGTCTCAAGAAAGACCATGCCATTTGGAGCTTCATCAAAGAGAACAGACTTCTGACATACCAAAGATGAGCTCTACAAAATCTCTGGACTCCTTTCGGAGTCAAGTTCTGCCTCAGGAAGGTCAAGTGAAAGAGAGCCATTCTACATCTACCGAAAAAGCTAATATTGCTTTATCTGCAGGTAATGTACAGAAATAGAAATGCTAATGCGTAAGAAAATAAGTTTACAGAAATGTAAAGTTGTATGTAGCCCTGAATATTATATTTTAGTTAAATAGAATAATTATTCAGCAAGTTTCAAAATTTTAAGGGAAAATCTAAATTTCTTGATAATATGAAAATCAGATCGTTATTCTTTCTTGCACACTTAAAATCCTAGTGAAGAATTAATACCTAGTAAAAATTTTGATTGTTTATTAAACAAAGATAACCTACCAGGAGATTTTACATCAAAGAACAAAAAGACTTAGTTTGTTGTTACTTCATTATGTATGTCTAATATAATATCAGAGTTCTTGACTGTTAGAAATTTTATTATGCATTAATAAAATTCATGAAGTTGCTAGTTTTTATCTAAGAGGTCTGTGCAATAACTATAGTAATATGTAACTAAAAGCACTAAACTATTTTAACAGCTAGATGAATTATTACAATTTATATACATTTTACAGAGGTTAAAACTTTCAGGATCAATATAATTCTATTCTAAAATTTTCAAATAGATAAATTTCCTAAAAGAGATTATATTTAGAAGCAATGATGATATATGAAAGAAGCTTAGGTTTGTTTCATATGCTTAGATGACTTGTCTAATTGTTTTATGTTTTTTGTCTTTCATATTACAATAACTCAGACTAATGACCCGCACTTAAAACATGCAATAATGGCTGACTGAGAACTATTTGTATATCATAACTAAGGAAAATACTGATTAATAATCCCTGTTCAACAGAATTATAAGAATAGGATAGCTTTAAAAGTTGTACTTTTTTGTTTGTTTGTCTTTGCTTGCATCCTCCTTTGCATGTGAAATAGACAAATAAGTCTTTAGATACAATGTATTTATTCTCTCTTTTGGAACTGACTTATTTTAAAAGTCACCATCAAAAAATTGTCTTTTTTTTTCTCTTTAAGTTTCTATTGTAGTGAATTAGATATATGTGTACTTCCTATGTTTATGTTTAAATACTTTATTTTCTGTATCCTAAGTTTTCAAATTCAATATGAAGAATTATTGTTAGTTATTTATGTTGATTTTGCTGCTAAATATTACCTTTGAATTTTTAACATAGAAAAATAAATGCCTCAAAAATTTGTCAATTTTGTATAAATGTTATTTTTCCCATTCGGTGTTTTTTTGGAGGGCTATCACTGTTATATTGTGTTAATATTGTTCTACAAAACTGACTGGTACCAACATGAGCAATTTTTACATTGTGTAGTATTATGAATTATTACAGGAGACATAGATGATTGTGACACACTGGCCCAAACCTGCATGTGTGACCTCCGGCCTTCAAAAACCCTCTCTCCAATATATGAAATGGATGTAACAGAAGCATTTGAGCAGAAAATGGAAACAGAAACACATGTTGTTACATCTGTGGATTTAGAAGATGACCAACACTTTGCAAAACAAGACTGGACACTACTAAAGCAATTGCTGTCTGAACAGGATTCAAACTTAAATATTACAAACTCTCTTCCTGAAGACCTAAATCTAGCACAGTATTTAATCAATCAGACCCTCCTTTTAGCACGAGACAACTCTAAACCTCAGGGTATAGCACATGTTGACACTTTGAACAAATGGAGTGAACTAACATCTCCACTTGATACTTCCTCAGCGAGTATCACAATGGCTAGTTTTTCCTCTGAAGACTGTTCCCCTCAAGGGGAATGGACAATTCTAGAACTGGAAACTCAGCACTAAAAGTCTTAACATTTTAGAAAATTTTAAACTATACCACCCCTTTATTTTTGATGCCTATATTATATCCAAATTATAATTAGCCAGAAATAGATTGTCTCAATATTGCTGATGTCTTTCTAATTTATTGAGGTAAACATTTATTTATTAAGATATTACATGTAGGAAAAGTTTTTCTGCAGTTTTGAGCACGTTTTCTATAATTAGAGAAATTAGAAGACCTGTAAGAAAGCCCTTGCTTTGGTTTTCCTTTCCTACCTGAACCTTTGTTCTTGTTTATTATTCAAGACTTAAAAATGTGAATGCACAAATAGATCAATCCTTTTACTTTTAGCTCTGCATATGGTACCCTAGTAATTTAACAATAAAAAACCTACTGTGTTTGTGTCAGATTATGTAAAGTGAATCTGTGAAATATTCAGACTCATATTGGGGTGGATTAGACTGACAGCTGAGTGTTGGAAGAAAACATCAGCTCTCCTAGGAATTGTGAAGTAATTGAACCTCAAGTTTTAATCATGTTCCTGATAAAAGACCAGCAAGATGTCCTTTAGCTCTCTTAGAATATATGCAGAAAGAGGCACTTGCATTTGTTTAAAAGCACTGTGAAAATTATCTACATTGTTAGACTTACAGTTAATCATTCTCCATTTTGCATTTCATGTTAGAAATGCTTTGGAACTGCATCTGCAATAAGCTGTTAAGAATGTTAACATAAATTGATAATGGGTACATGATGCAATTGAGATGAGTTAATTTTGATTGTGTGTATGTGTGTGTTTACCGGCCTGGGCTATACAGCAAGGCCTTGCCTATATACTTACATACTTTATTATTTTCTTAAGGAGTGAATACTTAGACCTTTTATATTGGTGGCTGCCCTTTAGGCTAAGGGGATTTTATGCATCAGCCTCTCTAAAGCTGTATAGTGAATTCATAATCCCACTAATATATATCAGACAAAAGGAAATTTGGGTGTGTGTGTGTTCACATACACGCACTAGTCCTAGAGCTTGAACTCGAGAGTTTTGTACTCAAGGTTAGTGCTCTATCACTTGAGCCACAGCTCCACTTATGAGGCTTGGTAGTTAATTGGAGAAAAGAGTGTCACAGATTTTCCTGCCAGGGCAGGCTTTGAATGGTGATCATCAGATCTCAACCTCCTGAGTAGCTAGGATTAAAAGCATGAACCACAGCACGAGGCTAGGAAGTCTTCTTTAATTAGCAAGATTTTCAATAAAGATAGACAATCTATAAATATGACCAACAGTAGAATCTGTATGTTCAACATCAGCAGTCACTAATGCACATTTGTACTAAAATAACATAATTACATTAGCATTAGGTACTAGTTTTAAGTTTTGTGCCTTTTTTTTTTTCTGGTCGTGGCCTGAACTCTGGGCTTGGGCACTGTCCCTCAGCTCTTCAGTTCAAGTCTAGTGCTCTACCACTTGAGCCACAGCACCACTCCAGCTTTTTCTATTTATGTGGTGCTGAGGAATCAAACCCAGGGCCTCATGCATGCAAGGCAAGCACTCTACCACTGAGCCGCCTTCCCAGCCCAGTTTTATGCCTTTTTAACTGGAAGTTCTGTGCAAGGAGCACTTACTCATCCCGAAAATAGTTTTGTTGACACTGTTGGTAATGATGTTTTTGTTTTTTGTTTTTAGGCAAGATTTTTCTGTACATCCCAAACTAGACTTGAATTCATGATTTTCCTACCTCACCCCCCCCCACATGTCTGAAATTCCAGGTGTGTAACACCACACCCAGCTTAAATATTCATTAATTCATTTGTTCTATGAAGTGTGAAGATAAATTATTATTCCTGAAAACTCGTCAGTTTCTAGTGGAGGGGGAAGACATGTAAGAAAAAAATTTTAAATACCTTAATAAATCTAAGAGGTGGAATTGGAGAAACAAAGTGACTGGATGTGGGAATGAGAGAAGGGACTCAGTTTAGAAGACGCAAGTTTCTGACTAGAGTGTCTGGGTGGTTGATGATGTCAACCACCAAAAACTGAAGCAAGTGTAGGAGTGAACATGAGTTTAGTTGAGGACATGCTGAGTTTGAAATGTCTGTGGGACATAAAGGGCTGAGGACAAAAATACCATTTAATAGTCAAGAAAGAAAAACTTCAGCACATTTGAGAGAGTATTCAGAAATAGGAAACCAAGGTAAAGAAAAGGAAGTGATGAGTGTATAATCTTGCTGCCAATCAAAGAGGGGTGAATTAGAGCACAAGGTTTCACTTTGACCTATCAAATCCTCAAGGATCTTTATAGGAGTAAAAAATGTTAATATTAGCAAAGAGGACAAGTTTGAGATGTTCATATGTTGCATTGGGAGTATAAGTTATCTTTCCAGTAATCAAGTAGTCCTATATTGAGAATGTTTGCAACTTTATATCCTTAGTCATTTTCCCTTTGGGAATCTATCATTAAGGAATAAGTATAATCTTGGGGCTCGCTATGGGATTCACACCTATAATCTTAGCTACTAGAGAGGCAAAACTCAGAAGGATAATGGTTCATGGCTAGCCTGGGCAAAAGTATCAACGCTTTGTACCAACAAAGAAGTTTGTTGTGGTGGTGTGCCCCTGTGATGGCAGTAGAGGAGAGATAGGGAAATGATGACCCAAGGCCAGGTCCCAGCAAAACCATGAAGCCCTGAGAGCTAAAATAAAAAAGGTTTGGTGTATGCATATCTCAAGTGTAGAGTACCTGCTCAGCATGCATGAGGCTCTGAGTCAAACCCTGTACTACCAACAAAAGTAGAATCTAAGGAGGAGGTGATGGTCCAACCCTGAAATCCTGAGGCAGGGCAGTCACAGTTTTAAGGCTAGCCTGGGCTTTGTAGCAAGGACCTGTCTTAAAAATAATTAACATGATCATCAGCATCAGCATCTCAGGAATTTGTCTTCAAAAATGTTTATTGTAGTTTAGATACAGTAATGAAAATTGAGTAGCAAAATGTCAATAGTAGAAGAAAGGCTAAATAACTTTTGACACATTGATATAATGCATTATGCAGTTATTAAAATTACTTCAAAAATCTGATTAATAAGAAAAATGCTTGTATGCCAGACACTGGTGGCTCATACCTGTAATCCTAACTACTCAGGAGGCTGGGATCTAAGGATCATGGTTCGAAGCCAGCCTGGGCAGGAAAGTCCATGAGACTTATCTCCAATAATCCATCAGAAAACTGGAAATGGCACTGTGACTTAAAGTGGTAGAGTACTATCCTTGAGTGAAAAAGCTAAGAGATAGCACCCAGTCCCTGAGTTCAAACCCCATGACCACCACCATACCAACAACAAAAAAAATGTGTATTGTCCCAATTTTTTTGTGTAAAGGTATTTAAAATAACTCAGTAAATTTAAGTATACGGTAATATTAACTTGTCTTTTGTCCTTGAAATAACCATTTTCATGAGAGCAAATACTACCTCATTGTGGGTTTTTTGTCTGTTTTGTCAGTCCTGGGGCTTGAACTCGGGGGCTGGACACTGTCCCTGAGCTTCTTTTGCTCAAGGCTAGCACTCCACCACTTGAGCCACAGCACCACTTTTGTTTATAGCACTTTTTCTGTTTATGTGGCACTGAGGAATCAAACCCAAGGCTTCATGCATGCTAGGCAAGCACTTACCAGTAAGCCACATTTCCAGCCCCTCATTGTGGTTTTTATTTGCATTTCCCTGATAAGAGTCATGCTTACGTAACTTTTTGTCTGTGTGCATGCATGCACGTATGTGTGTGTGTGTGTGTGTGTGTGTGTGTGTGTGTGTGTGTGTGTGTGTTGCCAAGGATTAAATCCAAGGCCTTGTATATTCTTAGACAAGTCTCTAACACTGAGCAACATTCCTAGCACTCTTTTGGCCATTTGCATATTTTCTTCGGAGAAATGTCTTTCATTTTAATTCTTTTTTAATTTTAACATTATTTAACAAATAATATTCAATATATACCATTCCAGTGTGCTTCACTGAAAAATTGAGATGTGATATTCTACAGGTACTTGATAATTCTGTATTCTTGTTTGTGAATTGCATTTCTGTACTATTTGATGTGTGTTTTTCAATTGCAGCACACCTCCAGTTCTGCTCACAGCCTTTTCCTTTTTTCCCCAAACTCTCAGCATGTTTTCTTGTTTTCCACAGTTATTTTCTCATCTCAATATCCTCATTGTGGAATTTTAACATATAGGAAAATTCACTATTGCTGGTACAGAGGTCAATACATTTTCAGAAATGCAAGTAACTGTAGTATGAATATGCCAACATAATACATGAAATGATTAATATAAAAGTATATCAAAATTAAGAATGTTATGAAATTAAAATAATGCTATTTGATAGTTTAATATATTAAACTATGCCATGAAATTGAGAAAAGGCAGTACTATTAAATTATGCCATGAATTAGTTACTATCCTTCTATAAAATTGTAATGTTATGTCATTGCTCCCATCTTTCTTTGTAAAGAATTTACTCTTTATAATAGCTCTCACTGGAGACCTTTCCCTGGCATCCAGTGGACTGTTAGATGTCTCTAGAGTTTGGGTCACCTGCCAGCAGCCTCTTGCTCTCCATTGTAATTAGGCCTGAGAATGCCATCCAGCTCTCATGCCCCAAAGTATATTTCAGAGCATAGGAGTCTGCTTCTGGTGGAAAACTGCGAGGTCTTCAAGCAATAAGTACTTCCAACTCATCATTTGCCTCAGTCCTGTGGAACAAAGGAAAGCAGAGGTCATTGCCCAAGCCTGCAAGCTCTGCAGCCTGTAAGCAGGTGCTGGATATCAAGGTGTGGTGGCACAATCTGCTCTGTAGTGGGGTCTTTGAGGGGCCAACGTATTCCAGCCTTTCCTTGGGCAAACTCTATGTTATTTTCAAGCTTCACCTCTTCAAAAGCTTGCCACTCTTCTAAAACATCCCTGTTTGTAGGGCCTGAGAGGTCTGAGGAGACCTCAGCAGCAGGAGTCTGGTCGGATTCAGTCCTAGTATTCTGTACCTTCACCTGTCCCTCTTCTCCGGGGACAGCTGGTTAACACACTCATCTTTCTCCTGATATAGCTCATCCAGGATTTCTGTTCTTTATAGAATAAACTATGGACTCTTCAGTGGTCGTCATGTGGTCTGAAAGCTGGCTGCATCGATGTTGGAGTTCCTGGTAGTCTACCTTGTCCAGCAGGTGGTAGCTGAATCGGGCTGAATTGGTGACCTGCATGTCGGACTTCACATCCCCAGCCACGCCGTGGTTCCAGCTCTTGGGGAAGAGGGCATGGGGCTCCAACTTTATCTAGCACTGGGCTCCCAAGTTGTTCATGCACCTGCCGGAGGCCTGCTGCTCCCGCAGCTGCAGGCTGAACTTCACCTTTGATTCAGCAATGGCTGAAGCACATAGTGCTTCTAGGTAAAAATTCCGCATGGTTTGTGGGTTGTCTACATCTTCTAGGACAGTGACATTAGGTGGAATTGTCTCCACCCTTTTCTTCCTCTTTTTTTTTTTTGTCCTGGGCTTGGACTCGGCCTGGGAGCTGTCCCTGAGCTATTCATCTCAAGGCCAGCGCTCTTACCACTTGAGCCTCAGCACCACTTCCTGTTTTCTAAATGGTTTATTGGAGATAAGAGTCTCATGGACTTTCCTGCCAGGGCTGGCTTTGAACTGTGATCCTCAGAACTCCGCCATCTGAGTAGCTAGGATTACAGGCATGAGCCACCAGCACCCAGCCCTTTTCTTCCATTTTGCTCATTCATCCACCTCCCCTAGGAAAAACTAGAAGCTTAGCTGGGCCCACAGCTGCTCATTCTCCTGTCTTGTTGCTTCCAGGAACTTCAGTATTGTCCTGTATTTTTTTTTCTTTTTGTCAGTTGTGGGGCTTGAACTCTGGGCCTGGGCACTGTCCCTGGGCTCTTCAGCTCAAGGCTAGTGCTCTACCACTTGAGCCACAGTGCCACTTCCAGTTCTGGTGGTTAATTGGAGATAAAAGTCTCATGGATCTTCTTGCCCAGGCTGACTTTGAACCACAATCATCAGATCTCAGCTTCCTGAGTAGCTAGGATGACAGGCACCTGGCTGTCCTGTAACTTTTGTCCTCCAGCGTGCTTTGCACCTGCACCTGCTCCTGCTCCAGTAGCTGGGTCTGCCTCAGCAGGTGCTGCTGCAGGACCTCCTCTGAGCTCAGCTGCCAATTGGAGGCTATGTACAGTTCAGATGACTCTGAACTTCTGCAGCTGGACCAGCTACTGGTCTTGCAGGTCCTGAAGATTCTGGGCCTCTTGACTATATCCACCATCTCTTTCCATTCTCCTAGCTTCTCTAGCTGCTCCAGCTTCCGCTGCAGAGGTTTCTTTGCCTTATGCTCTGAGTGCAGGAAGCTGGTGAGGAGTTCTTTCTCACTACTCAGTCTGCAGTATGTGGGCAGCTGATTTTTGAACTCTTTGTTATGCAAGACTGTGCATCTCAGGGTCTCATGTTCATTTTCCATTGTCTCAAGGACCTTGTGTCGATCCTGGGCATGTCAATTCCATACCTCAGCCTGCCACTCCAGTAACCACAGCTGCTCCAGATTCTGGAGACTGAGGCTTGCTCTTTCCTGCATTTGGATATAAAGTGCTTCCTTCAAGTTCTGTACTTATTCTGCAGCTGCTAGGCCTCAGCCTACAATTGCAGCTAGGTTTGAGGGCCCCGCAGGCACCAGCAGGGAGGGCAGCTCGGCAGCTGCGTTCTCATTTCCACCAGGTTGGTCTCTAGTTCAAGATCCTGCCTCACCCCTTGCTCTTTCTCCTCTCCCTGTGGGCTCATCTGCTCCAAGAGCTGCTGTACCTTGTCCTTCCATGTGGAGCTGTCCACCTTCAAGTCCTCTATGAACCTGAATTTTTTCACAAACTTCATGTTTTCTTAACTCTGTCTCCGGCTGTGCCCACTTTTCCATTCCTTTTTGTACCTGGTTACTGTCAGGGTGGAGATTTGCTAGAACCTTGGAGTCGGACTTCTGACGTGGAAAGCACACTGATGGGGAAGGACACAGAGGGAGGCTAGGGGTCAGTGTGGGCTTTGGTTTCCAGTCTCCAGCAGTGTGTGTGTCTTGGGGTTCCTGCCTTTTTAAATTTCCTCTGCAGGAATTCTTGAAGTAGTTTCTTGGCTGCAGCTAATTTTTTTTTCCATCTTGTTTGCTTGGACATTCCAAATCCAGGATGGAGAATATGGGGGGAGAGGAGGGTGGTCACATTCCCAGGCTCTCTGATAATACCACTTCATACTGTGTCTCAAAAATCATCTCAATTCACTCCCCGAGACCAGCAGCACCTCTACCTCCCTCAATGACTGGTGGTGGTGTGAGCCAGGAGGGAATGCCAGTGCTACTAGGCAACAGTGGAATGTGAGCAGGCCTCCATTATTGTATCTGATTGGTCAGAGAAACAGGAAAGAAAATGGGATGTAACCACCCCCTTTGTGATCCAGACAGAATGGGTGGAGTGACATGAGAGCTGTTCCTGTGGCCTCTTCCCCATCACCCTGCCCACTTGGGAGGCAGCTCATACCTGTGCTGTTGTTGACTGTTCAAGACCACGCCCTCTGGTCAGGCAATTGTAGTCACCAAGTGATCCTGATAGGTCGCAGGCAGACCACTGTCCTAGGCCCTCTTGTGCTGCACACTCTCGTGTCCAGGCAGGGAGTGAGAAGCAGCAGGTATACTGCAGTCCCTCTCCTCATTTCACCACTTGGTCCTCTATTTTCGTGTCTTAGAATTCGCCTCCAATGTATTTACCACCCGATCCTCCAGACTCTCCCAGTTCCTTGCTTCCTGAAAAGTTTCTGGTCCTGGTGGTGTGTCTGTTCTCCTCCCACCTGGATCCAGGTCTCGAGCTACTTCCTAGCACCTCTCCCACCTCTGAGGTTGAAATATGGCGACTGGGTCTAAGTGGTGCCATCTTAATATCTTGGTGGACAATGGGGACTCTCGAGGTGGAATTCCACTTCCCCACCCCTACCCTCAGAGATGGGGGCCTGAACTCTGGGAAGCAGACAGGACAGGACTTGGACAATAGGTTCCCACACCTGTCAGATCTGTACCATGAACTGGTGAGACTCTTTGAACTCCTGAGCTCCCTGTGACCCTACCCCTGTTTGGCCTATTTAACCATGACCCTATTTAGGCCTCTTCAAGTCTCTATTCGAGTTGATGTGGTTTGTTGAGTTCACTTTCTGCTCTCTCTTAACTACCCTTGTGGCTCAGTTTCCTAACAGTCTGAAGAGCATTGGAGGCAGAAGTTTTGGGGGGGACACGTGTCTGCTTGCAGTTACCAGCTTTCTAATAAAGACTCTCAATTCAACCTCTCAAAATGTGGCTTCTCTGTGTCTTGAGATCAAATTCCCATATAACAGTGTAGCTTGTTCCCATAAGAGAGGGCATTGCAGCTAACCAGCCTCTCTCAGGCTCCCACTTCAGGCCTGACTCAGAAAGGAAAAGTTGCCAGAAACCTTCTTATACACAGTACCTGCTCCTCTCTGCCATCCTAATCCAACTGCCTTCCACTCACCTCAGATTTCTTCAAGATCTTCTCTACTCCCTTATCATGTGCAGGATTTGCAAATAATTTCTCCCATTCTGTAGGCTTCTTTTCATTCTGTCGATAGTTTCTTTCACTATGTGAACCTTTTCAGTTACATGCAATTTTCTATTTTAGCTTTTGGTGTCTATTCTTGTAGTCATATTAAAAAAAAAACCAACCTATTGCCTAGATCAATGTCAAGAATATTTTTCTTTACATTTTCTTTAAATATTTTGTTAGATCTTTTAAGTCTTTAATCCATTTTGAATTAATTTTTTGTGAATAAAATTAGGTAAGGGCCTAATTTTATTTTTCTGTGTGTGGATAGCCAGTTTTCTCAGCATAATTTTTCAAGAGACTGTCTTGTCCACATTTTGTGTTCTTGACAACTTTGGTGCAGTTTGGTTGATTATAAATGTGTGGGTTTATTTCTAGCCTCTATTCTGTTCCATGTGTTGCAGTTTCTGTTTTTATACCAGTACCATGCTGCTTTTATTGCTGTAGCTTTGCAATGTATTATGAGATCAAGCAGTGTGATATTTCCCACTTTGTTCTTATTGCTCAAGATTACTTGGGCTCTTCTTGGTTTTTTGTGATTCCTTAAAATTTTAAGGTTAATCTTTTCTATTTCTATGAAAATTTTCATTGAAATTTTGACAGGGATTGTATTAATCTGTAACTCACTTGAAAGAATTATGTAAAGATGTTAATAGTAGTTACAATTAACTGGGAAATAGATTATTTTTATATTTAAACAGTATTTTTCATACTTTCTACATGGCACAGAAAAAATTATGTTATTTTGAAGTAAATAGTAGTGGTTAGACATCAGGTATCAGATGATATTTGAGACATCAATTAAGGCATACACCTAGACTAGGCTAGTGGATTTCAAAAGCAAGATTTATTTATTTATATCAATTGGCAGTTTTTACAAACTACACAGAGTTGAAATTAGACTATAATGAATCAAGAATCATCGTAAAAGTCAGGAAAGCTAGGCGTGGTGGTGCATACCTATAACCCCAGTATCCAGGAGACTAAGGAAATCAATGAATCAAGGACCATCAAAAAAAAAAAAAAGGAAACCTAGGTATGGTGTTACACATCTACCTATACTTCCAGGTGGCCGAGCAAAGTTCAGAGCAGCCCTAACTTCAGTTTGAAATCAGCTCAGGCCACATAGCAAGATGCTCTAACCTTCAAGAAGGAAGAGAAGGGGAGGGAAAGGAAAGGGCATGAAGGGAATGGGGGGGAAATGATAAAAAGTAGGAAGGAAAGGGAAGAAGGAAGGAAGGGAAGAAGGAAGGGAAAAGAAAAGAGACAGGAAAAGAGAGGTGAAGGGAAGAAGCTGGGCTTGATAGCATGCTTGTTCCAGCTGCTTTGTAGGCTACAATGAATCAGTTGAGCTGCAGAGTAACAACTAGGCTGGGCAACATAGCAGGACGACACACACACACACACACACACACACACACACGCAAAATCACTGAGACAGGAGAGGTAAGATCAAGCACAAAGAGTGCTAACTAATATGGGGGCATTTCAAAGACCTTTGGGTTTGGGTTATAACCAATACAGCAATATATAATGGCCCAACAGTGAAAGATGAAGCTGGAAAAATGCGGCAGGTCAAAGTATGATGAATCCAAAGATGATGAGCAAAAGATGATGATATTTAGGCAAAAATCATATGATTTTTTTTAAATAGGTGAACACATAACAGTGTAGGATTGTTAAGAGTGCTTCAATTCTAACAGGTAAAAAACTAGAAGGCTGATTGTTCCTGGTTAGAAAAGAAAATGTTCAGTTTGTGCATGGCATATTTGAGATACAGTTGAGACTTCCAAGATTGGCAATATAACATCTCTCAAAATTCAGAAACCCACCATCTATGATCATTATATCTTCTAATTCTTTGGGGTGTAGAGGGTCAAGATAAGGACTTTGGCTCTGTCTCATGATTTCATGTAAGAGCTGTTTTGGAGTTAGGCTTATCTACAAATTATTCTCTTTTGGTATTTATATTTTTTATGTTATACATTCTGATGACAAGACTATTTTAAATCTTGCATGGCTAGATATAAACCATATGTATTTCTATCATATCAAACAAAGAGTAGTTTAGTACCCATTACTTTCACACAGTAATTTCTTAATTACCTCTAAATTTAGCCACTGTTAACTGAAGAATATTCATTCTAACCTGAGCACTTCGGTTCTATTCTGATTCTCCACTTTTATAGAGGTATTATCCTATTAGGACACTGAATTTCTATTCCAAAAACATGTCAGGAAAAATATTGTCATGAAAAGACATAACATTTTTCCTTAAGGACTTTCACATAAAATATACTGAGGTTTACCTGCTTCCTCTTTTCTATGTATGTCAAGCTCGGTTTTAACCTTGTAAGAGAGCTTCATTTTGAAAGTCGCAATTGAAATATATCTTTGTTTAAATAATCACATGCTTAAGGGAAGAAGATATCTAATACTCTTATAAAACTTTCCTTTTTGGATCCGTGCAACTGTCAAAAACATGAATAATCTAGTTAAGTAAAAAGGAGTTCATTGGTCTGAAACTGTATCAGTACTGAGTTCCTAGATAAGAAACTACAGCCTAATTTAGTATGCAGAAACTAAAAACTTAGCTTCGGAGTGTAACAAACAACTGACTTACAGCCAACCACAAGCAGTCAGGCTTCAGCCAATCTCAGTTTGCTAAATGATCAGACCATATCCAAACAAGGCTAAGGTAGCACTGTAACCAATCAAGTTAAATCTGTACTTCTTGTTTCTGTCTATAAATAGTATCTGCTCTTGAAAAGTAGAACTGGCTAAACTTTTTCTGATTCTGAGAATTTTCCAATTCACGAAGCGTTCTTTGCTCAGATTTCTCTGCTAAATTGAAAATGTCAAAAGATTTTCCTTTAACAAAGAACTATCTTCTTATAGCTTTCTGATTTAAAGTTAATTCTAGAAAACAACACATTCAAGAAAATGGCATCATACTGAGTTCAAAATAAATTAACATAAATAATTGCAGAGATTAATTTAAAATGTGTGTTGAGGGGGAAGAAGTGGTAAATCTAAGAGCTGGTTCCTAACACCAAAACAACTTACCTACTGGCCTAGTGGAATGAAAAAAAGCACAGATAGACAGCATTAATGAAGACTTAATAGACGTTAACATAGTAAAGTAAGATTTCACTCAGCTACTAACAAATATAGTTGAAAACCTAGATGAAGTGAGAGTCCTAGAGGAATATAAATTATATGGACACAGAGAATCTACACAGATTAGTAACCTTGGAAGAAACTGAGAAGGTGTGTAAGATCTACCTTTCAAGAATGTGTTCGCTGGACATATTAGCAAGTACTGGTAGTCCCAGCTAGTTGGAAGGTAAGGCAAGAGGACAGCTTAGCCCAAGAGTTTGAGGCCAACCTGGACAATATAGCAAGAACTTGTCTCAGACAAGCAAAGGAGTTAATGTTGCTCACTGGTGTCACTAAGTCATTTAGAAGAAGAGCCATCACAGGAAATTTAAGAAGCTATCATGATGTGATCAACTAAAATCTGATTGAAGTTAGCATAGAAAATTAGAGAATAATACCTCTTATGATAGTCATGGCAAAATTCCAAAATGATCCAGCAACATGCTACAATATTGATACATGGTTTATTTTTAAAATGTAGGTGAAGAGCTGGGAAGGTGACTCAGTGGTAGACTGCTTGCCTCACATTCATGAGGCCCTGGGTTCAATTCCTCAGCACCACAAAAGCAGTAAAAAGCTGGAAGTGGCGCTATGGCTCAAGTGGTAGGGCGCTAGCCTTGATTTAAAGAGCTGAGGGACAGCGCCCTGGCTCAGGGTTCAGGCCCCACGACCGACAAAAAAAAAAAAAAAAAAAAAAATAGGTGAAGAGACTATTTGTATAGCATAATAATAGGCAGAGGCCAAAGATGAAAAATATCTCACTAGATACCAAGTCTTAACTTGCAACAGTGGCATCAAAAGTATATTTGAAGTGTAGAACTAAGGTATGCCCAAATGCCTCAATGGAAAGGCTCAAAAGCTAAATGAAGAAGGAAGAATATTTTCTGTTTAACAAAAATTAACATTCAGTCAGTGAACATTGCAAAGTTGGTTAGCCCATCTGGTGAATAAAGTATTAGGGGGAAATATTAGGAAAATATTCATAAAAGCCTTTTTGAAAATAGGAATGGATTAGTAAATTATGATAACTTTCATATGAGAATATTGTATATAACTAAACGAGCACACCAATTTTTATGACTTAGCAATTATAAATGAGGGTTGGATAAATAAAGTTGGATAAATAAATAAAGTTGGATCTTTTGCCAACATTATAAAGTAAGTTATTGGAGCTCATCACAGATGCAGCTAACCAAGTGAATATATATTAAAATATAAAACTGATTCCTACAAAATTTAAACTACTACACAAATTTAAAATATTGGTCAAGTCACAGAACTTGCTTGGAATTCAATTTGACTTCTCATTGTCAAAATAAAGCTAAATGCCAGGTATCGGTGGCTCATGCCTGTAATCCTAGCTACTCAGGAGGCTGAGATCTGAGGATCACGGTTCAAAGCCAGCCAGGGTCAGAAAGTCCATGAGACCCCTATCTCCAATAAACCACCAGAAAACGGGAAGTGGTTCTGTAGCTCAAGTGGTAAAGTGCTAGCCTTGAGCTGAAGAGCTGAGGGCCAGAGCCCAGGCCCAGTGTTCCAGCCCAATGACTGAAAAAAAAAAAAAAAATCAAGCTACAATTCTGGGTAAATTAAATTAAAACTCAATCCAAGAAGAGTGCATGGGATAATCATGTTTTTCGTTGTCAATGAGATAAGGAAATCTAAAAATTGCTGAGGAGGAAATGAAAATGCTTTGGGCAGTCATCACACGTGCCACAAATGCCTGAGTCGTCAGCGTCATGCTGACATTCCTGTCATTACAGATGCAATGCCTTAGCTGATGTGTTTGTGTATGTGTTAACTTCCTTTGTAACGGAGAAAAACTGTAACTGCACCATTTTCTCACTGTTACTTTCTTAAATGTTACTGGTCCTCTTCGCATACATTTGAGCATAAGGTTGACTTGAAAGGATTCTAAATATTATTCTTAGAAATGCACATTCAATCAATAGATTCTCAATCCTCCAACTACTTCATGAAGGAAAATGCTACCTATGTAAGAATTCTTAGGACAAAAGTTTATTACATTTTTCCAAGGAACAGTACTTTTTTTGTGTGTGGGTTTTTTTTTTTGGAAAGATGTGACTGGTACCTGAGTCATCTGGGGGAGAGATGCTTCATTCCTATGAAAATAGCTTCACTTTCACAGTTCTCTTTATTTTAGCTACTCATACAATTACATCTTTATTAATTTTGGTCAACTGTTAACCCAAAGGGAAAAGTCAAAGTTGTGAATAGAACCTTTCTTTGAGTAATTAATATACTAAAGTCTTTATAAAAGGAAAACAATGGGAAGCAAATTAGGAATAATAGAAGAATTATGACAGATTTATATCTTAATACTGAAGTACCTCATATCTTAATCAGAAGAAAGCTAACAATTTTTTTAATTTTATTTATTTTGTGTCATTCCTGGGGCTTAAACTCAGGGACTGTTTGCCTAAGGCTAGTGCTTCACCACTTGAGCCACAGCTTTACTCCTGAGTTTTCTGGTAGTTTAGTGGAGATAAGAGTCTCACAGACTTTCCTACCCAGGCTGGCTTTGAACCATGATCCTCAGATCTCAGCCTACTGACTAGCTAGTATTATAGGTGTGAGCCACTGGTACCTGGCTGAAAGCTAACAATTTTTTAAACTAGCTGAGGAATACAAAATCACCAAAGCAAGACGTAGATACTATCAAAAGTGGTTTTAATCATCAATTTAATAAAGATAAAATTATGAAATCCAATGTTGGCTACAGTGCAGTTCATATATAAGTTCATATATTGTTAGTAGAAATGTACACAAGGCCCTACAAGCTTTCTGGAAAACAATTTTGCAGTAGAAATAAAGGCCTTAAAAACTTGTCATAATCATTAACTTGGTAATCTCACTTTTAGAAATGTATGAATAGTTACAACTAGTTGAAATATACACATAGCTACATGTATATTATTTTTTACTGTTGAAAAGCAAATGGAGATACATTATTTTCTAATATTAAGCCATTTTATTTATTTTTTAAAAATTTTTATTGTAAAGATACTATACAGAGGGTTACAATTACATGAGTAAGGTAATGAGTACACTTCCTATTGGGCATTGTTACCCCCTCCATTGTTTTCCCCCTACTATCCCTTCCCTCCCTACCTTCCCCGAGTTTCTTTTTTTTATTTTTATTTTTTTATTAAGCCATTTAAATAAGAATATTTAATAATTTTGGGGATGTTTGCAAAATATGAAGTTTTGTTTGCCCTTCTTTTTTAGTTCTCTAAAGTGTAATGTCAGATTGCCTATTTGAGATCTCCTTTTCACAGATGAGTATGTTGCTATAAACATCCCTCTTAAACCATTCCATTTTTGTTTGATCTCTTATATTAGTAACTTTGGCTCTTATTTTAGTTTGATTCCCCAGAAGTCAAGGTTTTCTTTGGATATTACAGTACAGTAGCTCACTTATAGGCATAACCTTTGAGAGTTGGGTTTGTTTTCTTTTTTGTTGTTTTGAGACAGGGTCATAATCATCCTTCGTTGGCCTCCCCAGTGCTGGGATTACAGGTATGTGCCTGAGTGAAATACCAGATACACACTTTTGCTTTCATTGTCAAAGTCACATCCAAACCTTTTTGGAAACAGGGAAAGCTACTAAGGCTAAACCATCAATTATTTAAAACAAACAAAAATCACCAGCACCACCACAAGCTATGACCTCCTAAAACCCAAATGTTGAGGCTTGGTCCTCAGTCTCTCTTAGGGGTTGAGGCCTAGCAGAAAGAAGTTAGATGGTACAGGTGTGCCTTTGAAGGGGTTATTGGGACCCTGGCCACCATCCTCTCCTCTTTCTCTTCTTGCTGGCATGGTGAAGCAAAGAGGCCTTATATATCATCACTCTTGCTATGAAGGATTATCCTGCCACAGGTCCAAACTGTGAGCCAAAAATAAGCCTTTACTTTCGTTTGTTTATTGGTTGGTCGGTCATGGGACTTGAACTCTGGGCCTGAGCATTGTCCCTGAGCTCTTCAGTTCAAGGCTAGTAGTGCTCTACCATTTTGAGCCATAGCACCACTTCCGGTTTTCTAATGGTTAATTGGAGATAAGAGTCTCACAGATTTTCCTGCCCTGGCTGGCTTTGAACCATGATCCTCAGGTCTCAGCCTCCTGAATAGACCAGTGCCAAGCTGCCTTTCCTTCTTAGAGACTAGTTATTTCAGATAGTTTATTAAAGAAACAGAAAGCGGACGGACACATATACATAGGAGCTGAGAAGTACGGTGTCTGCTTTCCATATCACAGAAAACTGAGAAGAGAATCAATTTGAAAAACAGTTGCTTTTCTTTCATCAGATTTCCTCTACAGTTCCCTTAGTTCCCTCTGTGTGTGTGTGGTTTTTTTGTTTTGTTTTGTTGTTGTTTTTGTTTTGGTAGGTTATAATGTGAAGGTCAAACACATCAAAGAGGATGCATAACATAAAAAGAACATGAAGTGGGGCCTCAAAAGAAAATACTTGTCTAATATTTGCTGTTGACTAAAAAGAAAAAAATACTGGTTTGTTCATTATCATAGATCTGTCAAAAGTAGTCAAAACACTAAGTACGTTAGAGGATTTGCTGCTGCTTGTGAATTACAGGCATCTCACCAAAAGATGAAGCTGTTCTTTGGAGAGTCTCCTAACAGCTTGTCCTTCTGCAGGTAATGTGGAAATATGGCATTGCAAGGGTTATGAAATATATATATTTTATTGATTCTGTGCTTTCAAGTTGAAGTATACATTGTCAATCCAAGAATCAATAATGTATGGAATTAATTTTTCATTATAGCTTTCTCACAGCTGCTAAATTAAGGATGTTCTGACTCTAAGCAGGAATGTGAAGCAAACATATTTTCTGTCTAGAAATTCTAGGAAGTAGTGAATTGGGGAGTTGAGCTATTCCAGAATTGCCAAATATATTTTTGTATTCAATTAAAATATGTTTGGGGCTGAATCATATAGGTATCTCTTAAAGCACAACTCAAACAGCCTTGTTTGTGCCAGTAACAAATGAGTTGTAGGAATACACAGGCATCCCTGATGAAAACTTGTTAGTGGAGTTAGCTGTTTAAACATTTATTCCTAGCAAATACCTGTCAGATAGACTAATCAGCCTGGACCTAGAAGACCAAAGCTGGAAATAAATTAGTTGAAGCCTAACTATAATAAGGCTAAGAATTTTAATAAAAAATAAAAGCCCCCACTGGTAATATGCATCTTACAGCTATATACATCCAATCAAGTTAGATATGTTATCGCTAAGATATAAACTGGAAAGCACTTTCTGTAGAGGATGAATGATAGTTGAATATTTGTCTGTATTTATTAGTGATTTATAATATGATCCACCATTCTAGGTGTTGGGAGATTTGTCAGCAAACCAAGAAAACAAAAATTCATGTTCTGGAGGACTTTACCTTCTAATGGGAAGTGAAAGAATAAATAAATATATGAATTATATACTATGTTACCAAGTTACAGGTGCTAATAAACAACAAAGACTGGGCTAATTAGCGATTCTGCCTGGTCTCACTCAATATTAAGTGAGGAAGTCATGGTAAACTTTTTTAAAAGGTGACAAGTTGTTTAGCCAGGTGCTGACAGCTCCCACTTGTAATCCTACCTACTCAGGAGGCTGAGATCTGAGGATCACCTTTCCAAGCCAGCCCGGACAGGAAAATCTGTGAGACTCTTGTCTCCAATTAATCACCAGAAAACCAGAAATGGAGTTGTGGCTCAAAGTGGTAGAGTGCATGAGCACAAACGTTCAGGAATAGTGCCCAGGTCCTGAGTTCAAGCTCCCTACCACCATACAACCAAACAACAAAAACCTGACATTTGAACATATTTAAAGAAGGGAGAGATAGTAAGCTACAAAGCTATCTGGGGAAAAAGCCCTTCAAACAGAAAAGCTGGGGCAAAGCTATGAGGCAGCAGTGGGCCTGGCAGGTGTGAGATGCAGGGCAGGCTAGTGTGGCTGCCGCAGGGGGAATGGGAGACAGAAAAGTAGAAGAGGTGGAGAGGTAATAAGGGAACTGGGTCATGTAGAGCTCCACAGGCCATCGTGCGGGCTTTAGCTTTAATTCTGTGAGCTGAGAGCCATTACAGGGTTTTAAGCAAAGGGCAGACATGATCTGATCTCTGTTTTGACCATATTACCCTGGTTTTATGTTGAAAAAGAACTTGAGGATGCAACGTATAAACAGGAAGACTTGTTAGGAGGCTAGTTGCAACAATCCAGGTGAGAGCTGATGGTAATTCAGACCAGAGAGGGTTTTCATTGTGGATATATTTTGAAAGTTAAAGGCAACAACAAAATTTCCTGATAGATAGATGGAGTATGTAAGAGAGGCCAAACTATCTGAAGTTAGCAGCAGGAAAAAAATGTGATAGAGCAGATGATGGAAGGTACAAGTTTGGATATTTTGAGTTATTTGGATATTTGAGATTTGAGATGTCCATTAATGGGACACTAAATAAGCCATGAATTATACCACTCTGAAGGTTCAGGGGAGAGACTAGGAAATTATAGCATATGAATGATGATGATATCGTTAAAAGCATAAATATAGCCAGAAAAGAAAAGTTATCTAAGGACTATGCTGGGACTTCAAGATGAAGATGTTGGAGTGTGGTACACCTTCCTGTAACCCCAGCACTTGGGGAAGCTAAAAGGAGGAGGATTGGGAGTTTGAGCCTGAACTACACAGCAAGACACTCTCTAAAAAATAATTGGTTTTAATTGAGAGGATTTCCGGTCTGAATCCTCACAAATGACACCATTTATTGTGTCGTCAGGTGGCAAAATGGTGAACAAGCTCCCTTAGGCTTCCTGTAGAAGGACACTAATCACACTCATGAGCACCCCTCCCTTTTAGCCTAATCACCTCCCACAGGGTCCAACTCTTTTTTTTTAATTTAATTTTATTTTATTTGAGAACATACTGTACAGAGGGGTTACAATTACATTGGCAGGATAATGCATACATTTCTTACCAAGCATTGCAGCCTCCTCCTTTGTTTACCCTTCAGGTCCAACTCTTCCTAATACAATCACATTGGGTTTTAATATATGAATTTAGGGAAGACATAAACATTTAGAAAGTATGAAATGGTTGCCTAGAACTATCAGCGAGTGAATGTACTGGGTAGATCTAGAATAGCCATTAAGAGTCCCTTTGAACAAAAATAATTGCAGGTAAATCTACTGACTATTACGTCTTAAACATCTCTAAAAGGTTTACACATAACCATGTGCAAGCAGACCCACCTGTTAAGATAAGAAAACTTGAAAAATTGTACTTTCTTGCAGCCACGTTGTAAACACTGTTGTCAGGATATGCAAAGCCAGGCTCCTTGACTTCTGACTCTGGGCTCTTTTTTGCTGCACAATGAAATATGTGTTGGTTGACTGAATGGATGAAGGTTAAACTAAAGAAGAAAAGGCAATCAATCAATGCCTCCATTGACTGTGGCTTTCTGTTAAGTAATTTTGATGATCTAAGTTTTATGTTCCAAATCTTATACACAGGTCCATATGTGAAGGAGGAGCTTGCAGAAGTAGAAACGTAGCCTAGACATCTGACAAAATTAGATCTGAATCCCAGCTTTTTTTTCCCCCCTCACATGTTCTGTTATCCTAGCCAAATAACTCAAAATTTCTCTAAGCCTCAGTTTTCTCACTTTTAAAATTAGAAAAGCATATACCTTACAGAATGTATGGTGATTAATTGAATCATAGACATAAACTCGCTGATAGAGTGCCAAATACAAAGTTCTGAGTAAAATTAGTTTTCCCTTCTCATTCTGATGAATAGACTTGCACTTGTAGTTTCACTCCAGGGCCGAAGGCTCTGCATTACCACAGTGAAGACTCCTATCCTTTCATAGAAGAACCTATCTTCATTTCTTCATCTTGAACATTTCTCCCTCTCTGCTGTCATCCTGCTCTCAGACACTAAGGCTTTCTAAACAAGATCCTGTGGTGACATAAAATGTATCCAACCCACACCAGTACTGAGTAATATTTTTCATTATTTACAGAATACTTTCTGTAACCAGCCCACATAGTTAAGACCTTACCTATTTAATACACTGTATTGCCCTTGGCCAACAGAGGAAAAATTAAGTTTAATGTTTCTAGAGCAGTATGGCAATTAATTTCTGCCCAAGGCCAACTCAACACAGTAAAATAGAGTATGTTTTTCCTAAGTTGACAACACAACTAAGGTTTTCAAATATTCAAACACACCACATACATGCACACACACACACACACACACACACACACACCAATAAGAGCAGCATATTATATATCAATAATAGGGACAAAAAATAATAGTGAGTTTTTCAGGGTTCTGAAGTCATCTAAACAACCTTCTAAAGACATCCAAAACTCTCATTCCTCTCTCTCCCTCTCCCTCTCTCTTTTCTTCTCCGGTACTGCGGTGTGAACTCAAGAGCCTGGTGCTTGCGAGGCAGGTGCAGTACCACTTGAGCCATGCCTCCAGTCCAGTTTTCTTTACTCTTTCCTTTAAAATTCTTATCATTCTGAACACCAGTGCTTAATCACTTGCTAAGCTTCAGTTAATTCTGAAAACAATACAGTGACAAAAAGCTAACACACAGGACCCCCCCCCAATTTTACATTTATAGACTTTAATTAAAATCTCAGCCTTTTTCATAGTTTGGATGAACTGGAAGCTACTTCGACTGTATACTGCTAACGACTGTATACTGCTACTGTATACTGTAGTACAAGAACTAAACCTAAACTTTGAGAGCACTGGGAAAAACCAATTCTAAACAACTTGTTCTAAGATTTATCGTTTCCTTGTTGTTTTTGGCCTTGAACTCAGGGACTGGAGGCTGTCCCGAGCACTTTTGCTCAAAGCTAACACACTCGTGCTTGAGCCATAGCTCCAGTTCCAGCTTTTCCTTGGCGGGGGGGGGGGGGGGGGGGGGGGGGGGGGGGGGAGTAGAGGGGGACTGGTTAATTGGAGATAAGAGTCTCCTGGACTTTCCTGCCCAGGTCGGCTTCAGCCTCCGGAGGAGCTGGGATTACAAGCATAAGCCACGGACGCCCGGGTTTTTTTGATTATTATTTTTTCATAACCACTTATGTGTTAGTATTAACTTTCGCCTCTAGAGGGAAATAGCGGGGCCGGAGTGGGCGGGGCCGCAGCTGCGCAGAAGTGGCTGGCTGCAGGGGCACTGGGGAACCCTGTAGCACCCTTGGGAAGTGGGCGGAGCCGCAGCTGCGCAGAAGTGCGTGGCTCCCGGAAGCCCTCGAGAACCCTCCCAGCTGTGCTGCTCACAGCGTCTGGAACCTTCTGGAAGTGTGGACACAGCCAGGAGGCCTCCGAGCACCTGGAGACCAGGTCTGTGTTCGGTTCTCGAACGTTCTCCCGTGGTTTCCGTTCCGCCGCCGCCCTCGGGGTTTCCAGGGTGGGATGGCGGGATGTGGTGCGGCCTGGTCGGGCCTGCCGCGGCCTGGGAGTTGTCTTGTACTGTTCGCACTGTGGTTCTTTACATACAAGCAAAAGCTGTGACGACTGCTGCGGTCAGTCACCCACCGGACAGGCTCACTGGAGATGACAGTGTGAAGATAAACTTGCTGGAAATTGGAAAATTCCTCCCCCTCCTCCCCCAGCCCAAGAAAAACAGAACAACGGAAGCCCAGAATTTGAGGCGCTTGGCACTGGCCAGGGCTCAGGAGGCCGCCAGGCCCGACCTTTATTTTCAGAGAAAAGAAAGCAGGCCAGTTGGAGGTTAGACAGTTTGCTCAAGTCCAGAAACGTATGTGGGCGAGTCCTCCTGGGCTCTGTCGAGGTTTTCCCACATTGGCCCAGTCCTGCTGTCTTCATTCGTTCCTAATCTGCAACTCCTCACACTTGGAGATCTTCTGACCCTTGACCCCCAATAACCTGCCTTATAGTGCACAAAAGTATTTCAGCTTCTCTCCAACGGTTTGTGTAAGAGGCTGAAGACAAATGAATATACGTTACTCATGGTTTTTCATTCCCGCGTTCAAATTAGCTACAGTCTTTGCACATATGCAGTTACATGTGTTATTATCAGGTGGCCTGTCATTAACTAGACAGTTAATTTAATTGTGACTGGAGGGGGGAGACAGGGATAAAAGTTGTATTTCCAAGCTGGGCGCTGGTGGCTCACGCCTGTAATCCTAGCTACTCAGGAGGCTGAGATCTGAGGATCGAGGTTCAAAGCCAGCCCGGGCAGGAGAGACCGTGAGACTCCGATCTCCAATAAACCACCAGAAAACCAGAAGTGGCGCTGTAGCTCAAGTGGTAGAGCGCTCGCCTTGAGCTGAAGAGCTGAGGGACAGCGCCCAGGCCCAGAGTTCAAGCCCCATGACCGACCAAAAAAAAGTTGTATTTCCCTCGCACCAGCCAACTCATTTACTCGTTCACTCTGTGTGTGTGTGTGTGTGTGTGTGTGTGTATGTGTGTGTGTGTGTGTGTTGATGTCCATGCTGAACTGAGTAAAGCAGAAGGTGTCTCTGCTCTCATGGAGCTAGTCATTCATTCATTCATGCAGTAAATGAGGAAATTATAGAACAGCTGGTTTCAACCCAGCAGGATGAACTTTCTAATTATTAGAGTTGTTCAAAAGTAGGATGACACTGCCTTGGGAAATATTTGTTGTCACTGAAGCTTTCATTTGGATTTGTTGGTGTTTTAACTTTTGCTTTGAACTACTTTTTTTTTTGGTCGGTCGTGGTGCTTGAACTCTGGGCCTGGGCACTATCCCTCAGCTCTTCAGCTCAAGATGAGCGCTCTACCGCTTGAGCTACAGCGCCACTTCCTGAACTACTTTTTAACTGAGTAACATGGAATATGGTAATTGCGTAGTAAGAAAAGTACAAGACAAATTCTGAGAAGGAAATCTCATTTCATTTGAAGGGATCTGAAACAGTTTCTTGGAGGAACCATGATTTTTATAAGGCACTGAAGAAAATGTAAGAATTTTTTAAATAAGACTTTAGAAGTCGACATTACATACACTTGGACTATTAGATTCTTCTTGACAGTGATAGTTTTTCGACTTACTTTATTCTGATGACCTTAACTATTTTCACAGTTAAGTTTCAGTTATTTGTAGGATACCATCCAATTGGATTTACTTGTTATTTTTCTCATGATAGGATTGGAGTTGTGGTTTGTTGAGAGAAAAATTGTATCATATCAAAGTAACATAATATTTGTATGATGTATAACTCAATGTATGTTATGACCAACTGGCTGACAGAATGTCAGAGATTTCTCCAGTGTAAAGTTACTCCCCTCCCTTCCATACTATCCCCTTTGAAAGAAAAATCACTGTACAAGCTCCTCAAGGAGCAGTATGTTTGTATATGCTCTTTTTTCCTTGAGGTTGCAGCATCTATAATAGTTACATAGAAGTGTGCACAGATTTCCCTCTTTTATTCAGACATTTGTGTATTTTTGCAATTGTTCATAAATATTTATACTTGGGTTATAATGTAATACTGTTTTATTTATTTTGCTGCTCTAATTGTTCCATTTTGCTGTTTTAATTGGGGCATTTCATTTGGATCCTCTGCTCTTTATGTCACTGTCAATGTGTGGAGAGACTTCTCATTCAGATAAATTGTATTTGTTTTTAATCACTTCCTTACCTGTGAGCCACCCAAATGCTTCAGGCTCATTCTCTATATTTCCTGTCCAAGTCCTAGAATCAGCCATTTTCTCCAAGAAGACCTGATTTCTTTATTTAAGAAATGTTATCAGGTGATAGATATACATGTTGCTTACTGCATTGTCTGGAACAGGCTTTAAGCTTCAGAGTGAAGACATATATTTGTGTATTAATTGGTTTACATATATTCACCTGCATCTATTTAAGCCAACAAATTCGTACTGATGAACTGCAAGTGTAGTCAGAGTATCCAACTCTAATCCATTACTACATAGGTCATTCTATGAGAAATACAGTTAAAAATAAAACTTAGAAGAATGGGGAGTAAAGTAAGAAATGTTATGAACATTCTCTTATACATTTCTTGGCATAAATTGCATGCATTTCAATTGAGTACATACTTAGGAGTGGAATTGTTGTGTTACTGGTAACACGGATCTTCAGCTTTAGTAGATAATGCCTAACAAGTACTGAAAAAAATCACACTTTTTTAACCCCACTTGCAAGCTAAGATAGCTTGTTATTATTTTGGGAAATGAATGATGCCTAGATCAAGAGCAAAGGATTTTAAAAATTCATGGCAACATACTAACTGTGATCTAAGGATCACAGTTCAAAGCTAGCCTGGGCAAAAAGTCTGTGAGACTCTTACCTCTAATTAACCACCAAAAAGCCAGAAGTGGTTCAAGTGGTAAAACTGCAGCTTTGAGCAAAAACAGCTAAGCAAGAGCACGAGGCCTTGAGTTCAAGCCCTAGTAATGGCGCGTGCATTCTCTCTCTCTCTCTCTCTCTCTCTCTCTCTCTCTCTCTCTCTCTCTCTCTCTCTCTCTCTCTCTCTCTCTTCTCTCACTTTCTCTTGCTCTCACTCTTTCTCTTTCTCTCTCTCTCTCTCGCACACACACACACACACACACACATATCATGGCAACAGCCGCCATTATAGCTCTAGGTTCTTGCTGGTTTCCTTATACGTCCAAATCTCACTAGATAAGTGGTAATAACACAAATGGGCATCAGTGCCTGTTAACAACTGGAGCTGTTTGTGCTAACAGATAGGAACATTTATTAATGAGTGATGACAATGCCCATTCTTTTCTGAGTGCTGCTGCAAATAAAAATGGTCTAGGTGAAGAGCAGTCAGGGCTTTATATTCCTGGCACTCACAGCAAAATCATGGTGGTACACTCGTGACCCTTAGAAAATTATCCCAACAAAATGTAGCTATCTTCCAAACTGTAAGAGGACTTGCTGTTCTATATCCTGTCTTATTTTTCCCTTTAATATTAATTTTTGTTACTGTAATGCAGCTATTTTCAACAGGGTTTCAATGGAAGAATTAAATCTATAGAACATGAGTGACTTTTCTTAATTATTCCAACGACAGTAGATGTGTAGTGTCATTCTTGATACATAGGCAAGAAACAGTCATTCTGTACTATGAATATCTTGGGGAAGGGCTGGCAAACTATGACCTATGAACCAAATCTGACCTTCTACCTTTGGCCCTTGAACCAAGAATGGTTCTTGGTATTTTAGTTGATTGGAAAAATAAGAGAAAAGTTGTATTTTCAACATGAACCTTATATGAAATTCCTCTTAGTACACATTAAAACATTTTTAAGAAACACAAAGCCATTCATTCATTTACACTCATTTGTGATTGCTATCATTCTACAAGGGCAGAGATGAACTGCAACAGAGAATGTAAGGTCCACAGAGTCTAAAATATTTTTCTTGCCCTCTATAGAAAACATATACTGAACTCTGCCAAGAGTTTATTCTTGCATAGTGGTATTTAGTGAGTGGTATCTCTTGGAGGTCTTAATCCACATTTAACTAACTTTTTGAAGTATATCAGTTGAGCATTTCAGTGAGGTTGAACTGGTGTGATTAAACACACCTGTAATGTCTGTAATTCCCACACTCAGGAGGTTGAAGCAGAGGCAGAAAAATCACTTCAACCCAGGAATTCAAGTCAAGTCTAGGCTACCAAGGGAGATACTGTCTCAAAAAAAAAAGCAAACCAAACAAATGTTAGAAAAAAGTTGATAGAATTTTGCTAGACATCAGCATGGTTGTTTTAGATGGAGGAAATAGTACAATATGGCAAATGGCTTATAAATACAAAATGTTCGATATCCTTAACTATAAAGAGACCCCAAAACTCAGATTCCATCTCCATCTCACCCCAGTTGAAATGGCAGTCATCAATCAGTCGATAGTGGAGAGAATGCAGCACAAAAGGAACCCTCAGACCCTTGGTGAAATGGTTAACTAATAAAACCACTGTAGAAATCAGTATGGATGTTCCTCAAAAAACTAAAAATGAGGCTGGGAATGTGGCTTAGTGGCAGAGTGCTTGCCTAGCATGTATGAAGCCCTGAGTTCCATTCCTCAGTACCACGAAAAAGTCAGAAGTAATGCTGTGGCTCAAGTGGTAGAGTGTTAGCCTTGAGCAAAAGAAACTCAGGGACAGTGCCCAGGCCCTGAGTTCTTGCTATACCACTATTCTTGGGCACATATCCAAAGGAGAGTAGATCAATATTCAAAAAAGTTACCTGCATATTTATGTTTATTGCAGCACTGATCACAATAGCTAGATGGTGGAATCAGCTCAGGTACCCAGTAACAGAGGAAGAGATAAAGATGTGGTGTGTATATGCACACATACTATGGGATATTACATATTACTTGAAGAAAAATGGATGGAATTGGAGGACAGCATCTAAGTGAGAAAAGCGAAGCCCAAAAAACCAAATGTTCTATGTTTTTCTCCTAAGTGGGAGGTAGACCTGAACTATATACATATTCATGGACATGTAGATGTGTATATATATCCATGATGTACAGAGACATATGTATATATGTAGCTAGGTAGGGAGATAGAGAACAAGTTTAAGGCGGGTGCTGCTGGCTCACACCAGTAAATTTAGTAACTCAAGAGGCCGAGATTCTGAGGATCATCATTTAAAGCCAGCCCGGGTGTAAAAGTCCTTGAAATCTATCTCTAGTTAACCAGCAAAAAGCAGGCCTGGATGCATGTTACTAGTGGTAGAGGCTAGCCATGAACAGGTTAAGTGGATGAGAGGCCCTGATACCTGTGACAATGAAGTACAAGCGGGAAAAAAGCACGAATCTACTAAGGAACTAAGGAGGAAAAGGGAAAAGAAGAAAGAGGGCAAATAATTTTTAAAGATGTTGCAACTGATAGACACATGAAGAAATGCTCAACCTCCCTAGCCATAAAAGAAATGCAAATCAAAACCACATTGAGATACCACCTCACCCCTGTTAGAATGGCTAAAATCAAGAACTCTAATAACAACAGATGCTGGAGGGGATGTGGACAGAAGGGAACCTTACTGCATTGTTGGTGGGTGTGTAAACTTGTTCAACCACTTTGGAAAGCAGTATGGAGGTTCCTCAAAAGACTCCACATAGAGCTCCCCTATGACCCAGCAATTCCACTTTTGGGCATTTACCCAAATGTTTACAAAGAAGACCACACTAAAGCTACCAGCACGACTATGTTTATTGCAGCACTATTTACTATAGCTAAGATATGGAACCAACCCAGATGCCCCTCAGTAGATGAATGGATCAAGAAAATGTGGTATATATACACATGGAATTCTATGCCTCCATCAGAAAGAATGACATTGTCTTATTTGTTAGGAAATGGAAAGACTTGGAAAAAATTATATTAAGTGAAGAAAGCCAGGTCCAAAGAAACATAGGTCCCATGGTTTCCCTTATTTGCAATAACTAGTATATGTCTGAGTCAAGCAGAAAAGGTCAGATAAGGTGATGTTAGGGAAATGAACCCTAAGATATGTATTCAAATGTTTTTTTCTTTCATGCGATTGTTTCTAACACATTTATTTCTTTGTTGCTTTGTATGTCCCTCCCCCACGGTATAACCCCTGCTTTCACTGTATTTGATGTTGTTATAATTTGTGGAGGGGAAGGGAAAAAACAAATCATTTAAATAGGGATACAAGTGGACCCATTGCAACAATGAGATGTACAAGTTGCTATGTCGAAAATGAACTTTACTACTTTGGTGGGGGGGGAGTGGGGAGGATTGGGTGAGGGGGCGGGGGGGGGAGGATGGGAAGGGATGGGAAGGGGAAACAAAGGAGGAGGCTACAATGCTTAATAAGAAATGTACTCATTACCTTGCCCATGTAATTGTAACCCCTCTGTACAGTATTTTCACAACAACTAAAAAAGATGTTGCAACTGTATATGAAAAGAGCACAAAGAGTGTCAGTGAAAGCTGGCACATGGGTTGGCATGTAGGGAAAGAAAAGCAGGTTTTTTTAAGGGTGTTGGATACTGGCAGGGAGAGGTTTGTGCTAACAAGGTAAAGAATAATATGTTTGAAGAAATTTGTTTGCATAGCTGAGAACAGAACAATTAGACCTATTGAAATTGCTTTAGGAAGTAGGAAGAGGGTAAGGTAAAATGAGAAAGTAGGTGAGATTGACTAAAATATACATTGTATACATGTGTGGAAATGTTATAACAACACTACCCAAATATATATTCTAATAAAACATTTAAAAAAATATACCTGTAATCATTTCTACTTAGGAAGCTGAGATCTGAGGATCACAGCTCAAAGCCAGCCTGATAAAGAAAGTCAATGAGACTCTTATCTCAAACTACCCAGCAAAAAGTTGGAAGTAGAGGAGTGGCTCAAGCAGTAGAGCACCACCCTTGAGTAAAAAAGCTAAGGGAGAGTTCAAGGCCCAGAGTTCAAGGCCCAGTACTGACAGACACATGCACATCCATACATGCATGTATACAGGTACACGCATATATGCACCAAGATACTATGAAACATTTCTGTCATAACAGGAAAGACCCTCACCCTCTATCAGTGCTCTCTACCTGGCAGGCAGTCACAGGTCGAGTCCCTTCATAGAAATGGGATCATACAGCATTGACTGTCTAAACTTGAGACTTTCTCAACAAATTTTCAGAACTCATCCTTGGCATATTATGAGTAATTAGTAATAAGTATATGCTGTGCAAATTTCTTTTATTAGTAGTATTTGGATTTTGTTTACAGTTTGGAACTATTGTGAATGAACTTAGGAACATGGATAAATTAGACTATGTTGGAAATAATAACTTACATGCATCAAAAATTACCTCCAAGGAGCCAGGCGCTGGTGGCTTGTGCCTGCAGTCCTAGCTACTCAGGAGGCTGAGATCTGAGGATTGTGGTTTGAGCTAGCCTGGTTAGAAAAGTCCCCGTGAGACTCTTATCTCCAATTAACCGCTCAAAAACTGGAAGTGGCACAAATGGTAGAGCAATCGTCTTGAGCACAAAGAGACTCAGGGACAGTACCCAGCCCCGAGTTCAAACCTTACAACTGACAAAAAAAAAAAATTACCCCAAGGAAAACTAAAGATAAGTCATAAGTTGGGGGAAATTAAAAACATCTAATAAACATACACAAGGAAATCCTACAAACAAAGCTGGGCACTAGGGGCTGGGAAGGTGGCTCAGTGGTAGAGCACTTGCCTTGCATGCCTGAAGCCCTGGGTTCAATTCCTCAGCACCACATAAGCAAAAAGAAAAAAGCCAGAAGTGGTGCTGTGGCTCAAGTGGTAGAGCGCTACCTTGAGTTGAAGAGCTGATGGACAGTGCCCAGGCCCAGAGTTCGGGCCCCATGACTGGACCCCCCCCCCCAAAAAAAAAGCTGGGCACTGGTGGCTCATACCTGTAACCCTAGCTATTCAGGAGGCTGAGATCTGGGGGTCATGGTTCCAAGCCAGCCCAGGCAGGAAAGTCTGCGAGCCTCTTATCTCCAATAAACTATGGCACTGTGGCTCATAAAGAGCACTAGTCTTGAGCATAAAAGCTCAGGGACAGCACTCATTCCCTGAGTTCAAGCCCCATGACCACCACGCCCCAAAAAAAATGAAGGAAAGAAAGAAATCCTACAACCAAGTGAGACAAAAAATAAGAAACCCTAGTAGAAAGTTGAGCAAAAGACACGAGTTCTTCACAAAAGTGGAAATGTGGTCAGTCTTAAGGTAATCAGAAAAATCACATTTAGAACACAATGAGATTCAGTTTTATGTCCCTAGGTTTGTAATGATCTTTACTTCTCACTCATTTTCTTCTCAGATTTTTTTTCATAGCAGATTTCAGTTATATAGTGCTTTCTTCTTGTTCCCCCAAATGCTCTTCTTTCCCTTTGCACATGGTTCTTCCAGTGTGGTCCCGACCAGCATTGCCTGCATCAGCTGTGTACTTGTTTGAACTGCAGCTGTACAGGCACCACCCCTGAGCTATCTTCAAGGATATTTGTGTACCAAATAGCTTTCTAAAATGATGGTTTCCTACACTCTTGTTTCTTTCCTTGATTACAACTCACTGTATGTGCAATTTCATCTGGCCTTTGTCCCGTCACCCTGTGGAAACTGCCTTGAGGAACCAGTACAAGAAACTGATGGTGCTTTAGTTGTATTGCTTTTTCCATTGTTACATTTTTTTTCCCATTTTGAAACTTAGATGTTCAGATACTCCTGAAAATATACCTATTAAGTTTTATTTCTCTTTCATTTACTTATTTATCAAACAAATATTTCTTTTTTAATGCAAAGGTGATATACAAAGGAGTTATATAAGTCAGAAAATGAGTATATTTCTTTTTGAACAGTGTCACCTCTTCCCTCATTTCCTCCCAGCTTCTTTCCCTCCCAACTCCCTCCCCATAAACAAATATTTCTATATGTTACTTTTAATTTTCTCAGATCGTGACACCTCTAGGAGCTGGGTTACTCCAAAGATGGCTGAAAGCAGTGGAAAAGAAAGAAATTGGACAACCACTGTTATTATTAGCTCATCTCTTAAGGTAAAGGGCATTTGGACCATTGGTCTTTAAAACATTAAAAGCATCTTCATGTAGAGCAGTGTTTTTTAAGACTCTTAGTTTATTTATCTTCAGTTTTAGGAAACAAGAAGTAAATAAGTTAAAAAGTTTTTGCATCCATATTCAACATCCTACCTCCCTATGTCTTAGAAGGCTGGGAATTTTCTAAATTATTTTTTTCTTTTTTTGGGGGGGGATCCAGTCGTGGGCCCTGAACTCTGGACCTGGGCCCTGTCCCTCAGCTCTTCAGCTCAAGGCTTAGCACTCTACCACTTGAGCCACATCGCCACTTCCGGCTTTTTTCTTTTTGCTTATTTGGTGCTGAGGAATCGAACCCAGGGCCTCATGCATGCAAGGCAAGCGCTCTACTACTGAGCCACCTTCCCAACCCTAAATTGTTTTTTTTCTTAAGCTACTCTAATAAAAATGTTTAGAGGTTCTAGAAATGGGAAAACATAGGCACATCTATATTATTTAAGGTTTTTGTTTTGTGATCATGAAACCAGGTTTTGAGGTCCCAGGACCAAAGTCCAGGTGTCCTGTGTTAGGTCCATTTTTCAATAATAATGATTAGCCATTATTATTTAAAAATGATATAATTTCTAACACTTTATTGTTTTTTAGTGTTTGTTTCTTCACAACTTATTTACTTATCTACTAATATAGTGAGATTTATTCTTTATGTTTTGTGCTGGTACTGGGGTTTGAATTCAGGTCCTGTGCTCTTGCTTGGCTTTTTTGCTCAAGGCTAATGCTCTCCCACTTGACCCACGGCTCCATTTCCATGAGACTTAATCATATTTTCATGGTTGCATTTATATACCTCTTCTATATATCAGATTCCTTTACATATTCTTGACAATGCTGGTTTAGTGGTTATAAATGTGTTTAAATTTTGTTTTATTATGGAAGGTTATTATTTTTCTATTTGAAAAGGAAAGCTTTAATGTATATTGATGATCCAGGCAGGCAGTTTCCCCACTCCCACCTCCCCCGGAATACAACATTCTGTGCTCTCCTTCTTTGAATGGTTGTTTTGAGAAGTGTGCTGCTATTCTAATGGGTTTGTTTTTATATGTTATTTGTTACTTCTCCCCTAAGCTTTCTATAATCTTTTTTTGTATACTTAATATCCTATATGATTATAGAGAGGTTATCTTCTTGTCTTGACTGTTTAGAGTCTTAAAGCCTCCTTTACCTGGATTACCATTTCTTTTTCAGGGTTTAGGAGGTGTTCTGTTCTTTATTGAATGTGTTTTTCTTTGACTTTAGCTTTTACCTATTTTCTTTTTTTCTATGCCCATGATTTATATGTTTGGTCTTTTAAATGGCATTCCAGAAGTCAAGCATGTTTGTAGTTTTTTTCCTCTCTATCTTGAATTAAATGTTCTAGTACATCCTTGAAGAGAGTAAGTACAGATACCACAATCTATGTATACACACACCCATACATATATGAATCTTCCGTGGACCTACTTCTATCATCTGCCTTATCTTTGTTTGAGCTTTTTTGGCCAGGAGGCGGGGGTAGGGACTAGTTAATTGTTAAGAATCCCATAGACAGACCACCCGAGGCCGCCTGAGGTTACTGGACCCGCCCGATCGCGATCGCAAGACCCGGTGGGGGCCGCCCGGGTCCCAGAGGCACAGGGGGCTGCCTGCAGATCACCCGCGCCTGAGGCACCGGACCTGCCCCATTGCGATTGCAATGACCCGGCGGGGCCACCCAGGTCCCAGAGGCACAGGGGGCTGCCTGCAGATCACCCGAGCAGAAGCCGCCTAAGGCACTGGCGTCAGACGCACGGGATCTCTACAACGCGCGAAGAAGCCGCCTGAGCGTGGACACTGTGGACCCGACAGCTTCGACAGAGGCAGAGACAGAAAAGAATCACACAGAGCCACCACCGCCCAGCCCAGCCCGCAACCACCCCACTGAACTCGGATTGCAACAACAACTGACGACCTACACCACACGGAAACAACCAGCTCCAGGGTGAGTACCCGACAGGGGACAGTGTATCCCTCAAGGGAGACCAGAGCTGGAGGGAATCCCCAGACCCTGACCTAGACTCCCTACCCCAACACCCGGACCACAGGACCCACTAAAACTGGGAACTGTTAGAGAGCTCCACCAGCCCGTGGAGCACACTCCGCTGGCCAGGCCAGAGCAAGAGTACCCCTGGAAGGGAGCTTAAATGCCCAATCCAGCAACAGCACCCCTGGGTCAAGACTACCAACAGTAGAAGAAATTTGAACTGTTTCCTCCAGGCTGCATAACCTAGGTGGTATACACATCAGCACAGGCCTAACGAGCGCGCTCCAGGCTGCATAACCTAGGTGGTATACACATCAGCACAGGCCTAATGAGCGCGCTCCAGGCTGGGGCCGGAACCAGGCCCGGGGATCCGGCGCCTGAACAACACAACCAACTCCTCCCAACTGAAGTAAAAAGCTGAGCATATGCCTCAACAGAGGGGAGAAAATCAGGAAACAGCACTCCCCAGGAAGCATGCCCCTGACAACAAAAGACCTGGAGGCCCAGGACAAGAGAAGCCCAAACCCCACCAAAACTCCACCCATATACCCTAGGCTGAAAATTGGGCAACACAGGCTGCCAGCACCTGATAGTAAGCAGGAGCTCAGGCGGATAAAGCGGCTCAGCAGTAGAGTGAGAGTCTTGGATGTATGAGGCCCTGGATCTGATTCCTCAGCATCACAAAAGCAAAAAGGGTCAGAAGTGGTGCTGTGGCTCAAATGGTAGGGTGCCAGCCTTGAGCTGAAGAGCTGAGGGACAGCATCCAAACCTAGAGTTCAAGCCCACAACAAGCCCCAAACAAACAAACAAACAAAAACACATCAGGAGCCCATAGCAGACTCCAGTATTTGGGAGAGTGCATCCAGAGCATCTGATCTTCCCAAGAGCACCCGTAGGAGCAAACACAAGCAGTCTAGGCTGCTCAACCATTCCAAAGGCGGGAATTGCCAGCAATCTACAGCAGAGAGCTGAGAATCCTAAGTAGGTCAGAATAGCAGCTGGAAATAGGCTCCCAACAGAACCCAGATCAGGCACAGACTCTCTCTACCAATACAGAATTAGCAACCAAGCAAAGACAGACACACCAAAACAAAATTGCAGAGCAGTCTCCTGAACCCCCATGAGAAAATCACAGAGAAAAATCACAAGGTTTACCACCACCCAGGACAGCAAGCTCACCTCAAAAGCCAGCAGCCACGCAGGGGAGAACCCCAGTGGGAGCAAAGCAGGAATGGAAGACAAAAGCTACATCCAAGGGTTGCTGGAGGCAATGACTCAAGAAATAAAGCGAGAAATTGATCAGAAATTGTAAGACCACAAGGATGAACTATCAAAAGAGATACAGGATATCAAACAAAAGTTGGATGCAAAAATAGAAGCTGCACAAACCTCAGTAAGAAGTGAGATAAACGCCAAATTAGAGGTAATACATACTGAGATCAGTACTCTGAGAACCAACATTGAATCCATAAAGGGATCCATTTCCTCCATGCAAACCACAATAGAAGCCATGGTCAACAGAGTGAATGAAATGGAAGGTAGAGTGTCAGATACAGAAGACAAAATACACCAACTGGACCAAAAAGTGACAGATATGGAAAAATCACTCAAATTAAACCAAAGGGAAATTCAAGAGCAAGCAGATAATGCCAAGAAATTTAACCTTCGCATAATCGGAGTAGACGAAGGTGAGGAGTTCCAGAGCAAGGGAATGCAACACCTATTTAACAAGATAATCAGCGAAAATTTTCCCCACCTCAAAAACGACCATCTTACCTACATTACAAAAGCTTATCAAACACCCAACAAGCAAGATCCCAGGAGAAACACTTCTAGACACATTATAGTAAAAATGATAGATCTGAATAATAAGAAAACAATCCTGCATGCAGCAAAAATGAAGAAGGAGCTATACTACAACGGGAAAAAAATTAGAATCACTGCAGATCTCTCCACACAAACAATGAATGCAAGAAAAGCCTGGGAAAGCACCATACGAGCCCTGAAAGCCAGTAACTGCCAACCCAGACTGATATATCCGGCAAAGCTAGCATTCACATTCGATGGAGAACTGAAAACTTTTAATAGCAAAGAAAAACTAAATGAATACATAAACATTAAGCCAGCATTACAAAGAATTCTAAGAGGGGGGACACAACCTGAAGAAAGCAACCAGGAACTGGGACCTGCTCCAAACAGGCATTACTCAAAGTCTAACTGAGCAAGCACAGGAGGAAAGGAAAGAAGAAAAACTTAGGAAAACGGAATGGCAGGGACAACAATGCATCTCTCTATTCTTTCTCTTAATATAAATGGGCTGAATTCGCCAATTAAAAGAAAACGAACTGAGGACTGGATCAGAAAACAAAACCCATCCATCTGTTGCCTTCAGGAGACCCACCTCTCAGCCAAACATACAAACAAACTCAGAGTGAAGGGGTGGAAAAGGATCTACCAATCAAATGCCCCCAGTAAGAAAGCAGGGGTAGCTATCCTGATATCTGACAAAATAAACTTTTCATTAAAATCAATACAGAAAGACAAGGATGGACACTACATTTTAATACAGGGAACAATCCAAGAGGAGGATATAACCATCATCAACTTATATGTCCCAAACATTGGTGCACCCAGATACATTAAACAAATGCTCTCAAACTTACAGAATAAAATAGATCCCAATACGATAATACTTTAACATACCACTTTCACCAAAGGACAGGTCTACCAACCAGAGGATTGGCAAAGAAGCTACCGAATTAAGTGAGCCATACTTCAAGCGGAATTAACTGACATCTACCGAGTATTTCACCCTAAAACAACACAGTACACATTCTTCTCAGCAGCTCATGGAACTTTCTCCAAAATAGACCATATTATAGTTCATGCAAGGAACTTAAGCAAATACAAAGGGATCGACATAATCCCCTGTATCCTATCTGACCACAGTGGAATCAAGCTAGCTCTTAATAACAAAGCATACCGCAGAAATTTCTCTAATACGTGGAAATTGAACAGCAACTCCTTAACAATGCCTGGGTAACGGAAGAGATCAGAGAAGAAATAAAGCATTTCCTACAACTCAATGAAAATGAAAACATCTCACAAAGAAACTTGTGGGACACAGCAAAAGCAGTCCTGAGGGGCAAATTTATTGACCTCAGTGCCCGTATCAAGAGAATGGAGACAGACCAAGTAAATAATCTCATGTTGCAATTAAAACAGCTGGAAAAACAAGAAAAAATGGGACCTAAAGTTACTAGATGAAGCCAGATAACCAAATTAAGAGCAGAGATTAACCAATTAGAAAATCAGAACACCATAACCAAAATAAACCAAACATAAAGCTGGTTCTTTGAAAAAATAAAATTGATGGCCCGTTGGCTAGATTAATTTAAAAAAGAAGAGAGGAAACCCCTATTAATAGGATTAGGGATGCCACGGGAAACATCACAACACGTACCCAAGATATCCAAACAATTCTGACAGACTACTTTCAAAAGCTATACTCTCAAAAGGAAGAAAATCTGGCAGAAATGGATGCATTTTTAGAGAAATACAAGTTGCCCAAACTGAGCAAAGAAGAAGTTAACCAATTAAATAAGCCAATATCCTATAACGAGATACAGGAAGCTATCAAACAAAAAAAAGCCCAGGAAGCCGGGCGCTGGTGGCTCACGCCTGTAATCCTAGCTACTCAGGAGGCTGAGATTTGAGGATCGCAGTTCAAAGCCAGCCCGGGCAGGAGAGACCGTGAGACTCCTATCTCCAATAAACCACCAGAAAACCGGAAGTGGCGCTGTAGCTCAAGTGGTAGAGCGCTCGCCTTGAGCTGAAGAGCTGAGGGACAGCGCCCAGGCCCAGAGTTCAAGCCCCATGACCGACCAAAAAAAAAAAAAAAAAAGCCCAGGACCAGATGGATTCACAGCAGAATTTTATAAGACCTTTAAACAAGAACTAATACCCATACTCCTCAAGCTCTTCAGAGAAACAGAGAAGGAGGGAGCTATCCCAAACTCATTCTACGAAGCCAATATCACACTCATCCCCAAACCAGTCAAAGACCCAACCAAAAAGGAGAATTACAGGCCAATTTCTTTGATGAACACAGATGCAAAGATCCTTAACAAGATTCTAGCTAACAGAATCCAGAAACACATTAAAAAAATTATACATTATGACCAGGTAGGCTTCATCCCAGAGACACAGGGATGGTTTAACATACGTAAGTCAATAAATGTAATCCAACATATCAACAGAGCCAAAGTCAAGAATCACATGATTATCACCACAGATGCAGAGAAGGCCTTTGATAAAATTCAACATTCATTCATGCTAAAAAGCTCTGGAGAAAATAGGAATAGAAGGAACATTTTTAAAAACAATAAAAGCCGTTTATGACAGACCAATAGCCAATATTATACTTAATGGGGAAAAGCTACAACCAATTCTCCTAAAATCAGGAACAAGGCAAGGATGCCCACTGTCTGCACTCCTCTTCAATATAGTCCTGGAACCCTTAGCCATGGCAATAAGGCAAGAAAAAGACATTAAAGGGATCCGCATAGGGAAAGAAGAAGTTAAACTATCCCTTTTTGCAGACGACATGATACTATACCTTCACGATCCCAAAAACTCCATCCCCAAACTCTTAGAAATCATAAATCACTTCGGCAAAATAGCAGGGTACAAAATAAACCCACAAAAATCAGTTGCCTTCCTGTACACTGACAATGTACAAGAAGAGAGGGAAATAAAGGGAGCAACCCCATTCACAATAACCTCCCAAAAAATAAAATATTCAGGAATTAACCTAACCAAAGATGTAAAAGAACTATTTAATGAGAACTATAAAAAGTTAAAGAAATTGCAGAAGACACTAGGAAATGGAAAGACCTCCCATGCTCCTGGATAGGCCAACTTAATATAGTAAAGATGGTAATACTTCCAAAACTAATATACAAATTCAATGCAATTCCTATTAAAATCCCAATGACGTACATCACTGAAATACAGAAAACAGTCCAAAAATTCATATGGAACAACAAAAGACCTAGAATAGCCAAAACAATTCTAGGGGATAAAGACAATATGGGAGGGCTATCCATGCCGAACTTCAAACTCTACTACAGAGCTATAATAACAAAGACAGCATGGTACTGGCACAAAAACAGACCCGAAGACCAATGGAACAGAAGATGCAGAAATAAATCCACAGGCCTACAGCCAGCTGATATTCAACAAAGGAGCCAAAGACATACAATGGAAGAAACACAGCCTCTTCAACCGCTGGTGCTGGGAAAACTGGGCAGCCACATGCAGAAAACTAAAAGTGGACCCCAGCCTATCACCATGCACCAGCATCAACTCAAAATGGATTAAAGACCTTAACATTAAACCTGAATCTCTGAAACTACTGCAGGACAGAGTAGGAGAGACACTTGAACTAATAGGCACAGGAAGGAACTTCCTGAACAAAGTCCCAGGGTCACAACAAGTTGGAGAGAGACTCGACAAATGGGACTACCTTAAAATAAAAAGCTTCTGCACAGATAAAGCTATCGCAACTAAGCTAGAAAGACAACCAACTAATTGGGAAAAAATATTCACCAGCAATATATCAGACAAGGGGTTAACATCCTGTATATACAGGGAACTCAAGAAACTAATCCCTCCCAAACCTAACAAACCAATTACTAAATGGGCAAGGGAACTAAAGAGGGACTTCTCAAATGAAGAAATAAAAATGGCAAAGAAACACATGAGGAAATGTTCATCATCCCTGGTGGTGAAGGAAATGCAAATAAAGACAACCCTGAGATACCACCTTACCCCAGTCAGAATGTCCCACATCCACAAATCAGCCAACGACAAATGCTGGAGGGGATGTGGAGAAAGAGGAACCCTATTACACTGCTGGTGGGAATGTACACTTATACAACCACTTTGGAACGCAGTCTGGAGGGTCCTTAGAAAGCTAAAGATTGACCTCCCTTACTACCCAGTCATACCACTTCTAGGCATCTACCCTGAACAACAGGAACCAATATACAAGGACACGTGCACCTCCATGTTTATTGCAGCACTGTTCACAATAGCTAGGATATGGAAACAACCCAGATGCCCCACCACAGATGAATGGATCCAAAAATTGTGGTATCTATACACAATGGAATATTATGCAGCCATTAGAAATGACAAAATAATGGCATTTGCAGGGAAATGGATGGAGCTAGAAGGAATCATGTTGAGCGAGGTAAGCCAAGAATGAAGAGACAAACGGTACATGGTCTCCCTGATAAGCGGATGCTAAATCCAAAATGTTAGGTGATACGACAAAACTAACAGGACTTAAGAAACAAAGAACTCCCACTCATCTGGTCGAACCACTACTAAATATCCCCATGCTACTGATCACATATATGGTATATACCATGTGAGCACCATTATATATTACAGACTGTGATAGACAGTTTGCTCCAGGAAAGTTAGAATGAACTTGTGACTTTAAATGAACATCATTATTCCACAATACTGTGAAATTCTGGAAATTATGTAATCACTTAATCACAATAATAAAAAAAAGAATCCCATAGACTTTCCTGCCCAGACTGCCTTTGAACCATGACCATCAGATATCACCTCCTGCATAGCCAGGATTACAGGTAACTGGCATTATAGGTATAAGCCACTTGTGCCCAGCTCAAGCCCACAATTTGATCTTTCTTTTTTTTTGGTTGGTTGTGGGGCTTGAACTCTGGGCTTGGGAGCTGTCCCTGTGCTCTTCAGCTCAAGGCGAGTGCTCTACTGCTTGAGCCACAGCACCACTTCCGGTTTTCTAATGTTTTATTGCAGATAAGAGTCTCATGGCCTCTCCTGACCGGGCTGGCTTTGAACCACAATCCTTAGATCTCAGCCTCCTTCCTGAGTTAGCTAGGATTACAGGAGTGAGCCACCAGCACCTGGCTCAATTTGATCTATTTTACTAGAGGGGTTTTCAGGCTTTTATTTGCTTTGTTGAGCTCTTTATATCTGGAATTTTAAGTTTGATTTTCTCCACCATTTCTGTATCTTGGTTGAATTCCTCTTTTGTGCTGTCCATTATCTTCTGGATTTCAGATCTCAATGCCTTCACACCCCACCTTGCAGTTCAGTTTTCTGTGGAAATCTTGTAATTTAGTGGGGAAAGGAGGGTGAGCTCAGGGCTCTTTCAGTCCCTGGCAGCAACACACATAGCTGAGAGACAGGTCCTGGAGTGTGAGTTCTCCGTCTATGGGCCAGGTGCTTTGTTTCTGCTGTGATACTCAGGTGAAAGGTCCTTCTCCTCAGGTAGCACGGGGCTTCTGTCCACTACCTGCCGTGCTCCCTGCTGTTAAATCACATCAAGCCTCTCCCTCTCCATTAGTAACTAACACATCAAGCCCTCTCCCTCTCCATAGTAACTATCTTCTACCCAGACATGGTCAAATACTCGGGATCTTACTTGTTCTTTATATTCAAGCTCCCACAGTAGTTCAATCTCAACTGTCACCTTTTTCAATATAACATTTTGCTATAGCTTTCCAAGTTAAGGGGAATGATAAAATTATGTCTTTTTTCATCAAAGCTAGCCTTCTACCTCACAGCCACAGTCTTACCAAATTTCACACTGGCCTTAAGGCTTGTGGGGAGTGTGGGCTTATTCTGCATCTAAAATTGCTAGTCTTGTTACCTTTTGCTGTAAAGTAATATGTGTTATGTTACTATTTAAGCTTTAGGAAGTTTTTCTCTTAATCAGAAATTATGAAAAAAAATTCAGATGCATATCTTGTTTTATATGCTAACAAGAATACAGGTGACATAATCTCATCTTCATTTAGACTAGTTGGTTGTTAGGATTTTTCTTCGTATTTAAAAAATTGTTTTGATAATATTTTCATGCCATTATTTGTAGTTTTCTCTTTCTATGGTATTTTTGAAGGGGTAAGTGATTTTCCTTTGCATTCTCCCTCTACACCTTTATTCCTGTGTGCTGATGCAGTTACATAGTTTGGAAATTACTTGTACCTTAAGGTGAAAAGGAAATTTCCTTGTTTGGGGATGAAGCATAGTGGTTGGTCAGTTGCCTAGCATGTGTGAGGGATTAGGTCCAATCCCTAACATCCCAATAAAAGGGAGACGGAAAGGGTTTTCCTATTATAAATTGTGCTTTGTAATCTTTTTAAGAAGTGTGGAGGGGCTGGGAATGTGGCTTAGTGGTAGAGTGCTTACCTAGCATGCATGAAGCCTTGGGTTTGATTCCTCAGTACCACATAAACAGAAAAAGCTGGAAGTAGCTCTGTGGCTCAAGTGGTAGAGTGCTAGCCTTGAGCAAAAGCAGCTCAGGGACAGTGCCCAGACTGAGTTCAGGCCCCAGGACTGGCAAAAAAAAAAAAAAAAGAAGTATAGAATGCTAATAATTTTGGTGGTCTGTGATATTAGGTTTTATTCTTTGTTAAAAGTATATTTTAATTGTTATATTTTTACAAGTATTTACCTGTTACATATCAGTTAAATGTACATTGAACTCCATAAAATTCACCATTTTCTCAGTAAAAATTTTCATATCACAATACTTTCAAATTTCTAGTAAACTTTGGATCAGTTATTAAATGCCTTTTTTTTTTTTCAGTTGAAGTGCTTGAATTCTGGGTGCTATCCCTGAGCCCCTCAGCTCAAAGAAAGCGGTCTACCACTTGAGCCACGGTGCCACTTCTGGTTTTCCAGTTTTCTGGTGGTTAATTGGAGATAAGAGTCTCACGGACTTTCCTGCCCAGGTTGCCTTTGAACCGCAATCCTCAGATCTCAGCCGCCTGAGTAGCTAAGATCAATGCTATTTTTTTTTAAACTGTATTTTTTTTTGTCTTTTTCCTTTTTTGGTACTAGGGATCTAAACCCAGGACCTTGCTAAACAAGTGCTTTGCCACTGAGCTATATCTCAGCCCTATTAAATGCCTTTTTTGTTGTTTAAATTTGTATTTCCTTTCATGTAAGTAGATTTCCTAAATCTACTCAGTTTTAAATGAAACTAGTATATATATGTAGGAAGGATTAATATGCTGGAATAGACAAGGATTATTTTTTAATGCTCTAGTGCATTGTAAATCTCCCAACGAAGACAAAATATCCAGTGGTTTCCAGGCTTTTCTGAATATATTATGCTCATGGAAGCATAATATATCTCTGGAAACCTATTTTGGAAAATAAAATCCTAACTTGTGGATTATTTGGATAAATAAATTCTCACACTTTCCCCAATTTCATGCTTTCTGAATTTATTACTCTATTATTTTGGTTGGATCTCCTAATAGGATGTAATTGAAATTCACTGGCATAGCATAGATAGGACTTCTTGTTCTGTTTGCAGTTATTCCTGACGTTGTTCCCGAGTTAGATGACTACAGCCTCCATACTCATCAACCAAGGTCATACTTTATGAATGCCTTTCCTTGTTATTTTGCCTATGCTCTTCTCACCCTTATCTCCTTGCCTTGCTTTGTCTGCTTGTTATAATGCTTTTTTTACTTTAAAGATCTGGCTCATCTTTTAGGAAGTGTTCCTGAGGTTCACATCTGTTACATCGTTTTGAAGTTTCTGGTTCTTTGCTAAAATATTCAGCCTTGCTTGTCATCTTCTTGAAAAGAGGAAGCGTAGATAACATAACCTATGTATCCTTCATGGGTCCATTTTTATATTATTTCTGGTGGTTTTCTTCCATGTACTATACCTTCTCTTTTTTGTATGTCACATTCTTTTTTATTTTATTTTTTTTACTTTATCTTGGAATGTAAAATTGTAGAGAGAATTTGAGGCTAATGTCAATGTTATATTCCTTTAGAAAGTCTTAATTCTGTGTATTACACAGTTTATATTTCAGGGGAGGGGTGTTTGTTTTTTGTAGTTTTTTTGTTTGTTTTTTGTTTTGTTTTTGGCCTGTCCTGGGTGTTGTCCTTGAACTCCTTTTGTTCAAGGCTAGCTCTCTACCACTTGTGCCACAGAGCCACTTCTGGCTTTTTCTGTGATTAATTGAAGAGGGTCATGGACTTTTCCTGCCTGGGCTGGCTTCAAACCACAGTCCTCAGATCTCAGCCTCCTGAGTAGCTAGGAATACAGGCGTGAGCCACCTGTACCCAGTTATATTTTTATTGTCTTTGGTTGTACAATACGGTTGTGATTCAACATGTCAGTTTGAGTACAAGGCATCTTGATCAATCTCACGGCCTTTTCATCTTTCTCCCATATTACAGCGCCTAACCCCACCCCTTGCTTCATAGGATATGCATTGAATTTTAGGAATGTATTCTCTCCTCTCTTCTCTTCATTCATCCACACCTCCTCCCCTTTACATACACCTTCTCCACATAGCTTAAATATCAGCTTCCTGGCTTCCACTTGGACTGTGAGTTAGCTGTTCTAAGTTAACACCATTTGAATTCTATCCTGTAGATACCATACTTCAGCTAATAAGTTTGTGTACACTTGTATACAACTCCGTATGTTTACATGTATACTTATAAATTAGATCTGACTTCCACATATGACAGAAAACATGTGTCCTTTGTTTTTCTGAGCTTGGCTTTCTTTATTCAACATCTTTTCCAGGCCCATCCTTTTCTTTGCAAATAATATGATTGTCCTGCCTAATAAGTGAGTAAAATTCCATTGTCTATATAGAATTATGCTCTTAATACTCTTTGCTAGATAAAAAGTTTGAATTTCAGATGAGCAATTTTTAATGTGTCTAAAATATTGCATAGGATATATTTATTATAAAATTATATTTGTTGCAATTCAAATTTAGCTGGATGATGTATATATTTTTATTTGTTAAAATGGGCAGTCCAAGTGTCTGTAGTTTATTTAATGAAATGCCTGATGGCCCTAGTTATGGATAACAGAGAAAATAGTAATTATCTTTGTTCTGTAATTCAGCACATCTGCTTGAGAAGACTTGATTGAGGAAGGCTTCTTGAAGAGTGCTTCTGCAAGGGGCGAGGGAGTGCTAGTAATTCAGCATCACCTTAGCTCAGCTTCAGAGATTGAAATGGTTTGAAGCTGGGCTACATTCCCTGTGAGAGCTGCTCTACTTTTGTCAAAAGCTCTGTTCAACCTCTGTTCTGCCTCTCCCTGAATTGGTAGGCACCCTCAGGGAAGAGATGGCCTAAATCCTGTGGTCAGAGCTTTGAATGTCTGTATAGATCTTAGCCTTATAATTTCTATCACACTAGCTCTCTGATGTATTCAAGCAGATTTGTTTCGGTTGTCTAGGTTTTCAAGTTGCCTTCAGCAGAAAAGTTGGCCTAAATTACTTAATCCTGAAAGCAACATATAACTATAAAACTATATAAAAGCTATATTCTAATTACTAGCTAGAATTAAGCACTGCAGAATACTCTTTAAGAAGCCTGCTTTTTATGTGTGCTTTTAGACTATGTGCCTAAATCTGTTCTACAGAAGAAAAATAAGTTTACTTAAGGTATTTTTATTTATGGAGAAACTATAACAAGATTGAGTTTTTGTCCATTAGGAAATATTAACCACTTAGATTTTAGTGTCCTGATTAATATAGTTGCTTGGGTAGAACAGTGAGGCAGTTTGTTGTAATGGTTAGTATTGAAACAAGACAACAGTAATAATATCTTTGTCTGGGGGCTGGGAAGGTGGTTCAGTGGTAGAGCACTTGCCTTGCATGCATGAGGCCCTGGGTTTGATTCTCAGCACCCCATAAGCAAAAAGAAAAAAGTTGGAAGTGGTGCTGTGGCTCAAATGGTAGAGTGCTAGCCTTGAGCTGAAGAGCTGAAGGACAGTGCCCAGGCTCAGAGTTCAGGACCCACAACCAGACCTCCCCCCACCTCGCCCCCAAACTATGTATCTTTGTCTGCATTTTCTGGATTACCTTTTATGTTTGTGGTTTTTTTGGGGGGGTTAATTATTTTTTTTCATCTTAGCTACATCCCAGCCCTGGATTACCTTTTAAAAGCATGTTAAAGTAATAGTAAACAGATGATGAATTAGAGGATTGGTTATTGCCTATGTGGTATTCTCTGTGCATAGCACTTCATGTGGTTTCTATCAGCCATCTAAGAAACACAATACATCACATTTCCACAGTTATACACTGATTTATCTCAAGTAATACTATGTAAAGTAGTATTTTTTTCAAAAGTATTCATTTTCCCTGGTTCTCATGGTTTAATTCTTTAATGCCATTGAGTAATTTCTGTCCCTAACAAATATAACTAAAGTACTTGAACTTATTTCCAAATTCCAATCAGTGGGAATAGTTTGCTCTTTTTCATTTTCAAAGTGTTTTCTGAAAGATTGTTTCTTTTGATGAACAATCTTTAGTACTTATAAAAATAAGCCACTAAATGTTTTCTGTTCACTGTCATAAAAATTACTGTAAGCATGTCTTAAGTTTGTATTTCTGAAAATTCTTTTGAAGAGCTATGAAATTTCAACTGCTCTAGAAAATCGAAGCTACAAGGTTCGGTATTCGGATTCAGTGGAAGACGGATTAGTTATATTTTCTCGTTCTGGTACAGTATATTTGTCATCTGCCTTTGTTCTAGTTTCTTACAAAATATGTGCACAAAAATGATAACTTTTGCAATTCAGTAACCATGTAATAGCTTATGGTGTTTTAGGAGACCTGTTTTAGAAGTACATGTGTTTCGTTGTTGCTGCTGCAAAAGTAGAACATTATGGCCAGTTACAGAATATATTCCTTTTTTGGTTAGAATGCTAAAATAGAGCTGAGCCAGTGAATCTAGCAGTGGAAAGAAAAAACTTATTGTTTGGAATCAAGATGAAAATAGAAAAAGTTACTATCTCTTAACAACACTAAAGTATTAACTTTATTAACAGAGGGCAATGTTACATCATTAATCAACAGTTACATACAAAACAATATATGGAATTTTTCTTGTTTTGTATGAATTAACTGAAAGATATAAGCAAATACTGTAAAACTGTATAGAGACGAATGTTCCTGAAATCATAAAACTATATTTAAATCTTGGCTTAAGGGCAGGAAGTGTTAGATTAAGAGAAGATTAGGACATGGAAAGTAATAGAAGTACTAGAAGGTGGAGGTGAAAGGTTTTATCAGGAGGGCACAAATCACCAGGCTGAGCTCCCTCCCACATATTTTAAGGTGCTATAATTAAATCAAGTTTCCTTTCAGGACCATTCTGATAGGCCCAGTGCTATTTCAGAGCCACTTGATATTTGCTCACTGAGTGTATTTATGATTCCTATGTCCTGGGAGAGAGGTTTCTTCAAGAAATGATCAAAGATGTAAGACTACGGAGCTTCTGAGATGCTTATCACACGCAAGTGTCCAGAAGTAGGCCCAGAGAGGAAAATGGAACCCCATGCCCCTTCCCGGGGAGCCACTCCCCATGCCTCTCTTCTCACTTGTTCCCTCTGCAGTCCCTTTCTCACAAGTCAGTATAGGTTTTCAAAAAGATTTTAATACAACAGGCTAATTTTTAGCAGTATTAAACACTTTATTGAAACCAATGCAACATAGCAAGGCCAAAAATATACAAGAACATCTAGAATATTTTATCTAGGATACAGAAAGTAAAATGTGGAATTAAAATGACAAATATAAGTGATCTAGAAGTTATATTAGACAAGACAAAAATATTTTCATTTTGAGAAACAATCCCTGGTCAAATACCATATCCTCAAATTCCAGTCTCTTTTTTTGGGGTGGGGGTGTCCGGTCTTGGGGCCTGAACTCGGCCTGGGCACTGTCCTTCAGCTCTTCAGCTCAAGGCTAGCGCTCTACCACTTGAGCCACAGCACCACTTCCGGCTTTTTTCTTTTTTTGCTTATGTGGTGCTGAGGAATCGAACCCAGGGCCTCTGGCATTCAAGGCAAGCGCTCTACCACTGAGCCACCTTCCAAGTCCATTCCAGTCTGTTTCTAAGAATATACTTCTTAAGCTAGAAAAAGGAGGAAAATTCCTTTGATCCAGCAATTTTTGCAGCCAGACATGTAGCTCATGCCTATATTCTTAGCTACTTAGGATGATAAGATCTAAGGATGATAGTTCAAAGCCAGGCTGAGCAGGAAAGTCTGTGAGACTCCAGAAAAAAAAGCCAGAAGTGGAACTGTGGCTCAAGTGGTACAGTGCCAGCCTTGCATAAAAGAGCTAAGGGACAGTGCCCAGGCCCTGAGTTCATGCCCCCCTACAGGAACACACACACACACACACACAGACACACACACACACATACACATAAAACACAGTCTTGATACTAAAGTTAGGCATTACTTTCATGTGGCTAGTGCCTTAGTCTGAGAAAAAAAAAACTAATAACTGACCAACATGGGCTTCCCTTAAATACTTAGAATAAGTCATTCTTTGCTAGACATTTCAGAGGACTACCTAAGTTGTTTACTTGTATAAGAATTATGATAGTAATTTTTACTCCTTTGAGTTTAGGGTCTGGATACTTTTTTGTTATATTTTTATTGACTTTGTTGGGTTAAGAAAATTTTCTTTATATGACAAACTGACTTTATATTACATCTACCTTTCCTAGGAATTGCATTTTTATTGATGGATGCTAATGAATGTATTATGTCAGCTGAAGAAATATTTCTAAACAAAATTGAGAAGTTTATTAGTCTTCACCGAAATAGTTTTTTGGTTCTGTCTGCTACACTCCATGGGCCTAAGGAATGGGAACTGATGTTCAGGATTCAGCAGAGGTAGGGAAGAATAGCACTATGGACTTATTTTTCATATTATGTTATTTCTGTTTTCAATTATTTTAGGTTTTATTTTGCTAGAAGGTAAACATAATATAAGTTTTCATATTTAATGAAACATAGTTATTCTGTGAATCAGGATGGCTAGAGTTCATGTTGATTTATGGGCCTCTCCTGTTAAGACCAAATGAAATGAATACTTTTTCTGTCATTTAAGCGCCATAGACATCTCAGATCCACTAAAGCATAATGCAGGGCATGAATGATTAAACATACAACTAATAAAAATGTTTTTAAAAGAAAAATGATCTGTATAACAATTTTTTTTCAGATTCCTGGGAAGTAACTTACGGATCCTTCCAGCACACAACATAGTAAATGCTATTAATATTATGTGTACTATAGCTAAGGTAAGTCACTGGGGAAAAGTCATTCATACACAAATATTTGTTTCTTACTTCAAGATGTATAAACTCTTAGCAGGATTGTCAAATATCCTGTTTCTGTTTACTCCAGAGAAGTTATGTTTTATGCATTGAACGCTCTCAAGCCTGAACTCAATCTCTCAAGAGTTCTTAATTTAGCTATCCATTTGCTTGTGACCAAAAGAACTTTCACCAATTACATGATTGTGCTGGCCCTTCTCCTTCAAATTCTGAAGTATAAACATTGCTCAGATTGCAGTCATGAGCCATCTGGGCATAAACATTTTATGGAATGTTCTTCACTAGTTGTTGACTTTTTATTCAGGCTTATCTTCCTTTGTGTCCAGACACCCCAACTCTCCTAGGCAGAGTTAGGTGTTCTTTATTCTACCCTTGGAACATGTCCTATTGAAGCATTTAGAATGCCATTCTACCTTTTTGGCTTACATGTTTGAAATTCCTTGAAGATGGAGAACAGGTGTTTTCCTCTCCATACTCTAGCATACACATACTTCTTAGCATATAGACATCAAAGAGATATTTGCTGAATAAAGGTTTTTTTTAATGTGATTCTGAAAAAAAATGTTTCTGTGAATAATGCTCTGTTTATATCTTCTTATAGACTACCTCTAAACCAAATATAGACACCATCTGCTATAGAATGATAACAACTAAAGCTTACATCATAGAGCAAAGCCCTGTTTGGAAAACACTTCAAAAGATAAAACTGAGTAGCGATTCAATTAGCCCAAACTAAATGTTAGTGATTCAATTAGCCCAATTATAAATGTTTTCTTTTGGAAAAATATTAAAGTTGTCTGTTATTATTGTTCAGATATGTGTTTAAAATGTTTATATTAAATAACGTGTACAAGTAAAAGTGATTTTAGGAGTTCTGTCTGGTAATTCTTTTAATATTTAGAAAATAATTGGTACAGGAACTGGGGGAGAATAGCACTTGCCTAGCACACTCTCCAACACAGAAAAAATAAAAAAGGGAGAAAAGAAAATAATTGGTACATGCATATAAAATTCATGTAGCTTCTTTATTTTTGGGGGGGAGGAGGTCAGTCGGGGCTTGAACTAAACTCTAGGCCTGGGTGCTGTTCCTCAGCTCTTCAGCTCAAGGCTAGTGCTCTACCACTTGAGTCACAGCGCCACTTCTGGTTTTCTGGTGGTTTATTGGAGATAACAGTCTCACAGACTTTCCTGCCCGGGATGGCTTTTAACCGAGACCCTCAGGTCTCAGCCTCCTGAGTAGCTAGGATTACAGGCGTGAGCCACCAGCACCCAGCTCATTTAGTTTCTTTCTTTCCTTTTTTTATTTGGGGGGGGGGAGGGGTCCGGTCGTGGGGCCTGAACTCTGGGCCTGGGCGCTGTCCCTCAGCTCTTCAGCTCTAGGCTAGCGCTCTACCACTTGAGCCACAGTGCCACTTCCGGCTTTTTTTCTTTGTGCTTATGTGGTGCTGAGCAATTGAACCCAGGGCTTCATGCATGCAAGGCAAGCGCTCTACCACTGAGCCACCTTCCCAGCCCTTTCTTTTTTTTTTTGTATATATTTTTATTGTAAAAATACTGTACAGCTGGGCGCTGGTGGCTCACGCCTGTAATCCTAGCTACTCAGGAGGCTGAGATCTGAGGATCGCGGTTCAAAGCCAGCCCGGGCAGGAGAGACCGTGAGACTCCTATCTCCAATAAACCACCAGAAAACCAGAAGTGGCGCTGTAGCTTAAGTGGTAGAGCGCTCGCCTTGAGCTGAAGAGCTGAGGGACAGTGCCCAGGCCCAGAGTTCAAGCCCCACGACCAACAACAACAACAAAAAAATACTGTACAGAGGGGTTACAGTTACATGAGTAAGGTAATGAGTCTGTTTCTTATGGAGCATTGTTACCCCCTCCTTTGTTTTTCCCCTACCATACCTTCCCTCTCCACCTCTCCAACTCCTCCTCCCTCCACCCAAAGCATAAAGTTCATTTTCAACATAGCGTCTTGTACATCTCATTGTTACAATGGGTCAACCTGTATCATTATTTCAGTATTTTGTTATTTCCTTTCCCCTCCCCAAATTAGAAAAATATATATACAAGATGCAGGGCACCAGAATCAATTACAGTGAAAACGGGGGTTATACCATGGGGGAAGAACATACAAAAGAAACAAAAAAAATCACATAGTCCATTATAACTACATAAAAAACAACAGCAAGAAAGATAAAACCACTTGTGTCCCTATCTTGGTGTTCATTTCGCTTAGCATCATCTTATGTGGTCATATGTACATAGCTTTTGACCTTTTCTGCTTGTTCTAGACATATAGCAGAAACCCTACTGTATTGTTATTGTTGGTGGAAGTGTAAACTTGTTCAGCCACTTTGGAAAGCAGTATGGAGGTTCCTCAGAAAACTCTGCATAAAGCTCCTCTATGACCCAGCAGTCCTACTTTTGGGCATTTACCCATATTGACCACAAACAAGACTATACTAAAGCTATCAGCACAACTATGTTTATTGCAGCATTAATTACCATAGCTAAGATATGGAACCAACCTAGATGCCCCTCAGATAAATGGATCAAGAAAATGTGGTTTATATATACAATGGAATTCCGTGCATCCATCAGAAAGAATGATATTGCCCCATTTGTTAGGAAATGAAAGACTTAGAAAACCAATTATATTAAGTGAAGTACATCAGGCCCAAAGAAACATAGGTCCCATGGTTTCCCTTATTTTAAATAACTAGTATATGTCTAGGACAAGCAGAAAAGGTCAAAAGCTATGTGCATATGATCATGTAGTTTCTTAATGCTACAAATTCAGTTGGATCTTTGCATATTTATCAGGAAATAAAAATACAGCATTTTCTAATTAGTTGCCTGGACTAAAGAAACAGTTTTCCACAATGGTAGCCAGTACTCTAAAGCTAACCTTTGCAGGTACTTACATATTGCAACTTCTAGAGAGGTGGTAATGGGACTCTATTCCTTAAGACTTATCCAAAGATATGGAAAGGAAGAAAACTAGTTAACTGACATGAACTTAAAACTTCTATCCTTTTACAGTAGTGTGATATACAATAGGACATTAATTGAGGTGGAGAACCTTTTTTTCTGCCAGCGGCCATTTGGATATTAATAGCGTTGTTTGAGGACCATACAAAATCAGCAATACAGGCAGATGGGCCATGGCAGCCAACAAAAAAAGCCTATATGCCTGTCCCCTTATGTGCCAAATGATTTCATTCCCCACCCCTGCTTAAAAAGAGTTCTAAAATGTTACAGAGCACCCAACAGTGTCCAGTTTTTATAAACATACAAGTCTATGAATAAAACATTTCAATTATAATTTATGAAATTATAACACAAAATTGCTAATTTCTATAGGATTTGCAAAAGCATTTTAGCTTTTTAAGACCAAAGAATATTGCTGTTGTTATAGAAACTGACAAGTGAGAAAAGCTGAATTTTTCCTACCAGGACATTTTTCTTAGGAAATTTGTTGTTACAGTACTAAATAAGGCATATGGAAAATACTGTATTTTAGTAGTTTTTATTTAGTAAATAGAACTTTTATTTTATTCCAACATCTTCGGAGGTAGACTTTGTTTTCATTTCAATAAGTTCTTCTACCCGAGCCAGAACACTTTCAATCAAATCAAATGTGAAAAGAGCTGAATGGAGGACCTGCAATGCCAAAAAAAATTACAGTCACTATTGCCTAGTTATTTCAAGACGGTCTGATTTTGTAATCCAGGCTAGCCTTAAACTTATGATCCTCCTGCCTTAGCCTCCCAAGGGCTGGGGCTACAGGCTTATGCTACTGTGTCAGTGTTAATACTGCCTTTAAAATAAAACAAAAGCCTTTAAGCTGGATATAGCTAAAACAACAACAACAAAACAAACTAGATCACCTTAAGCTGCATTTCAGGAGGCATATTAGGAATCTCTTCTCCACTTACAGTTACAGAACAAAAATTCTGAGATTTCTGGACTGCTGTAGAAGAAAAAAATGTAACATTAACCATTAAAACAACTCGCAGATTCTCATAATAGATTTGATAAGCTATTGTGATCATTCACTAACTTTAAAATTGTGTTTTTTAAAATTATTGAATCATATTAACAGCTCAAGAATTTAAGTCATACTATAAACAAAATTAAATACATCAATTCTGCAACTTGTGAATTCTTTAGATAAACAGCATTTTGGTATGTGTAGGAAATTTTTCCCTTAAGTACATAATTGGAAATAATAGCCATAATTTTTTAGGGGGGAGGAGGTCGGTCATGGGGCTTGAACTCTGGGCTTGGGTGCTGTCCCTGGGCTCTTCAGCTCAAGGAGAGCGCTCTACCGCTTGAGCCACAGCGCCACTTCTGGTTTTCTATTGGTTTATTGAACTTTCCTGCCCAGGCTGGTTTTGAACCATGATCCTCTCCTCAGATCTCAGCCTCCTGAGTAGCTAGGATTACAGGCGTGAGCCACCAGCGCCTGGCTAGCCATACTATTTTTTTTAAAAAGACAAAATTCCAAGTAAATAATGCTTACATGAACATATGCACACAGTTGACTTTATAAAAGTCATCCTGGAATCTGAGTCCAAGATTCTTTTTTATAATGTGTAAGAACTTGACACTTTGAAACTATACATATCAATTTGGTTTAAATCTTTGTTGACTCATTTTCAGTATTTCAGATCTTCTACTTTAATTATAAATAAAATGGTAGCTGTCACTGTCCCACACTCATTTGGCATAAATTGAACATGTAATAGATTTTTATTTTGAATACAACTATATATAAATTTTTATATAAAATCTGAATAAATTTTAACACTATCTGAAAATAAAATGACCAACCTTGGGTATTTTTTTGGCTGTTTTTAATTTCTGCTTCATAATGTGCTTTTGACATATTAAGTCCTGTATGAAGTGGCTTTAAAAATTTATTCTCAATGTTTCCAAGTTCTGTCCACAATCCAGTCTGTTCAGAAGAATTAATGAAAGAATGTTATTTGAGCCAACACTAATGGTGGCTACTATTCTAAACACACACTGACAGTGGAAGACACAAAGAGCAAGAAATGTGCTTCTTCCTTTTTAAGACATTTTCTCACTTAATAAATAATTACTACATGTAGCAGGTATTTTTGTCTTGATTTTTTTATCATTAAGTAGTTGTATAAAAGTTTCAATTCTTCATGGATATTTAAATACCATATCAAAATATATACACAGATACTGTGTTCATTACTGTTCCATAGGGGGTTAGCTTTATTTTTTCAAGGTTCATAAAATTACATGGTATTAATTCATGCAGTTTGAAACATTTTCCTTCTATAAACCATCCCCAAAATGATTACTTTAATTATACTTTCCACACTTCAGGTCTAGATCTAGCAGTCAGACTGGTGCTTTTCCTATTGATGGGAAGTTTTATAACACAAAGCTGATTTGAACTTTCTTGGTGACCAGTGATAATGTAGACTTTATCTGTCGTGGACAGCTTAAGGGTTATTTTTATGATTTTATATGAGAAGCTTTGATTTCAAGATTATTTACAGTACTAAAGGAGAAGAGTAGAAGTATTGATTTTCAATGCTCTACTATAGAGGAAGTACAGTTCAGTGGCAGAATGTGTACTTACCATGCATGAGGTCCTGAGCTTAATGCCCCATGCCGAAACCAAACAATAAAGCTACAGTAATCAAGACAATATGATATAGGTATAAAGAAAAAGATCTAAGAACATGGAAACATCCTTCTCCCAATCAGCCTTCCAAGTAGCTAGCATGACATCTGACTTTTGCTTTTTCTTTTCTATGTTTATCGTGGTGTATTAGTATTTTTTTTGTATATCTAGTTTCTTTTGGGTTTGCTGGTGTTAAATCGTTTTGTTTTTCTACTGTAGGGATTGAGGACTGAGCCCTCAAGAGAAGCCAGCTGGGGACAGTGCAGGCCTGCCATCCCACCTATTTGGGAGGTGGAGGCAGGAGGGCAGGAGGATGAGGACTTTGAGACTAGCCCAAGCAAATGTAGCCACTGGCACTCAGCCCACATTGTTTTATTAGGGGCACAATTAAGCATCAAACCTACAAATTTGTGGTTTAGAAAAGGGAGCTAAGATACAAAGGAATAGTAAAGAAAACCTATTGAATGAAGGTATAGCAGAAAATTTCCCAAATCCAGGGAAATGGATATCCAAGCATATGAGACAAATATAACCCAAAGTAGACAGCACCAGAAAATAACCTCTCCACATATTATAAAATATCAAGAGTACAAAACATAAAATGTATAATACAAAATAAGTACCAAGTTACTTACAAAAAGTTCACCACAATTATATATGAACTCTCAGTAAAAACACTTAAGGCCAGGAGAACAGAGAATGATGATACTTTGAGCTTTAGAACAAAATGACAATCAGGACTACCATCCTTTAAAATAAAAATAAAATCCTTCTTTGATAAACATGAACTAAACACTTCATCTAAGAAGATGCTTTAACAGTATACACAGAAGATGAAAAAAGAGACAGTGAGTAGAGGAAAAAAATCTCACTAGAAGACTAGAATAACAAATGGCAAGAAAAAACAAACATAATTAACTTAGTAAACCAGCAAACCTCCAAGATAAATAGGGAGAAATTAGTACATTTCAGTAATAAACCTACATGAAAATAGTCTTAACTTATCAAATAAAAGACACAGACTTCCTGAATACATCAAAAAACAATATCCGACAGTTTGCTGTCTCAAGAAACACTTTAATGGCAAATATACATACAGACTGAAAGGATGGAAAAGTATATTCCAAACATAATACAGCCTCCAGAGCAGCTAGGATTACAGGAGAGCCACCAGCTGAGATCTGAGGAACTAACTTAGTTCAAAGCCAGCCTGGGCAGCAAAGTCCATGAGACTTATCTCCAATAAACCACCAGAAAATATGAAGTAGCATTGTGGCTTAAGTGGTAGAGCACTCACCTCGAGTTGAAGAGCTCAGGGACAGCACCCAGGCCCCACGACCAACAAAAAAAACCCCAAAAACATACAAAAGAAAGACAAACCTCAATCCGAAACCAGAGAAGATAGAGACCAATAAATAAATAACCACTCCATCAAGAATATACAACAACTGATCCAGCTATATAGTATTTCCGGGTACAAACTCCAAAACATCAATGTCAGCTACTGTAGAGAAACCTCATGTTTAAGACAGCAGTATTCACTATAACCAAGTTATAAAATCAGCTTAGGTGCCCATCAATGGATAAATGGATAAAAAAAGTTAATGCTTACATAATTGAGTACTACTCAGGATCAACTAAAATAACACAATGATGTAACTTTTAGAAAAAGGAATGGAATTTCAGATCATTATAATCCAGATCAGAAAAACAAATTTCCCATTTTCTCGTGTATGAAATCTAGATTAACACACACAGACACACAAAGAAGTAGAAGAGGACCAAGGAGAAGGAGAAGTGGCACAGTAATTGGGGGGGGGGGGATACTATCAAAGTTGTATATAAAAAATTATATATGTAGCCAAAAGTTATATGCCTATCTGAAAATATCAGGATGAAACCCATTATTTCCTAATAATAGATAATAATAAAGAAAAAATTGGAGAGGGATAGAGGTATGCAATTGATTGGAATACATTGCAACTATGGAAATGTAACAGTGAAATCCCCACTGTATAAGGTAAGCAAATAGTAAGTAAATTGGAAAATCTGTATTTTGTTCCTTAAGTACCAATGTAGGTGCATCCCACAAGTTTTAATATGTATCATTTCATTATTTTACTCTAAATATAGTTAATATTTTCACTTATTACATAACTCATAAAAAGACTATATAATATATGGAGGCTTTCAACTTTCACTGTCTTAGTTAAAAATGTAAATTTCTAGCTAGGAGCCAATGATTTATGTCTATAATCCTAGCTACTTAGGATGCTGAGATCTGAGGATAGAGGTTCAAAGCCAGTCTAGGCAAGAAAGTCCACGAGAGTCATCTCCCATTAACTACCAAAAAGCTGAAAGCAGAGCTGTGGCTTGAGTGGTAGAGAGCTAGCCTTGAACACAGAACTCAGGGACAGTGCTCTAAAATGACACCATCCAATGGCACTAAAGAACTGAGTAATTTGTAAAATTTTTAATCAGTTTAAAATTTCAATGATCACATATGACTATTGTCTATTTTAATGGACAATACGAAACTAGAAAGTCTTTAAATATTGAAGCCTTACTTAATTTACAGTCTATAATCATAAAACTTCAATAAAAATGTGTGCCAAAATTAGGCTAACAAAAGTTTGTTACACATCCTATTCAGCATCATTCCACACATCTTTCATATAATGAACAATTATATTTTTAGAATCATGTAGGAGTAAAGAAGCTGTGGAAATAATCTTTTCCTTTTGTCATATGTTAAGGGTAAGATCTTTTAAAAAATTATAAAGAAAACCATTTAAAGATTTCTTTCATCTTAACTTTCTAAAAAAATAAGATTTTTTTAGAAAAGCATTGTCAGGATTAAAATTTGGAAATATTCACAAATGCTTTCTCTTAATTTAGATTCAGATGTAAAAATTTTGAAATGTTTTCCATTCTAAGGCTGAACTGTACATTTCAAGATTCACTGAAGCCTGTCTCACAAAAAGAACAGTAGGATTTCCTAGCCACAATGAAGTTTATTACCAAAAAAGATAAGACCCTTGCAAGGACAGTCACCACTGTAATGACAGATTTAAAGTCAGAAACAAAACCCAGCTTGCCCTGTTCTTCTCCTGTGTGTAATTTCAAAACTTGTGTTAACCTGAAGTGATGGCTATGCAGATACATACAAAGGAATTTTATTTTTACTTTATTTTTTTTTGCTGGTCGTAGGTCTTGAACTCTGGGCCTGGGCGCTGTCCCTCAACTCTTCAGCTCAAGGCTAGCGCTCTACCACTTGAGCCACAGCGCCACTTCTGGCTTTTTCTGCTTATGTGGTGCTGAGGAATCAAACCCAGAGCCTCATGCATGCAAGGCAAGTGCTCTACCACTGAGCCACCTTTCCAGCTCCTTTATTTTATTGCTAAAATAAGTTCAGAACTTATACGTCCAGCTCTTGGGAAGAATGGATAATATAGAATTGTATGTATATGTTTGATTGCAAGGTATTTGTAGTTCTCTCCATTACATGAAAAAAATAACATGCATGCATTAGTTTATTTTTTAAAGAATTCTTGATACTTCCTGTGGTCTTTGCAATTTCATTGTTGTCACTGAGCCTGCTTTCACTGTACATATTCCAATTAGAAATTATGTAGGAAAAACAACAGGCAAGCAGGTTGATGAGAAAGGATAGCATTTAGACAAGATAGCAGGTAAGGAGTACACCAAGTATGGACTGAGCATTAGAATACTGAAACACTATAAAGACACCCATTAGTGGAAAATACCAGGTATAAAAGCTAAGTTGGTTTTAACATTAGAGATGGAGTGTGTTGATAAGATTCAAGAAAAGTTATATGAAAATTAAGTGTAGAGAAAGTGCCTCTCACTTAGGCAGGGAGAGAAAGGCATGAAATAGCAGAGCAAGGAAAATGAATGGCTTAGGAAAAGAGTAAGTCTGATGACAGTAACTCAATTGGCAGGAAAAGAAATGATTATTCAATTATGAACCATTTTATTGTCTCTTTATTTGAATGGGTCTGTTCCCCGTACTAATTTTCAGCTGCTCATCTGACTAGCTAGTTATCTTTTCAGCACACTTAATTGGCCAAAAATAGGAACTGGTAGGAGTCTCTTTGGATGAAATGCCCCACAATTCAACATCACCAAGGAATAATTTCCTCTTTTCACAAAAGTTTTTAGAAAATCAGAACTAACTTACTTTCTCCTTCCTTCCCTTTTTCTTTTTTCCTTTCCTTTTTCTCTCTTTCTCTCTCTCTTCCTTCCTCCTTCCTTCCTTCTTTCCTTCCTTCCTTCCTTTTTTTCTTTCTTTCCTTCCTTCCTTTTCTTTTCTTTCTTGTTGCTAGATGGATTGAGCCAAGGCTTTGTACATGCTAATAACCATGCATTCTTAAGTGAGCCCACAGCCTCAACTCTGAATTACAGGTGTGAACCCTCACGCCAAGCTGGACACTGTCATTTTTTGATGACCCATAGCCTCTCATTTATTAGTGATCTACTTTAATTGTACCTGGGAGAAATGTTTTCATGATGGACAGGAAGGGTCTTATGCAACCTCAAAGATGTTAGTTGTTACTATAGACTAGAATTGTTGCTTATTTATACTGTGGAAATTCTTAGGATTTATGTGGCAAAATGTGGAATATTTAATTCCTAAGAACTTCTCATTCTCCAATCCTGCCCTCCCCCCCACTAGCAGTACTGGGAATCAAACTCATTGATCCCAAGGCAAGCTTTCTACCATTTGAGCCATGCCTCCAGCTCCTTTTTGCCTTGTTTCTGCTCAGGCCAGCCTAGTCTGTGATCCTTCTACTTATGCTGGAGATGACAGGCATGCACTACTACACACAGCAATTGGTTGAGATGAAATCTTGTGAACTTTATTCCCAGGCTGGGCAGACCTAAATCCCCTGATCTCTACCTTCCAAGTAACTATATTACAGGCATAAGCCATTGCCGCTGGCCCTAGAAAATAATTTTAAAACCATTAAAAAGACATACCAGGTGGTCTCACACCTGTAATCCTAGCTACTCAAAGGCTGAGATCTGAGGATCATGGTTGAAAGCCAGCCCCAGCAGAAAAGTCCATGAGACTCTTATCTAAATACACAACTTAGAAAAAGACGGAAGTGGCACTCTAGGCACCAAAAAAAACAAAACCAAAACAAAAAATCGACATACTAGTATAATCCTACCTATCTGGGAGGAAAAGAGTTGGAAGATCATGGGTCAAGACCACCCTAGCAAAAAAAAAAAAAACAAACTTCACAAGTCCCATCTTAACCAACTACAACCAGCTGTCACACAGTTATCATTCCCGCTCTATGGGAAGTATAAACAGGAGGACCTAAATCCAGACCAGCTTGGGGGGTAAATAAGACCAATTCAAAAACTTTAGTTAAGGGCTAGGAGAGTAACTCCAGTGTTAGAACACCGACTTAAAATCCTACTATATCAAAAACAATTTTTTAAGGTGTGTCTATTAAACAGGTATTTTTTTCCTTCACATCAAATGAAGTGACACATTATTTGTGGACATCAAAGCAGACATTACACAATGCTACAACTGTCGGGTCTTCCCTCTCCAAGCACAGACCAACGTGCTACCCCCTGTGTGACACTACACTTGCACCCAGTACATCCATCTTGACATTGTCAAGCAAATCAGATCCTGTCTTATGTAGTACTGCTTTTCTCATTACTAAAAAAAGTAAAAGCCACGTCTAACCCTAAGAACACCTTCCCAAGAACACAAATCCCTTCTGCTCTTCAGTCTTACGTTGTCCCTTTTATGTTTTTACAAGCTCCTGGAGAAGTCAGGGTTTAAGTTGTGATTTCAAAAGTTCTGGCCACTCTAGGGTGACATGTCTTTCTACCACTTTCTAGGTCTTTTGAAAATCAGTGTTCCTTCTTATGCCTACATTAATCGATGAAAAGGGAAAATAGAGTCGCTCCCTTCAGTATTATGAGCCCCTGGCCAGAAGAGCAGTTACCTTTCACTGAGATGGGGTGGAACTGTTCCTTTGGAACTAACTGGATGAGGGAGTGAGGGGGCTTCCTGTGGGATGGAAGTGTTCTATACTGAATAAACCTATTCATCTGTGGAAACTCAGTGAACATACATTTTAAATTTTGCACTTGATTTTATATAATTTTTTTTGGGGGGGGCCAGTCCTGGGGCTTGAACTCAAGGCCTGGTCACTGTCCCTGAGCTTCTTTTGCTCAAGGCTAGTGCTCTATCACTTGAGCCACAGCATTGTTTATGTGTGACTGAGGCTTCAAACCCAGGGCTTCATGCATGCTAGGCAAGCACTCTACTACTAAGTCACCTTCCCAGCCCTATAAATTTTTTTTTTTTGGCCAGTCATGGGGCCTGTACTCTGGGCCTGGGCACAGTCCCTCAGCTCTTCAGTCCAAGGCTAGTGCTCTACCACTTGAGCCACAGCCCACTTCTGGCTTTTTCTGCTTATGTGGTGCTGAGGAATTGAACCCAGGGCCTCATGCATGCAAGGCAAGCACTCTACCACTGAGCCACCTTCCCAGCCGAGCCCTATAAATTTTAACTCAGAAAAACTACTGACAAGCCGGGCACTGGTGGCTCACGCCTGTAATCCTAGCTACTCAGGAGGCTGAGATCTGAGGATTTCGGTTCAAAGCCAGCCTGGACAGGAAAGTCCGTGAGACTCTTATCTCCAATAAGCCACAGAATACTAGAAGTGGCGCTGTGGTTTAAGCGGTAGAGCTCTTGCCTTGAGCTGAAGAGCGCAGGGACAGTGCCCACGCCCAGAGTTTAAGCCCCACAACCGACAAAAAAAAAAAAAAAAAGAAAAACTACTGACATTTAACTCTACTGAAACATGCACTGAAATATTTGGGGCAAAGTATGTTGATGCCTACAGCTTACTTTAAAATGCACTGAGAGGGCTGGAAGGATGGAGGATGCAGGGATGAGTACATGATGAAACAAGGATCTAGGAGGTAGGGAAATCACTGTAAATATCTTTCTGTTTTGCTATATATTTCAATTTTTTCACAATAAATTTTGAAACAAGAACCAGGCTCAAAATAAGCAATACTCAAAGATAGCAAATAGCTATTTTTGGCCAGAGAGGGACAAACAAATAACTTAATCTACAGATCTGTACTTTGCCCACATACTTTGCCCCAAATCCTGACTTAATTTTTAAAACTCCCTTTGGTATCTTTACATAAAACCATTTACTTTCACTCTTTCTATCACTCAAACACAGGTTTAACATCACATGATTCAAGTGGTTATAGTTAATAGAGGTGACAAATACAGGGAAAGCAATTATTACAAAGGGTTGGTACAAAAGAGAAGATAAAAAGCAATACTTCTACTGTATGACAAATCTTCCTCAAATAGTTTTCTATTTATTGACTACTTCTAATGAAGTGCTATTAAAAAAAAAAATAAAAGTTTACTTCCTACACATCATCCAAAAGGGGCTGTTAACAAATTCACTTTCAGTGCTGAAAATGCTTCAATTTGTCATGTCTGATAAGGTTGTTTCAAAATACCAGATGACTACAATGCATATAGCTCAGATATAAATCATGAACCACATGTGGAGGAAATGGACCAAGATACCCAATGTATGATGAGCTCTATAAGGAAACTAATGTCCTAAGCTTATTTACCCAACAAGGCTAGCCAGTCCTTCAGCAAGAGAGCAGAGGCACAACAAGAAGAGAAAAAGGGGAATTTGGCGTAGCATGATGAATGCCTCTGGGAATTAACTGCAGGTGTCAATAATTTTTGGCACGCTTCTCAGTCTTTGTAGCAGTTAAATTGTTAAGCACTGGCTTAAGGTAACCTACAAATCAAGAAAATTTGAGATAATGCTTTGATTATAATCAGTTTCTTCAAATAATTCACTTACTTGATTGTCATGTTCATTATCCTTGATAACCAAATACCTCAGTAAATTTAATGAAGCCATAATCCTGTTAATTAAAAACATTATTTGTTATTTACAGTATAGTTTATATAATCAACAGCAATTTAAATGCATAAAGTTAAAACATTTGCAATCTTCTTATAATTAATTTGCCATTAGAAACTACTTCCATTATATCTGTGGAGTAATAATAGCTTGTTGCTGCTGCTTTGCATTTAAGTTCACAAAATACAATTAAGAAAATTACTGTCTTATTTCCCCTCAAGAAAAGCATCATCTCTTGCTTTCTGGGTTTTAAGATTCCTGTCATTTGTAAATGCTTGCAAATATTTCTCAAAATCCACCTACTATACCAAAATAGGAAAAAATTAAAGACCTTAAAGAAAATCTAACTACGTAAACTTTGTTTTGGTAGTACTAGGGTTTGAATCGAAGGCTTCATATTTGCAAGGGAGTTCTCTACTGAGCCACACTTCTGGTCTTTTGTTGTGCGTGTGATTTTTAAGATAGAACTTGCTTCCTATATGGTGCACCTGGACTTATCTGCTTTTTTATACTTCCCTTCATAGCTGGGCTGATGAGACACAGACCATTATGCCCAGCTTCTTTGGATGCAATGGAGTCTTAAAAATGTATCTGAGGCTAGGCTGGAATTGCAACTGTCCATTCTCAGCCTCCTACAAAGCTAGAAACTGCCTGGTTTCCAAATACACAAACCTTTTGTAAGTTATATACATGAGATTCTTATTTCTTAATCACAAAAGCTGGGGTTGCACAAATCTCTATGGGACGCTGAGGATAACAATTGAAGATAATCAGAGTGTTGTTGTGGGGGATTGTGAGAGATTGGGGAGTACTGGAGTTTGAACTTAGGGCCTTGTATTGGCCAGGCAGGTACTTGGCCCAGCTCTTTTTGCTTCAGTTTTCTAATAGGGCCTCTCACTTATGCTTAAGCTGGACCAGACGGTGATCCTTATGTTTGTTTCCTGTGTAGATGGAATGACATTGTGCCTACCTAGCTTTCTTATTGGTTATCTGGATGGTCTCAAACCTCAATCTCCCCAATCTCTACCTCTTAAGTAGCTAGATTACAGGTGTGAGCAACTGTACCTAGCTAGTGTGTTGGACATTCTTAAATAGATTTTATTTTGTTTCTACATAATAAGTAACTTAAATATGAAAACTTTTATGTCATTTTATGAATTAACCATAGGTCATTATTAGTTTAACAGTCAATTACTTGATCCTCAGTAATTAACAGCTCACCTATCAGAGTTTTGTAGTAAATCTGTTTCAGCACCCTCTGGCAGAAGCAGAACCAAATCTAGAAGAGAAATCAGCTGTGGTCCTGTAAACCATTTGTTATATGTTTTCTGGGGGGAAAAAATGGGAAAGGTTTAAATAATACCAAGATAAATCATGTGTTTTTCTAATACCTGCAAACTACAAAAACAATTTTACATTTCAAATGTATGTTTTTGATCCTGGGGTTTGAACTCAGAGCCTGGGTGCCGTCCCTGAGCTCTTTGCTCAAGGCAAGTGCTCTACCACTTTGTGCTACAGCTCCACTTCTGGTTTTCTGGTGATTAATAGGAAAAACGTCTCACAAATTTTCCTGCCCTGGCTAGCTTTGTACTGTGTGTACTGTGATCCTCGGATCTCAGCTTCCTAAGTAGCTAGTATTATAGGTGTGAACCACCAGTGAAGTGCCCAGCCCCAAGTGGTGTATGTGTGTGTGTGTGTTTGTGGGTGCGTGCACGTGCGTGCGTGCACCAGTCCTGGGCTTGAACTCTGGGCCTGGGCACTGTCCCTGAGTTCCTTTTGCTGAAAGCTAGCACTCTACCACTTGAGCCACAGCTTTTTCTGCAATTAATTAGAGATGAGTCTCATGGACTTTCCTGTCTGGGCTGGCTTCAAACTGAGATCCTCAGATCTCAGCCTCCTGAGCAGTTAGGATTACAGGTGTGAGCCACCAGAGCCCAGCTTCAAATATATTTTTTTAACATTGATTTCTATCTTTCCTTAGAAAAACCTTGAACAACCCTTGCCTGTTTTTAGCACTCTGATTTACAAATGTACAGGACTTAAGTTTCCATTTATTTTTCATTAGTCCATGGCAAAAAAAAAAAATGTATTATTAGTTCAAAGAATTAACTTATCAAAATTTACAGTGGTGTTTTTTATACTTTTTTTTTTTTTTGGGTCCAGTCATGGGCCTGAACTCTGGGTCTGGGCACTTTCCCCTCAGCTCTTCACCTCAAGGCTAGCGCCCTACCACTTGAGCCACAGCGCCACTTCCGGCTTTTTTTTCCTGCTTATGTGGTGCTGAGGAATCGAACCCAGGGCCTCATGCATGCAAGGCAAGCACTCTACCACTGAGCCACCTTCCCAGCCTATACTTTAATAGTACACTTAAACACTGTGGGACAAAAGCTCACATTGATGCATTCTACATACAAATAACTAACACTGTGACCATGACACCGAGGCTACCTTAAATGCTTACCTTAAATGACAAATCAATTTGATTTTTGATATTTTGAATAATAAAGGCTTCCACACCTGAGTGATTACTTGTATTCAATAAGCACCTTGAAAACAATTACAATACATGAAGTTATACTACTTTGCATTATAATTAAATTATAATTTAAGCTATGAAAATTTCATTAGGCCATATTATTTCTAAAAATATAAAATCCATAGTGAGATGATAATCAGCAAGCCAATCAACCTATTACAAAGTCACCTGTAAGTTATTTGCTCTCACTAACTAATCTACCTAATCTACCTATCTATCTACCTATCTAGCTAGCTAGCTACTATGTCTACCTTGGAGTTTAAAGTCAGTGCTTTGCACTTCTCATAGCTGACACTCCACCACTTGAGTAACACAGCTACTTTCTACTGGTTTTTGGGGGGAACTGGAGTCTAGTGAACTTCTCAGACAGGGCTGGCTTGATACTCTGGATCTCAGCTTTCTAGGACTATAGACATGAACCATCAAAACTCAGTTAAAATTTATAATTGGATCTTTTCAACAACAATGTACTAAATGTACTAAACCAAACTTCAGTCTTTTTCTGCATCGAGTTGTGATAATTTAATATGGCAAGAAGGGCACCAATATAATAACCTAAAAGCTTCCAAAATTACTCACTGTGAAAATATAGTATGGCTGGTTAGACCAGCTTAATTGCAAAAAGGAAACTTGACGTGATTTAATGTAATAGCTTGGATCATAAATGTCTCCTAAAGGCTCACAGGTCAAAAGCTTGGTCAGTACCTGATGGTTCCCTTGGGCAGTGGTAGAGCTTTGAGGAGATAAGGCCAGCAGAAGGAAGTTTAAACAGTATGGGCATGCCCTTGAAGATAGGGTATTAAGGTCCTAGGCCTCTCCCTGTTTCCTGGCCACCATGAGAGCAGCTCCTCGGCTACCCACCTCTGGCAACACACTGCAAAGCAATAGAGCCAACCGAACATGGACTCAAACTCTGAAACTGCGAGCCAAAATAAGTCCTTTTTTAAAGTTGATTTTTCTCTGGTCTTTTGTCACAGCAATGGAAAGCTGCCAAGACAACTAACAAGAAAAAAAGGAGATTATCTTGGTAGATATAAGTAGAATCGAAGAACACTGGTATGGTATAAGACAAGTATAGAGATTTCATAAACCAGGTCTGACTCTATTCATATAAATGAAGATAGGATCAAATATGAAACAATCCCAAAGAAGACTTTCTAGCACTTTAATATTATTACCTAGATTTATTTTTAATTCATTTTTAAGACCTAGAACAGAGCTTAACAAACTGAACTCTGAAGGCCAAAAGCAGCCTGCTGATTTGTTACCTCCAAATATAAAGATAGTGGAGCACTTGCAACAGAGGCTGTGTGGCCTTTAAAGCCTATACCTAGTGTCTGACCTAACACAGAAGGTTTCCCAATCTTTAACTTAAAAAGCTCTAGAATCTTTGCCACCTCAAATAGCACCATTACTAAGCTCTAATATGTTCAGTTACAAATCTATAACTTAGTTTTAAGTGTAAATAATGGAAATTACTGAAATACATAAAATTCTAGCAGAGAATTGCCAATCTCAGATTTTTGAGGGGTTTTACCAAAACTTTATTGACAAAAAATAAACAGAGGGCCAGATTTGTCTAGGAAGTTATATGTATAATTTTATTGCCAATTTCTGTCTTATACTTCAAACTCTGGTGCTATATATTCCCACCAGAATCTCCAAACGTAAGAATAAAGTTCAAAGGACTGGCATCATCAAATTGGAGTGAAGAGACTAAGAAACTAGAATACCTCCTATGTCCTTAGTGTGGACAGGAAATAACTGTCACTCTAAAACTTTTGAGAGTTGACCAAGAAAGCTAACAGTACAGAGTTTACAGTACAGTGATTTCACTCCTGATATAAACTGAACCAAAGTTCCTGCAGGCATCAGATTAATTTTTTTAAGTGTAGTTTAAGCTTTACAGGATTTTTTGTTTTGTTTTGCTTTTTTGGGTGTGTGTGTGCATGCACATGTGCACCAGTACTTGGGCTTGAATCTAGGGCCTGTGCATTATTCCTTAGTTTTTGCACTCAAGATTGGTACTCTATCATTTGAGTCACAGTGCCACTTCCAGATTTTTGGTGTCTAATTGGGAAAAAAAAAAAGTTTTATGGACTTTCCTGCACAGGGTGGCTTTGAAATGTAACCCTTAAATATCAGCCCCCTGAGAACCTAGGATCATCAGCACCCAACTAAGTTTACAGTATTTTAACTAATTGAAATGAAATACATATGATTATCTTTATAGTGTGTAAGTATATATACATCTAAAATATTTGCTAAGCCCTTTTTCTACCTGATCAAATAAATTCTATACCCTGCAATAGTTACATTGAACTAATTGTGTTCTCCATTAACTACAGGCTTAGCAAATAACCATGTGTTATGGATTGAATATGAAATATACCCTGAAAGCTCAGATGTTAAAGGTTTGCTGGCTAACTAGTAGGCTTTTGGAAGGTGGTTGAATACTAAGGGCTGTGACCTAATCAACGGATTAATCCTCTGAATGCATTAATAATATAATGGAGCTATTGAGAGGTGATGACATTTTAGGAGTTGGGCCTAATTGCAGGAAGAAGTCACTTATGGGGCATAATCTAAAAAGCTATATCTTCTTTCCCTACTGTGACCCACTAGACACACTGCCATGATGCTCTGCCTTACCACAGACCCAAAGTAAGCAGGGACCAAACCCTCTGAAACCATGGATCAACATAAGTCCTTCCTCCAGTTGTTTTCTCAAGTATTTTGATGTAACAACAGTGACTCACACCATGATGCTTGATACATACCTAAATAATGTGTATTTGCCTTGATACATACCTAAATAATGTGTATTTGCCTTGTGAATCCAACTTGTTAATATATAGCTGAAGCATTGCTAAGCTCTTTTTCCTCTAAAATGGAACAAATAATATATTACCTCACATGAATAGATCATTTATCAAAAATTTCTCACTGTAACTCATCTAGTATCACAAAATGTACATACCAGTGTTTCAATGGGGCAGAGTGTCATAATTTTGACTAAGCCCTGTGAATAAAAAATTTTAATCCAGATAAACAGATTATATCAACTGCAAACACCCCTATTATCAACAGTGGATGCTAAAAATTCAGAGAAGGGGAGGAGATTTACAAGTGAAAGAATTTAACTTTTCCATGAGCCTTTCATATAAAGTCTACAGGGAAACTAACACTGATTTTGTGAGTAACACAGAGTGGGATGTTACAATATATATATTTTTTTAAGTAAATAGTAACTTTCAATTAAAAGAAAAATTGGGTGTGTGTGGGGGGGGGTTGGTCATGCAGCCTGAACTCTGGGCCTGGGTGCTGTCCCTTAGCTCTTCAGCTCAAGGCCAGCACTCTACCACTTCAGCCACAGCACCACTTCCGGCTTTTTTGCTTATATGGTGCTGAGGTATCCAACCCAGGGCCTCATGTATTCAAGGCAAGTACTCTACCACTGAGCCACCTTCCCAGCCCAGTAATTTTCAATTTAATCTACCAGCAAAATGAAATCAAACATGTAGAAATATGTTCATTAAACATAAGCAAGTTTAGTATATTAACAGAGGTATGTTTTTCTTTCTTTTTTGGGGGGGGGTCCAGTTATGGGGCCTGAACTCTGGGCCTGGGTGCTGTGCCTCAGCTCTTCAGCTCAAGGCTAGCGCTCTACCACTTGAGCCACAACGCCACTTCCGGCTTTTTTCTTTTTGCTTATGTGGTGCTGAGGAATCGAACCCAGGGCCTATGGCATGCAAGGCAAGCGCTCTACCACTGAGCCACCTTCCCAGCCCAGAAGTATGTTTTTCTACTTTAAATATTAAGAACTTCTTGTAATCATAGCTAGGGCCTATTTGTATATTTTAACAAATAAAAATCATAAGGCATGATAAACCATAGCAGGGAAAACCAAAATGTCTCTGAAGTAATGGGTCCGGTACATGCTTCACACAGAGTTCTGAAAACCTGTGTTCTGAGAGAAAGAATCCCTTCAGAGCCAAAGTGTAAAGAAGAAAGGTTTTCCACTACATGTTATACCATCACTTGTGGTAGCCACTGGTAGCGAATGAAGTTTAAATTAAACTAAATTTAAAATTCAGTTCCTCAGTCAACACTAGCCACATTTCCCCATTTCAAGTATTCAAGGCTTCTGTACTGCACAGCACAGATAATGGAACCTTCCTATCATCACAAAGCATCCTACTGGCACTACCCTGGCGATTTTAGATGTGGAAGGGGAAGAGGGAGAAGTAGAAGGCTGGAAGAGGCAAGAGCCGATTTTCAGGATTAGAATGCACATTTTATTTACCTGAGGTACACTAAGAAAACTCTTGATTTCCAAGTACTGATACAGTAGGCTATTGTCTTCTATTCTCAACAAACCATTCTCCAGTAGTTCCTACAGATGAAAATATATGCAGATAGCTCAAGAGCTGTATTTGTTGTTTTTTTAAATGATAATGGGAGCACACAAAACTTACCAATCCTTTGGAGAAAACAGATTCTTCTGTTCTGGAAGAAAAAATGTAAAAGTATCAATACGATTTTACAAATTGCTTGAGAATGATTCTTTAGGAAATATAAATGATATTGAAATGCAAGCCAGGTGCTGGTAGTTCATGCCTGTAATCCTAACTACCTGAGACGCTAAGAATGGGAAGACATAGTTTGAAGCCACATTGGGCAAAAAAATTTGTGACAGCCCTTCTCACCTAATACTTGGGTTGGATGGCCCACATCTATCATCCTAGATATGTGGGAGGATGGATCTAGATTATCATGGTTTGGCTAGCCTGGCAAAAACTCCAAAAACTCCATCTCAATAGGTAAAGCTGGGTATAGTATACTCCTGTCAGGTTTGCTACTAGGGTAGAAACTGATTAACCAGTGCAAAAAAGTGCTGCAGGCCAGGCTCAGCAGAATGCATTCCTAGCAAGGACCTAGTGTTCAAACTCTAGTATCTCCAAAGAGAAAAAATGTGTCTCATTAGCCAGTTGTGGTGATACAACTGTAATCCAGTAGTTGGAGACTGATTTGAGGTCAGCCTGGACTACATAGTGCGATCTTGTCTCAACAAAACAAAATTTAGTATATGACATAAAATGAGTGAAAATTCTATTGAAGAATTACCCAAAATTCTTAATCTACTTTGATCTGCTTTAGGTTTGGAAACTGATATTCAAATCTGATCAAAATTAGCCTACTCAGAGCTTATTTCTTAATACAAAAATCAATAGATCTTTAAGAGCAAGTGTAAGAAATATCTGATAGTTTCATATATATTGTAATTATATAGTTATATATAGTTATATAGTTATATATATATTGTAGTTTTATATACATCTCACATCTCACTCTACCACCTTTTGAAATATGTTTAAAAGCCACAGAAACAGAAGACTGGAAAACCCCTTTTAAAAAAAGACTTTGAACATTTACTTCTTATTATAAAACAGTTAATTAGGACCTGGCAAAGAAGAGGTAGTTCTCCTAATCTTGGCAACAACTATTTAACCTTATTAAATCTTGAGTTATCATCTAAAGGATCTTACCTTTGTAAGAAGACTTCAACATGCTCCATGTTAAACTGCAAAATGTATGCTGGGCTTAAGCAGAAAAAAACACATACAATCACATACAATCAGTAATTTTCCAGGGCCTCACATTCTACCGCACATCTATATCCCCAGCTGCAAGGTGTGTGTGTGTGTGTGTGTGTGTGTGTGTGTGTGTGTGTGTGTGTGTGTGTGTGTGTGTGTGTGTGTGTGTGTGTGTGTGTGTGTGTGTGTGTGTGTGTGTGTGTGTGTGTGTGTGTGTGTGTGTGTGTGTGTGTGTGTGTTCTTTAAGAAATTTTATACACATGTACACTGTTTCAGTTGAAAAGGGGTATGTGTGTGTGTGTGTGTATGTGTGTGTTCTTTAAAAAAAAACAGACAAAAATAACCAATGCACAAAGAGGTTGAAGGCATGGTTCAAGTGGTAGACACGATTAAGGCCCTGGTTCAATGCCAGCCTTGTGTAAAACTAAAACATAGGGGTGGGCACTGCATGCGTGTAATCCTATCTATTCAGGAGGCAGAGATCTAGGACCACAGTTCAAATCCAGCTTGGACAGGAAAGTCCATAAGACTCTTATCTCTAGTTAGCCACCAAAAAGCCAGAAAAAGTAGTAGAGTGCCAGCCTTGAGCAAAAAAAGCTTAGGACAGCACCCAGGCCTTGAGTTCAAGACTCAGAACCAGGGGAAAAAAAGAGGGCTAGGAAGGTGGCTCAGTGGTAGAGTGCTTGCCTCACATGCATGAGGCCCTGGGTTCGATTCCTCAGCACCACATAAGCAGAAAAAGCTGGAAGTAGTGCCGTGGCTCAAGTGGTAGAGCACGAGCCTTGAGCTGAAGAGCTGAGGGACAGTGCCCAGGTCCGGGCCCAGAGTTCAGGCTCCACAACCAGTAAAAAAAAAAAAAAAAAAAGAAAGAAAGAAAGACATGCATGAACACTCTTACCTTAACACCATTGGCAGCTGATCAAGATTGATGCCCTGAACAAATACCAGATATGCCAGAGAAGCCATGGAGTCGGCCAGCTGTTTGTCTTCTTCCTCCTCAAATTCAAGGTAATCCCAAATCCTTTTTCTCTTTCCATGATTAAAAATAATTTGGGGTAAAGGGTGTCCAATTGCCGATAAAAAGCTCTGTGAAATGCGTTAAGGCAACTTACGGTGTGTCCCCTAACCTCATCCCTATACCCGGTATAATCCCCTCCCCTTGAGCAAGTGTAGCAGCTGAGACTTACTTTTAATCAATAGAATATGGGCATACCTCTCACGGCTAAATTATGTGATATGTCAAAGTAAAGGTATTTTTGTAGATATAATGAAGGTCCCTAAATCAGGTGATTTTAAATTAGTCAGACAGGTGACTATTCTGATTGAGCCAGATTTAGGTAGCAAATTATTTTGTTTCTTGCTTCTGAAGTTTGGATTTTTAACTTAGGGCCTCAGGTTGCTAGCCACAGCCTAGTCAGGAAAAACAGGGGCTCACTTTTATGCAACTTCAAGCCTTGTTTATGCTTTCCATGTAGCTTGGATGGCAAGTGCACCCCACAGTGCCCAGCAGTGATTCAAGAGGTTATCATGAACTTTCTACCTGAAAAATCTCAAGCCTTCATCATCAGTCAACAGGATCTATATACTAAGAAATTATTGTGTCAGATTGGGTGGGACACGCAGAAGGCTAAAGCAGGAAGGTATGACTTCAAGGCCAGCCTGAACACAGTGCATTTTGATCAGTGGTACCCTTTTCATCATTCTCCCCCATCTCTCCTAACCCCACCTATCTACGTATTTATACATGTTCTTATTTATGAGCAGAAATCTGGAAGGTGTTCATAGTATTTGTCTTGGAAAATGAAAATATTGCTGTTTTTATGCTCTGTCTTTTTGGCCTGTGTTCTGCAAAAACCGCCTATCATTTTATAAATAAGTTATCAATGTATAGCTCATGTGAAGTGCATGAGAATATAACAGGATGACATTTAAGGCCATAGTTGATTTTATAGCAGATTAAATTGGCTGTACTTACTATTATGTCAGAAGCAAAACTCCGTATAGGATCATTCCCAGCTTCTTCAGACTGTTCTAGGAACTGTGCTGTCAGCAAAGGGCATTTCAAGCTTTTGAAACAGCTAAAGCATAAAAAATGGATAAGTATGAAGTCAACACTACTAAAACATAAACTGTCTAGCTCTTCAGATGTAGTTTTACATCAAAAATAAAATAAGCACACTATGCTCTGAATGTTTATCTCCTCCAGACCTCATATTGAGACTTAACTGCCAATGTGCCAGTACATCAAAGACTTGGCAGCCATACTGTATTTAGTCTCTGTACTTGGAGGATACTAGGTGGTGAGAACACTACCGGATTTTTGGTCAGGCTGGATGCTCAAATGTCTGGTAATCCTGCTGTTTTCAAAGGGAGAATAAAGTCACCATTTCCCCACAGCCAGAATAGCTTCCTTGAGCTATATATAACCATTTCCCTACTTTCATAATTTCATATTGTAAAACATAAAAGCAATAGATAGAAAAATATAGTCAAATCCTTGGTTTTCTAAACTAAAATACCTGGTTTTCAATACTTCATTATATCATTATAATATCTGGTTTTAAAAACATCAATGCTAAGCTGGGTGCCTGTGGCTCATGCCTCTAGCCCTAGCTCAGGAGGCTGAGATCTAAGGAGCGCAGTTCAAAGCCAACCCAGGCAGGAAAGTCTGTGAGACATTTATCTCCAATTAACCAACAGAAAACTGGAAAGTGGTACTGTGACTCAAAGTGGTAGAGCACTAGCTTTGAGCAAATAAGCTCAGGGCAAGCACCCAGGCTCTGAGTTCAAGCCCCACAACCAACCGAAAAATAAAACTAAAAAAATATATTTTATTGATATATGATTTTGTGTGTGTGTGTGTGTGTGTGTGTGTGTGTGTGTGTGTGTGTGTGTGTACGTGTGTGAGCGCACGTGCGTGTATATGCCCAGAGTTTAACTTAGGGTCTTAGTTTGCTACCACTTGATAATATGGGTTTTAAAATATGATACTATATATAGTAGCATATATGTAATATAAATGCCTCACTAAATGCCCATGCTGTATCAGCTAAACTCCATATTCTTCTAAAATTCAAAATCTGAAACTACAGCCAGGTGCCAATGGCTCGCTCATTCCTCTAATCCGAGCTACTCAGGAGGCTGAGATCTGACAACTGAGCTTCAGTGCCAACCCAAATTTGAGAGACTTTATCTCCAATTAACTAAAAAAAAGCCAGAACTGGAGGTATGGCTCAAGTGGTGGAACACTAGCTGTGAACAAAAAAAACTAAGCGAGGAGAGTGATAGACCCTGAGTTGAAGATCTGAAAGTGCATTTATATTCACATGGCAAATAGGAAACATAAAGTAACCAAACCATCAATTACTTAACTCCATGTTCTTAACAACACACTTACAATTTCAGCAGTTCATCTTTTAATTTTTCCTTTTCCTTTTCCTTTTTATCTTTGCCATTCATGACTTCTTCCACAAAAGGTTTAGTGAACTCTATTAAGGCCCTGCAACACTGACAAAGTCCATAGTCATCTGCTTCTATTTGTTCTCTTGAGTACGGGACAGGGAGGACAGACAGCTGACTCCAGAGGGTAGACAATGCCAATCCAACTGAATACGCCCTGTTGTTAGGAAGTTTCTGAATCACTGAAACAGACATGGAATTAGTTATTATTAAAACAGCTTCATCAAGCATGATCAACATATCACAAGAAGTTCAGTATACAGAATTACAAAACTCTTTTTTTCCCCTTCATTTTAACAACTGTTATCAGGATGACATATCATAGCTTAATTGGAAGTGTTTTTCCTTGTTGGAGGTCCACATAATATGCATTTTAAGCATATTATGTATGAAAGCACACAAACCTCTTATACATACATCTTATACATACATGTTGTTTCTGTGTGTTTATAACAGGTTAAATTCTTAAGACAGAAACACTTCATGTTTTTCATGAATATTACTTTTTTCCCCAGGATTTTGAGTATTTCAAGTGTTACAAAGCAGATGATCATTTTCATTTAAAATAAATGTATTCCAATTTCTAATTCTGGGACCCTGGGATCACATGTATTTCCTAAAATAAAAAATAATCTATCCCCATGAATAAATATAGTCTATCTGCTATGCTCAGGGAGACTTCGCTTTCCATACCTCCTAGTGTCTTTATCCAGCCACAGCTTTGTTATTCTTATCTCCAACCTCCCAATGCCTTGTCTGACATTCTACACAAGATACAGAGCGATCATAATAATAGCAGAGTGAGTATATCATAGACAACTTGAGGGTAACCCTTTGACAATGCTTAAAGGGAAAAATTCTACTTATAAACCACAGAAAGGAAGGCTAACCATAAAGATACAGATTGCAACATAGCATACAAAAAAACAGCATAGCATTCCACAAAATATTTACTTAGGTAGCCACTCTGCCAGGAAAATATCAGCCGGATTCAAACTGGCATTACTATTACTCATGTAAGCAGAGGACTTAATCATTTGGCATAAACTTTATTGCAGTGGAGTATTCACACTTTGGGGTAAACATCAAGGTCTATACACAAATAAAGCAAGAAATACTTTGATATCAAAATGCTCATTACCTGTTTGTAATGGCTGAAGTAAAAGAAGAATAATTTGGGATATCTGTTTTCCAGAGGGCTCTTCAATCAGTTCAAGCAAACCCAACAATAATTCCTTTGGATTACATAACTATAAAAATATTCACAATTGAACCTGTTTAAGTTGTATTTAAAGCCACATGATTACTATTTTTTAAGAAGGTATATATTAAGAAAATACAATTACTTTTGCTTAACCATGAAATGCCTCAACCAGTTGTTAGGAGACATTAGAGGAGGAGGGGGAGCAGGGAATGGTCAGAGCTTAGGTTTCCCCTGTGTCCCATGGGTGTGTTCTAGCCTCTGATGTTACACACTAGCTGCTGACATTACACACTAGCCGCTGATGCGCCCCAAGCTTCTCACAGGTGGGCTCTTCTATGTCAACCTGCCTGGGTATTCAGAGTAACCCACAAAATCTTTTCTACCTGAAGATAGAACTTTACACCACTTTCAGACTGGACAGATCTTACCAACTCATTGGCCTTCTTTTCAGTTGCTTTTTTCCCCTCCAGAGCTGGGGATAGAACCTAGGGCTTCACACGTGCTAGGCAATCTCTTCTACCACTGAGCTATATCCCCAGCCTAATGTTTGTAAAAAGTTCATGTAGTCAGGAACCCATCTAGAAGGAGCTGCTTCTTTCTACATATATATTTGCACTTAATTCCTAGTTTCCTATGATGTCATTTTTTTCTCTGAATTTTTCTTTTTAAGTCATCATATATTAACACTGAACTTTCCTAGCTTTTTCTCAATGGTCTCTAAGGTCATAAGTCACAACAAATCTGTGTTCTGCTTCCTATTCATACCCTCATGGTTGCTTGTAATTCTAGGTGTTTTGTTTTGTGTTAGGAAAGGATTTCAAACAAATTGCCACAGAAGAGCACTGACATTTGATTCTAGTTCCTATGTTACAAAGAGATCAGTGTGTCTCTCTAAACACTGAATCCAGAATGTGTGTGATACAGCTATTTGTCAGAATACAGCCTCCCGGGTCTTTCCCTCGAGATTCTGAACCTGTAGTTCTGCTGTGGTTAGTAATTCTGATATCTAGAAACTCTGGGAAGTGGGAAATAGAACTATTCTTCCAATCAAATAAAGTTAGGCTATTCTCCAGAGAATTCTCTTCTGCATATTACTTTCATGAACTAAAAAGTTTTCTTATCAAATAATATTCATTAAACAGTAAAGGGAATTATAATACTGCTATGGATTATGGAAAAATAAAAGTTTTATTAACTTACCTTTACCAATAAATCAAGCATCAGAAAATAATCTTTTCTTTTATCATCTTTATCATTCCATAACAGACACCTAACAACAGGACCAACAAGATTCCAGCCCATAGACTTGATGATGACCTGAAAAACATCGTCAGAATAAAGCAAACACTGCCCTCTACAGGACTCAGGGTGCTTCCCTAACCTAGAGGAGTTTAAGATTTTGCTCACAGAGGAAAAAAGAGGTAAGTAAGGGCTACCACATTTCACCACTCACTTTCCAGGGTAGGCTACAAACATATAGTGACATTATCAAATACTTTTTAAGACTCGGAGCGGTGGTTCACACCTGCAACCCAAGCTACTCAGGAGGCAGAAATGGGGAGGAACCCAGTTCAAGGACAATCTGGGTTAAAAGCAATCCCTTTTCAATCAATAAGCTGGGCATGGTGGTGCTCTCCTGCCATTCCAGCTTCACAAAAAACTTAAACTAGGAAGATTGTGTTCTAGGGCAAACTGGACATGAATATGAGACCCTAATCTGAAAAGTAAGTAAAGCAAAATGGCTTCTGCTTTTGGCTGTATGGCTCAATTAGTGCTTCACTTGATTGATAAGTACAAGGTACTGACTTCAAAGCCAAGTACTATAAAAAAACAAATATTTTTTAATACTTTCACTGAGCAAGGCAAAAAGATTTTATGGGTTTTTGTTTGTTTGTTGGTGGTGGCCATGGGGCTTGAACTCTGGGCCTGGACACTATCCCTGAGCTCCTTAGCTCAAGGCAAGTAATCTACTACTAGAGCCACAGCACCACTTCTGGTTTTTTCTGGTGGTTAATTGGAGGTAAGGGTCTCACAGAGCCAGATACGGTGGCTCAGGCCTATAATCCCAGTTACTCAGGAGGCTGAGATATGAGGATTGTGGTTCAAAGCCAGAAAGACCATGAGACTTACTTGCAATAAACCACCAGAAAACTGGAGGTGGCACCATGGCGCCCCACGACTGACAAAAAACAAACAAACAAAAAAGAGTCTCACAGACTTTCCTGCCTGGGCTGGCTTTGAACCATGATCCTCAGATCTCAGCCTTCTTAGTAGCTAGGATTACAGAAATGAGCCACCAGCTCAGCTAAGGATTTTGTTTTATCAAGTAACTTGGTCTTTCTTAGGCTCTGAATAGTTCCTCTGCTTTCAAAAGGGGAGTTAGCTTGCTTAAGATTAACAGGTACTTAAGCTGAGTACTAGTGGCTCACTGTCATCCAGCTAGTAGAAAGCTGAGATGAGAGGATTGAGGTTCCAAGCAGAAAAGTCTACAAGACCCCATTGTAATGGAAAGAAGTTGAACATGGTACTGTGTGTCTCATCCCGCAACAGCACGAAGCCTAGCACAGGAGGACCACAGTCCAGGTGCATGCCTGAGCAGAAAGCATAACCTTTCCCAAAAAACAACCACTGCAGCCAGGAACTGGTGGCTCACACCTGTAATCCTAGCTATCAGGAAGCTGAGATCTGAGGATCACTGTTTGAAGCCACCAGGCAAGAAAATCTGTGAGACTCTTATCTCCAATTAAGTACAAAAGAGCCAGAAGTGGCTCTGTGGCACAAGTGGTAGAGTGCTAGCCTTGAACAAAAGGCCAGGCCCCAAGTTCAAGCTCTAGGACTGGCATGTGTGCACGCGCGCACACACACTCACACTCACACATAGTAACCAGCTCAAAAAAGAGTGGACAAGCACCAGGTGGAGGCAGGATAGTGTGTTTGAGGCCAGCTCAGGCAAAGTTATCAGTGAGACCCTCTCTCAAAAACAAAGTACAGACCAGGCACTGTGGCTCATAACTGTAACCCCTGCTACTCTGGAGGCAGAGATTAAAGGATGGTCACAATTTGAGGCTGGCCTCAAGCAGAAACCTGTTTACCTGAAAACTAGCTAAAGTAAAAAGGGGCTGTGGTCAAGTGGTAGAGAGCCTGCCAAGCATTTGGTAAATCCAATCCTGGATTCAATTCCCAGCACCAAATAAAAAGAAAAAGAAAATTAAGTTGTAGTCAGTTTTACCAAAATTGGAACCTCTGAATTTAGCAGGGCATACATACAAAGGTGATTCTCAAGCTATTAAAACTAAGCTTGCCTGTGCTTAAAACTTATCCTATCAGCTATTTATTTAGAAGTATGCTAAAAATAAACCACTCAGACCCACTAAGGTGTCTCAAGCCTATAATCCTAATACTTGGAGGGAGGAAGATTGGAGGAATCAGGGGCCAGCCCAGGCATAAAAGTTCACAAGAAGCTGGGCCGGTGGCTCACACCTGTAATCCTAGATACTCAGGAGGCTGAGATCTGAGGATCACAGTTCAAAGCCAGCCCAGGTAGTAAAGTCCATGACTCTTATCCCTGATAAAGCACTAGAAACGGAAGTGTCACTGTGGCTCAAGCGGTAAAGCTCTCGCCTTGAGCTGAAGAGCTGAGGGACAGTGCCCAAGCCCTGAGTTCAAGCCCCACGACCAACCAAAAAAAAAAAAAAAAAAAAAGTTCACAAGACTCTATCTCAAGTAATGGCTGGGCTTGGCGGTGCACACCTATACAGTGACATGTATCTGTCATCCAAGTGACAACAACCAGGAGGACTGAGGGTCAGGCCTGCCTGGGCAGAAAGCAAGACCTTATTTCCAAAAGAACTAGAGCAAAAGGGCTGGAGGAGTGGTTCACAGGGTAAAGTGCAAGCACGAAACTTAAGATTTCAAATCTCAGGATGCTAAGACTTGAGGATGGAGGTTCAAAGCCTCCCAGGGCAAAAACATGTGAGACACTTACCTCCAATTAACCAGCAAAGATGCTGGACTGGAGTATGGCTCTAGTGGTAGATCATGAGCTGTCAGTGAAAAGGCTGAGCCAGAGCTGGAGGCCCTACTTCAAGCCCTAGAAGGAGCCCCCACACCACCAAAAACCAACAACGGTATCACCAAAAATAATGTTACTTTTGAGTAGGTTCATCTAACCTTTTAGTGATTGTTTCTTACCTAAAAAAAAAAAACTTTTTCAGCCAGGAACCAGTGGCTCACACCTGTAATCCTAGCTACTCAGGAGGCTGAGATCTGAGGATCATGGTTCAAAGCCAGCCCAGGTAGGAAAGTCCATTAGACTCTAATCTCCAATAAACCACCAGAAAACTGGAAGTGACGCTATGGCTCAAGTGGTTGAGCGCTCGCCTTGAGCTGAGAGACAGAACTCAGGCCCAGAGTTAAAGCCTCCTGATTGACAAAAAAATAAATAAAAATTTGAGACTGAGTATTACTATATTGCCCAAGCTGATCCTGACTTGTGTGCTCAACTAATCCTCCCACCACAGCTGCCCAAGCAGCTGAGGCTACAAGTGTTAAATACTATGTACCTGTCCATGTGGTTATGGAATGGCTAAGTTCCTACATATATAAAGCACTCAAGAAAGCATAGGGTCAGACACTGGTGACTCACACCTGTAATCCTAGCTACTGAAAAGGCCCAGATCTAAGGATCAAGGTTTGAAGTCAGCTTGAGCAAAAAAGTACATGAGACTCTTGTCTCCAATTAACCAGCAGAAAGCTGAAAGTGGAAGTGTGACTCAAGTGGTAGAGTATCAGCCTTGAACAGAAGCAGCCAAGCAAGAGTGTGAGGCCGTTGAGTTCAACCCCCAGTACTGGCAAAAATGAGAGATTAAGAGAAAGCAAGAGACACAGAGAGAAAGACAGCATAGAGAGTAGGGCATATAGTAAATTTAAATAATAGTTGTTATTTTAGTATTAGTAGCCAAAAGCTAGATATATTTAACGGCTGTCATCTGTGAATGCCATGGGAGAAAAATCAAGAAGAACTGTTAAAAATATATGAAATTTGGGGCTGGGCATCATGGCACACACTTTTGTAATAATCCCAGCTACTAGGGAGATAGGTGCATGGATCATGGTCCAAGGCTGGCCTGAGCAAAAGTGTGAGCCTTGATCTGTAAAACCAAAAGGACAAAAGGACTGAGGCCTGGGCTCAAGTGGTAGAATGCCTGTTTAGCAAATGCAAGGCTCAGAGTTCAGTCCCCAATATTACAGAAAGAAAGAAAGAAAGAAAGAGGGGCTGGGAAGGTGGCTCAGTGGTAGAGCACTTGCCTTGCATGCCTGAGGCCCTGGGTTCGATTCCTCAGCACCACATAAGCAAAATGAAAAAAGCCAGAAGTGGCACTATGGCTCAAGTGGTAGAGCGCTAGCCTTGAGCTGAAGAGCTGAGGGACAGTGCCCAGGCCCAGAGTTCAGACCCCACGACCGGACCCAAAAAAAAAAAAAAAAAAAGAAAGAAAGAGGGGGGGAGGAAGAAGGGAGGGAAGGAGGGAAAGAGGGGAGAGAAAGAGAAAAAGAAAGAAGGAAAGGAAGGAAGGAGGGAGGGAGGAAGGAAAAAAGAAAGAAAGGTACCGTATTTGGGGCTACAAAGATCATACACATATCCCCCACACAAAATTAAATATCTTATTTTTTCTAATAAACCATTTAAAAAAGGAAAGAAACCATCTTAACTAGCAAGAATCTACAACAGTGTGTGATTGAAGTCTCAGAGTATCTGTACATACAGCTCAATGGTAAAGTACTTGCTTGACTAGGTTGTGGGTTCCATCCCCATTCTTGTCTCAAAGCAGGGGATGGAGGTACACATGCCTATAATCCTAGTACTCAAGAGGCAGAGGCAGGAGGCAAGAGGCAGAGACAGAGTTCCAGGCTACACAGCAAGACTCTGTCTTCTGTCTTTTCTAAATCTTAATCAAGGTTCTCTGGCCAGAAGTGCAGGCTAGCATGGCTGGACTGTGATACCAACAAAGCAAGCTTGCATTTATATCAGTAACGTAGTAAATGAAGGAAGGTCATGTTCCGAGGAAGACAATATTCTATCTTATACCCATACAAAGGGGAGTCCAAAGTCACAAAGCTAGATAGTGTGTCCCAGGAAAAAGTTGCTCGTGATCCCCAAACAGGTCCCTTTCCTGTTATGATGTCCTATAGGAGCTGGATGACACCAGCCAGCTCTGATTATATGTATGCAAAAATATTGTTTTACATAAAATCTGGTTATCAAAAAAATCTAGCTAGAGGAAAAAGGACTGATCACCAAAAAATGAGTACCTAGCCTGCCTGACACTAACATTTCTCAATGTAAATTCATGTTTTAAATGCTACTTTTTGATCCCTGAAGCTAGAAGTAATCCTGTTCTTTCCAAAGCCTGTTACTTATAGTTCCACGGCAGCCCTTACTTCATTTCCTTTGCCTCAATCTACTTGTTAAATGTGTATGTCTCTACCAGAATAAATACCCTACAGCATATGAGTGTTCCCTCCTAATTTCTCTGTTTCTCCTTTCCTCTCTCATACTGGCACTTGAAATCAGGGCCTGGGTGCAGTCAAGGCTGCCGTTCTACCACTTGAGCCACAGCTCTACTTCTGGCTTTCTGCTGGTTAACTAGAGATAAGAGTCCCACAGATTTTTCTGCCTAGGCTGGCTTTCAACCTCAATCCTCAGATCTCAGCCTCCTGAGTAGCTAGCATTACAAACATGAGCCACCAGTATTTGGATTCCTAATTTTATTTTTGTTTCCCAGTTTCCTACTGTGAAAATTTAAGTGGATTCCTAGATGTTTTATTAAAAAATAAAAGAACAAAAAATCAGATTCAATTATTCTCTTTCCAAACAGATTCCCAAAGTAAACACAAAGCTTACACTTACCTTATTCTTTTCATTCTGAATAATTTGTAATAGCTGATCTATGTGCCCTTCTTCTATACATCTTTGGCCTGCTAATTGAAATAAGCCAAAATCTTCTTCTTTGAAGTCATGCTCTTCTAAGATTTGCTGGTTCAAAACAAAATAGACAACATACAAATCAAATACATATGCAAATAGAAATTCTATATGACAACAACTTTGATTTACTTTATCTCTCTGGAGACAAATATAATCTGCTTAAGTTCTAAACTACACACAAATACATATATGAAAATTATGCCTACCTAATAAATACTTTTTTTCTTTCCCTTTTGTTTTTTTGGGATAGGGTCTTGCTATAGCCCAGGCTGGTCATAATTCTGTCTCCATCTCCTGAGTATTAGATTACAAGCATGGACCACCAAGCCTTACTGAATAAACATGAAATCTATATGATCAAACTCACTCATGAAAAGGGTCTGTGTTAAACTTAAAAAAACAAACCAAGGTGCCTTCCTGCTCTCACGCTATTTATGGACAAGAAAAGATGGGCTTAAGGATAAAGTCTGACCACCAAAAATAATCTATGTCCTTCCCATATGCTAAAAGAAATTTAATTTTATAAAAAGAGGGAAAAAATACTTACACATCTCTTCACTATGGACTGAAGTTCCTCCACAGCCATTCCTAACGATTGTTTCCTAGTTGTGATGCTGAAATGTACTAACATAAAATATACTATTAGCTGGGACATAAGGTGTTTCAAAAGTTAAGTTTCTCAGAAAGCACAATGAAGAAAATTTAGTTTTAAGGCTTAAATGTTATCGCTGAATGTCGGTGTGTAGGCCTTTCTAAGAAAGCAGCACTTGTTAAACCACGGTGCATCTTTTTTCCGACTGCATCTTTAAGGGGGGAATGGATCTCCTAAGACTTCTTCAAGGCAAAGCAAATACACACTGAAGGGCTCTTAAAAGGCAAAATATTTTTTTTTCCGGAAAAAAACCTAAAAACGAAAAAAGCTCCAAGCAAGGAGTCTAAGGTCAAGATTGTAATCCCTAGGGGCAATCTTATTTGTTAATTCCCCACTTGACAAATCCAACCCAATTCAGTCACCCAGAGGGCTTACGGTTCTGGCTACCCCCACCCCACTTTCCTGCAGAAGCTGTCCCCCGAAGTAGTGATCACGAGCCAAATCCCCGGATCACGCGGGCCCTCGGGCGGGGGGGAAGGGGGGCTGCGGGCCGCCGCTCCGCCGACTCCCCGGCTTGCCGGAGGACAACTCCCTAGTGCCGTGGGCAGCACTCGGAGGAAGCCATTTCTCCAAAGTCCGGCTCTGCTAGCGTTCAGGCCCCACTACCTCGCGGGGCCTGGTCTGCAGGCCGTGTCCGCCACGACCCGCCGCCCACCGCCAGCGCCCTGGCCCCAGATCCAGCGTGTCCACTTACCCGCTAGACCTCGACGGCCTCTCCACGCCCGCCACGGCTCCGGGCCCCGCAGGCCGCGCTCCAGGCCCCGCCCTGCCGCGTAGCCACGCCCAGCCTCCGACCACCGCCCCGCCCCTCCGTCCCTATCTCCTGCCATCGCCCCACCCATCTACTGTAGCCACGCCCCTGCAGCCCTGCTTTCCGACCACCGCCCCCGCTCTCGTAGCACCGCCCCGAGGCCCTGGTCTCTGATCATCGTCCCACCCCTCGCCAGTAGCCACGCCTCTCAGCCCAAGGTCACCACCCCCCACGCACCGAGGGGGCGGGGCCTCGCGGGGAGACGCCGGAACCTGCCATGCGCGGATGAGTCCGCTTCCCATGGCTGAAGGTGGCGGACCCCGTTTCGCGGGTTTGAAACCCGGGCCTCCCCGCCCCTCCCGAAACGCTGCAGGTAGGAGCATGATTCCGGCCCGTTTTTGCCGCTGAGGACCAAGTCCAGGTTTCGACCCGACCGGGGAAGGAGTCTCCGGGACGCGAGGTGGAGCGCTCCTGCCCTCGTCCGGCCGCCCCCTGGAGCGTGTGAGGGGAGTCCCCGGCTATACCCGCGTTTCTGAGCGCCAGGCCCGGCTTGTGGGGAGCGAGACCCGCCTGCGGCGGGGAGGGGGGTTCTCAGCGAGCCCGGCCGGCGGCGGCCAGCCTCGACCCTTCGGAGGAGCAGGCCGCGGAGGGCGGGGAAGCCCCAGAGAGCGAGCCCGGCCGGCGGCGGCTGCCAGGCTCGAACCCGCGGAGAAGCGGGCCGTGGAGGGCAGTGGGGGGAAGGGAGGGTGGAGGGGGAGCGGAGACATCCCAGAGAGCGAGCCCGGCCGGCGGCGGCCAGCCTCGAACCTGTGCCTTCTCCTTCCGGAACGCTGGCGTCTCTGAGGAATGACTCCCCCTAAAAGTACCCAGATCACAGACTTCAGTGATGCTTAATAATCAACTGTGGTGCGTAAGAAAAATCATTTCCCAAAGCGATACTTTGCCACCAAGAAAAATTAGGGAGTTATTAATTTACAGAAACAAATTGTATTTTCTCCCTATTGTGATTTAAACACAGGGTTGGAAGGGGGTGGAAAAAAATGTCTACAGTTTATTTGGGCAGGACTCTATCCTGTATCTGATTTGATTGTATACTTGACCTAGTACTGTTTTAATTGTAGGTACTAAACAGACAAGAACCTTGAAACAAGATGCTTCAAAAAGGTATGAGAACTACTAGGACAGCAATAATTGGTACTTGTTTGCAAAAAAAGTAATATGAGAAGGAAGGAAACGATATAGGAAGTACTAAAATTCTCATATAAACTTGCTGCCTCCTTTGGCTCCAGGATTTAAGAAACCCAGACTACACACTAAGACTCCCAATGAAGGTGGGATATCTGTAGAAATCTGTGAGGACAGCAGAAATTAACCTGGGACTCTTTATTGGTGGATATGCTAGGAGACTTCTTCAGAAAGTTACTATCTGGAACACTCCTGGAAACTTTTTCTTGTCAAAAAGGCTGTCCTGAATGGCCTCTTGGCTTCTAAGGGGACAAGATAATCTCATGTCACTGAAGGTTTCTAGAATAGTAGTTGTCTATGAAGGGAATCAAAAACCATGTATGCGTGAGTCTGTATCTGATCTATCACTTTATGAAAATTTGCTAATTTTATACTGGATGTGATCTTAATATTCTTTCAAAATCATTTGCTGAGTATAAACTATTCTCCACTTGGATTAAGCCCTGAGGATATGATATTGAGATAGATAATATTTCTTGACTAGTGAAACATGTCAAACTGGTACCAATAAATGCATAATAACAAATAGTGGTAAGTGCTACAAGGAGGAAAAACTTGGATAAGAGCATGATTGGATTTAAATTTACAAAATTTTAAGATGTTAAGGACAGTGATCATCTGAGAATGGAGAAACAATGTATTTGAGGTATGTCTTAGAACCTATTTCCTTGTGAATCAATATAGTGCCCTAACGGCTTTATGCTATATTACAAGAATAAGTTTAGTTGATACTGATTAAGATTGTGATTTCTATACTCCTCTGAGCCTCGAGCATGGTAGTACATTCCTGCAGTCCGAAAGTGGAGGTAAAAGATTTCAGGTTTTAGACCAGCTTAGGCTCCATAGCAAGACTCTTATCTCAATCTATCTGCACTTATTTACTCTTGTACCTCATCCATTTCTCCTTCCTCCCACCCCCCAATAAAAGAAAAAGCCACTAATCTTATGCAACCCTGTAGAGATTCCATTTGCTACAATTTTAGGCATCTACAAAATTGTTTTGAGGGGGTTTGGCATGCTGGGAAATTAGGTCCTCCTACTTGGTAAGCAAGCACTCTATCACTGAGCCACAGATGAAATTAGTTTGAGCAGGTCACCAAGTTGTTAACAGCAATGACCCTCTATATGTTTATTCCAACTGGAAAGTACTCCTACATTCAATCCAGCTGAATACAATTAAAGCAAGAATGGAAACAATGGGCAAAAATGCAAAATAACTCAACTTTTCTCATAAAGTTAACTTGAAAAAGTTAACAAAGACACAGGTGCCAGTGACTACTTGGATATTGGAAGAGTTTCCTTTTCTAGGCCAACTCGGGCAGAAAGGCTTTGTGACTCCATCTCAGTGGAAGAAAGTAGGCATAGTACTATACACTTCTCATCCCAGTTATAGTGGGAAACATCAAACCAGAAAAATCTCTGTCTTTGCCCAGGCAAGGACGCAAGACACTTATCTCAAGGATAACCAGTGCAAACAAGCACAGGAGCTATAGTTGAGTAGAAAGTTCTGCCTAACAAGCTTGGGATTCTGAGTTGAAATCCAGTATCATAAAAACAAAACTAAACAACAAACAAAAAAACCATATTTGGGCATAATCGCCACATCTCATGAGGTGGAGGTTAAGAGGGTCCTGGCAAAACAAGGCCGAAAGCAAGATTCCAATCTCAATCAGTAAGCCAGGTGTGGTGATACTGTCTAGAGGAGTGTGGCTCAGGTTCAGATGATTTGAGTCAATTCCTTAATACAGGCTGTATACTGATCTTAGTACATGAGACAGTTATTAGGCAGTAAAATGAGAAATAGGACTTTTTTTTCGTGAAGCTACATGTGTTCGATATAAAGAACTGTCATTTAATCTGTATTCATATCTTTCATGTAAAAACAGTTTTTACAAACCTGATGTGTAATCCTAGCTACTTTAGAAGTGGGGATCAAGAAGATCTCTTAAGATCAGCCTAGGCAAAAAAAGATTAACAAGACCCCATCTCAGTCAGTCACTGGGCACAGTGGTGTGCCTGTCAGCCTAACTCCTAGAGAAGCTTAAATAGAATGCTTGCAACCAAACACAAGAATAAATGTAAAAGTTTTATAATAATGCAAACCAAAAGGCCAGGGGACGTGGCCTCAAGTGGTAGAATGCCTGCCTGGCAAGCATCATTCAAAAAAAAAAAGTAGGAATTGGTGTGAGAATAGATGTTAATTGCAAAATTTCTTTTTGTTCTATCCCTATTTGGCAAAATAAATTATTATCAAAATGATGTCAGACCTCCAAACTACTTTTGGAAGGCATACTGCTTCATACAAGGAATTTAGAGTCCAAAGTCTTGGAAGTCACTGAAGGCAGGAGGAGAAAGTGAGGGCATTCCAAGGTCCAAATGTGAGAGGCAATTCAAGGACCAAGTATCAACAAAGGTAGTTCTGGCAAGTATGTAGAAACCAGCCCAGGAAAAAAAATTGGGTAAGTCACTAAAATGATTGGTATATTTGGGCGTATGGCAGTGACTTACAACCCTGTTGAACATTAAGATCGGACACTTTTAAGAAAATAACCAGGCCCTGCTGAGTGATGTCTCATGCCTTTAATTCTAGCTGAAATCTGAGGATCATAATTTGAAGCCAGCCCAGTCCATCAAAAAGCTGGAAGTGGAGGTGTGGCTCAAGTGGTGGAGAACCAGTGTTGAGCAAAAAAGTCAAGTGAAGCAGGACAACAGGTTCAAGGCCCATACACACACAAAAATACAATAAATTACCAGTCTTTATCCTCAGAGATTGGCAGGTTGCAGGGGGACCTGATCGTAGTTATTGATCTATTTTTTAATCTCAGATGATCCTGATGTGCAGCTGAAATTGAGAATCACTATCCTGGGGTCTTCTTTGATTGATGATCTCTAGGTATATGTTCCCTATTGTGTTGGGGCCAGCACAGGCTGATAATCCAGTGGTAACAAGGGCAAGCCCTCATAGAAACAATTTTATTTCCCTAAACTATGTACAGATATCAGCGTAGCTATTTAACAAGACTTTACAACAAAAGTAAACACTTATTTTTTGGTAAACATTATTCTAAGTGTGCTGTCAGTAACTGGAGACTTAATTTCTACTTATAAGACAGGCTCACAAGGGATCAATAGCAATGTACATTTGATCATATAAAATGATGTTTATCGAAATGAACTCCAAGGAATGGAAATGAAGTTTCTTATTGTACTGTTTGCAGTTATTTTCCCACCTTTGGTTTATCCCTTTTGTCAGTTTTTGATTTCTGTATCCTTTGTCTTGTATTTAAGTTTGTCTGATTTGGGAAGAGGAAGGTGAAGCACAGAAACGGTGGGACAAAGGGTAAACCAGTTCATCAGTGATACTCACTGGACACTGTGTTGGAAATGAACTGTACATTTGAAGTGAGGGTCGGGAGGGAAAAAACTGGAGAAAATGAGGGAGGAGGGTGGCACTGTTCAAAAGGAAATGTACTCATTGCCTGACTTATGTAACTGTTACCCCTCCTGTACATCATCTTTACAATAATTTTTTTTTTCTGCTTATGTGGTGCTGAGGAATCGAACCCAGGGCCTCATGCATGCAAGGCAAGCGCTCTACCACTGAGCCAACTTCAAAGTCCTTTACAATAATTTTTAAGTCATCTTTTTCCCATCTAGTCCATTTTGATTTCTGCCTCCATTTCAGAGAGGAAAAAATGTTTTTTAGGCATGTATGACATTGGTAGAGGAAAAATAATTCACATTATTTTCTCTCTGTAGTCTGCTCTGACCTTAGGAATGATCTTCTCAGTCAGATTCTATGTAAACTGCAACAAGTAACTTGTTTCCTTTTTAGAAACTTTTGGGTCAAAGTAACAGTATAAGCTGGATGCTTGTGGCTCATGCCTGTAATCTCAGCTACTAGGGAGCCTAAGATCTGAGGATCATGATTCAAAGCCAGCCCAGGCAGAAAAGTCCCTGAGAGACTCTTATTGCCAATTAACCTCTCAAAACCAGGAAATGGAGCTGTGCCTTAAAGTTATAGAGCACTAGCCTTGAGCAAATTAGCTCAGGGACAGAGCCAGGCCTTGAGTTCAAGCCCCACCACTGACAAGAAAAGAAAAAGTGACAGCATAAAAAATGCAAATGTAAAATGGCAAGATAGTGCCTCCCATTAGTGTTAGACTTAAAGTTATGAAATGTTGGGGACATAATGAAACTTATAAGTGGGCTAACTTTCTCGTTAAATTTTTAGGAAAGCAGAACTAGAAGCAACTGTGAAAAAGAAGATTGAATTTGAGAGAAAAGCTCTACGTATTGTTGAACAACTTTTAGAAGAGAATATCACTGAAGAGTTCCTAAAGGAGTGTGTATGTGTAATGTTGACAAATCATTTATGTTTTATAGAACAACATTTTAAAATCTGGCTCAGTGTAGCGCTTGCCGTGCATGCATGAGGCACTGGGTTCGATTCCTCAGTACCACATAAACAAAAAGAAAAGAGCCGGAAGTGGCGCTGTGGCTCAAGTGGTAGAGCGCTAGCCTTGAGCTGAATTGCTGAGGGACAGTACCCAGGCCCAGAGTTCAGTCCCCATGACCGGACCCAAAAAAAAAAAAAAATCTGTGCAAAATGAAACTTCTTTGTATTGAAAATTTTCAATTTGATTATTAGATAACAGGTAACATACTATATGTAATTTGTGCATTTTAAAGTAATTACCATAATATTACATGCTGTATAATGACTTTAAAATAAATTAATGAAAGATAACAGTGGTTAAATGGCTATAGTTAAAAGCAGTGTAATTGCCTGGCACCAGTTGCTCAGCCTTACAATCTTAACTACTCAGAAGGCTGAGTCCATAAGGTCATGGTTCAAAAGCAGCCCCAGAGATGAACTCTTGAGACCCTTACTTCATTACCAGCAAAAGCCAGAAGTGGAGGTGTGGCTTAAGTGGTAGAATTGTCAGCTGTGAGTGAAAAAGCGGAGAGTGAATTTAAGCCTCTGTGGCGCACATGTTATTCCACAAAGTATACATATGTCAACACACTTAGTATTTAAATTATAAAAAATGCATTTTAATCTCAGTAGCAGTTGTGTTTTAAGTACCTGATTGTCCTACCTTTGCACTAGTGATCACAATGTCAGTTTTCTGATACTTACATTGTGCTTTGTGTGTGTGTGTGTCTGTGTCTGTCTGTCTGTCTGTGTCTGTGTCTGTGTGGTGTTAGTCCTGAGGCTTGAACTCTGGGCCTCAGTGCAGTCCCTGAACTTTTGGTCTAAAGGCGAGTGTTCTATTACTTGAGCCACAGCTCCACTTATGCTTTTTGGTGTTTAATTGGAGATGAAGAGTCTCATGGGGTGGGGGGAGGGAAAGGGGAGAGGGATTGGGGTTAGAGGTGTGACTCAGTTGGTAGTGCACTAGCCAGTGAGCGAAAGTGTCAGGTACTGAGTTTGAGCCCTGGTCTCTGACCAGAAAGTCTCATGGACATACTTGCTTTGAACTGGAGTCCTCAGATCTCAGCCTCCAGTATAGCTAGAATTACGGGGATAACCACCAGCACCCGGGTATCTTGTGCTATTTTGAGTAACAAGATTTTTATTTTTATTTTTTTGCCAGTCCTGGGGTTGAACACACAGCCTGGGCACTGTCTCTGTGCTGCTTTTGCTCAGGGCTAACACTTTACTACTTGAGCCACAGCGCCACACCTCGCTATTTCTGTTCATGAGGTACTGAGGAATCCAACCCTGGGCTTCATGCATGCTAGGCAAGCACTCTACCACTAAGCCACATTCCCAGCCCCACAAGATTGTTTGGTTAATGTAATACTGTGTAGTATGTTAAATACCTTAAATACAGATGAGTTAGGACAACACAGAATCATGTGTTTGTTTGTTTTTTTGGGTCCGGTCATGGGGCCTGAACTCTGGGCCTGGGCGCTGTCCCTCAGCTCTTCAGCTCAAGGCTAGCATACTACCACTTGAGCGATAGCACCACTTCCAGCTTTTTTTTTCTGCTTATGTGGTGCTGAGGAATCGAACCCAGGGCCTCATGCATGCAAGACAAGCACTCTTACCACTGAGCCACCTTCTCAGCCCGAATCGTGTTTTTTTTTGTTTTGTTTTTTTTGTTTTTTTGTCGGTCGTGGGGCTTGAACTCTGGGCCTGGGCGTTGTCCCTCAGCTCTTCAGCTCAAGGCGAGCGCTCTACCACTTGAGCTACAGCGCCACTTCCGGTTTTCTGGTGGTTTATTGGAGATAGGAGTCTCACGGTCTTTCTTGCCCTGGCTGGCTTTGAACCGCGATCCTCAGATCTCAGCCTCCTGAGTAGCTAGGATTACAGGCGTGAGCCACCAGCGCCCGGCCTCATGTGTTTTTTAAACAGCTTTATTTCATTAAACTTTTGAATATATCCTTTTAATCCTCCAGACAAAAATATTTAGAGCTTGTGTTGCAAAAAATAATTCTAAGTATGGTTCAGAGCTTTTCTAAACAAGAATGGAAGCATGATACTATTTTCATTGGCCCTGGTAACTACATAGAATCCACATCCATGATGACACTAAAGAAAACAAAGCCAGGTGTGTGAGCCAATGGCTCATACCTGTAATCCTAGCTACTCAAGAGTTAGATCTGAGGATCATGGTTCAGAGCCAGCCCGGGTGGGAAAGTCCATAGACTCTTTGTTTCCAATTAACCACCAGAAAATTGAAGTGGAGCTGTGACTTAAAGTAGTGTAGTACTAGCCTTGAGCAAGAAAAGCTCTGAAACAGCACTGAGTTCAAGCTCCCAAGACTGACATGCTTGTAATCTTTTTTTTTTTTTTGGTCGGCCGTGGGGCTTGAACTCTGGGCCTGGGCGCTGTCCCTCAGCTCTTCAGCTCAAGGCGAGCGCTCTACCACTTGAGCTACAGCTCCACTTCCTGCTTGTAATCTTAATACTGGAGAGGCAAAAGGAAGGTGATCACAAGTTCAGGACCAGCTTAGGCTCCATAGCCAGACACTAACTAAACTGGTTTTTGCTGTTTTTGTTTTTTAACAAATCCCACAAATGCTCCCTTTTCAAACAAAAAATTTGTAAAAGTATTTCAATCCCTATAAAAACAGAAAAACTTGTTCAAAAAGATCTCAAGGTTATAAAACAACAATTGAGATCATTTGACTGTGAAGATACCAAAAATAATTGATGCTAACTTATCATCTTACAATTCTGTACACATTTTTCAATAAGAATATTTTGCCCAAAATACTTGAGCCACAATGACTTTTTTTGCGGGGGGTGGATGGGAGTTGGTTTGGTTTGAACCCACAAGAGTGCACTTAACTAGCCAGGCACTGTGCCATGAGTGACTCTTCCAGCCCTTATTATATTGGTTATTTTCAAAATAACCTAGCTTCATGACCAATCCTCTAGTTATCCCCACCTCACAAGTAGCTAGGATTATATACTTAAGCCTCTGTGCCTAGCACAATAACATTTTATTGATATACCTTGTTTCCTAAAATTGTTTTTTTTTTTATTTTTTTATTGTAAAGATACTATACAGAGGGTTACAGTTACATGAGCAAGGTAATGAGTACACTTCCTATTGAGCATTGTTACCCCCTCCATTGTATTCCCCCTACCATCCCTTCCCTCCCTACCTTCCCTGAGGTTCTTTTTTTTTTTATAATTGTAATTAAGTGATTACATAATTTCCCAAATTTCACAGTATTGTGGAATAATGATGCTCATTTAAATTCACAAGTTCATTCTAACTTTCCTGGAGCAAATTGTCTATCACAGTCTATAACATATAACGGTGTAAACATATACATAAAATTTTTACTTGTGTCTGTGTGAATAATTTTTGTTTAAAAATAAAAGATACCGTCATTTGCTTTTGATACAGTCGTATCACTTCTTGTTGTTTCAAAATTCTTTTAACTATTGCAATCTACAAAGGTCCATAGTCTGCTGTGACATAAATTGTTTTTAATAATTTTTTTGGTGGTACTAGGTAGTTACACTCAGGACCTCCAACTTACTAGCCAGGTGCTCTGCCACTTGAGTAACACCCTCAGCCTAATAACATATTTTTGAGTGTTTATGTTGAACATTTTTTAAATGCTTCTCCTTTATTTTCTCCTCTGATTCTTTTAACTTAGAAGCAGGTGCTTGGGTTATCCCTGCATTTTTCAGGTAAATTTGATGAGGATTTGAGCTGATAAATGTCTTTTTCCATTATTCTGAGAGGAGCGCCCTCTCCTGTCATTACAGGGGAAATTTATCACTCCTGCTCACTACAGCGATATTGTGGATGAACGATCTATCATCAAACTCTGTGGTTACCCTTTGTGTCAGAAGAAATTGGGAACTGTAAGTAACTATATTTTTTTTTTAGCATAAGCTTTTGTATTTTTTAAAATTTGGAAAAATACTTTGTAGAGACAGGGAATGAAACCTGAGGTCTTGAACTAATGACTTGAGTTGGCCACAGCTATGATATGTAGATGACTTAATTTTAAAAGTCTGTTTATTGCTTGGATTCTTTTCTAAACTATACTTTCTTTTATTTAGGTACCAAAACAGAAATATAAAATTTCTACCAAAACCAATAAAGTCTATGATATTACTGAAAGAAAGGTAAGTTCAAATGCTATGTTTAAGGTTTCAGTTTTTAATATGATAGTAAATAGAATTCAAGTACATATTGACACAAATCTAAAAAAAACTAAGATAGGATAGAAACTAATAGCAGACCCACTGTATATGTGGAACTTGATATATGGTGATGAGAGTATTATGTATCAGTGGGAAAAAAACAAGGGTTTTTCTATAAATGATACTGGCACAGTTCTATCCAAGTGGAAACAAATGAGCACCTCTCTACTCAGTCTGTTTGCAAAGTAGATAGAAAAAAGACGTAATGTAAAAGGAAGATCTTTTCTAAGATCATATGCAAGAATATAAACTTGAGGTAGAAGTTTTTATATAAGACATTATCAACCTTGGTGGAAAAACTGACAAACTTTTCTACATTAAATTTAGAACTTTGGTTCTGTCAACTTTGGTTGACAGAATGAGAAGTGACAAATAAGTTATAAATTTCTGTATATAATTGACTTTAGGTTCATATCCAGAATATATAATCTGTAAGAAAAGGGAAAGCAAACTAGTAGAAAACATTTACATGGTAAACTTGAATGCCTAGTGAACATATGAAAAGATGCTGCATCTTTTATTGAGGGAAATCACAAATATGTTCACAAATTATTTGAGTTCTTATAAAGTCTGACAACATTAGGAATTTTTTGTCATGCTTATAGAAGCAAAACTTGATACCACCTTTTTGAGGAACTATTTGTTGTTCAAGATGACTATACATTTATTACCCCAGCATTGCTGGATAAAACCCAAGGACTTACATGTGCTAGACAAGTCCTCTGACCTACATTCTATCAACTTTACACCTACTGTGTGAACAAGCCTTGTATGACATGGTGTATATTCTAAAGATATTCTTGATTGTGTGCACTTGGCATATGTTTAAGAACTTTCTGTGGAGATTAACAAAATGTTTATATGCATACAGTAAGGATTATGCAGCCTTTAAAAGAAAGACTAAAATGCTGTAACATAGATGAACCTTGAGGGTTTTATGCTAAGGGAAATAAGACAAATACTGTACGATTCCACCTATATGAAATACCTAAAGTAATCAAATTTAAAGAGACAGCAGCATGGTGCCTGTGCTATCTATGGATATAGAGTTTCTGTTTTGTAAGACGAGCAAACTTTTTATTGGCAGTGGTGGTGGTTGTGGGATTTGAACTCAGGGCCTAGGTGCTGCCCCTGAGTTTGTTTTTTTTTTTTGGGTCCGGTCGTGGGCCTGAACTCTGGGCCTGAGTACTGTCCTTCAGCTCTTCAGCTCAAGGCTAGCACTCTACCACTTGAGCCACAGCACCACTTCCGGCTTTTTTCTTTTTGCTTATGTGGTGCTGAGGAATTGAACCCAGGGCCTCATGCATGCAAGGCAAGCGCTCTACCACTGAGCCACCTTCCCAGCCCCCGCTGAGCTTTTTTTACTCAAGGCTACCACTCTGCCACTTTGAGCCACAGTGCAACTTGTTTTCTGGGGGTTAACTGGAGATAAGAGTCTCACAGAGCTGGGCGCCGGTGATTCATGCCTGTATCCTAGCTACTTAGGAGGCTGAGATCTGAGAATCTCAGTTCAAAGCCAGCCTGGGCAGGAAAGTCCGTGAAACTCTTATCTCCAATAAAACACTCAGAAAACCAGAAGTGGCACTGTGGCTCAAGTGGTAGAGCACTAGCCTTGAGCTGAATAGCTGAGGGACAGCGCCCAAGCCCAGAGTTCAAGCCCCATGACTGACACCTCTCCCCCGCCACCCACTCACCCACCCCCCCCCCCGGCCAAAAAAAAAAAAAAGATTTTGTTCCTGGGGCTGGCTTTGAACTGTCATACTCAGATCTCAGCCTTCTCCATAGCTAGGATTACAAGCGTGAGCCACCAGCACCTGGCAAGATGAGCAGACTTCCAAAGATGGATACTGGTTATGTGTGAACATAATGTCCCTTAACTACATTCTGAATGGGGGATAAGATGAGCTATAGGAGATGGAGCACCAAGGTGAGTGTTCAAGGCCAGTGTGGGTTACATAGACATTGTTTCCAAAATAAAAAAAAAGTTAAGATTTTAACAAAGTAACAGCATAAAATTAGAAATAATTGAATTGTCCATATAGAGATTATACTTAAAACATGGAATGTAATAAGACACAGTAAAGTGTAACATAAAATTATGTAAATGAATCTTAAAAACATGACTGAAAGAGAATAGTACATAACAATATGATCCCTTTTAGGTAAGTTTTAAAATAGGCAAAACTCAGTAGTATGCTTTATAGGGACATACATAATTTTTGTGTGTGTGTGTACAATAAAGAAAATCAGCAGGGCTGATATATTATAGGCAAGAGCCTGTAATCCTAGCTACTCAGGTAGCTGAAATCTGAGGATCATGGTTCAAAGCCAGCCCAGTCAATAAAGTCCATGAAACCCTTATCTCTGTTTAACCACCAGAAAACTGAAAGTGGAGCTATGGCTGCAAGTGGTAGAGTGCCAGCCTTGAGCAGAAAAGCTCAGGGACAGTGCCCAGGCCGAGTTCAAGCCCCTTGACTACCAAAAAGAAAAATTCAAAGCAAGGCTATGAACAACACAAAAGTGGGCCGTAAGTTCAAGCTCCAGTAGTAAAAAGAAAGGGAGGTAATTAAAATGATATTTGTTATAGTGGTTCCTTCTGGGGATTGTAGAGAAGTACAGTGTGAATGGCATTTCAAAAGTACCTGAGCTGGGGACTGGTGGCTCACGCATGTAATCCTAGCTACTCAGGAGGCTGGAGGATTGCAATTCAAAGCCAGCCCAGGCAGGAAAGACAGTGAGAGACTCCAATTAACCACCAGAAAATTGGAAGTGGCGCTGTGGCTCAAGTGGTAGAGTGCTCGCCTTGAGCTGAAGAACTTAGGGACAGCGCTCAGGCCCACGGTTCAAGCCCCATGACCAACCAAAAACTAAAACGTACCTGAACCTGGGAGTATAAGATTTGTGGGCTTGTTTTTCCTTTGAGCTACTTATTTTATACTATCTTTATGTAGGTTATATTTCACAATAAGAAAATGACTAATTTTACAATGTTCTTTTCAGTCTTTTTGCAGCAATTTTTGTTACAAAGCATCTAAGATTTTTGAAGCACAGATTTCTAACACTCCAGTATGGGTTCGAGAAGAAGAGAGGTAATTTAAATCATACACATTTGTTTGTTTTCCTAATAATTCTTTCTACTTTTTGGTAGACTGAGAAAGATCAATCTCTAATACCAACTTAAGTTATTTTTAACTCTTTCCAAAGATGCTTTCTCTACTTATACCATCTTGTATCCACTTCAAAATCATTTATCAAGCCATTTTTTTTGCTATCTCTATTTTCTTCAGGTTTGAGTACTTCGTTTAGCTCATTTAGAATAGTTTTTTCTGGGCTGGGAATGTGGCTTAGTGGTAGAGTGCTTGCCTAGCATGCATGAAGCCCTGGGTCGATTCCTCAGTACCACATAAACAGAAAAAGCCAGAAGTGGCACTATGGCTCAAGTGGTAGAGTGCTAGCCTTGAGCAAAAGAAGCTCAGGGACAGAGTGCCCAGGCCCTGAGTTCAAGCCCCATGACTGGCAGCAAAAAAAAAAAAAAAAAAAAAAAAATGAGATTTTTCTGAATCTTTGCCTAAAACCTTACTAACCTATCATCAGAATGTCCATCTCAGAATTTGAAGTCTTGCCACTTAGTATTTATGGTTCTTGAAATTGTCATATAGATATATAGCCTTTATTTTCTTAAAAAAAGATGAAAATGGTCATTTGTTTCCCTTAATCTAAATGAATTAATTTATATTCAAAGTATGCAGTTTCTCTTTAGTACCTGGTAGAGCACACGCACACATATATGTACCAACTTGTGAGTTTAATAATGATTGAGATAGAGCAGAGTGCTTGTGGCTCGTGCCTATAATCTTAGCTACTTAGGAAGCTGAGGTTTGAAAATCAGGATTCTAAGCCAGCCCACGTAGGAAAATCCATGCAACTTCTTTTTTTTTTTTTTTTTTTTTTTGGGTCCGGTTGTGGGGCCTGAACTCTGGGCCTGGGCGCTGTCCCTCAGCTCTTCAGCTCAAAGCTAGTGTTCTACCACTTGAGCCACAGCGCCAGTTCCGGCTTTTTTTTTTCTTTTTGCTTATGTGGTGCTGAGGAATCGAACCCAGGGCCTCATGCATGCAAGGCAAGCACTCTACCTCTGAGCTACCTTCCTAGCCCCAACTTTTTTTTTTTTAAAGCTGGAAGTGGAGCTGGAGCTGTGTCTCAAGTGATAGAGCACTAGTATTTAGCATTCAAGGACAGAGCCCTGCTCTGAATTCAACCCTGATACTGCCCCCCAGAAAAATAATTATTGAGATAGATGGCAGAATAATATTTTTCTAACTTTAATGGAGATGTATAATGTATATTAGCAAGATTAAGATATTGCTTAGTGAGAAACCATGAATAAAAGGGGAAAAAATTCATGGGAGTAGATATTCTTCTATCATCTATGTCTTGCTTACATCAACTGTAGTTTGAAAATATTAAATGGAATATTATAGAGATAATTCATAAGTTTTAAATTACATCATTTTGAAGTGGTGCTGTGACTTAAGTGGTAGAGAGCTTGCCTTGAGCTGAAGAGCTGAGGGACAATGCCCAGGCCCCGAGTTCAAGTCCCACGACAAAACAAAGACAAAAAGTTGAATTAAATTACATCATTTTGAATAGCATGATTAAAACTCTTACCATGCCAAGCATCTGTAGTTCATACCTGTAATCCTAGCTACTCAGAAGGCTGATAGAGGATGCTCAGGCCAACCCAGACACAAAAGCCTGTGAGATTCCATCTCCAATTAGCAAAATGCTTGGCTGAAAATGTGGCTTAAGAAGTACAGTGCCAGGGGCTGGGGGTTTAGCCCAGTGGAAGGGCACCCGCCTGGTGTGCGCAAGGCCCTGGGTTCAGTCCTCAGCCCTGGAAAAAAAAAAGTACAGTGCCAGCCTTGAGCAAGCAAGCCAAATGAGAAGCCCCTTAGTTCAAGTCCTGATAGTGGCTGAAAATTAAATTTGATAACATCTTGCTCCTTTCTCCTGCTCAGGAGCCATTCCTTTTCCCCAAATATCCACACAGTATACTGCATACCTGCTAATCACTTAATACTGCATAGGAAAGAAGTATCCTGCTATCTGCAGGAGCGTGAGAAATAGGTAACAAGAGGCTAGCTAAGTTTGGTACGTCTGGGGACAATCAGATGTGGGGGTTTTTTGTTGTTTTTGGTCATGGCGCTTGAACTCTGAGCCTGAGTTTGAGCTCTTCAGCTCAAGACAAGCACTCTACCACTTGAGCCACAGCACCACTTCTGGTTTTCTGGTGGTTAATTGGAGATGAGTCTCATAGACTTTCCTGCCTGGGCTGGCTTTGAACCACCATCCTCAGATCTCAGCCTTCTGAGTAGCTAGGATTACAGGCGTGAGCCACCAGCACCTGGCTCATCAGATGTTTTGGAATAGAACTTCATCTGGTGTTGGTATGCAAGATGGATTAAAGAAGAAAGAATCACAATGCAAAAGCTTAAAGGGTCCTTATATTCAATCCAACTAACAAACTCAGATTTATTTAACAAACTCAGATTCTGAGTGTTTTTTTTCAGCTAGTGATAGATTTTGATTCATCATATACAACTTGATTAGAAGAAAACAGTAATCTAAACATTTTTCCTGTTGTATGTAGTATGACTATAGGCCTTGATTATGTTCAGCATTTTTTTTTAAATTTTATTTTATTTTATTTGAGAACATACTGTACAGAGGGGCTACAATTACATGGGCAGGATAATGCATACATTTCTTACCAAGCATTGCAGCCTCCTCCTTTGTTTACCCTTCACCTCCCTTCCCTGCCTCCCCCCTCCCATGTTCAGCATTTATTACTTTTGCAATCATATTGGTATTTAGATGCAAGTGTTACCTTCATTTCTATATTTTTAGGATTAGGGATTATACCAGTGTTACTTAATAAACCCACTAGAGGTCACTGTTATTACAGAGATTGGTTTTCTTTTTTTTGTAATGTATGCTGAAAATTTCTAGTATTTAGTATTTTTGAAAGCTTTTCTGGTTGCTGGGTGCCAGTGGCTCACACCTGTAATCCTAGCTACTCAGGAAGCTAGATCTCAGGCTCACTGTCCAAAGCCAGCCTCAGCAAGAAAGTCCATGAAACTCTTATCTCCAGTTAACCACCAGAACACCTGAAGTGGCGCTGTGGCTCAAGTAGTAGAGTACTCATCTTGAGCTGAAAAGCTGAGAGGCGGCACCCAGGCCCGGAGTTTAAACCCCAAGACTGACCAAAAAAAAAAAAAAAAGGCTTTCCTAATTATAAGCTTAACCGAAATATGATACATTGAGAACTCTACTCACATGTAGTATAGTTACATCATTTAGAGTTAGGGTTTTTGGTTTTTTTTTGGGTTTGGGTTTTTTGAAACACTATTAGCATATATTGTACAAGTGGGTTTCATTATGAACCATGTATCTTAATTAGACTTATGTCATCACTCTTCTCTTTTCCCCTCCCCTATTGCTAAAATTAATATCATTTTTTGCCTTTCCTGAGGCTTTAACTCTGGGCCTGGACACTGTCCCTAAGCTTCTTTTGCTCAAGGCTAGTGCTCTACCATTTGTGCCACAACACCACTGCCAGTTTTTTCTGAGTAGGTTATTGGAGACAAGGGTCCCACAGACTTTTCTGCCTGCGGTGGCTTTTAACCACGATCCTCAGACCTCAGCCTCCTGAGTAGCTAGGATTACAGGTGTGAGCCACTAGCACTGGCTTCTAAAAATAATTTCAACAGGTTTCATTGTTCTGTTTTCATACATAAATGTAAATTACTTCAACCATATTCACTCTTCCTATCTTCACCCTCCCACTGGTACCCTCTTCTGCACAGCACTTTTTTTGCATTCATTCTCCAAAAGGGTTTCACTATGATGTCTCACACTTGCATATAATGTACTTTAATCACATTAATCTCTTCTATTATGCCTTCTTCCCTCATCCTTCCACCCCCCCCCCCGTTCTCTCCTTGATTTCTGTGAGTTTCATAATGCTTTCTTAACACACAGATTCAATGTATTTTGGTATCAATTCACCCTTTACCATTTTCTTTTCCTCTACCTTCTCCCTTTACCCTAATCCCTTCAAATAATCCCATTACTACAGACTTAGAATTAGTCTTTTAAACGAAAAAATGCTTTTAAAAAATTGTAGAATTTAGGGCACCGGTGGCTCACACCTGTAATCCTAGCTACTCAGGAGACTGAGATCTGAGGATCGAGTTTCAAAGCCAGCCTGAGCAGGAAAGTCCGTGAAACTTTATCTCCAATAAACCAGAGGTTATGAAAAAGAGTCCAGAATATTTTAGAGCATATTCTGAGCTCTTTGAGGATGTCTTGATCTCTTCTGCCATTGGAAAACATTGAATTTGAACCAGTTCAATATAAAGGTTTTTTTACTTTGACTCTAAAATACCAAAGCCTAGTAGCATTCCTCAAACTTTATAATAATACTTGATAATACAGTAGGTTTACTACATCACTGGTACAGATGCATAAATGACTAACAAACTGTTAAGACTGATTCATAAATTTTTGCTCTGTATTTGTCTCAAGGCTTTGGCCTTGGAAAGGGTCCTAGAAATCTTTTAGTCTCTAATGTGGTGGAGAGCAGCAGTACTGTGATAAAATGTCTCTTGATACTTTTTTTTTTTTTTTTTTTTGGGCAGTCATAGGGCTTAAACTCTGGGCCTGGGTGCTGAGCCTCGGATCTTCAGCTCAAGGCTAGCGCTCTACCACTTGAGCCACAGCACCATTTCTGGTTTTCTGGTGGTTTATTGGAGATAAGTCTCATGTAGTTTCCTGCCTGGGCTGGCTTTGAATGGCGATCCTCAGATCTCAGCCTCTTGAGCCACAGCACCACTTCTGGTTTTCTGGTGGTTTATTGGAGATAAGTCTCTTGGAGTTTCCTGCCTGGGCTGGCTTTGAATGGTGATCCTCAGATCTCAGCTTCCTGAGTAGCTAGGATTACAGGTGTGAGCCACCAGCGCCCAGCTTCTTGATACTTTTATAGAGAAAAAACATTGACATAGAATGATTTGGACCCTAGAGCAGTACAGTGCTTCTCCTGTTGTGAGTTAGCAACTTTGTGCCCACTTAGTGGTCAGAAAAAGACCACACACAGTTTGATGCCATGGGAGAGAGTGTTCATTTAGATAGTCACATTTATGTCTCCTTTGGTTAAGATGGGCTCTGACAAGTTTTTAAGGGACCTTTATAGAATTATGTGTGAAAATCCAAAACTTTCAAGAAGGAAGAACAGATGTTGAAAAGCCAGTTGTGATTTAAAGATGAAATGAGGGTGAATGGTTAATGCTGATGGAGCTAAAAGTGCCATCATGTGGCCTCAAGTTGGGGATTTCACATGTCACTTCTTGGCAATAAACACTATAATCTCAGAGGTGCGGAAGCCAAAAACCTCTGCAGCACAACTTTTATAACCTCTTCCTGGACAGCCATTTCTGTTGCTCTGTAAGCAGAATGAAAACTTTCTGAAACAGATTTCATGCTTCTCAAAATGTATTTGAAAAATTCCCACCAGATTGGGCAATTCTAGCCTGCTGCTTCTGAGGTTTATATATTAAATATTTCAAGTGATAACATATATATGCATGAATGTATATTTATACAAGTGGATATACATATAAAAAGTTTGACATAGTTATTTCTAGTTTCATTTTGTTAAAACTAATCACCTAATTTATAGCTTTGAGAAAATGTTTACCAAGAATTGTTTTGAAGGTATGCTTGAACTAGAATGATTACTTAGTTTTGTTTTTTAAATTTAGCTTCTGGAACTGCTTGCAGAGCAGAATAAATTGTGTAGAAAGAAGATAATATGAAAAGAAAATATATTTTGTAAACAAAAAGAATTTGAATTTCACTCAAGAAAGAATAGAAAAGAATCGTGTATCCTGTTGCTTCATTCTTTCTGAAGCAGCACAAAGCGAAAGCAAACAGGAGTTTTATGTTGAACCTTTCATCCAAAACCTGAATAGATGCACATCTTATTCTAGTGTCACTTACCATTCCTGACATGTATTAGGAACCAGAAAAAAAAATTTAAGATCCTTCATGACCTAGTTAATATCTAGAAACAAAATTGAGTATAGATCTGTTTATCTAAAGGCTGGACAGTTAGGAGAGGAAAGCAGTAGTAACTCAAGTCAATGAGCAGGATTAAGCAAAACATCTCCTCCTTCACGACTTTATGTGGGAGGGTTTGTTATTCCCATTAGCAGCAATGTGTCAAGGTTTAGATTTTTTTTTTTTTTTTTTGGCGGTCATGGGGCTTGAACTCTGGGCTTGGTCAATGTCCCTGAGCTCTTCAGCTCAAGGCGAGCACTCTACCGCTTGAGCCACAGCACCACCTCCAGTTTTCTGGTAGTTTATTGGAGATAAGAGTCTCACAGTCTTTCCTACCTGGGCTGGTTTTGAACTGAGATCCTCAGATCTCAGCCTCCTGTTAGCTAGGATTACAGGCGTGAGCAACCAGCGCCCGGCTAAGCTTTAGATTTTAAAATGAGGCCTAACTTTGAATCTAAATATACTGCAAAGTCAATCTCTTAAAGATTCAGTTTCTGCACTTATAAAAATAAAGATATGGGCTGGGAAGGTGGCTCAGTGGTAGAGTGCTTGCCTTGCATGCCTGAGGCCCTGGGTTCGATTCCTCAGCACCACATAAGCAAAAAGAAAAAAACTGGAAGTGGCGCTGTGGCTCAAGTGGTAGAGCGCTAGCCTTGAGCTGAAGAGCTGAGGAACAGCGCCCAGGCCCAGAGTTCAGGCCCCATGACCGGACCCAAAAATAAATAAATAAATAAATAAAGATATATGTTAAGGTTAAACAAATAATTAGTTTGGAAAGATGAAAAATACTGGAGGCCAGGTGCTGGTGGCTCATGCTTGTAATCCTAGCTACTCAGGAGGCTGAGATCTGAGGATCACGGTTCAAAGCCAGCCCAGGCAGGAAAGACCGTGAGACTCTTCAATAAACCACCAGAAAACCGGAAGTGATGCTGTAGCTCAAGTGGTAGCCTTGAGCTGAAGAGTGAGGGACAGTGCAGGCCCAGAGTTCAAGCCCCACAACCAAACAACAACAACAAAAAATACTGGAGATGGTCGGTGATAGTTGCACAGCAGTGAAACTGTACTGAACAATGTAAATGCACTGAGCTATACATTAAAAAATAACTATTAAATTGTTATGCTACTCACTTGAACGTAGGGCCACATTCCCAAAGAGACTTTGGTTTCTTTGCCATAATTTTTTTCAGTCCTAAGACTTGGAATTCAGGCACTATCCCTTAGCTTTTTTTGCTCAAGGCTAGCATTCTACCACTTGAGCCACAGTTCTACTTCTGGCTTTTTTTGGTGCTTAATAGGAAGCACTAAATCAATCCTACTTAATGCTACTTAATTAATCCTACTCAGGATCTGAGTAACTAGGATTATAGATATGAGCCACTAGTGCCCAGTTTTTACCACAATTTTTTTAAAGTCCACCTAACTTACATAGTGGACACTTACTAAATGTCAGTTTTTATTATACATTTAGAGTTTTCTTTCTCAAAAAATGTCAAGCAAGGGGGAGACAGGGTGAGAATGATTACATTGTAAACATGTGTGGAAATACCACAATGAAACTTCCTGTATAACTTATGTATGCATATGTGTGTATGAGTTGGGTGTGTAAGTATGTCAAAAAAACAAGGTGTAAAGCTGTAGTTGCAGCTACTAGGAAAGCTGAGGCAGGAAGATTACTTGAATCTAGGACTTGAAGATCAGTCAACATAGTGAGATCCTATTTCAAAAACAAAAGTATGTGTAGCTGGGGATTTCTCATATGACTGTCTTAAACAGTGTTCATGACTTAAAATCATCTATCTTTTCCTTTTGATTACCTCTTGATTCAGGCATACTTGCACCTCATTCTTATTTGGAAATGTTCTGCCATCAAGATCTTGAAATACAAGCTTCCCGTCTCTGACCACAACAGTTAATCTTATCTATAGTTTCAGTCTACTCTGTAACCTCATTTTGACCTCCTCTCTCCCCAGCTCCATTCTTCTGGATTGGCAAATCTTATGTTGGTCCTTCTAGACAATCTTACATTCTTTATTCCCTGCCATGTCTACTTTCCAAGTTCCAAGCATCCTTGTTTCTGTGCTGAACATTATTTCCCTGTGCCTGAGCATTACTGGTGAACCTTCTCAAATAAGACCACTAACACTTTAGATAGTCTATCCTATTTAATGCAGTGTCACACCTGTGTTGCTTGTTTTATGAATGATGGATCTATGGATTGAATATAAAGACTCACATGAGGACACCTGGCTTAATATAGATTTGGAATTTAGACTCAAATCTGCCTGGCACTGAAGACATGGCATTGGCTGGTACTTGGCATTCCTTTGGCCCTGAAACTCAACTGTTTCCATATAGTACTTATTGACTACCTGATAAATTTAGATCTTTCCATTGAATCAGTCCTATAGTAAATATTTTAACCTGCTGGTACCTTGTCTTTTTACTGGGCCCCTTCTCTCTGGGCCTTCCTTCATTATTCCTTCCTCCTTTAAGACTTGCTTTCATTCTGATACTTTGTCCTCTACTTTCAACAAGAAAAAAATATATATCCATTAGGCTTATCACCACTATGATAATCAGTGATCTAAGCAAGCACCATCTCAGGGGAGTAGAGGGTACAGATTCTAGGAGGTGGAGGGTTGATGACTCAGATAAGGAATTTGAAAATGTTGAGGGCAGACCTCTTCAAAGGAAGTTCTCAGTGAAAAGGGCTAGTGGGGTGGCTCATTGAAGGACAGGATTGTTCTTTGTTTCTTTAAGAGAGGAGTTAGGTTTAAGCATAACTACATGTTTTTTTTTTTATAAGTTTTTTATTGTAAAAATACTGTACAAGCTGAGGGTCGAGGTTCAAAGCCCCGGGCAGCAAAGTCTGTGAGACTCTCATCTCCAATAAACCACTAGAAAACTGGAAGTGGCTCTGTGGCTGAAGCAGTAGAACGCTAGCCTTGAGCTGAAGTGCTGAGGGACAGCGCCCAAGCCCAGAGTTCAATCCCTATGGCAAACAAAAAACAAAAAACAGAGATTACGAGGTAATCCTATCAAGCATTGTTGCCTCCTCCTTTGTTTTTCCCCTACCATCCCTTCCCTCCTACCTCAACTACATTCCTCCCCTCCCCCACCTAAATTTTAAAGTTTGTTTTTCAACATAGTGTCTTGTACATCTTATTGTTACAATGGGTCAACCTGTATCCCTATTTAAACATTTTGTTGACTACTTGTTTTAAAGAAGAACTTTGGAAGGCATATGGATAAATCCCTAGAGCAAGATTCATAGGGTTAACTTCAAATGTCTCTAGGTGTAAACTATATCTTATGCTGAAATGTTTCCTCTCTCAAACATGATGGGTTCAGCAGGAATTTTTTCCTATGTCCTGTAGCAGCTTATATTATGGTACTGAACATGATATTCTTTCAAATTAAACAATGCAACAATGTAAATTTTTAATGCTATTATAAAAGTTAATTTTAAAAAATTGAATATGAAAATGCATTTGAAGGTGAAGCATGCTGGAACATGCCTGTCCCAGTTCTTAGAAGGTGGAGATAGGAGGACTGCAGCTTGAAGCCAGCCCAGCAAGATATTCGTAAGACCCTGTCTCAAAAGTGAGCCATTCACAAGCAGCAGGAGACCTTATCTAAAAAACAAAACAGATCAAAAGGATTGGGGAGAGCCAGGCACTGGTGATTCATGCATGTAATCCTAGCTACTCAGGAGGCTGAGATTTGAGGATCACGGTTCAAAGCTAGCCCAGGCAGGAAAGTTCACGAGACTCTTATCCCCAGTATACTACCAAAAAAGCCATAAGTGGAGCTATGGCTCAAGCGGTAGAGTTGAACAAAAAATTAAGAGCACCTAGGTCTGGAGTTCAAGGCCCACAACTGACCAAAAACAAAAAAAGGAAGGGCTGTATATCACTCAAGAAGAATGCTTGGGGGTCTTGAGTTCACTTCATAATACTGCCAAAAAGGCCTGTGGAATATACATGACTCAGTTTTTACTGGGTTTAAAGGAATGTGGATTTCTCTATTAAACAGTTACTATACTTGCTACAAGACTTTTTTTTTTTCCTTTTTTTCTTTTGCCAGTCCTGGGGCTTGAACTCAGGGCCTGGGCAATGTATCTGAGCTCAAGGGTAGCATTCTACCACTTAAGCCACAGTACCTCTTCTGGCCTTTTCTGTTTATATGGTACTGAGGAATCAAACCCAGGGCTTCATGCATGTGAGGCAAGCACATTAGCACTAAGCCACATTCCCTGACATAAGTTTTATGAATCACATTCCCTCCATATTCCTGATACCATTTTACTTCAATGGTAATTTACTGTCCATAATTTTTTTTTACTTTTAGAAGATATGCTTAATTATTGTAAGCCATATTGAGTTTGATTTTTGGTTTTCCTCTTACTACTTGTGTAATTTGGAACAAATGTCTTACACTCTTGAGTTTAGTTTCCTGTATGTTACATAGGGATGATGGTAGCAGGCTGTCTCATTGTAAGGATTCATAGTTGTAAAACCTTAGAACATGCGTTCTTTTAAATTATAAGATCCTTAAGATCTGTTTCTATTAGCATACTCAACATAGTATATTCAGATTTTGATTTTTTTTTTTTTTTTTGTCGGCCGTGGGGCTTGAACTCTGGGCCTGGGCGCTATCCCTCAGCTCTTCAGCTCAAGGCGAGCGCTCTACCACTTGAGCTACAAGCGCCACTTCCGGTTTTCTGGTGGTTTATTGGAGATAGGAGTCTCACAGTCTCTCCTGCCCGGGCTGGCTTTGAACCGCGATCCTCAGATCTCAGCCTCCTGAGTAGCTAGGATTACAGGCGTGAGCCACCAGCGCCTGGCCAGATTTTGATTTTTGAAATGCACATTCTGCATTTGCAAGTTAGTCTGAGAATGCAATTAAAAATCACTGTAGCTACATGTACATTTTCAACTCTTGCTACTCAGAGCCTACTACTGAGCCACATGCCAGGCAGCTGCATGATACTGAGTCATACTAATATTAGATGGGAAAGCTGGGGTGTGGATGTGGCAAAAACAAAGTAAGAGACCTGGAAGTAGACTAGTTAGGAAAACTTAATTCAACTTAGTCTTGAAAATGATTAAGATTTAGGTAGAAGACTTAACACAGACTTTTTGTGATGAATTTCTCAGTACTTTTTCCTTTTCATTGTTTCTTTGAAAAAACTCCTTTCCTGAGGAAGGAGCAAGCTGCATAAGGGTTGTAATCCTAGCTGCTTCAACGTGGAGATGGGGGATCTCTGGTCAATGCCACACTGGCTCCATTTCAACCACATGTCACAACAACAAGCACAAGTAGGAGAATCCCAGTCCAAGACATCCTTAAACAAAGCAGGATGCTAGCTCAAGAAGAATGAGTGCTAAAAGGCATCACTGACTTGGTAAAATGTCTGTTTCACAAACAGGAGGTCCTGAGTTCAGACCCACCCCTCTTCCCCCCCCCCCCCGTGTGTGTGTGTGTGTGTGTGTGTGTGTGTGTGTGTGTGTGTGTGTGTGTGTGTGTGTGTGTGTGTGTGTGTGTGTGTGTGTGTGTGTGTGTGTGTGTGTGTGTGCGCGCATATATATATATATGTATATATATATACACACACACACACATATATGCATGAACTATTTTAGTTATGTTATCTGCCCAATGCCATTATAATAAATACTGGACAGTGTTTGACTCATCAGTTACCTTCAATTTTCTGTCTCTGTGTTTCCTAGGCATCCTGATTTTCAGCTGCTACAGGAAGGACAAAGGTACAGTTGGTGCAATGTCACTTTCCTTCTATGTGGTACTTAAGTTAATAGACACATTAGGCATGAACCAGGTGATAGGGCCTATTGAACTTCCTGTGCTGATGCATTGAAAGTGCTCTATTGTATCCACACAAAGAGTTATTTGACATGTTCAGCTTTTTCTTTTCAGATGACGAGGTGATGTGTTTGATGTACATGATTTATTGTACAGCTGTTCCTACTGAGGAAGTCTAATTGAGCCTGTTGAAATATGACACACTCTTCATACTGTTTTTATTTAAGTTGTGCCAATTACATTTGTTGAAAGGTTATTATGGTCTTCTTTCATAGGATTTCAAGATAGTAGTATGTCAGTTTTTTGACTATTTGAAAGAGTGTCTATAAAGCGTTCATCCCAACTCCAAGATGTGATTTTGTGTGTAAACCTCTTAGTATTGCTTGTCCGACCATGGCTGTCTCTTGCATTTCCTTTAATCCTCAGAACCAATGCTGCCTAGCTTAGTCATATTCACAACACAAGTAAGAAATACGTATTTATTGGTGTATATTTTCTTTTTTTTGGTCAGTCATGGGGCTTGAACTCTGGGCTTAGGTGCTATCCCTCAGCAATCCAACTCAAGGCAAATGCTCTACCACTTGAGCCACAGCACCACTTCATTTTTTCTGGTGGTTTATTAGAGATAACATCTCACGGACTTTTCTGCCCGAGCTGGCTTTGAACTGTGATCATCAGATCTCAGCTTCCTCAGTAGCTAGGATTACAGGCGTGAGCCACCAGCACCTGGCTTGATGTATATTTTCATAGCCTCAACCTATAATGGACTTAAAATTCAAAGAGAATGAATGAAATATATGTAAGGTGAATTTTTTTTATAAAAGATGTATTTGCCTTTATTCTTATCCAAATGACAGTTCCCTGGCTGTATGGGCTAAAGTTTATTATGGATATGTAATACTGAAATGTTTCTATCTTTTCTCCAGTAACACTTAGCCTTACTCTTAGCTTTTTTTCTTCTTATCCTTTCTCGACACTTCCCCACAGTACATTTCTTGACCCAAAAACTTCGTTATCTAATGTTTCAAAGGTTTGTCAGGTGTATTTGAGAGCAACTGCTCATGTGTGCTTATTTATCTTGAGTTGAATTAGAAAAGCTACTCATTGCCTTCTCTCCTTGATAATTATTAGGCTTACTTAAACTTAGTCTAATAATCTAAAGACATTGTCAAAAGGACTACTTCTGTCTTTTATGGTTAGCATTCTGTTGTAGCTAAGTGTTTGAGTTTATGTATCTTTCATTGAAAAACATTGATTTGCCAAGCTTATTTTTATTATGACTTTGTTTTTCATTCTGTAGGATTTATTTCCTATATAATGATCAGCCACAATTGGAAAGTGTCTTATCTGTCTCTCTCTCTCTCTGTCTCTTTATCTCCCCCTCTCTTTCTCTACCCCTCTCCCTCTCTCTCCCTCCCTCTCTCTTCTCTCTCCTCTCTCTCTCTTCTCTCTCTCCTCTCCTTCCTCTCTCCTCTCCTTCCTCTCTCTCCTTCCTCCCTCCCCCCCCCCTGTCATCAGTTTTGGGGCTTGAACTCTGGGCCTGGTTGCTGTCCCTGAGCCTCTTTGTGTTCCAGGCTAGCACTCTACCACTTGAGCCACAAGCACCACTTCTTGAGCCACAGCACCACTTCTGGTTTTTGAGTGGTTTATTAGAGATAAGAGTCTCACCGGGAGAAAAATCTTTCTCACTTTTCTGCCCAGGCTAGCTTCAAACCATGATCCTTAGATCTCAGCCTCTTGAGTAGCTAGCGTTACAAGCATAATCCACCATGCCTGGCTTCTCGTCTTTTTTTTATTTTTCAAACCTTTGGAAGTGGAGCTGTGGCTCAAGTGGTTAGAGCACTAGCCTTGAGCAAAAAAGCTCACAGACAGCACCCAGGCTTGGAGTTAAGGCCCCAGAACCAGCACCAAAAAAAAAAAAAAAAAAAAAAAGTTAAAGCTGCATGCTGGTGGCTCACGCCTATAAACCTAGCTACTCAGGAGGCTGAGATCTGAGGATCATGGTTTGAAGCCAGTCCAGGGAGGAAAGTCCACGAGACTACAAAGTCTCCAATTAAGCACCAAAAAGCCAGTGAAGCTGTGGCCCAGGTGGTAGAGCAGCAGCTTTGGGCAAAAAAAGCTCAGGAACAGTGTCCGGTCATTGAGTTTAAGCCCCAGGACCTGCACCAAAATGAAAATAAAAGTTAAAAACCTTAATAGAGATCTTGCGATGTATTTTTTAGTATATATTTTTATTGTAAAGATACTGTACAGAGGGGTTACAGTTACATGAGTAAGGTAATGAGTACATTTCCTATAGAGCATTATTACCCTTCCTTTGTTTTTCCCTACTGTCCCTTCCCTCCCCACCTCCTCAGTTCCTCCCCCCCCCCCAAATGTATTTTTTGAGATCCTGGTAACCTACCAGTTTTCTAAAGAAGCCCTTTGAAAAAATAAATAAAATAGCCAACAGAAAATAAAAATAACATTATTTGCTTTTTTTTCTTTTTGCTATACTCTTTTTAACAATTTTAAAATAATGGGAACAGGCAAAGGAGAAAAAGAAAAGTATCAATATGTATTAGATAGAAAATGAAAATTTCCTTCTGAAATTTCTATGTCAGAGTCTGTAGATAAAGGTGTGCCTAGGGAATAAAAAGTTTTATCTTGATTGTTTAAGTACTATAGAAACTTTGCTTTCCTGATACTGTGAATTTGTCTTTTCTTCTACAGTGGCCATTCAGGAGAAGAAGTGCAGTTCTGCAGTAAAACCATCAAAACATCAGATATTGACAACACTTGTCATTTTGAAACACAATATGAGTCTAGTTCTTCTAGCATTTACAGTGATAGTAACAGTGATAATGAACAAGACTTTGTTTCCTCCATTCTACCAGGAAGCAGACCAAATGCAAAGGGTCCAAGGCCACAGCTGCACAAGAAAAGCATAATGAAAAAGAAAGCTGGTCAGAAAGCTAGCTCAGAGTGCAAAGATATAGAGCAAGCAGTTGTAAGTGTTGCTGCACAGTTAGGTAATTGTAGCTTAGATGATCAGGAGAAAGCTGCCCATGAACTTCCTCCTTCACAGAAGGTAAATGCTCCAATTTCTTCAAATAGTCCTTCACATGAGAAATTAAATGCTTCGGCAGATTCTGAAGGTAAATACAGTATGTCAGAAATAACACTTGTGGGCCTAAGTAAGAAAAGTGCTGAACATTTTAAGAGAAAATTTACAAAATCAAGCCAAGTTTCTAGGTCAGACTGCAGTTCAGCACAGGTATGCCCTGAAGTCATGAAGACAAACTTACTTAAAGTTCTGAAAGAGACTTTGATTGAATGGAAGACAGAAGAAACTTTGAGGTTTTTGTATGGCCAGAATTATACTTCTATGTGCTTAGAACCCTCTTCAACCTCTCTCGTTAATGAAGAACTAGATGAAGATGACATAAATTCCAATCCAGGTTGTCATTCCCCATCTCAGAACAGCCTCGATGAGTCGTTACCTTTTAGATGCTCAGATACAGCCAGCAAACCAGTGCCAAGTTATGAGGACTTGAAAAAAGAAACTGAAACCCTGAATATGAGGATCAGGGAGTTTTATAAGGGACAATATGTTTTAAATGAAGAAACTTCCCAATCACAAGACTCAGGAGAGGTATGTGTTGAGTTTTTCCAGGCTGCTAACTCTTGAAAAACCAAGATTAGTAGATCTAGTGTTGGGACTATATATAGTGACATAGACTCACTAGTTGAATAGTGAAGTACTTCATGGACAATAACTGGTAAGCCTGCTCATTTAAAATACTATAAAATTATGATAAAGGAACTTACTGGGAAATAAACACAGAGAATAGAAAAAGTGCATTCAGATCTGGACTTAATTGTCTCTAGCTTTATGAAAAATTAGTTTGAGTCTGCTCATCTTTAGTGTTCACAGTCATTTGATAAATGAAGTCATATGGCAGGAAAAATGGGTAATAGCCTTGTTTTGACCACAAAATATGTTGCTCTTAATTTATAAAACAATAGAGAAGTGGGAATGTTGTACATTTTAATTTTTTCTTACATTTCTGTAGAATTTTTTTCCTAGCCTAGCACCATACTTGGAATTAGCATTAAGCCATGAGAAACATAGGTCTTGCTAGTTTCATAAACTAACCTCTAGTCTCTCACTTGTCCCTTCCCACTGGTTCCCAGCCCTGAGATTCATTTTATTATTTAGTTAATTTTACCATTTTGTTTTGTGGTGCTTTCAAATAAATGTTTCCCCATTTTTTTTGTTGGTTGATTTGAATGATCTTGAGTATATTTTCAGCTTTTCCATAATATGATGATTGCATTTACTAATTTTAATCTTTAAATTTCCCACATTTGTAATACCTTTGTATTCATTTTCTCATTCAGTGAAGGAGGTCTTACAACCCCTCGTGTGTAGGAGAGAGAGTAATCCTTACAACAGGCAAATGACTCAAGGAGATTATATCAGCCTTAAATCTTTTAATTCTCAAAGCAAGTTATTTCGTACTGTACCAGCTATGTAAATTTTTGTTTGTGTTTTGTGTTCTACTTGTAAAAGAAGAAAATGTCAATTTATTACTGTTTTGTTTAAACACATGATTTAGCCTGATCCCACCTTTCCGCTGGTAGATTCAAGTTCCCAGAACCAGATAAGAAAGCGCATCGTCCTTGAAAAACTGAGTAAAGTGTAAGTACACCCTTGCTGTTTCAGCTTCATAGGATAAGTTAGTTTGATGTTGATGAACTCATAATTTATCAATAGTACCTTTGAATTTTGAACACAAAAATACCATTTAAAAGTTTATGTGGATTTCTTAGTTTGAGAAATTTAGGGTTTTGGTTTTTTAAGATTTTTGTATCCAGACAATATTATTTTGTATAGAAAACACAGAGAAAGGCCGAGATTACAGGAATAGAAGACCAGACTATCTTTCTCCCTCTTAATGATCCTGTAAAATCTGAGTACAATGTTGAAGCTAGACCATTGAAATAGTGATTGTGGTGACTGTGTCACGTCAGTTCTCATGAGAAGAAAAGGTTATTAGGAAGCTCTTAACAGTCAGTGGCTTACTCTGCCATTTTCACATTTGCACTTTGGCTTTGAGCTTCCTGTGATGGAAATTATTATTCTTGCAAGTAGCCCAATCATAAATGGCACTTAAAATTGCTATTTTGGCTTCTCTGACAACAGAAACTTTAAAATCTTTTTTTAACTCCAAAGGTATAAAGACTATCTTGAACCTTCATTTTCTTTCTAGGTCAGATAACATTATTTAAGGTGCCACAAATGCAGAGAAGTCTCAGTTTTATAGCAGGTTGAAAATAAGAAAAACATTTCCCAAAGCCATATTATTTTGAGGAGCCAAAGTATATACTATGACCTGTAATAGGAGAGATTACTTTTTTACTTTAAAATATATATTTCTAAGCTACATCTGAAATCATTTTGAACAGGGTTTGTATCTTCATTTGGTCCTGTATAAAAAACTGAAAACTAGGTATCTGTGGCTCATGCCTGAAATCCTAGCTATTCAGGAGGTTGAGATCTAAGGATCATAGTTCAAAGTCCATGAGACTTTTATCTCCATTTAACCACCAAAAAAGTTGGAAGTAGAGCTGTGGATCAGTAGAAGAGCACTTCTAGCCTTGAGCAAAAAAGTTCAGAGAAAATGCCTAGGCTCTGGATCCCAGCCTAGGATAGCACCAAAAACAAAAAAAACTGAATCAAGACGAATATCCATGGCCACACATAATGGTGCACACTTGTAGTTCCAGCTACTGAGAAGATAGAATCATAGTTCAAGGCCAGCCTAGGCAAAAAAAATTAGTGAGAGCTCATTTCAGCAAACAAGCTGCGCATGATGATATATATCTGTAATCCTGTTTACACAGGGGCATAGTTAGGAGGATCATAGCCCAGGACTAGCACTAGGGGAAACGCATGAGACTATCTGAAAAATAAAACAGAGAAGGAGCTCAAGCAGTAGAGTACCTGCCTTGGAAGGATGAGGCCCTGAATTCAAACACCACACTAGTAGCTCTTTAAAAAAGAACTGTTGTAAATTACACATTTTCAAATATAACTTCTATATTTTAAAATTATGTTTAAATGGATATTTATTGAATGCCTGCTGTATATTATAATTTGCATTATAATCTGATTTTATATCTTTTCTTTCTGTAAAATAAATTGGTTTAGAAAACTGAGTCACTGTTTACATAGTACAAAAAGATAGCAGACTTGACTTCAGTTATGTGGTATTTTGAGGGATGGGTATGTAACATTCAAAAATGCATCCTGTCCTGTTAAGTAGATAGGAATTTTATATTATATTGTGGTAGCAGGTTTTGTTGATTCTTGCTTATGAAAGCAGCTGGGCTTTTTTTTCATTTTTTTTTCTTTTTTTCCTTTGGTCAGTCATGGGGCTTGAACTCTGGGCCTGAGTGCTGTCCCTGAGCTCTTCAGCTCAAGGCTAGCATTCTATCACTTGAGCCACAGCACCACTTCTGGTTTTTTGAGTTGTTTATTGGTAATAAGAGTCTCCCAGGCTTTCCTGCCTGGGCTGGCTTTGAACTGCGATCCTCAGATCTCAGCCTCCTCAGTAGCTAAGATTACAGGCATAAGCCACCGGTGACTTTTTTTCTTTATAAAAATAAAACCTGGAATGGGGTGATACTTCAGTGTCAGCACTTGCATAGAGTTTGATCTCTAGTAACCATCCCCCAGAAAAGACCTTTTTTCCTTTTTTGGTTTCTGATTTAAACCACTTGTTTTTAAAAAAAAAAAGCACTTGGGGCTGGGAAGGTGGCTCAGTGGTAGAGTGCTTACCTCATATGCTTGAGGCCCTGGGTTCAATTCCTCAGCACCACATAAGCATAAAAAAGCCGGAAGTGGCACTGTGACTCAAGTAGTAGAGTGCTAGCCTTGAGCTGAAGAATTGAGGGACAGCCTCCAGGCCCAGAGTTCAAGCCCCACGACTGACAAAAAATATAAAGAATAAAAATTTGATTACATACATAATGAAGAAAATTTAGGAATAAAAAAGGAATGTAAGGGAATAAAAATTACCTGAAAATCTTTCCACTCAGTAACCACAATTGATATTTTGATGTTTATCTCTGAAATGCATACAACATGTGTATGTCATTTATAGCCTTTTCCTTAGACTCCCTGTTACAGAAACAAACCTAGAAGAAATTATGTGATGTATTATCTGCAAATGCATCTTATATTTTTATAAAAAATAAGATACCATATCTGCATTTGCATTTAATATTTATCATGTCTTTACAGCTATTAGTAAACATTTTAAAGACTTTTGTTAGGGTTTATCAAATGTTGTAACATAACAAATTTGACTATTTGCCTATTAATAATATACTTTGTTTTGCCATTATTGTGGATTGGACTTGGCTCTTTGCTTTTTCCAGTCAAGTACTCTACAACTTGAGCCACACCTCCAACCACTTTTTGTCTTGGTAATTTTAGAGGTTAGGTCTGGCTTTATGCCCAGCTGGCCTGGGCTGTGGTCCTCCTGCCTATGTTTCCCCCATCCCTGGGGTAACAGACATTAAGATGTGATTGAGATTGAATCTCACAAACTTTGATGCCTGGGCATCAAACTCCCAAGTAGCTAGGATTACAGATTTTAGCCGTGACACCTGCCTTTAATATACTTTTTGTCTAATTTTTTTACTAAAAATACTACTGCAACAAGCATTTTTTTTCAGAAGTGTTCATTTTCTTATGAAAACACTTGACAGTTGCATTCGTCGTATAATCACCTAATTTTAAAACTTCATGACCTGATGATATTGATTACAACTTGCATTTTTTTCCTCTCTACTTATTCAGAGTAAACAAAGGGCCCTTGCTCTCAGGGAGTTTACATTCTAGCAGAAGGGAATAACAAGGGAACATTTATGGTACCATGATAATGTGATAAATAAAAGTAAACTTCATGCTTTCCAAGTCCATGCAGTAGGAAAGCCAGGAAGTTGCAAACATGTTCCTAAAGAAGTTATGTTTCACTGAGAAAAGCAAGAACCTAAGCTGAAAGGTAAGGTTAAGAAGATGATAACAGTTTGGCAGAGAAAACCCTACAGACCCTAGGATGGAAAGCACTAGAATAGCTAGTGCTTGTCTCCTGTGCAGTGCAAAAAACAATCTTTTTTAAAATGTTTATCTGGGGAATATTTAGCTGATTGTTTCCTTAGGATAAAGTTTCTCATAGTACAACTATTGGATCAATTGCTAAGTTGCTTTCCAAGTAAGGAAAACTAGGGACAAAAATACAGATAGCAGCCATAATGATTATGCATTGCCATGCTTTACACTCTGTAACATAGACCATCAAGTGTGGAATTACTGTGAAATGTGTTCTTAGGACTTCTTACCAGTAAGAATCTAGAAATAATGTTGCTTCCACCTAAGTGCCATTATTGCCCAGGGAAAATCCATAGGTAGGCTTGATCCAAAAATGTTTCCAAATAATTATATTTTTTAATACATAATTTTTTTCAGATTGCCTGGACTTTTAGGTCCTCTTCAGATTACAGTAGGAGATGTTCACACTGAACTTAAAAATCTTGTCCGCACATTCAGGTTAGTACTGATACTATGATTTTCACCCCTTACTGATTGCCTTGTAGAATCCATAGTTAGACTAAGGCATATGCAAAGTAAGTATTTTCCCTTTACTGTTTGATGTACTTAGATGCTGTTTTCTTCTCTCCTAAACATTATTTCTGTTCTTTTGAGTGCAGCTTCTTAGTGGGACAGAAGAATATATTTACTTCATATATTTCATTCTGATATATTTCGTGTGTGTGTGTGTGTGTGTGTGTGTGTGTGTGAATATATTTACTTCATATATTTCATTCTGATATATTTCGTGTGTGTGTGTGTGTGTGTGTGTGTGTGTGTGTGTGTGTGTGTGTGTGTGTGTGTGTGTGTGTGTGTGTGTGTGTGTGTGTGTGTGTGTGTGTGTGTGTGTGTGTGTGTTCGTGTTCCTGTAACTTTTGTTCCTTTAGTCAATATCCATTTCCTATTCAAGACATTGTGGACTATAATCCCTCCCTCTGCACCTTACTATCTACTCTGGAAGCTGCTTACTAAATTGCTGTCCTAGACTAGAAATGTATGAAGAGAGAGTGTTACCATCACAAACACATAACTACAAAGTGATGTGTGTGTTAATTAGCTCAATTATAATCATTTCATAGTGCAATTTTTGTCAGTTATACCTCAGTGAAGCTGAGGAAAAATGCAAATTACAGTTACAAGTGCAATAAATTTTACATAAAGGACAGCACAGGAAGATTACCTCAGGAGCTTAGTCTTGCCAGATAGTCACCCTTTCTGAAGGAATGACAATAAAGGTAAGGTATGAAGAATGAATACATCATTTGGAGATATGGCTTAGTAGTAATGTGTTAGCACACCCAGGCTTGATTTCCTAGCACCTAGATCATTTTTTTAAATTTTTTTTATTATTTAAGTAGTTGTACAAAGAAGTTCCCATTCTACAAAACAGTACCTAACACCTAAATCATTATATCTCCCATTCTCTAAGATGAGAACCTTACTGATCAATAATCCAAGCACTTACATACATAACAGAGAAACATCTGGTGGTAAACTCAGTGTACTTACAAGTGTACATCAAATAAGAACTAGTAATCTCATCAGACCAAAATGCTAGACTTAGATATTTCTGTTATGAGAACTTGACAGGAAAAAAAAAAAGATTTTGAAGAGCTCTACACTTAGGTGTCTCCATAGTCATTAGTATCACAAATGGGGGAGAAAGTCAGATATGGTACACACTACTAATCCCAATAAGCAAAATAATACTAGTAAGCAAAGGTGGAACTGCAAGATTGCAGTCCAAGGCTGGCCTGGGCAAAAGCATAAATCCCTAACTGAAAAAGTAAAAGAAAAAAAAAAATGGGCTAGACATATGACTTAGGAGCTCAAGTTGTAGAGTACTTGCCTATCTAGCATAAAGCCTTAAATTCAATCCCTAGAACTAAGTGGGCAGCAAGGGACCCCCCCCCCCGCCCTTACTAGAGATGCTGTTGAATACAAGGGGCCCTCTAGATGAAACGTCGTGCAAGAATGAGTCATTAACAAAAATACAGTAAGGACATAGTTTGTTTTATATTCTTATATATATATATATGTATATAAAATATATGTTTTATATATAATATTTATATATGTAATATTAATATATATTTTATATATAAAACATATATGTAATGTATATATAAAACATTTGATCAAAAGTTTAAGAAAGGAACTTGAGGGGATGGGTGGGATGAGAAAGATAGAATGATAGAAGATGCATTGTACTTAATAAACTGACCTATTGAGTTAGAACTCCTCTGTACAACTACTTTAAAAACTTTTTTTTTTAAGTTTGGAAAAGAGCTAGAAGCATGGCACAAGTGGTAGAATGCCTCCCTTACAAGAGGTAGGTCCTAAATTTAAACCCCAGTACCATCAAAAAAGAAAAGGGAAAACAAGCCCAAAAATTATATATTATGTTAGTAAGGGAATATTAACATAATTGTGTTTTCCAAAGGAATTCAGTGTTAATTATTTTTTAAATCATTATTTTTTTAAATCTTTACCTATGCATGGAAATCTAAAGCTTTAACAAACATTGGCATTGCTGCCTTTTAGAAAAATGTCAGTCACTTGGAGTATAGAGTGAACTCTAGTTAAGATACCTGTTTTGGAGTCTCCAGTTTCTGATGGATGATGTAAGCTAGGGTTTCCATTGAATCCTCTGGAAAAAAAATGCTATATTGATGACAGTGACTAGTGCTGAGAAGTCTTTCCAGTCAGTACAGACAGTGGGAAATAGTTGACATAACTATATCCTTTCTTTGAAATACTAATCAATAATAAGAACTTGTAAAACAATGATTTTCAAGCCATTTGACAACTACAGATGTTCAGCCTGCCCCCTGGAGATTGGGGTTCATTTGATTAGGGTTGTGCTGACACATTAGTATTCTTAAAAGCCCTCTAGATGATTCTTATTTGCAGCCAGAGATGAGAGCCTGCTTAGAAGCTGAGCACAAAGCAGCTTTTTCAGCTCTTTGTAGCATCTTCCCCCAGTGACTGTAGAAAGCTGACTTTCCACTGGATTGCACCATAATCTGTCATGCAGAATGTTGCATTGACTTATCTCTCATAGGGTAAAACAAGTTCTGCCACAGCTACCTAGTAATGATTCATTGTTAGCGGTGTCAGACATTTCTCTAAAGCAGATTTAAATTGAAATTATATTTTGACATAAATCTCATTGGTGATGTTGAGACATTTTGCGTTTCATAGTACTGTTTTTTTAAGTTTTTTTAATGTTTTCTAATATTGTGATACTTGGTTTTGAATTGTCACTCAATATGTTCATACAATATTTGTGCTGGAAATTATTTTGGTGATTAAAATGAAAAATTATGAAAGCAAGCAATATGTTGCTATTCTGCTTATAGATACACTTTGAAGTAAGAGCAAAACCTCTTGTGTTTCCTCAGCCCCTGGAACAGTGGTATAGAGTCCAATTTTTTTTTTTTTTTTTTTGGTCAATCGTGGGGCTTGAACTCTGAGCCTGGGTACTGTCCCTCAGCTCTTCAGCTCAAGGCTAGCACTCTACCACTTGAGCTACAGCGCCACTTCTGGTTTTCTGGTGGTTTATTGGAGATAAGAGTTTTACAGACTTTCTTGCCCGGGCTGCCTTTGAATCATGATCCTCAGATCGCAGCTTCCTGAGTAGCTAGGATTACAGGTGTGAGCCACCAGCACCTGGCTCATACATTTTCATACTTTTTTTTAAGCAAACCTTAAATGTGTCTCAGAGATACTTCTATATATTTTTTAATTGTCTACAAGGATCTATCCTACTACAGATTTAATTACCAAATATAGGTTCTCCCATGAGAGTGATGTCAGAGGCCTCGTTCTTGTTTTTAAATAAGTTTGCAGTATGATTTGTTATATGTGCTGGTGTAACTTATTTTTGTAGCCACAAGTATCAATAGCTTCTCCCAAACTTGATGATAGTTGCAAAGTATAATCATGTTTTGACTTAGCTTAAATAAAACTTTTTCAGTTATCCATAAAATATTGTTGAGATTATACAAGGAGAGCTTCTTCAAATACCAGCTCTAGAATTTAAAAATACTTTTTTATTGTCAAAATAAAGGGGGGGCTGTATTCACTTGTTTTGTTTCTTTTTATTTTTTTATTAGACTTAAGATTCAGTATAAGACAAGTTTGATATTATATAATAAAGATAATTACAATTATTGTTCAATTCCTATACCATCAGTGTGTTGAAAATACTTTCTTTTCCTCCTTGCCAGCCTCTGGTGTTATCATTTATTTTTTATTTAAGTTACAGTGATTTTTATTTTTTTTTATTTTTATTTTTTGTCAGTCATGGAGCTTGAACTCTGGGCCTGGGTGCTGTCCCTCAGATCTTCAGCTCTACCACTTGAGCCACAGCACCACTTCTGGTTTTCTGAGTGGTTTATTGAAGATAAGAGTCTCATGAAGTTTCTTGCCTAGGCTGGCTTTGAACCGTGATCCTCAGATTTCAGCCTCCTGAGTAGCTAGGATTACAGGTGTGAGCCACTGGTGCCCAGCTTATAGTTATATTTCTAAATGCTTTCTGAAAAACAAAATGACACCAGGATATTTTGTTGCCATCACCAGTTAAGAATATATTTGGAGTTTTAATTTAAATTTTCTCCAATTGCCTATTGCAACTGATTAAGCCAGTTCTCATTTCTGCAAGTTATGGATGTGACATCACTTAATTGCCTCTGCCACCCAAGCACTAAGTGGAATGACACAGAAGATAAAGTGAAAGTCAGAAATTACCCCTGTTAGCTTTGATAAAATATTTAATGAGGGGAAATCATGGAAGACATTGTTAAAGTGCATGATATATGTGTTTTTATAAACCACACAGTCAGTTTCCTTCATTGTGCCTGTATTCCCATCTCGTCTAACTGAAGCATTATCATAAGTTTGTAAAGGTGGGCTGGAATGCTCCTTTCAGAAGTTCTTGTCAGACATCATACAAGAGCCATGATATTATACAACTGACCTTCCCACAGCTAGAAGATGCACTTAGAAAGTGCTTCTTATATATAATATCATAAATGTGATTTTATCTACATAGAAAACTTAAATATAAAGAAATTTTCCAGTAACTTATTACTGTCTTTCAGACTAACAAATAGAAATATTATCCATAAACCTTTGGAATGGACCTTAATTGCTGTCGTGTTGCTGTCATTGTAAGTACTCTTTCAGTCATTTAATTCTTAAATGCTAAGTAAGAAATCTTACTTTACAGAAAAGCAAAGTTATACTAAGATTGAGTCAGCTTCATTATACTATACCTGTATTTTTATATATCTAATGCTATTTCATTTTTCTTCAACATGTTTTATCTTTAATAGCATCAAAGTTTTATTTTCCAAATCAATGTATACTTTAAAATCTAGCAGATTTAAAGGAACTAAAAAATATGCTTACTGCACAAGCACATATAAAACATTTAATACTCATTTACCTTTTAAGAAACCACTGGAGGTTTCTAAAACTGTTTTCAATAGGGCTAAATCCATTTAATAACTGTAGTGTTTTTCAGCTTGAATTGCAAAACTCTTTAGAGGATCATTCATTCCTGCATTACTATTGCTTCTTGGTGTTTGTCAGGTCATTGAAGCCCATGGGGCCTTGAAAACTTAGTGGACACTCACAGGTCAAGAGTGTTAACAGTCACCCTCATCGCATCTCTAGCCCTACTCTATCTCCCTTTGATTTTACTAAAGTCTGACATGTTACTCTGACTTCACTATCCTGAGGAAGGCTACGCAGGGAAGATTAGAGTAGGCTTCAGTGAGCTGGAATCTGTGTCACCCAACCAGATACAACTCACATGATTCATTAAATCAGAACACAGAAAATAACTTTACTTGAATGCCCTGATATAAATTTTTTATCAGCCTTAAGAACAAATCTTTTGTCATTTCTACTATTGTCATGTTCCAGTTGAGTTGGTAGTTTGTGAAACAGATCTTATTAATTTTTTAAAAAGTGCTTTCTATTTTATGTATTTATATATTTTGGTCAGTGGCAGAGAAAGTATCAATAACTCTGCTCACCTACCAAGCCATTTATGCCTGCTAAAAAAAAACCTCATAGACAACTGTTAAACTGTATTTCTATATTTCATTATACTAAAGAGGAAGTAACTCTTGGTTGACAAGACTCAACAGGAGTCAGGGACCTGAGCCCAGCAGTAATCTCAGAATCTTGCTTTCTACTCCAATATCTTTATCAATACGGTTTACTGAGGCCATGTTAGACCCTACATGTTTTATATTAAACTATTGCCACATCTTGCAGTAGCAATGAACAACAAAAAGTTTGTAAAATGAAATCATAAGAGCTGCCATTAAAATGCTATAAGAGTATGCTACATAAAAACCTCTAGTGTTTGATTTTAATGCAGGCACTCATGTGGTGTAAATATTGAAAGCTCTGCTAGTCCTTTCATGCACTATTTGACTTTCTTGACTTTGGTTGTAATAGTTGAATTTTTTTAAAGCCCATTCACATCTTAGATGTATTAACATGTTTCTTGTGTGCAATCTGTCTTAAAGTTGTAGCAGTACATACTATTTGCTTAGTCATTTGCCTTCTTTTTTATTATGTTCTAACCCTTAAGGCTAGATATGACCCTTGTCTTAGTCTTTGATCCTTTTGATCCCTGATGAGTCAAAATCCTTTCCAGTTTAGACCCTTTTGGCTTCTACAGTCTTTGGTCATTATAGATACCAAATCATAGCACTGCTTAGGTTTTTGCTTTTGAAATCTTGTTTTTTCATACTTCTCTCTGTTGCCATAGGCCTTCCTTTCAGTTCCTTTCCATTCTGTATTTGCACATTCTATATCTTCAAATTATAGTTCAGTCTCCTTGTTCTTTGGTTATTAACTTCTAAGCCTTCTTTCTTCCATATTCTTTTTATAACCTCTGTTCAGGAAATTACTCTAGCTTTTCATATTTCAACTGATAGCCCCTTTGGTCCATCATTTCACCTTTTTATTACCCTTTTGTAATATTATGAAGCAAGTTGGGAATAACATGTAAATATATGTCATATTAAAAGTAATCCCATTGACTTCTTTAAATCTGTAAAATTCTTCTTTAATTATACTTTAATTACATTTCTACCTCACTTTTCCCCCATGATGGGTTCATAATTACTTTTTAGGGAAGATAGTCTTGTCACTCAGGAAAGGGAAAGCCAGCATGACAGCTAGCATTGAATAAATAGCCTTATGGTGAAAAGCATACATACTTAAGACACCCAAAGAGACAGGAACATATAAGGAAGAATGGGGAAATACATAAAAAGCTATTTACTCTTTTGCCACAAAACAGTATAAGCATATAAAAGAGTATCTCACTGGGTGCTGGTGGCTCACCCCTGCAATCTTAGCTATTCAGGAGGCTAAGACCTTGCAGATCACAGTTCAAAAGCCAGACCAAGCAGAAAAGTCTACAAAACTTCTATTTCCAATTTACCAGAAAAATGCCAGAGCAGAGGCAAATGATAGTAGAGCCAGAAGGCCAAGTGAGAGCATGAGGACCTGAGTTCAAATGCCAATTATGGCACCAAAAAAAAAAAAATTAACATTTCAGAGAAACACATCTAATAGATTTATAGGCATTTCTAGAATTCTTAAAAATATTTTATAGCTGACAAACATATTCTAAGTGGTAGTAATATTCAATGGAGAGGACTATATATACTTGTATGCTTAAGAAATTTTATATAAATGCTGTATGCTAATAGTACTATTCTTTGTAAATATTGCAGTTGTATTACCAGCATTTGTTAAATGCATGATGGCCATTTGATCGTGTAGGAAAAGGATATACAGCCATCCACAGACAATCAACTGCATTAGCATGTTGCTGTAGTGATTCCTATCTAATTCTCCTTAGGGGTGGAAATCAACACTTTGACATGATAGCCAAAGAAATAGAAAAAAACTTAGGTTTCAGATTTTTCTCTTCAATATTATTAAAAGTAAATAAAATATCTCTATTGCAGATTATCATTTCTTGATGACTTCCATTGTGCTTTCACAGATGTATTAGTCCTGAAAAAAATTTTGTACTGTTAACAGATAATTTAAAATGTAAGCTTTATGCTAGTGTAATCTTAGGAATTTGACCAAGTAAGTTGGTACAGTTGACCATTGCACTCTTGGCAAAATGTGTGTATATATCATTCCTACTTCATTTAGATTTCTTACTAATTCTCTGGGACTTGAATGGTTATTATAATTTGAACACTTATTAATGTTTTGCTATGTATTTAGACCCTAAGTAGTTTCTAGTAACCTGAGCTTAAGCAGTATAAATTTATTTTATAATGAAGGGATTAATGTCCCCTGGTCTTCCTTTTATGTAATGAACATTATGAGATATTCAAGAACTCACAGAGGAAAATATCTGTGATACTAATAACTGATTAGCCTATTTAAAAGTTGATAGAAATGCAGTAACCAATTAATTACTGAGATTTATTATTGCATAAGCCCTTAGTTATATTTTTGTTTAGTTGCTCTTAGACTTTACTCTTGGTTCAGGTTTTATCCTGAAAGATTAGTATGTTGAAATAACCTTGAATCTAATTTTCCCAAGTAAATATATCAGGCTATATCACTTAGTAAAAATATACATTCAGGTTTCTTCTGTATTTAGTTTCTATATATTCTACTGTGTAAAACCTTTTAATGTATTTTACATATTTTGAAGTCTATATATGCCAAATTAATTTATATGTATTTATAATATTGGATATGTATTCATATTTAGGTGAAAACATAATAATAAGTTTTATCAAAGTACATTTTATGTTGCAGCCTCATAACATTCCTTTTCATATTCAGAATTTGTTTTACGCACAATATATAAAATGAGATTAAAGAATTGCTTTTCAGCCAGTGTGATGGTACACCCTTACAATCCCAGCATCTTGGGAAGCAAGAATACCACATGTTTAAGGCTTCAGACAAATATAGTGTAAGAACCTCTCTCAAAACAAAATACAGGGCTGGGAAGGTGGCTCAGAAGTAGAGTGCTTGCCTTGCATGCATGAAGCCCTGGGTTCAATTCCTTAGCACCACATAAGCAGAAAAAGCCCGAAGTGGCACTGTGGCTCAAATGGTAGGGCACTAGCCTTGAACTGAAGAGCCTGGGGACAGTGCCCAGGCCCAGAGTTCAGGCATCACAACCGACCAAAAAAAAAAAAGACAAAGCAAAAGGGCTGGGGCTTAAGTAGTAGCATGCTTGCCTAACATATACAAGGCTCCGGTCCAATCCCCAATGCAGCACGTAGGTAGGTAGGTAGGTAGGTAGGTAGGTAGGTAGGTAGGTAGGTAGGTAGGTAGGTAGGTAGGTAGGTAGGTAGGTAGGTAGGTAGGTAGGTAGGTGGGTGGGTGGGTGGGTGGGTAGGTGGGTGTAGGTAGGTAGCTAGCTACTAGCTAGCTAGACCTGCTCACATGGTCATAGTATTCAGAACATTTTCTTAGAAAAAATACTGGTAGCCATAAGACACCTTCCAGCCCTTTCTGACTCACCTCTCCTGTCCTGTCCTCTTAGTCTTCCTTAGTCTTTTTGGTCCTCTCTCATTATACTTGAGTCTGTAACAAGTCAGAACAGTGCAGTGCTGATCTAAAGCTGAGAGATCTAGGGAGAGATTTTGACTAAAATGGATAGCCAAAGAGAAGACATCAAGGTATAGATCGTCTGTCTGAGCTCCTTTATGTTCAGTCATGTGCTAGCAAGCAATGGAAGTCAGGTTTCCTCAAGGGTAATTAGATTGAAAATGTAACTTCTCCACTCATATTTAATGTGGAACCTTTATAAAGAGGCACTGCTTTGTATTCTTGATGGTGTATGGTTAGAGCATAGGAGTCCTGTGTTTTTCCTAGTGGGAGACCCAGGAGAGAATGTTCCACGTACTTATTTGGTTATCTAATGAAGAAAAGAGGTAGGGTAAAGTGACATGCAGTAGTCTACCGTGGATGCATTGCTATACTAGTCCTACTGTTGTGCCCTTTTTATTCTCTAATGGAAAGCTTTCAAGGCCATCTCCAGAAACGTCTCCTTTCATTTTATTTATCTGAACTGGCTGTTTGCAGTGAACTGTGGCTTGCTTCCTAGGCAGAGACCATGCAGTAGGTTATTCTCTCTAAAAGCTTTGAGTATTCCCGTCGTTCGGGGAGTAGCATGTAAGTCCTGGGAAATGGTGTTTAAACAAGCTCAACTTGGCTGTGCTCACTAAGCACAAGCCATCATTGGACAGGCAGCCACTTTAGGTAACCATCCACGCGCATACACCCGCAGATACTCTGGAGACCCTTCCCTGGAGCCACGCAGCACAGATGAGACATGTGACTTTATCTCCTCCCTCACCCCAGCAGGCTATTAAAGCCTTGCGTCACTGACTTCCTCATACAAATTGGTGGGGAATCTGTGAAACAGAGATGGCTCCTTACAAATGAGTTGGTCTCAGAAGTATTACCAATATTCCTCAATATTCTAAATGCAGTTTGATATTTGAGACGATATAGAAGATGGTCTTAAGTCGTTTTATACGTCTATATAATTTTATACACAATTGAATTTTTACTAAGGTAAATTCATTTTAATGTATGTAGTTTCTAGTTACATTCGCTATGTTGTACAATCATCAGTACTAATCACAGAACATTGTATTACACCAAAAACAAACTTCATATTAACTCAGCCACAGTTCCCCTTCTCCCATCTTCCGACATCTACTTTATACTATCACTATGTTTACCTATTCTGATCACTTCATATTAACAAGTATGTAATACATAGCCTTTTCTGTTTGGCTTCCTATTTCTTTAGGGGGAGGGGGGTCTGGTCGTGGGCCTGAACTCTGGGCCTGGGCACTGTCCCTCGGCTTTTCAGCTCAAGCCTATCGTTGTACTGCTTGAGCCACAGTGCCACTTGTGGCTTTTTTCTTTTTGCTTATGTGGTGCTGAGGAATTGAAGCCAGGGCCTCATGCATGCAAGGCAAGCGCTCTACCACTGAGCCACCTTCCCAGCCCCCTGTTTGGCTTCCTTTATGTAACATGTTTTCAAGGTTTTGTCTATTTGGTAGCTGAAGCTGTACTTTTTTTATGACTAAACAATATTCCATTCTGTCAATATAGTGCATTTGTTTTTTCCAGTTAGTGGCCATTTAATTTGTTTCAACTTTTTTACCCATATAGATAATGGTGAAATCTGCAGTTACATATTTCTTGCGAATGTGAACGAGTTTTCAGTTCTTTAGTTAACAGAAGTGGAGTTCTGGGTGATAGGGTAATACAGTTTAACTTTTGAGAAGCTGCCTGTGGCAGCTGCATCATTTTGCATCTCCATTCACAGTGTGTCTTATCTTGCCTCACCCCAGTAGCCACTGAACAAGGCTCATTCATGAAGTTTCTCTAAAACCGAAATACACCTGTTTTACATGGGTTTGATCTCCAGCACTCTAAGGAAACAAAACAGAAATATTCCTATTAAAATTTTAGACCTTTATGGACTTGTAATGGCAACTTTTAATGTCCTAGAAATTTCTGTTACATATGCAGAATGAATACCAGTGATTGAAAGGATCAAGATCAACGTGTTAAAATTGACACCATACCAGTCATGACTGAGCAATACCCGCTAGTGTGTTCCTTAGATTCCTCAATATCTATAAAATTCCTTTTTCTGTCTGTTTATCTGCATAAAATCTTGGGTGTTAGCTTTGACATCAAGACTGTTTCTGCACCTGTGTTACTAATTATTGATATTTTGTGTAAGAATAATTTTTTTTTAGTGGAAGTACCTTTACCCTCTGCCAACTATGTATGTATATGTGAGTCCAAATACTTCCTAAAGAAATAGTTTCGTATTCTCTTAATTGTTTTGGCATTACTAGGGTTTGAACTCAGAGCCTCACTTATTAGGCAGGTACTCTACCACTTGAGCCACACTTTCACCCCTGTTTTGTTCTGCTTTGTTTTACTCTGCTTTGTTTTGCTTTAGTTATTTTTCACATTGGGTCTTGCATGTTTGCATGAGACTTCGGTCATGATCCTTTTACATCTGGCTGCCTAGGGTAGCTAGGATTATGGCACATGCCACTAACGCCTGCCTTGTTGATTTAGATAGTCTCATTAACTTTTTGCCTGGCTGGTCTCAAACTGATCCTACTTCTTTCTTCAGAGTAGTTGATATTATAGGCATGAGCCCAGCCTCAAAGTCTATTTTCTACAGTGGTTGGGTTTTCTTCCTCCTCAGAATCCCCTATATTTCTGACAATTTTATAGTGTTCGTCTTTTATTTATCCATAAATTACTGAGAAGGCCCGACCTCCTCCTTAGTTCATATTAACAGTGACCAATGCACAGGGTCTAGTTTTCATCCCAGCATTAAGAGGAGGAAGAACAGGGGACAGGACGAAAGAAAGAAGAGAAGGAGAAGGGCAGAAGGAGGAAAGCCAGCAAGTGCCCTCTGCAGGAGGATGCACTTTCCAACTTTCCCATCCCACCAGCAGTGAACAGCATTTGGTTGGCCTAACAATCACAGTCTTGATTTCAGGCGTTACCTCCCAGATCTTTCAATGCTGTCTGGATGTCAGATGGAGCTCCCCCACAGCTCCTGAGCTTGATGCTCTGGATGGTATGGTGCTAGCCTCAGGCTGCACTGTTAGGGCGTGGTTGACACCATGTGTGAACAGCTCTGGTTGATCCACTTCAGTCCCACAGCATTGAGAACAAGAAAAGCTGGAGCCACCATGCCAACAGAATTGTCACTTGTCACACGGGGTGATTATGAAGAAAAGCTCTGGCACTCATCTAGCTGCTCTGTAGACTTGGGACAAACAGGATTTAGATATAAAATTTTAAAGTCACCCCAACCCAGCCCTTTAAACAAACCTGAATGTAATATACCACTACAAAGTGATTTACAAAGAACTCGATGCTTTTGAATTAGAACCATCAATGGAAAGCATCCCTGCTTCCTTATTAATAGGTAATCCTAAAGCATTAACTGCAAACACTGCAGGACATATACCATCTGTTATAAGAAAAACACTTTATTTTATTTGGCTGTCATAGTCTTTTATAATGAAAGTTTTATCTCCATTCCTAGATAATAGTTCTGAAATGGAAAGCCCATAATGACATGCATCTCCATGATATATTCTTACCAGCTTTGTTCCTCTTCGATAGTACTAGCCTACATACCTATTACTTTTTTTTTCTTTTTTTTCTTTTTTTCATTTGCAGTCCTGGGGCTTGAACTCAGGGCCTGGGCACTATCCCTGGCCTTATTTTGCTCAAGGCTAGCATTCTACCACTTAAGCCATAGCACCACTTCTGGCTTTTCTGTTTGTGTGGTACTGAGAAATCGAACCCAGGACTTCATGCATGCTATTAAGCACTCTACCACTAAGCCACATTCCCAGCCTCCCTATTAAGTCTTTGCCATCTTAACTTTATACTCAAAAAAATGGTGTTTATGTGACACTTCTTTCGTGGTTCTGGGTCTTGAGCCCAAGGCTTCATACATCCTAGGTAAGCATTTTACCATTAAGCATGCCTCAGTGGTATTGTATATGCCTCAGTATATAGTATATATATAGTATAGTATATATAGTTTTTTTGGGGGGTCCGGTCGTGGGGCCTGAACTCTGGGCCTGGGTGCTGTTCCTCAGCTCTTCAGCTCAAGGCTAGCGCTCTACCACTTGAGCCACAGCGCCACTTCCGGCTTTTTTTCTTTTTGCTTATATGGTGCTGAAGAATCGAACCCAGGGCCTCAGGCATGCAAGGCAAGCGCTCTACCACTGAGCCACCTTCCCAGCCCCTCTGTTATAGTTTTGAGATAGAGCCTTTCTCCTTTGCCCAGTCTGGCCCTAAGCTTTACAATCCTCCTGCCTTTGCTCCCCAGTTGCTGAGCATCAGCATGCATCACTATCCAGAGGCTTGTGAATTTTTTTTATTAAAAAAAATTGTTCTCACTAAGTTTTAATTCATTACCTCAGGGTAATGCCTTTAATTTGTACAAATGTTTCTTGACACTAAACTCAGTGTTATTTTTGGCAATATTTTCAAGTAAGAAATGAATTAAAAATAGCTCTAAAGCTAAAGCTGTGAGTGCAGCTAAGTGTTAGTTAGAACCCTTGATTTAGCATGCATGCCTGAAGGCTGGATTCGGCATAATACCTAGTTAACGTTTAAAGATAAGTTCTTTAATGGGAGATAAATTTAGTTGAGGGACCATGAAAATGGAGTTTTGGGGTGTGGTTTTGTTTGTTTTGGGTTGTTTTACTTGTCAGTGCTCAGGCTTCGTGATTACTCAGCTTGCTTTCTCTACAGCCAAGCCACTCTTGCAGCATGGCTTTTCCTGGTTAGTTTGGAGATGGAGTATCTAGAACTTCTCTGCCCTGGGCAGCATCAAACATCAGTCTTTTAGCTCTCAATCTCCATGAAAATCTAGAATGACAGGTGTAAACCACTGGTTCCCACCTTTGAACAGCGCAGCATGAAACTTGTGATTTAGGGAGATCAGTCAGGAAGAGAACCAAAGTCAGAGCTGATTCTATCCCCTTGCACTAGAACTTCAAAGGCTTCCAACTGTTCTTAGAAAAACTCCATGGCCCTGTGGAACTTACATTACACCTCCCTACCTTGTTCTCTCATCCTTTCACTCTTGTCTTCTTTCACACCTGCCTCAGCACGCTGGCCCCCAGCACTGTTAAAAATGTGCTGCTTTTTTTTGTGTATATTCACTGTACAAAATAAATGTTTTATTATGCGTGTTCATAAATGATACCCTTGCTCTTCAGATAGTTCCCTTCTACTTTCATGTCTTTTATTAATATAGATTCCATGTATGAGAGAAAACATGCACTATTTTTGTCTTTCTGAATTGGTGTTTTTTGTTTAATATGATCTCCAATGCCATCCGTTTTCCTACAAATAACGTAACTTCATTCTTCTTCACAGCTGGGTAAATGCCATTGTGTATTTATACAATTTAATCTGTTCATCTGTTGATGGGCTATTGTCGAGTAACAGTGAATATGGGTGTGCACTGAGTATCCAGAATGGCATATCTGGATCATAGGGTATTTGGAGTTTTAGCTTTTGTGATTTCCATAGTAGTTAATTTACATTCCCACCAACAGTGTAAAGGGTCCTCTTCACCCATGTCCTCACTAACATTTGTTCTTAACTGATTGGGGTAAGATGAAATCTCAATGTAGTGCTGATTACCTTCTCCTAATGGCTAAGGATATTGAACACTTTACCCAGTTGTACTTCTTTATAAAACACACACACTTTGTTTTTGTCTTGGTGCCCAGGCTAAGAATTTAGTCAGAGGGGCTGGGAAGGTGGCTCAGTGGTAGAGCGCTTGCCTTGCATGCCTGAGGCCCTGAGTTCGATTCCCCAGCACCACATAAGCAAAAAGAAGAAAAAAGCCGGAAGTTGCGCTGTGGCTCAAGTGGTAGAGTGCTAGCCTTGAGCTGAAGAGCTGAAAACAGTGCCCAGGCCCAGAGTTCAGGCCCTACGACCGGACCCAAAAAAATAATAAAATAAAATAAAATGGTAACTCCTCCCATATCACTTAAAAAAAAAAAAAAGAATTTAGTCAGAGTGATAACGGAGCACCACTGGCTCACACCTGTAATCCCAGCTGTTCAGAGGGCTAAGATCTGAGGATCACAGTTCAAAGACAGCCTAGACAGAAAAGTCTGAGTGACTCTTATCTGCAATTAATCAAAAGAAAAAACAAAACAAAACAGCTGTGGCTAAGTGGTAGAGCACTACCATTGAGCAAAAGAAGCTCAGACAGTTGCCAGGCTGAGTTCAAGCCCCAGACCATGCATCAAAAAACAAAAAAACAAAAATTGTGAGTACCCATTTCTTGTTTTTGTGAAATGCTTTCAGTTTTTCCCTGTTCAGTAAAATGATGACTTTAGATCTCTGACTTTACTGTGTTGGGGTATGATTTATCTATTCCTAGTTTCTTTTAGGACTTTTATCATAAAGGAATGTTTTGAGTTTTATCAAAAGCTTTTTCTAAGCCGGGCGCTGGTGGCTCACGCCTGTAATCCTAGCTACTCAGGAGGCTGAGATCTGAGGATCGCGGTTCAAAGCCAGCCCGGGCAGGAGAAACCGTGAGACTCCTATCTCCAATAAACCACCAGAAAACCGGAAGTGGCACTGTAGCTCAAGTGGTAGAGCGCTCGCCTTGAGCTGAAGAGCTGAGGGACAGCGCCCAGGCCCAGAGTTCAAGCCCCATGACCGACAAAAAAAAAAAAAAAGCTTTTTCTAAATATGTTGAGATGATCATATATGTATCTGTGAAATGAAATTAATTGGATCATGAAATGTGATCTTTTTGATGTGTGGTTGAATTCTGTTTGCAAATATTTGGAGAATTTTTGTGTATGCTCATTTGGAAAATGGCTATGGTTGTCCTTTTGTCATATCCCTCTCCAGAGTGGACATCTGAGAGTAGTCCTGTTTTCATAGGGTGACTTTGGAATTATTCCTTCCCTTTCTATGTTAATTTGAGCAGCCTTGATAGTAGTTTTTTTTTTTCTTTTTTCTTTTTTCTTTTTTCTTTTTTTTTTTTTGTCTTTAGGGGCTGAACTTTGGGCCTGGGCACTGTCCTTCAGCTCTTCAGCTCAAGGCTAGTGCCCTACCACTTGAGCCAATGGCTTTTTCTGCTTATGTGGTGCTGAGGAATCAAACCCAGGGCCTCATGCATGCAAGGCAAGCACTCTACCACGGAGCCACCTTCCCAGCCCTTATTAGTTCTTCTTTAAAGGTCTGATAGAGTTCAGTAATGAATCTGTCTGGCCTGGTCTCTTCTTTGTTGAGATAGTCTATCATTTCTTGGATCTCTTTGCTAATTGTAGATCTATTTGTCAGTTCAGTATTGGCAGGTCTTTTGTGTAGATATTTATCCATATCGTCTAGGTTTTCCAATTCACTGGAATGTAGGTTTTCAAATTATTCCCTAATGATCCTTTGTATTCAATGGTATCTGTTGCATTGCCTCCCTTTTTATCTCTAATTAATTTTACTATTTGTTTTATTTCCCTGACCTTTATTATTTTTATTGTAATTAGGGGTTTGGTTAATATTTTTTAAGACTTTGACATACATCACTAGGTTACTTGAAATCTGATTTTGTTATTATTAAAATGTACAGAGGGCTTATTTTATGTTAGATGAGAACCAGGCACTGGTGGATCACGCCTTTAGCCTAGCTACTCAGGAGGCTGAGATCTGAGGATCACGGTTCAAAGCCAGCCCAGGCAGGAATAACCGTGAGACTCCTATCTCCAATAAACCACCAGAAAACCGGAAGTGGCACTGTAGCTCAAGTGGTAGAGCACTCACCTTGAGCTGAAGAGCTGAGGGACAGCGCCCAGGCCCAGAGTTCAAGCTCCATGTCTGACAAAAAAAAAAAAGTTAGATGAGTCCTTTTTTTTTTTTTTTTTTTTTTTTTTGACAATGTCACTGCTTCCTTTACATTCCCCCAGTTTCCTCCTCCTCTCCCTGCCCACAAGGTCATTTTCCACATAGTGTATACTGAAAGCATGATTGCCTTTGTTCACCTTTCCTCCCTCCCTTTCGATACCCCACCCCCAAAATCTGATTTTTCAATAATATTCTGCTGAATTTCTCCAATTAGGAGAATTTGATCGACTGGTCATTCAAAAGCATTATCATTAGCTAGGAGAGGCAGGGAATAGAAAGATCACAGTTTGAAGCAAGTAAAAACCGTTCTTGAGACCCAATCTCAACCAGTAGCTGGACACAGTTCATCCCTCTCATCCCAGCTACATGGGAGGCTAAGACCAGAGAGGATCATGATTCCAAGCCAGACCAGACAAAAAAGTTCACAAAACCCCACCTCAAGAAAGAAAAAAAGGGTGGCAGGGATGGTGTCCACACATCTTCCCTCCCAGCTACAGTGGGAAATGTTGATTGAGGATCATGGTCCAGACCGGGTTGGACAAGATCCTGCCTCAAAATAACTAGTGAAGAAGGTCTGATGGTGTGGCAGGTATACCACTACACCTGCTTAGTAAGCACAAAGCTTAGAGTTCAAGCCCTGATTACCCCCACACACACTCTCACAAAAAAAGTGTATTCAGTTTCCATGTAATTCTATAGCTTCTGTCATTTCTCTAGATGTTTCTAATTTCCATTATTTTCTGAAAGATCAAAAGAATTATTTCAGCTTCATATTTGTTAAAGACTTATTTTATGACCTTAAAATATTATCGGCTTTGGAGAAAGTTCCCTAGACTTCTGAGAATAATGTGTATTCTGAAATTATTGGATGAAATATTCTTTACATGTCTGCCAAGTCATTGATTTGTGGTACAATCTAACTTTGAAATTATTTGTTGATTTTTTTTGTCTGTATGATATCAATATTGAGGAGAATGGGGTATTGAAGTCACCCACTGTTGTTATATAACTTGACATACCTGTCCCTTTATATCCAGTTATGTTGTTTGATTATGTTGGGTATACCAGTATTCACTGCATATATAATTATTGTTATATCTTCTTGGTGAATTGTTCCTTTTAGTAATATGTAGTGATTTAATTCCTTCTGACTAGTTTTGGCTTGAAGTCTGTTTTGACACATGAATGTAGCTTCTGCTTGCTTGAATTCCATTTACTTGGAATGTCATTTTCCATCCCTTTGGCTTTCAATCTGTTTGCCAGTGAGATGCGTTTCTTGTAGACAGCAAATAGTTGTGTCTCGATTTTTTTTTTTAATTCATTTGGCCAGTGTGCAGCTTTTAGTTGAAGAGTTAAGATGGTTTCCATTTAGTATTACTGAGAGGAATGTACTTTGATTGTTTCCTTTTCATTTGTTTACCTTTTGTCCTAGTACAATGTGTCCTTTCCCAAACTGTCATGTTTTGTACATGTTTCTTCTCTGTACAGTATTTTTTTCAGTATCTTCTGCAATGCTGTATTCGTGGTCATGAATTGTTTTCTTAGACTCTTTGTGGAAGATCTTTATTTCTCTCTCTCCCCCCCCCCCCCAACTGTGGGGTTTGAGCTCTGGGTCTGGGCAATGTCCTTGAGCTCTTCAACTCAAGGTGAGCGCTCTACCACTTGAGCCACAGCGCCACTTCCAGTTTTCTGGTGTTAATTGGATATAAGAGTATCTCAGACATTCCTGCCTGTGTTGGCTTTGAACAGTGATTCTCAGATGCCTGTAGCTAGGACTACAGGCATGAGCCACCAGCACCTGGCGTTCTTTTTTTTTTTTTTTTTTTTTTTTGATTGTGGGGCTTGAACTCTGGGCTTGAGTGGTATCCCTCAGCTCTTCAGCTCAAGGAGAGCTCTCTACCACTTGAGCCACAGTGCCACTTCCAGTTTTCTAGTGGTTTATTGAAGATGAGTCTCACGGACGTTCCTGCCTAGGCTGGCTTTGAACCACAATCCTCAGATCTCAGCCTCCTGAGTAGCTAGGATTACAGGTGTGAGCCTTCGGCGCCCAGCTCTCCTTTTATTTTTAAAGTATATTTTTACTAGGTATATAATTTTGATTAACAGCTATTTTGTTTCATGGACTGAAATACATTATCTCATGTTCTTCCGGCCATTTAGGGTTTCTACTACAAATTTTCCTATTCTACTGATAGATTTATCTTTGTAACTAACTTCATACTTCTCTATTGCAGCTTTCAACATTCTTTCTTCATTCTGAAGCCCTAAATTTTTAACTTTAAAATGAAGAGAATCTATTCTGATCGTCTTTTTGATGGTTTTACTTGTCTTGTGTACTAGGATGATATTTCTTTCCCTGGAGTTGGGAAGCTTTCTGCCATCACTTCATTGACATGAAGGTAGCCTCTGCTAAACAAAGATGAAGACTGAAAAATGGCTGTGGTTCTGGCAGTTAAGTGGTGATAATGATTATGACCTTCAAAAAAGGAAAAAGTTTTCATAGAAAACAAATTGCAACTAGAGGAGATGCTAGACACTCAGTAACTATGGAGAGACTGGCAGTGTCATCAAAGGTGTATTTGCACCAAAGAATTCTTTTCTTTCTTTGTCTTTCTTTTTTTCCTTGAACTCAGGGCCCTGGGCATTGTCACAGCTTTTTGGCTCAAGGTGAGCAGTCTACCTCTTGAGCTACAGCTCCACTTCCAGCTTTTTGCTGGTCAATTGAAGCTGGTAGTATCATGGATTTTTTTATTTATCTGGTGCATTGCAGACACAGTTCTGAAGAAAGGCCTTTTATGTATTGATGTTGTTCATTGAAATTTCAGACTAGAGGCATATACTTCCTTTAGGATTTTTGGAGGGGAGGGGTGAGGAGGGATTGTTTTTGGTTTTTTTGTGCCAGACCTCAGGCTTGAACTCAGGGCCTTGGCACTGTCTGAGCTTTTGTGTATAAGGCTATTGTTCTACCACTTCAGCCACATCTCTATTTCCAGCTTTTTTGATAGTTAATTGGAGATAAGAGTCTCACAGATTTTAGACTTTCTTGCCCGAGCTGCCTTCAAACCAATATCCTCAGATTTCACCCTCCTGAATAGCTTGGATCACAAGATGTGAACCGCCAGCACCCACCTCCCTGAAACTAATTTTACAAAATTATAAGGGGGAAAATTAGTATTCTGGAAGCGTATGAGTGCTTGCTAAGCTTAAGATATTAATCTTAGTGAGAAAGGGGTCTTTATTTAATTTGTGTGTATATTGTATAGACAACATCTTTTAAATATTCTTCTATCTGACTTTTCATCTTTGATCATTTCTACTTAGCACTGAAGTCATTCTTAGAGATAAAATTCAAATGTTTTCATTTTAGTCCTTGTTTATTTTCACAGAGTTTAGAGCTAGGGATTAACTAGTTCTCAATATTGCTGTTTGTGTTAACTCATTAGCCATCTTCCATGAAGAGTTTGGGAGTTGACTATTGTCAAAATGCAGCTTACATTCACTGGGTTTTCAAGAGGAGGACATATCAGCTTCAGTAGTAAAAATCCCAGTGCAGCAAAAGCACTTAGGAAGCTGCTACAAACTGCTGCTGGGTGAACACCTGCAGTTTCAGTGGTGTGAAATCACATTACAGTAACTGAATCTTCTGGGCTTATTTAACAGTTTCGCTTACTGATTTTCTTTGAGGTTTGTAGGCCTTGCATGGAAGTTTTCAAATGCAGTGACAAATGAACTGCACTGCAAAAATGTTACATGAGTAAAAGCAACTGCAGAGTTATAACTGCTGTTCATTTCTCAGTGCAGAGAAAAATGGTACTCATTCAAATTCACTAAAATTACTTTCAAATCAAACCTATAAAATTAAATGTCACTGATTCTCTAGTGCTAATGTGTTGAGAAACATTATACAGAAAGAGAGAGAAAGAGAAAAAGAAAGTGTGTGTGTTTACATTTCTGTGTTTCCCCAGGAAAATAATGTTTTTGTTTGTTTTGCCAGTCCTGGGGCTTGGACTTGGCCTGGGCACTGTTCCTGTGCTGCTTTTACTCAAGTCTACTCTACTACTTGAGCCACAGCGTCACTTCTGGCCTTTTCTGTTTATGTGTCCTAAGGAATCCAACCCAGGGCTTCATGCATGCTAGGCAAGCACCATACCACTAAGCCACATTCCCAGCCCTAACATACATTTTTTGAACACTTTTTCTATAATTTTGTGTAGTTTTAGAACCCTTATTTAGGTTAAAAGTGAGAATGGCTATTAACAATCTGGACAGAAAGAGACTTAAAGATGCTTGTTAGGGCATCAGGAAGGAGCTAGTAAAGAAAAATAATTTGAAGCTGAGGGCAGTGTGGGATATAGCTGTACGTGACAGAGCATGGTCCCAAAGGAAGTATAAAGAAACAGGATCATAAGTATAATAGCTTATACAGAAGAGATACATGTTCTCATCAGGAAGAAAATGAGTAAAGAGCAATGAGGCTGTTTATAAATAGAAAAGGAGAAATTCTTAAACCACAACTGACTTCATTGTTCATTGAAGCATGAGATTGTGTGTTTGAGTAAAGAGGTAATGGTTGTGTAGATACTGAAACAGTGGGAGTGGTTGAGGTGATCCAGAAAAGAGCCTAACCAAGAGTAGAAAATTGGCAAGTGAAAAGAGGTGTCCAGAAAGAATAGAGATCATGGGTTTATGGTAGTGTGGGTCTTCTAGGCTCCTGCCCCTGAAGAGCTCAGCCCTCCTGGTGTAGATAGGGGAAAGGCAGGTTGTAGCATTGGTCTTATACTGTAGGTTTTGGAGGGCAGAATACCTAAATAAGGAAGCAGAGCTTCAAAAGACTGATGGTGATAAATTGTGGCCCATACCAGTAATCAATGAAGCAAAAAGGATGAGGCAGGAGGATCTTGAATTCAAGACTAACCTGTGCTATGCTGACTGGAGGTTAGGAAGAAAATTGGTCATACCAATCAAGTATTTGCTATGTTCCTTACCCCAAAATGTTATCTTCAGCTCCAATATCTCTCCTAAGTTATAGCTTTTTATTTTTCCTTTCTCTTTTTTTTTTTTAATTTATTCATTTGCTGGGCATCCATCCCCATTTGGATAACCATCTGGTACTTCACACTCAAATTTGAGGTTGAACTCATCTTCCCATTCAGATGACCTCTATTTCTTTTGGGAGCATTTACATCTTCTTAATTACCCAGAAATGAAATATTGTGATCTTCTTGCCCTTTATCTCCCATACATAATCACTGTCTTTGTAGCTTTTATACAATTGTCTTTTCCATCCACACTGCTTCCAGTCCACTGCCACCCTTCATTACATGTCCATAGTGTTGCAGTGGTCGTCCTCCTCACTCATTATTCTTCCAGCTGTACAAATCAGAGCTTAACTTTTAGAGTGGGGAGGCTCATTCAAAACTTAAGTCACTTCCCAACTCTGGCCACATTAATTTCCCATTGAATTCAAAGCCCATCCTAAGTGGCCCTGATCTACCTATCTAACTTAGTTTGTCCTTACATAATTATGTCTGCTGCTTTACATTAAAAACATCCTTAATGCTGGGCACTGGTGGCTAACACCTGTAATCCTAGCTACTCTGGAGGCTGAGATCTGAGGATTTCAGTTCAAAGCCAGCCTGGGCAGGGAAGTCTGTGAGACTCTAATCTCCAATAAACCACTCAGAAAACCGGAAGTGGAGCTGTGGCTCAAGAGGTAGAGTGCTAGCATTGAGCTGAAGAGCTGAGGGACCGTGCCCAGGCCCAGAGTTCAAGCCCCATGACGACAAAAAAAGAAAAAATCCTTGATAACATTATCACCTGTTCTGACTAAATCTTTATGAAGGGTCTCTCAATGTCACCCATGTCCTCAGGAGTGTAAAAATAATTATCTTACCAGCTTCAAGGAAAGAATCTTCATCATGTGCACCTTAGAATATTTTACTATGTGAATGTGCAGTGATATAATGTTATGACAATAAAAATGGAAGATAATTTAAGGGGAAAAGAAAATAATTATCTTCCTTATTTAAACTATTATAAATGAGACATCTCTTGTAGACAATTATCTTCTGCTTTATTACATAACTACATAAAAATATTTTCTACTCAGTTTTCTCCAGTAATGTAGTTAACTATTAAATGACTAGAACTTCACAAATGTATTCAGTTTAAAAACTTAGAGCATAACATCTGAGGGAAGCTGACATCTGAGGGAGGAGGACACAGAATCAGAGGGGAACAGGAAAATATACAACAGAGGGGCCCATCAGCTGCACTGGACATTGATGAAAATGAACTAAGCAACTCAAGGGCAGCAATGGGAATGAGGGAAAGAGGGAAGAGCTTACATTAAGCAAAAGGAAAGAAATGTACATATCACCCGATGTGGAAGAAATAGTTGTACTGTCAAAGCCCATAGAATTCACAGACATTATACACCATGATAATGACAACTTGCCTTTTGAAGGTTAAAGTGTATTTGTGACTTTAATATTACTCTAAATACTATGAGATTTATGAAACCACAATCTCAATAAAAAATTAAAAACAGTGTCATTGCTTATAGTTCTAGCTCTCAGAAAATGGAGGCAGGAGCATCTGAGCCCAAGGGTTCAGCATCACCTTGAGCGCAACATAAAAGGACCCCATCTAAAATCTTAACATCAGTGCCTCATCAACAAGTACTATACTTTAGAATCATATAAGAAGCTTAAAACAAAAGGTACTGATAGCTGATTGCTGATTGCAAGATTATGATCACTGGTCTTTTGTAGGGCTTAAACTAAAGTATTTTCTAAGTTCTTCAAGTGGTTCTAATTTGTGCAGAATTAAGAATTAGTTCTAGTGTTTACTGATGTAAAAAAAATGCTGTCAGTTCACATAGCTATACCACCAGGATTTGCTGTCTTCTAAAATCTTAATGATGTTGGAAAGAGCCTCCTAGCTATTAGAGAAAAAGGATGAACTCTTATTAGCATATTTTATTTTGTAGTGACATTCCGAGATGTATTTGAAGAACATATGCAAGTAGGCTTTGAAAATCATAAGACATACTCAGTTCTGCAAATGAATCAGATGTGTGAGCTGGTGCGGTCAGAAATACAGCCTGGCAGGAAGACTTCTGGGGTTAGTTGCTCATCTTCTACTGACTTACGTGACCTTAAGAAAGTCACTTGAACCTCAACTTGCAGTTACTACAATTTCCAGAAAGATTGAAGTCAAGTTAGTTTCACAAAGACAGAAATAGTGCAGATGTGGAAATCACTGATTTGTTTTGACTCAGTGGCTGAGATCCTGCTATGGGGAATAACTGGCAACAAGAATTTGCATCTTTAAGGGAAACAGACTCACTCCAATTTAGGAAGTCATTCATCAACTACTTAAAAGTACTTGAATTTTAAACTCAGCTCTGACCTCTTGGCACTTGTTTTCTTGTCTGTGGCAAAGCGGTTGGGACAGGTGAGGCTTTCTTTCTTCCTTTCCCTTCTTCCTTTCTTATTTACTTATTTTTACTGAGACAAAGTCTCAATATATACCCAGGAATGGCTTGAATTCTTAATCTTCTTGCCTTGCCTCAAGCCCCAATCTATGCTATTTTGTGAGAAAGAAAAGCTTCTCTGGGGAGGGTGTCATCAGTTGGATCCTTTTTCTGTTGGTTTATTTTTTTAATCTATTTTTATTTTAGAGATGATGTACAGAGAAGTTAGAATTACATAGGTCAGGTAATGAGTACATTTCTATCCAGTATTGTTACCTCCTCCTTTGTTTTTCCCCTACCATCCCTCCCCCTCCCTAGCTTCCCAACTCCTCCCCCCCCAAGTTATAAAGTTCATTTTCAACATAGTGTCATTGTACATCTCATGGTTACAATGGGCCAACCTGTATCCTTGTTTCAGCATTTTGTTATTTCCCTTCCCCTCCCCAAATTAGAAAAAAGGTATATGCAAGGTACAGGGCACCAGAATCAAATACAGTGACAACAGGGATTATACTATGGGGTGGATCCTTTTTCTAATGCCTATGCTGTTGTTTGATTTTTGGAGAGGAAGCCAGGGGCCACAGACTAGACAAATGTTTTCAGAGGCTTTCTCTTTAATGAACAATTTGAGTAGAAGAATTACATACAAAATTCTAATTATATTTGTCCTGTGTGTCCCTTTGAAAGCATATACTACTTTGGTATGTGTGTGTGTATGTATGTATGTGTGTGTGTGTCCATGTGTATCTGAGATAGGCATTTTTGGGAAATAGGTGGTGTTTATGTGAGCCCTCAACTTTCTGAAAGTAGGTAACATTTTGACCCTTTGTCATAGCTTTTTGTTTCATTCTTGAGTGTGACTGTATAGTTGTGAAGACAGGTATTTTGAAATAATACTGTTATCATTTAGCTCCTCTTCATGGAGAAGAAAATCCTAACTCATTTTTGGGTAAGGTGGTAACTGCTACTGCCATTCAGGAAAAAAAAAAAACTTGGTAGGTACCTTGGTGATTATGGTATTCCTTTTTAGTGTTCTTAATAATACCCTGGATAAAGGGAACAAAAATTAAAAATGAAATGACCTGGATAGGTTGAGACTTAAGTTAGTTAAAGAAATTAGGTCTTTAACCTTAAGTAAGACCTTTAGACTTTTTGCACGTTTTTAGTATCTTTAAATCATTATACAAAGGAGTTGCCATTCAACAAAGCAGATTAGGAATACAGTGCATCTTGATCAGTGTCACCCAACATTCTCACACCTCCATCCCCCTCCCTCAGAATCATCTACCCAGGTCTTTTTTTTTTTTTTTTTTTTGCCAGGCAGGGGCTTGAACTCAGGGCCTTGGGGACTGCCCCTGAGCTTCTTTTGCTCAAGGCTAGCGCTCTATCACTTGAGTCACAGTGCCCCTTCTGGCTTTTTCTGCTTATGTGGTACTGAAGAATAGAACCCAGGGCTTCATGCATGCTAGGCAAGCACTCTACCACTATGCCACCTTCCCAGCCAACTAGCCCATGCCATTTTTAAAAACACCTCAGGCAAACATAGTGCACACTGGTAGTCCCAGCACTCAGGAGGAAAGACGGGAGGATCAAGAATTCAAGCCACTTCTGAACATATACTGAGACTCCGTTAAAAAAAAAAAAAATGAGAGGAAGAAGGGAAAGGAAGAAAGCCTTGTCTGTCCCAGCAGGCTTTAGCTTTTTTTATTTTGTACCCTATAGTGTCAAGTACTGTATTTAATTGGTAAAGTGAGGGACATAATATGTGTGCCTGTCAACACTGAGGGTACTTTTGTTAACAGAAAGAAATCCTCAGCCAGGCACCAGTGGCTCACGCCTGTAATCCTAGCTACTCAGGATGGAGGTTCAAAGCCAGCAAGGGCAAGAAAAGACCAATAAACCAATAAACCATTAGAAAACTGGAAGTGGTGCTGTGGCTCAAGTGGTAGAGCGCTAGCCTTGAGCTGAAGAGCTGAGGAACAGCGCCCAGGCCCAGAGTTCAAGACCCATGACCCAACAACAACAACAACAAAAAAAAAAAACAGAAAGAAATCCTCTTACCTCCTCAGCTCCAGCATCTGGAGATTGAGTATATAGAACCTTCTCTTAACCCCATGTTGGGTTACAGCAGCCTGCCTCATCACTTTATTCAGGGTAAGCATCAAAACTGATTCCCCACTGGAACAGAACTCTGCATGAACCCAGTAATTTCTCAAATCTGATAGGTAAAATAAAGTATGTGGCTTTTCACTTCCTGTCCCTTCTTCCAACCCCAAACCATGTTTTCTGGTGGCATTTATTCACACAGATAATCTCACAGCTTTCTGGCGTGTAAGGAGTGTTGCCTGCCATCTGGGTTCTCTGGCTTTGGAAATCAGTGGGACCTCTCGGGACTGCCTTAGAAATGCTGCTACAGAACAATTTGAGGAACTGGCTCCAGGACATCTGTGAGGGATCACTTCATGCAGGTGCCTGATGTACTCGTCATATATATCACCCAGAATTATTCAAGCAATAATTCAGACTTGCTGTGATTTAGTGTTACAGAGGGGTGTATGATGAAAACACCCATGTGTTTCAGTGTGAGTGCAGTGAGTGAAGCAATAGGGATCAGAGTAAGGGACGCCATTTAAAATCCAAAGTTCACTACTATTGTTACACTACATGAAATGGTTATCATCAGTTGTTCAGTTTTCCTTGCTCAATAAACCAAAACTTTCCTATAGGTTTCTCTGTTGACAGACATAATTAAGCCTCAGAAATTACCTATCTGTCCCAAGTTTATACCTTAGTTTGTACAGCTTTAAATTTCTTTGCTTATAATTTATACTTAGTCACACGTAGATTTTTATGCCTCTCATCCCAGCTACCAGGGTGGTATAACTAGAAGTTTCAGGCCTTGGGGAAAAGCAGGACTTGAATACAAAAATAAAAAGGGCTGGGGTGTAACTCAAAGGGTAGAATACCTGCTTATAAGGCCATGAGTTCAAACTCCAGTACTTCCCAAAAAATAAAATCAGTTATCACACTTAAAACTTTGAAACTGGTTCTTACTACTATATATCATAAATCCTGTTAACCACATGTTGTTTGCTAGCTCAGAAATAACAAATGGAGGGTGCTTGTCCTAACCTGACTTGTGTTCCCTCTTTTTGATGTGGAACATATGTGGAGCAGTCAGCTAGGTAAAGGTCTTATCAATAAGATGCTGTTTGACACTTGGCTTTTTGCTTTTGTTGCCATGCCACTTACCATATGGTAAAGAATAAAAGCCTCTTGTCTTTTCAGGATTGAGGTTTGAACCAGTGAGAAGTTTCCTCTTGCTTGTGATTTGTACATTGCAGACTTTTATGATGTGTTTTCAAATTCTCTAGCACATAGATTGCTTTAAAATCATCCTTATTAGTGTTACTTTTAGAGGTATTTTCTGCAGAAACATGTTAAATATCAACTCTGGAGTATTACTGTTTTTTAAGCCCAGCCTCCATAGGCTGAGGCAGAAAGATCATAAGTCCAGCCAGAAGTTAGAAGCCAGCCTGGGTTACACAGCAAAAGTTTGTCACAGAGGGAAAAAAAAAGGCACATTACAATTAAAGTACACAGATAAAATGTCTCATAACTAATAATATGTAAAAGGATAAAGAGAAAACAAGGAGCCTGAGGAATTAATCCCAGCTGTTCAGGAAGTAAGATTAGGAAGACCAAGGTTCAAGGCCAGCCCAGGGGAAAAAAATTTTGATCTCATCTCAACTAATAACTGGGCCTGGCATCAGTGGTTCACCCCTGTAATCCTAGCTACTCAGGAATCTGAGGTCTGAGGATCATGGTTAGAAGTTCACCCCAGCAGAGAAGTCTATCAGACTGTAATTAACCACCAGAAAACCAGAAGTGGAGCAGTAGCTCAAAGTGTAGAGCACTAGCCTTGAGCAGAAGAGCTCAGGGACAGCAACCAGTTCAAGCCCCAGGATTAGCACTCCTCAGCCCCCTACCCCAAAAAAAGTTTTTAATTCTTTAGGTTAGAAATACCTCATTTAACAGAGCTCAGTGTGAATTTTTTTTTAAGCTTCCGTGTGAGGATATGCATCACTTCTAGCCGGCTGGCTGGCTTATTTCACATAATGTCCTCCACTTTATCCATTATGTAGTGACCTTCTTAGTCTCACATTTTTTTGTCTTGAGGGTCTGTTTTGTCAGATAAAAGTATAGTTATTTCTGCTTGTTTTGATTTGAATAGAATATCTAGTTTTCCATCCTTCCACTTCCACTCTGTTTCTTTACTGGTAAAATGGGTTTCTTATAGGCAGCATATTGTTTTGCTTTGATTCATTGTTCCATTTGATCTAATCTGTTGTTGAGTCCTTCAACTGTATTTTTTTGAGTTTGGTTCTTTTGCAAATCTTTTTCTTTCATAGCCTGTATTATCTTTCTATCATCTCTGTTCTGGATTTCATTGCACTATTTCATAATCATTCGTTTGTTTATTCAGGCTAGTACCAGGGTTTGGACTCAGGATTCCATATACAATCAGCTTGTAGCTAGTGCTCTACCAGACCTCCACCCTGGAGTTTTGCTGGTTAATTGGAGTCTCAAGGACTTCTCTACCCACATTTGCTCTAAACTACAGTCCTCTGGATATCAGCCTTCTGAACAACTAGGAGTAGAGAGAGGTGTGAGCCACCTGTGTTAGCTTCTTTTAAATTCTAAGACTTTCATCCATTTTAAATTGTTTGGAATATGTTACTAAAGAGTTTATTTTTTGGAGGCATCCTATTGCTTTTTTTCTCTGTGTTCCTACATTGGGATTTGCACTCTGGTGGACAGATTTCTCAGCCAGTTTTATCAATAGCCTTCTCAGTCAGCATTTTTCTCTTAAAGCTATGCCTTTGGGTTTGGGTACCAGTATGCTACACACTGTTGGCTTTCATGGTAGTAAGGTGCCATAGTGTACCATCCATATGAATTCCTGGGCAGTGATCCTGACAGTGTATAATGCGTCTGAAGAACACAGGAGTGGAGACACTGGCAATTTAGGCAGATGTGGTGTTAACAGCAGTGGGTATGGGGTGCTTTCTGTGTGGCAGCTCCTACAACATAGGAGTGGGGGCTTCCTCGGTGCCAGAGCCAGGGCTTGTGGCACTACAAGAGACCTTGTCCTCCGACCTAAGGAGGACATGAGGAGACATGTTAACAGGAACTGCAGCACATCTGCTGTGGTGATCGTGCTGTCCTGACAGTGTGTGGGTAGTGCAGGGCAGCGGTGGGAGCAGTGTAGGAGAGGCAGCGGCAGTGCAGGGCAGCAGTGGGAGCCATGTAGGAGAGACTGCAGCAGCAACCATACCGCTTCCCTCTGCTTCCCACAGATGGAGTGGTGGTACTCTCCAGGCCTTCTTTGGCTTCATGCACTCCAGGGACAGGGCAGAGGGAAGTGCCCAGAGTTCCCTGAGACCCCCTTAGCATGTCCCTGTAGGCAAAGCAGCAGTGCAAGTCTGACATTCTCCTTTCCTGTCTCATCAGTAACAGGTACCTGAATGCCTGTCTTGAGCCCTAGCATGGCACACATCTATATGCAAGCTGGATACATCCTTTATCTCAGAAAGCAAGCACCCTGGTCTCCCAGTTACTTGGACAATTTCAGATTACTTAAGTGGGCTTGCCAAGCCTGGAAGATTATATAAGCTTTTCAATAAGGAATGGTAGATAGTGTCTGCACTGATAAAGTTTTGTGGGACTCCTCCCCTATCTGTGGAATTGGAGTGGCAAATAACAAAGTATTTGGGTTTTCCTACTATTCTATTTGCCCAAAGAATCTGAATCTTCCAAGATTCCATTCTCTTGCTGATTTCCAGTATAGATTCTTCCATGGTCACTCATCTGAGAATGCAGCTAACACTATTTCTTTAGTTCTTTATAGCATAGAAAGTGAGTGTCAGACATTTACTTAACAACCTTGAACCTATACATTGCCCTTTTTTGGGGTGATACCAGTGTTTAAACTCAGATATTCTGCTCACTACCCAGGTGTTCTACCACCTGAGCCAAAACTCCATCCTTCATTGCTTTTAGTTATTTTGAGATAGAACCTCATATTCTAGCCTGGACTATGGTTCTCCTTTTTAACTTTCGACATAGCTGGAATGATAGGTATGAACCACCATGCCTAACCATTGGTTGAGCTGGAGTCTTTAAGTTCTTGCCCAGGCTGCTCTCAAACCACAGTCCTCTCAATATCCACCTCCAGAATAGCTGGAATAATAGCCATGAGCCACCACACCTGGCCTAGCTTACTCTTTTAAAAATCTGAACAACTTAAGTAGCTTAAGTGGCAGGGCCTGCAGTGTGTGACAGGCCCTGGGTTCAAAGGGGGGGCGGGGTGGAGAGGTAATAAAAATCTTGGTTATTCATAGTTCAGTGAAAATTAAAGAATCAATCCTTAAAGTATTTCAGACTGGGTAGAGAAAAGCTTATTCTGAAATTTTTGTAAACTCCTTATGAGACGTAATTTAGTGTTTTTAAAAATGTTTTCGTTTTATTCAAAAAGTAATCTTGCCTTTTACTGTCTTTAGTCAGGTGATTTAATCCAGACATTAGGCATAAATGTTTCCAACTAACCTGAGCCCCTCTCCACACTGCCATTCCCGAAGTGGAGGGAGGGAATTCTTCCTTTTATTCCCCGCCTTTTTTCCTAAGAGAAATTTAGCCGTTTTTGCTGGCATGATGTTCGTTATCTGAGTAGATCCAGTTTTTTAGATTTCCATACTTAACATTTGTTTGATCTTTCAGCCTTTCCTTCAGACTTCTCCACCTTTGCTAGTCAAGCTGCTTCTCTGGGACTTAGGTTAAAGAAACAAAGCCCTCCATAGCTGAAGATGGAAGCCTCCAGTTCTTTGCATATGCATCCACTTAGTATTTTTGGTCATTTCAGACTGACCCCAGCTCTTGGAATTCAGAAGCATTCTCCAAAGAATATGGTTTTTACACAGTTTATAACCACCTTGCTTGAAGAATTACATTTAAAAAATGAAGACCTTGAGAGTTTAACCATCATATTTAGAATGAGCTGTTAACCAGAATGGTGAGTTGGTTTTACTTTTTATATTGGACTTTGCGAGGGGAAAGGGAGGGGGGGCCTCCTGCATAATAGGCAAAATACTCTACCAGCCCCATATTGGAAATCTTTTTTTTTTTTTTTTGAGGCAGGTCTCAGGCTCTATAGCCAGGCCAGTCTTGAACTCATACTCCTCCTACTCCACTTCCCTAAGTGCTGGGATTACAGGTATGAACCACCACACCTCTTTGCTTGTTTGAAATTTTAAGAACCAAGAGCAAACCTCAAGGTGCCCTCAGCTTACTGAGGAAGGATGGGGTTTCCCACCCACGGCCTCAGTAACTTCCTATCTACTGCTTTGTGTCCCATCCTGTTGCTGTTCCTCCTTTGTAGGCTCTTATAGTTCTGTTTCTTGCATTCCATGGCCATTCCACGGCCATTCCACTCTTCCCAGGAAGTAGCAATTAACTTCGCCCGACTACTGTAGTGATGATGGAACATTCTTATTCTGCTGCCCCTTTCAGTGAAATTACCCTTGTCCCAGCCAACGCCTCCATCATCCCATATGCAGATAAACAGGTGAATTTACAGATCTGCTCTTGTTGGTTCTTAATCCTGATCCCAAATGCATAGCTCTCTACTAACCCCTTGCCTCTTTAAGAACTGACCATCACAATGTCTTCTAAGTCTTCCTTTCTTTCCCCATCCTCATTTCACATACTTCCATGTACTCAGTTATGGAATTGATTACTGAAGAGATTTGGTCAAAATTTACAAACGAGATCCTTCAGGAAGCATTTTTTCTTATTGAATATATTTTTTAAAAAAGAAAACTTTCTCATCTTTGTCTAATCTCTTCCACTGAAGCATATTTAGTATATATCGTTTTATTATTTGAATTTTTATAAAACAGTCTTCAAGCAGATCAGTTAGTACTTGCCAAGTGTTAGGAGGTATGTCTCCATGGCGGAGTGTTAGTATGCACAAGGCCCTGAGTTCAGTTCCTACCATCCTTTTCTTGAACCTGTTAGAAAACAGAAAATAAGGAATTGGCATAACTTCCTCAATCTTATGCTCTTTGGCCTTTTCAGGTGATGCTGAGGACTCTGTAAAAGTATATTCTTTCACTTCAGGAGTAAGCGCAGGATGGTTATGTAAGCATAGCGGTCAGAGGTCCTTTAGGAGATGTTGGATTTTTTTTTTTTTTTTTTTTTTTTTTTTTGTCGGTCGTGGGGCTTGAACTCTGGGCCTGGGCGCTGTCCCTCAGCTCTTCAGCTCAAAGCGAGCGCTCTACCACTTGAGCTACAGCGCCACTTCCGGTTTTCTGGTGGTTTATTGGAGATAGGAGTCTCACGGTCTCTCCTGCCCGGGCTGGCTTTGAACCGCGATCCTCAGATCTCAGCCTCCTGAGTAGCTAGGATTACAGGCGTGAGCCACCAGCGCCCGGCTGAGATGTTGGATTTTTTAAGTGACATAGATCTGATTAATTAATCATTCCTTAGTTCAGATTTTTCAAATGAGAAATGGAGATGGTTGTTAGGTGGAATTTTTTGTTCACATATTTTGTAAACCAAGGTAAACTTGAATCAGGATTTTATGACAAGGGATGAGGGAAAGAACAGGGAATTTTCCATTAGCTAGATCAAGGCCTACTGTGCACCTGGGGCACTGACACTACAAATGGGAGAGAAATGGAACACATTGGGAAGACAGCACAGTGTCGACAGTAGCTGGTAAAATACTTTTTTTTTTTTTTTTTTTTTTTTTTTTTTTGTGAACACACTGTACACAGAGGGGTTACAATTACATGGGCAGGTTAATGCGTACATTTCTTATCAAGCATTGCAGCCTCCTCCTTTGTTTACCCTTCACATCCTTTCCCAGCCCCCCTCACCCCCCCAATCTTCCCCACCTTCCCCCCCTCCCCCCGCCCCCCCCCCCCCCGCACCAACATTGTAAAGCTCGTTTTCGACATGACAACTTGTACTTCTCATTGTTGCAACAGGTCCACCTGTATCCTTAAACAACTTGTTTTTCCCCATCTCCTCTACAAGTTATACTGACATCAAATATAGTAAAAGCAGGGGTTATACTGTGGAGGAGTGGTAAAATACTTTTAAAGAATGTTTTTGGTGGAATCTTTTTTGTTTTACTCAGTAGGTTTTAAAAACAGCATTGTATTTTTATTTTTTGTTTATTTTTTGCCAGTCCTGGGGCTTGAACTCAGGACCTGGGCGCTGTTCCTGAGCTTCTTTGGCTCAAGACTAGCATTCTACCACTTGAGGCATGTGGCACTTCTAGTTGTTGTTTTGTTTTCTGTGTATGTGGTACTGAGGAATTGAACCCAGGGCTTCATGCATCCTAGGCAAGTACTTTACCACTAAGACATACTCCCAGCCCCTTAAAAAATGTTCTAAATAGCCTGTTTGTTTCAGATATAATTCAGGAAGACAGAAGGTCAATACCTACTCAACCATGTCTAGAATTCCAGCCACCCAATAATCATGGTCTGATGGTAAACAATGGATCCTGGTTTTGTTCCAAGAAAGATCTTCACCTTCTCAGGACGTTGCAGTCCCTAACTTCAGAGGAGAACCATTTCTGCAAGAGAATAACTGAGTTCTACAGCCTCTAGCTACAGACCTAGTATTTTTATTTTAGAAATACTGGAATTTTAAATTGCAATTTGGATGAATGTTCATTTTTCTTATAGTACTCTTATTCATGCTATATGCAAGTTCTCTATCATTTGAACTTTTGTTGGTGTTGTTATTTAAAGATAAGGTTCAAAGCCATCTTGAGAACTCTGAACCCACAAGTAGCTGGCATTCAAGGGTGTACCTTAATACCTAGCTTGAATGAATATTCTCTAACTTTTTTTGGATAATTCCAGCTTGTAACAGTTGTTTGGTAAATGTAACCTAAGACCTTAAGATGTGTATTTTAAAAAAACACAAAAACTCTATAACCTACCAATGGTTGATGTTAGTAATGTTAGCTACTCAAGAGGCTGAGATCTGAAGGAACACAATTTGAAAACAGCTGGAAAAAAGATCTGAGTAGACCTTTTTGCTTAGCATATGGAAAGACCATCACTAGCCATCAAGAAAAAGCTAAAATGAAGTACCACTTCATGCTTGCCAGAGTGAGGCCATGAAAAACCAGAGCCCTCATACATTGCCAGTAGAAATGCAAAAATGACTTGGCTCCTTTGGAAAACAGTTGGTCCATTTCTTTCTTGAAAAGTTAAATATAGTTTATCATATTACTCCCCAATTCTGTTTGGTATTTTCTTTCACCTTAAAGGAAATGAAAAAGTATGTAAGTGCAAAGAATTTTAGGTAAATGTACATAAAAGTGCTATTACTATTTTGTGTGTGTCCCACTCCTGGGGCTTAATCTCAGGGCCCAGGTACTATACCTAAGCTTGTTTTGCTCAAGTCTAGTGCTCTACCATTTACACCACAGCTCCGCTTTCAGCTTTTGGGGTAATTGGAAGGAGTAAGAGCAACTCCAGACATGGAAGTTTATGACTGGGCTCAGTGGTGCACATTTGTTATCTCAACTACAAGGACTGATGTAGTATGTGGCTGACATCCCAGCGACAGGGAAGCAATCTGTGTTGGAAATAACCAGCACAAAAAAGGGCTGGAGGTGTGGCCCAAATAGCCTATCTGGAAAGCACCAGACTCTTGAATTCAATCCCAGTAATGTAGAGAGAAGGAAAAAGTCCACTGGTCAGACACTGAAGATGCAACAATAAAGACTTATCACTGTTCTTAAAATCTTGAGCCTGCCTGTAGGATGGGTCACAGCTAGAGAACCATTTTGGTAATAAACTGTATGGTCACACCACCGAAAAGGTGCAGAGTCTGCTGGCAGAGGGAAGGGGACTTACAGGACCTAGAAATATAGGGCAGAGGGTTACGGTAATCCACACAATCAGGAGGACAAGAAGGGAAGGTACAATCCAGACAGCACCACTGGAAAGACCCAGTGGAACATCATGTAACTAACTCCCGGACCTATTCTCCTAAAATCACAGAAGCCTGAAATTGGAAAGTGCTCAGAAGAGCATCAAACATGATTAACAAGTGTCAGCTGGGATCGGAGCCTCTCTTAAGGAGCAGAACTCTTGAAATGTGTTTCCAAACACATGGGAAAGAAAATGACTCAAACTACAATTGAAAAGGAAGGACCTCACAGAGCTGAGCACTGGCCACGCAGGCTCAAGGAGCCGCTGTCCCAAGGAGGCAGCTGTGGTGCTCTCCATGGCATCTAGAGGTGGCATTCCTACTGATGAGGACCACACTACTGGATTGAAAAGGGAATCATGATTACCACACGAAAGGGACTCAACCCTTACAATACGCTGGCCCCCAGAGCAGCTTCAGGCACCAAGGAAGGCCCTAATTTGGCTCCATCCATCAGCAGTAAGCTGCATCTGTGAAGACAACTGTACTGTCATCTGGGTCTGACTACACGAAGGGGAAAACTCAGCCATGTCCAAGTTGGTGTCACACTAGATTGCCAAATGAACCCCGTACTAGAATGTGCTAGTGTGTTCTTAGAATGTGCTGTTAAAAGGGCTTGATATGTGGCTTAGTATGGAGTGCTTGCCTAGCATGCATGAAGCCCTGGGTTCTATTCCTCAGTACCACATACACAGAAAAACAGAAGTAGCGCTGTGTCCAGGCCCTAAGTTCAAGCCCCAGGACTGGCAAAAAAAAAAAAAAAAGTGCTGTTAAGTTTCTTCTTTCCAATAAGGACTAACCATTGCTTTGATTTCTCCCCCTTCCTCCCCAAAAAAACGTACCAAGTTAATTTCTGTGATCCTTTCTCCTTCCTACCTTCTCTATTCCTGTACTTTTTCTAGAACCTTGGTAATACCCTGAGCTCCAGCTTACCCAAGCTCTCAGAATTATCATGTAAACTCTGCCCTGTGCCTTCAACCTTGGCAAGTTTGACAGCTAGTTCCCCAGGACCTTCTGCCGGCAGAGCTAGATCCCCAGGTGGCATTGTTACTGAAGCAGCATCACCTTCCATAAGGTACAACCTCCAGGTTTTCTTGTAAAGTTCAAGTTTCAAAGAACAGGGAAGATGCTGTTGCTCTTTCAGGGAAGAAGATGGGTTCTGGGGAAGCTTTTACTACAAACATCAATAGTGTGATCGAGTTTCACTTTCTATTTAAGAACTCCAGGAAACAGTTCATGTGTGTGAATACTCAGAGTAATTACTTTCTTATAAATTTTGCCCTTTGTTTCTATTTTCATAAGATCTTCAAACTAAAAACCAGGCATGGTGGTACACACCTGTAATCCCAGCACTCAGGCTGAGATAGAAGGATTCTTGCACAGAGGGGTTTTCAATTCAGTGTGTCAGTTTATGAGTTACAGTGCATCTTTATCAGTGTCGTCTTTCATAATTCTCCCTCATCTCTCCCAACCCTACCCATTCCCTGAATAGACAGGAGGAGTCTCAGTTCAAGGCTGGTTTGAGCTTCATACCAGACCCCTGACTGGGGATATAGTTCAGTGGGAGAACACTTGCATAGCATGCATAAGGCCTCAGGTTCAACAGCCAACATGCACATTCACATGCACGTGCATGTGCGTGCACGGGGCTTTGCTTCAGGAGAAAAAAGCAAGATCCCATTAGGTTTAACCTACTTAATGAAGTCTTTTCAACATACTCAGCATCTTGTCATAAATCATGCTCAATAGCAAGTCCACTTTTTTTCTCACTAGGGAACAAAATCAACTTCTTAAATATTTGCATACAATACAACTAAGGAAAATGACACTATTTTGAATGAATCTCAGTCTGGAAAATCTTCAATAGCTTCTTGCCCTGGTAGAAAAAAAAAGGATGTCCACAAACCCATCTCTGCTAGATGTGCAGCAGCACCTGGAAGATGGAGGCAGGGCAGGGACTGCTGAGTGCTGCCTTGTGACTAACATTCCTGAAGGAATGTCCTCAGCTACTGTTCCCCCTAAAGCTCCCTTCCAAATGAAACTAACAAGAGAAAAACTTGTAGCCAGGCTCAGACCTGTAATCCTGGCTACTCGGGAGGCTGAGATCTAAAGATCATAGTTCAAAACCAAACAGGGCAGGAAAGTTAATTCTTGTCTTCAATTAACCAGCAAAAACCTGGATGGAAGTGGAACTGTGGCTCAAGTGGTAGAGCACCAATCTTAAGCAAAAAGCTCAGGGACAGTGCCCAGGCCTGAGTTCAAGCCCAGGACCAACACACACACACAAACTTGTGAAAAGTCTCCATGGCTGTCCAGCTTCTATAAATTGTCAGGCCTCTGCTTGTCTTCCTCTTGGGGAAAACCAAGTAATAAACATTTTGGAAAACTGATTACCAGTGAAGGAAATGGGAATGGCATGACTAGTGAAAGTGGCACAGGAGCTCTTCCCTCTGAACCATGTGGCCTCACCTCTGGCCTATAAGAAAACCCACTCCAAGAGGTGATAGTTTTCATCTTGCTTCCTAGAAACCTCTTCAGTCATAACCTAAGCAAAAGAGAAGAATGCATAACTTAAGTAGAAAGCTAGCCAACTTACAACATCTTCAGGAAATTTTGCACTCCCTTAGGGCTTGCAAAAACCCCCATGTCTTGCAGACCAAAAGCAAATTCTCCATCACCTAGTTCTAGGTTACATAATTAGAGTAGAAACTGGTTATTTTCTAACATGCAGACAGACACAAGATGACAATGCTTGTATTGAGATAAGCAGGAAAAGTCCAGCCCTGCAGGAATGCCTAGCTGATCCCTACCTGCTAGGCCACATAGCCAAAGCAGAATCTGCTTCATTTGGGCACTGTGAGGTGAACACACAGATAATTCATATAATATCGTGTCATAATGTGTAGGGCTTTTCAGAGGGGAAAAAATGACTAACATCATCTTGCTTGCTCCCCCATCTTTATTCCTTTCGTAGCTTTCTCTCAGTGTCCCATTAACAATTACCATCTTTCGGGAAAAATTTACTGATTTTTAGAGAACCCCATACATTGTCAAAGTCATCCAGAATGGCTCTCATCTTTATTTTCCACCTTGAGCTTCCAGATAAGATCGTCTTTGTACAGAGTTTTGCCATTACACTGAAGTAAGCATAAATCCTCTCACTTTAAAATTAGGTCCAGGGGACTGGGAAGGTGGCTCAGTGGTAGAGTGCTAGCTTTGCATGCATGAGGCCCTGGGTTTGATTCCTCAGCACCACATAAGCAGAAAAAGCCAGAAGTGGTGCTGTGGCTCAAGTGGTAGAGTACTTGAGCTGAAGAGCTGAAGGACAGCACCCAGGCCCAGAGTTCAGGTCCCACAACCAACAAAAAATAATTAATTAATTAATTAATTAATTAAATTAGGGCCAAAGAAGGTAGTCAGCCAGTTTTGGCACAGCAACTGCTAGAACCCGTTTCTCAAAAACTCCTTGTCTGTGACTTATCCCACTAAGCAAGGAAGAATAAGGAAACAACAAGAGTAGAGAGACAACATACAGAATAGGAGAGAAAAAAAATCACAAACCTGAAAAGAGGTTAATATTCAAAATAAGGAATTCCAAAACTCAAAAGCAATTTCTTTGCTAACCCAATTTTTAAACATGAGAAATAGGCCTAAATATTTCTCAAGAGAAGACCCAAATATCCTACAGGAATATAAACAACTTTAACATCACTAATAATCAAGAAAATGTAAACCAGAAACAAAATGAGATGCCACTTAAGTAAGAATTGCCATTATCAAAAGGGCACAGATCCCTGATTAGAAACAATGGTTTGGCCTTTCTGGGAAACAGAAAAATCTGAGGTGCCTGAAAGCAGGAAGAGCAGAGGTCTAATAAGATGAAAAGTGGAACAGTGCTGTGTGAGGAAAGGCTTTGGGCTGTGATAGGAAGTTTGGAAGCTACAAATTGAAGTTGGGAAATGACAAGACCTTTTACAAAGACCACTGGGCACTACAAAGCTGGAAAGAGGCAGAGGGTGGCAAAGAGGCCAGCTTCAGGGAACTGAATGAACCCAACAGGAGATAGAAAGTGAGAGAAGTGGATGCATTCGGAGAGTATTTTTTCACAAATCAGAGGTAAGACTTGCATTGGGTGAACTGGGGAATAAGATGGTAATTAACGAAGAGTTGCTAAAATGGGCAGATCCAAAAGCAGGAAGATCAGCCTGGGTTGAACAAGGCCTCCTGAGAAGGCAGAATGGAGGAGAGCTGGACTTGAGAGGTGAGCAAACTGGTGAAGAAAACAGGAGGCTCACATTTCAAAATCAAGGCAGTGAGAGTGAACATCCACAGTTTGGGGGGCTTGCTACCTTGGAGTATCATTTGTTGGGAGATAAACAAAAGACTAAGTAGAGTGAAATAGGAGCACACTGGATCATGCAGAGTGCACCCTGTGCCTCCCCATACCTAATCCCCAGAGCAACAATACCTTGAGCTTCCTACCAAGCCACTGCATCTGAGTCCTTTCTCCACATTGTCATTAGATGCAGTGCTCACTGACTGGCCCATGTCAAGGTGACTGGTGACTAAGTGAGGTGGGAGCAGGAGCAGGTCCTTGGCACATTCCCCATCCGTGGAAGACATGGTAATGGCTAATACTCTATAAATGCTTTGGACAAGAAAATGATCCATAACCTCTGAGCTGGAGGCATCAGCTGGCCTGTCAAGGTGATGGATTTTGCCAGAGCCATATGGGAAGCAACTCCAGGCTTATCACCCACCAAACCTGGAGCCACGCCTCCGCCACCTCCTCCACCTTCCCTTCTTCTCACATGTCTAGCAGCCAGAATGTCCTGTATCCCCTGGTGCCTCAAATGCCAGCCTCTCTAACAGGCCCCCTGCCTTGGACTGGAACAGTACTGCCTGCCTGCGGCTCCACTTCAGCCACGAACTCACGGCTGCCTCCCATACCCTGCAACAGCAGTGGACACTATGGGTATTTTGATGTTGTTTACTTAACAAATAAATGACTGGCCATGATGTGAATTTGGGGGATGAAACAACAACAATAAGACTCAATGTGGGGCTGGGAAGGTGGCTCAGTGGTAGAGCACTTGCCTTGCATGCATGAGGCCCCTGGGTTCGATTCCTCAGCACCACATAAACAAAAAGAAAAAAAGCCAGAAGTGGTGCTGTGGCTCAAGTGGTAGAGCACTAGCCTTGAGCTGAAGAGCTGAGGGACAGCGCCCAGGCCCAGAGTTCAAGCCCCACGACCGGACCAAAAAAAAAAAAAAAAAAAAACCAACAACAGTGTCTAATCAGCTCCCCTCTAAGGCTGACCACGCCCTCCAAGGAGACAACAATGCCTTTTACTTGATTTTGTGTTACAGAGCAGGGCACTTTTCCTATATGTTCAAAGCATTCACACTTCACAGTAAGCATCTTATATTTTACAGATGAAGAAAACAGAAGTCAGATAACTTAAGGTCACACTGCAAACAGTCATTCCTCCCACCCAGAGCGGACTGATCCCAAAGCCCTCAGCCTTTTATGTCATAGACCTAGAGTGCTTCCGTGGGCAAAGTCACCAGATCGACCACCTGCCACGAGACAGAGCAATACAGCAACTCTTTAGCTCACCCTCCCACATTAACAGGAAGCTGTTTATCAGATTAACAACCCTCCTGATCCCACAGCAGAGAGCAAGGCTTGAGGAAACACAACTGGGCTTGGCTAGCCCTTGTGTGTGGGCCAAGGACACAGGAATGTCTCAGCCTTGGAGCAGGAGGTCACCTATGTATAGCTCCTTACCTATGGGTCACCATGTGTCCTCTGCCATCACGGTCAGCATCTAATGACGGGAAGAACACAAGATTTGGAACCAGATAGACATGTTTGAGTTCAGGCTTTGTGTCCTTAGACAAGCCACTCAATCCCCGGAGACTGAATTCCTTTAGCTGGAACACAGCTCCATGCCATCTCCTTCAGGGCATTGATTAAGATGACATATTTAGGTAACCTACTATAGAATTGGCACCTAGCAGTGCTCGCAAGCCAAGAGCTCTGCTAGCTATGCAGGATGGCCATTACAGGTTCCACTTGTCAGGTGAGCAAACTGAGTTGTCACCAGATTGAGTGGCCCATAGATATAAGAAGTATGCCAAGGCGGGAGCTGGTGGCTCATACCTGTAATCCTACTCAGGAGGATGAGATCTGAGCCACCCCAGGGACTCCAATAAACCACTAGAAAACTGGAAGTGGCGCTGTGGCTCAAGTGGTAGAGCACTAGCCTTTGAGCTGAAGAGTTGAGGGACAGTGCCCAGGCCCAGAGTTCAGCCCCACGACTGACAAAAATAAAAAAGGTGTGCCATGGTTTTTTTCTACAACTTTTTATCTCCCCAAAAGCAAAAACAACTTTCCTCTCCCCAAAACTGCTCAATGTTGCCTCCAATGTGTAGCTGTGCAGGTCCTACTCATCTCCTGCTCCCCTTCCCCAAAATCTTGTCATGTCTGTTTCTCTGCACACGCCTCATCATAAGGCAAATAGGTCAGGAAGAATGAATAGGAGATCAACAGAATGGGCGGTATACAGTTCTCTCCACAGCTCTCGGTGAAGAATCATGACTCACCTGAGCTCTTTTATGAGGGCCAGATGCTGAGCATGTCTGAATTGCTTCAAACTACTGCTTCTTCAGTCTATTAGTGGTAGGGAGAACACCCAACATCCCTATATATTTATAGATTTACCAGGAAACATGTTATATTATATTCCAATCAGGATTTACCACAAGCCAAGAGTACCACACCTAATGAGTAGGCCCAACCCAGCCCATTGTCAACAGATAAAGTCCATTTCAAACATAAAAGATTTTAAATCAAAATGGATGTTAGAACATGATTCTTGGCACTGTAGAGTAGCTGGTGCTCCCTCCAGCAACAAAGTGAGTTGCTTTGGTGCTTCATCTTGGATGCTTTAGGAGAAAGGCAATAAAGCCTCCAAAGGATTATAGGTGGAGTGACCTCTATACAGATTGCATCTGCACCCCTTTGGGAACTTCTGGTGTGTCCTCTGCCCACCCAAGGCTCAGTCTCTGGTTGACACGTCAGCCAGCAGTTCTGATCTCAATACATGCATTGTGCTGGGACAGCTTAAATACTCCAACTCCGGAGATTTGTGTTGGCCCCATATCCAGAGGATATATATTTTGTAGTTTCTAGTCACCTTCCAATATAGCAGCTCTCTTATTTGTTCTCTCTGTTAGTTAGCTTTCTGTCACTGTGAACAAATACGTGGGATCAAGAAGTACAGGTTTATTCGTGATCATTTACCCTTGTTGCTTTGGGTCTGTGGAAGCACTGTACATTGCAGCAGAATACAGATGGAGGAGGCCTAATCACTTTATGGAGCCAGGAAGCAAAGAGAGGGACAAGAAGGCAACCACATCCTAATATCCTCTTTAATTCAATATTTAAAAGATACTGAAGGTTCCACCACCTCCCAATAGCACCAAATGACAACCAGGTGTGGTTGCACATGCCTGAAAACCTAGCAATTCAGAAGGTGAAGATGGGAAAATTGAACTTTGAATCTAGCCTTGGCAAAAGAAAGTTTGTGAGCTACCCATAACAGTAAATAAGCCAGGCATTTTGGCACATACCTGTTAGTCCAGCTAAGTCAGAGGCATAGGTAGAAAGATCACGACTGGAGGCTAGACCAAGTTTTAAAAAGAAAGAAAAAGCATGAGACCATATACTGGAAAAAAAAATAGAACATAGGGCTGGGAAGGTGGCTCAGTGGTAGAGTGCTTGCCTTGCATGCATGAGACCCTGGGTTTGATTCCGCAGCACCACATTAGCAAAAAGAAAAAAGCTGGAAGTGGCACTGTGGCTCAAGTGGTAGAGTGCTAGCCTTGAGCTGAAGAGCTGAGGGACAGTGCCTAGGCCCAGAGTTCAGGCTCCACGACCGGACCCAAAAAAAAAAAAAAAAAACAAAAAGGGCTCAGTGGTAGAACACCCCCTGCCTAGCAAGTATGAGACCCTATGTTCAAGCTCTGGTATTTCCAAAAAAATAAAAAATAAATTTTAAAATAAATACTAAAGCATTCTTCCCCTAGTCTCCAAAGATTCATGCCCAGCTCAATGCAAAATGCACCTAACCCATCCACAAGGACCAGCATTCTAACACTTCCATCATTACTCAGAAGTCCAAAGTCTCCTCCAAGGCCCAAAGCAAACTCAGCTGTTAGCCCCAGTAAAAATCAGAAGGTTACACACTTCTGAGGTTCCTGGGCACACAGTAAACATTGCCATTACAAAAGAGGGAAAGAGAAATCACGTGGTGCAAAGCAAGACAGAAAACTCAATCCTAAGTTTCCAGGTTCCGCCTGCAGGGCACACTGGAGCAGAATGAGGGCTCACGGGGCTTGCATGGCCCCTCCAGGATGGTCTCTCTTGCCGTGTCCACGTGACCATTCTCTCAGACGAGTTCTGCAGTTACCCTACAGCTTCTCTTGGAGAGCATTCCAGAGTCCTGGCATCGCCAACTTCCTGTGTTCTCCATCACAGCTTCAGTCTCAGACATCACCATTAGGGACCCTGAGCTACCACTCTGCCTGGCCTCTCAGGCCTTCCTTCAAAATCTCAACAAAAGCCCCTACAGCCCTCAAGATTGCTGCATTCTAATGCCTGCAACCAAGACCACCAAGGTCTATGGCTATACTAAGACCTACTTGAACCCCTGATACTAATCTCGGGGAAGCAGTTCTCTACCCTCTCTGAGGGAGCATGGTGCCCTGAGGCTCTGTTCTCAAATGAAAGTCTTAAAAAAAAAAAAAAAAAGTTTACACATTTACACATGTAAGCCTGACGGTAGAATCCTGGGAGATTCCTGAGATGCTCTGTAGGCATCTTTATTATTCCAGTACCAACACTTTCCTTTTTAATGATACTAATCTGTCCTGGTCAGCATCTTTAAACGTGGTAGCATGTCCAAAGTCCCAGTAGAGTCTCAAAAAATATATATTCTTCCCTCTCCCTTTTCTCCCCACATGTCTTCTCCTTCCTCTCCCTTTTACAGTCCCAATCTCTCTCCCTTCTTTTCTGGCCAGCTGGAGTTTTCCAAAATTTTCAGCTTTGATCCCCTTTGCTGATTGTCATGGTAAATTTGGCTTATCAACCAGTAATACCTATGCCATGTCGGAATGTTGTGCTCACTTGGAATTTCCTCTGCCAAATAAACTAGTCCATCAGCTTTAAACATTTGCCATGATAAAACATGGGTGGCATCTAGTCTAATTTTCCCCTCAAACATCATGAACAAAACCTTAACAATCCACAGGCCTATCAGCATTCCAGTCTTCTGAATTATCACCAGAATCACCCATTAAGCATCACTACTAGTATTCTAGGTTTTCACTAGCTGGCTTCTCCAAACTTACCCAAATATCTCCCACAGACCAATTCCCAAGCCTTCTGACACATTGTCATGCATCATCACAATAACCACACTTCTAGGACCAATTGTCTGGGTTAGATGGCTTACCATCACTGTGGCAAAATATCTGAAGTAAACAATTTATAAAAAGGAAAGTTTCTCTTGGCTTAGAGTTTTCGGTCCACGTGTACCTGCCCTGTTGCCTTTGGGCACGTAGTGGCACTGTACATCATGGTGGGAGGTCGGCAAAAGAGGCCTACACCTCATGGTACCAGATAGGAAAGAGAAAGACAGGAAGGGACCAGAGTCCCAATTTTCTCTTCAGGGAAAACTTCTGATGACCTCACATCATTCCTCTGGACCTGACCCTGGACTGGTGAGCAAAGAACAAGGACAATGAACTTGATGATGATAGAATGGAATTTCTAACACTTTTGGAAATTAGTGCAAGCTTGAGACAGATCTGGATTAAGCCCACCCCTTCTGTCCTTCAATGGACATGGGCAACTTCTGAGTTTCAGATTTTTAATCATCTGATCTATAAAATGCAGTGATTAATGGCTCTTTCGTGGGGTATATGGATTAAAAAGTACCTGTTCTTATTGTCAGTGCCTCTCTCGGGCCTGGTATCTCTGTCCTCAGAACAGTCGATGACCGTAGACTGAAGAATGACATCCCAGCACTTTGGTTTTCTTCCCCAGCACACAGCTCCACATTGCGGCAAGTCCCTTCACCTCAGTCTCCACCATGGCCTCAACTTCAAGAAATACCCACAGCAGAAAGATCCAAGTGCGGGGACTCCAGAGAAGGACCCAGAGAGATGAAAGGACCTCTCAGGCATGCTTTGCTTGAAATGACAAAGCAACCAGGACTGATCCAGGCAGAGGAGGACGGGGGGAGGCAAAGGAGGGTAAGAGCTGCCTGAGAGAGATACGGAGAAAGCTTGGCAGGGCAAGACATCCCAAGTCCAAGTTGCCTCTTCAAGAAGTCAACATAAGCAGGGCGCTGGTGAATCACGCCTTTAATCCTAGCCACTAAGGAGGATGAGATCTGAGGATCACGGTTCAAAAGCCAACCCAGGCAAGGAAAGTCTGTGAGACTCTTATCTCCAATAAACGACTAGAAAACCAGAAGTGGCTCTGTGGCTCAAGCAGTAGAGCGATCACCTTGAGCTGAAGAGCACAGGGACGGCGCCCAAGCCCAGAGTTCAAGCCCCACAACAACAACAACAACAACAAGAAAGAAGGAAGAAGGAAGAAGAAGAAGAAGAAGAAGAAGAAGAAGAAGAAGAAGAAGAAGAAGAAGAGAAAGAAGAAGAAGAAGAGAAAGAAGAAGAAGAAGAGAAAGAAGAAGTCAACATAAAACCAATAAAACCATAGGGCCTCGGCACTTATGTCGGAGCATTTGCAAGGCTCATCGTGTCTGAAGATTTGGGTAACATATCCTGAGACTGAAAGCCTTTAAATGTTGCTTTTCATAATTTTCTGGACACAGACCTTTTCCAGAGGTCCTTGAAGGATCTAGGGAAATGTTAGAACTGACCAGACCATATCTACCTGATCACCAATGTGCACAGCGTCTAAGTACTTGGATTCAGAATCCATGTGGTAGTTACTGGGTTTAAACTGTGGCTCTTCCACACACTATGTGACCATTGGCAACGTACTGTAGATCCAAATCCTGTTTCCTCACTGTAAACTGCAGACAGCAAGTTGAGCATTAAACAGTATGTGAAAAGTGCTAAATATGAACCACCATCAAATGGATGCCACCATGCTCCCTTCCAGACTGTGGGGTCCGTCCCAGTTTCCATGACCACATATCCCGACTGCTGTTGCTGGGTCCTGGAGGAGTCTCAGGGTCCTGTCTGTTTTTAACAACCTCATCCCAACCCAAGGCACTTGTACTTCAGGACATTCAGGTGGTAATAAGAGGCACAATCACTCACTCATGCAAACCGAGTACCTGGCCAGGTCTTCTGCTAAATGCAGTGGATATCTAAAGGGATACCTACAGGAGCTCTTCATGAGGCCCCACACTAAAAAGACACAAAAGGGCTGGGAAGGTGGCTCAGTGGTAGAGCGCTTGCCTTGCATGCATGAGGCCCTGGGTTTGATTCCGCAGCACCACATAAGCAAAAAGAAAAAAGCCGGAAGTGGTGCTGTGGCTCAAGTGGTAGAGTGCTAGCCTTGAGCTGAAGAGCTGAGGAACAGCGCCCAGGCCCAGAATTCAGGCCCCACAACCGGACTCAAAAATAAATAAATAAATAAAAATAAAAAGACACAAAAGAGCTTGTAATAATGCAGCACAGTAATTCAGGACTGGGGAAGAGGACCCACCCACTGGATCTGGGAGTTTCAGGGAAGAGGACAAGTGAGTATTGGCTGAAAGAATGAAGGTGAGGGAAGAGGAAAAGAAGATGCATGAGCAAAATCAAGGAGGCACTCTAGAGCTTGGCATGTGCAAAGAAACACAGACAGCTATGAACTGCTGGAAAATACAGTGAGCCTGTAGTAGAGGTCCAACCAGTATTTATTTATTTGGGAAATATATCAAACTGTTCACTATATTGAAGTTGGGAAGGGAATCTTTGTTTGCACTTTATATACTACTAATGTATTTGCTTTAGTTCTTTTTTTTTTTAAGTTTATGGGCCTAATTTTTAGAGAGTAACAGCAGGAAATGTAAATCTGAGAAATACCAGCATTTAAACAATTAAACCATGGGGATAGAGATGACCTCGCAGAGGAAAAACATAGCCAGGGAGAAAACACAAGGGTCTGGGGTGGACACTGGCCTTCACAGCCAGATAGAAGAAACCATGAAGCTGCCGGAAAAACAGCCAGAGGAATCGGAAGAAATGAAGTAGGCAATGCCTTGGAAGAAGAAAAGGACAGTGTCAAGAGCTGTAAGAAGACAGAGGACCCAAAGCAACTTTGACATGCCTGCCAAGATGTCTGGGACACTCAGAATAACCCTTGGTAAGACAGATAAGCAGGAAGATCCCAGGGTGTGGCTCAACAGTCCTTGCCCAAAAAGCAAGAGGTCCTGGGTTCAATTCACTGTGAGAAAGAAGAGGGAGGTGGAGAAGAGGAAGGGGACATGGAGGAGGGGGACAAAGAAGAGGGAGAGAAGGAAGGAGGGAAGAGGGGTGAGGAAGAAGAAAGGCTAGGTCTAGGACACACTGTCTCAGCTGGGTCTTGTGTAATCTAAGTTCTGGAAAGTCTCCTCAAAAGCATAAAGCAGCAAATCATCACTACAGCAAACATACTACCTTGGGCATCCTAGGAAAGGTGTAAGTCCTGGTACATCCCTACTTCTGATGCTCAGCAAGCAAACCATACTTCCTCTACGATTTTCCCATTAGTATCTAAGAGCATGAGCATCAGAGGAGTTTAAGGGCCTTCTTCCAATTCTCATGTTCCATAATCCACCAAACCACACAGAAAGAGGCCTTTGCCTTTTACTGAGAAGGGCACACTTAAAAATCTGGCTTTCCAATACAAAAGCTTGCTCAGAGCTCACTGGTTGTGAGTTAATTAGCATGGACAAGCACGGGCAAGCCTGCCTGAGTTGCTCCCCAACTCTGCATCCAGGTGCAGGATCCATAATACCTGCATTTGAAACACAATGATGAAAGGATATCACACTGATTAGAATGTGACTTCAGGAAAAAGCCCTGCTGTTAAGCCTGAGTGTGGTGCCGCTGTACATTGAGGGGTAGCATAGGATTGGTGGCTAAGCCCAGCATCAAATCCCCACTTAAGAGATGCGTGACCTCAGGCAAGTTACCTAGCCTGGCTGTGGATTGATTTTTGTCAAAGTAGGAATAATAGTATTCTCTTCTTCATAAGACAGATAGGATGACTAGATGACTTATTTTAAAAGCACTCAAAACAGCACCTGGCACATGAGAAATGTAACATGCATGGTTAAGTGAAATAACAACACATACATATACACTGCAGCGGTTAATACTGACTGCCAGCATGAATCGAGACACACATAAGACACACAGGCCCAATGCCTGTGGGGTGTTCCAGAGATGACTAGACATGAAGACTCTGACCTAATCAATGGTTTGCTTCATTGATGGATTCAAAATTTGAGTGGACTACTGGGCAGTGGTGGAACTGTGGAAGCTAAGCCTTGTTAGAAGGGAGACACTGGGAATACGGAGGGTAGATCTTGGTCCTGCTCCCTTCTCAATAGTCTCTTTCTGCTCCCTAGCCGGTGTGAGGTAAGGCGTTTTTTCCTGCCACATCCTTCTCTCATCTATTCTGCCCCATCACACTGAGAAACATGGAACTAAACTAATTTTTCCACAAGTGGCGCTGTGGCTCTAGTGGAAGAGTGCTTGCCTTGAGCTGAAGAGCTCAAAGACAGCACCCAAGCCCAGAGTTCAAGCCCCACGACCGGACCCCCCCCCCGCACCCAAAAAAAAAACACCTAATTTTTCCTCCCTTTGTTTCCACAAGTATTTGTCACAGTGTCAAAAAGTCTAATACATCCATGAAAATGCATTTGTTCACTCTGCCTCTACTCTGTTGTCTGAGTACCAGCTTCATCTCCTAAACGTAGCCTTCAGACGACTCCAGCCCACCCCCCTCCTGCTAGCAAATAGACAATTCTAGACTTCAAATCTGAACATCACATAAGGGAAGAGAAACCTAGCTCTGGTTACTACAGAAAGGAGGCCTTCCTTTCAAAAATATAAACTATTCTCTTCTCATTTGCTGTAACTGGGTAATGATGCCAATCCATCCCTGAAGATGGGAGTGCATTGGTCACTCTAGAACATCTGAATCACACATAAGGCAGCGGACAGGTCCCCAGGGGAAGACTAAGGTCTAATTTGATCAGAGAATGAAAGGTGTTCACTACAACTCCACTGGATGTCCCAAATTCCTGTCTTCCAAGACTTCACAGGACCTTCCATAGACAAGGACACAAATGGAGAAAAGCATGCACGTGACAAAGATATAGAAGGGGAGAAAGAAGGTCTAAGAACAGAGTGCTGCATGGGCAAAATCATAGAAAACTAAAAATAATGCAATTCCAAATGACTGGCATAGAAAGTATGTATAGGAGATAAGGAGATGAGATTTAGAAAGGCACAGGGAGATGGGAAACTGGAGAGGCAGGCCAACCAGCGATTTGTATAATACTGACCTGAACTCAAATAGTTGAAGATCTGGGGAAATGTAGAAAATGAATAGTCTGAGGAGAAGAAAAAGGCAAGTGCTTTTTTTTTTTTTTGGGGGGGGGGTGGTCCAGTCATGGGGCCTGAACTGGACCTGGGCGCTGTCCCTCAGCTCTTCAGCTCAAGGCTAGCACTCTACCACTTAAGCCACAGCGCCACTTCCGGCCTTTTTTTTTCTGCTTATGTGGTGCTGAGGAATCAAACCTAGGGCCTCATGTATGCAAGGCAAGCGCTCTACCACTGAGCCACCTTCCCAGCCCTGAGAAGAAAAAGGTACCAAAAAAGGGCTGAAAATGTGTTACGCAGAGGTAGAGGAGGTAAAATCAAAGAAAAAACATTTCAGGAAAAGAGTGGCAGTAGCTACAAAGATCTTAGGGAGGCGATGTCTCAGTAAGTCTTGTTCTTATTAAGTGACTTAGATGCTGACCTCTGGTAGAGCAGTATCTGTGATGTTGGGCAGAGTCCAGGACTGCCAGAAATGCAGTGTATGAGATCAAAGTGATGATGGTAGGCTACTCTTTCAAAGTGTTTATCTTTTCCAAAGCAATGAAACCAAAGTACTAAAACTTACACTCAATAATTTCTCTTCAGAAAAAAAAACCAAATATTCATTTCAAAGGTTGTACTTCAGTGTTTATAATTTACAGCAAATAACTGCAATAATCTAGTGAGGGTTTAAAGTAAACTGTATTCATACAATAAAAAGTGTAACAATTTTTAAATAATGTTGTAAAAGGATATTGGCACAGGAAAAGTGTTAAATCACAAAAATAACATGTAGAATGCTCTCTATGTTCAAATAACTATATATCCATAGAAATAGGATGGGAAGAATATAACCTAAAATAATATTGGTGGCTATCACTACAAGGAACTTACAGGTCTTTGAAATATGTATTTATAGGTTTTTCTACTACAAATGTGCCTATTTTTGTAACGCAAAAATCTGAGATTTGAAATATGTATTTATAGGTTTTTCTACTACAAATGTGCCTATTTTTGTAACGCAAAAATCTGAGTAATGAAAGAAAAAATGATCAAAGCCGGGTGCCAGTGGCTCACGCCTGTAATTCTAGCTACTCAGGAGGCTGAGATCTGAGGATCACGGTTCAAAGCCAGCCCAGGCAGGAAAAGTCCATGAGACTCTCATCTCCAGTAAACCACTAGAAAACCAGAAGTGGCGCTGTGGCTTGTGGTAGAGCGCTTGCCTTGAGCTGAAGAGCACAGAGACAGTGTCCAAGCCCAGAGTTCAAGCCCCATGACCGACCAAAAAAGAAAAAGAAAAAAGAAAAAATGATCAGCTCCAAGGAAAATGTAGTTGAAGATTCTACAGGTGGATGAAAGTTCAAGCTTACATGGGAAAGAGGAAAACAAGAAGTTAAAGCTTAAGAGGCAATTGAAAAAGCCATGTCTGGAACGAGGAGAGGAGAGGAGACCTAGGAATGGGGACTAGGACCATAAGGTGATAATGGCAGAGGTCCCCAAAGCAGAGGAGGATGGGGAGACTAGTCAGTAATTCATTGTCACCTGTCACTCATTATATCAACAGCAGGGTGAAAATTAAAAGGCAGGAGATGGGAAAGGTTTGCAACAGCTGCTTTGGGGAACTGGTAAGTCAATTAGCAATAAAAGAAGGGATTGCAGCAGCTCCAAGGGAGGGCCCAGCTGCCACTGAAGAGTAGGACTTGATCCCACTGCTAGTTAATGCATTAGCTGCAGCCGAAGAGGACGTGTGTGACCTGAATCCATCCAACGCGCATCCGAACAATATCCAGAAAGTGTGGCCTGGAATAAGACAACCACTAAGGTCTATACTAATATTAAGCACTGCTTGCTTCCTATAGTGTGGTCTCAGATAGTTTCCCAACTTCACTGTAATTAATGAAAGCAAAGGTAGTAACATGAAGAAGAGGTTGAGGAAATAATACTTTATCAACCAAAACAAAGAAGAGTTAAAACATCTATAATATATGGGACCAAAATTACACATGCAGCTGTTTCACAGTCGTCACTCATTTCTAGATGAAAGACAAAGTCGGTCAGTCTGACAGTGAAGGGTTTCTTTCTTGGAGGCATTTTAGTCTTATGAATAAACAGCATCAGTCGATTCCTATCTGACCAATATAATCATTCTCATTTACAATGAAAAGGAAATATCGGGAAATTCAAAATTCTTAGCAACCAGGCAGAATTCTCTTATAATTTGAGCTATGGGGAAATCACTTTCTGGACTAGGAAAAAAAGCCATCTTATATTATAGACCCACTGTGTACATCTTCTTTGCTCTTTCTTTTCAGTGTTTGTAATTAATCCTCACAACAGCTCTGTAAAGAGAGACAATGAGCCTTAATTTTTGTGTGTATGTGCTAGGAAAAGGCTTGAACTTAGGACCTCAGGTTCTTACTCAGCTTGCTTGCTCCCAGTGGGCACTCTACCACTTGAACCAGTTTAATAGTTTGCTGGTTATTTTGGAGACAGGTTCACAGACTTTCCTGCCCTGGCTGGCTTCAAACTAATACCCTCTCTGTAGTCAATACTTCAGCAATCACTTTCACTAGGGTCTTCTGGGGTACCATGCTTCTCCACTTGACGTGAATGTAAGTCTTTCCTATGTTCCCATATAAATAATTTTGTTTTCTTGAGCACACATGAGTAAGCAATAAAGACAGCGTAGGCTCCACCAGAATAAGTCTAACATCAAGAAAATGCCACACATAAAAGTAATAGAAGTGTTTAAAAAAAAGAGAGAGAGAAAGGAAAATACCCCCATAGGAAAAATCTCATCAAATGATGCTAGGAAAACTGGATAGCCACATACAAAATAATGACACTGGACTCTCTCAACATACTCAAAAGTTAATTCATGCCAGACACTGGCTCACATCTGAAATCCTAGGCTGAGAGCAGAGATCTGAGGATCACAGTTGAAAAGCCAACCCTGATTTAAAAAGAAAAAAAAACAAAAAACAAAAACTCATCTCCACTTAACCAGCTAAAAACCAGTGGCAGAGCTGTGGCTCAAGTGGCAAAGCACCAGCCTTGAGTGAAAAAAACTAAGAAGCAGCATCCAGAACCTGAGGTCAAGCCTGAATACGAGCGCGCGCGCACACACGCGCACACACACACACACACACACACACACACACCTTAGCCAGGCATAGTGGTTCCAGTTGGCTTTGAAGGTGATCCACACACACACACACACACACACACACACACACACACACACACACACACACACACACACACACACACACACACACACACACACACACACACACACACACACACACACACACCTTAGCCAGGCATAGTGGTTCCAGTTGGCTTTGAAGGTGATCCTCCCATTCTCAACCTCTCAAGTAGCTGGGATTACACACTGGAGATAGCAGTACATTGCTGGGTCTTTACTTTCAAAAGAGACAAAATTGAAAATGAGAATTCTGCGTCTTCTGGTGGAGGAAAGGTAGAAAAGTATTTCATTTTTTTGTGGCCTTCGCTATCCTTTATTTACTTCTCTTTTTGTTTAGAAGATAGGACACCATTTGGGACAATGGCCTAAGGCCTGAACCAACAAAGACATTCTAACTGATGAAACTGCTCAACACAACTAAGAATCCTGAGACAGTGAGCTTCCCATCACTGGAACTGTTCAAGCTGAGGCCAACTGAAGAAGCAGCCTAAGGACAGACACTAGACTCAGTGCCTGGACGGAATAGCTAGGAGACGTTGAGGCAAGTTTTCTCTTTAGCCAGAGGTAAACTCTAAAACACAGTAACTGAAGAAGACCATCATGAGATTGAATTCAAGTAATTCTAGGAAACTGCCTCCAGTGAAGATGGAAGGAAATATCCTATCTCATCACGGTGAACTAGAAAGCACACTGGAGTTGAGAGACTGGAGTCTGCATCCTATATAATATCTCTAAGCCGTATGTCCCCAGTGGCTCACACCTGTCATCCTTGCTACTCAGGAGGCTGAGATCTGAGGATGGTGGTTCAAAGCCAGCCCAGGCAGGAAAGTATGTGAAACTCTTATCTCCAATGAACCACTAGAAAACCGGAAGTGGCGCTGTGGCTCAAGTGGTAGAGCGCTAGCCTTGAGCTGAAGAGCTGAGGGACAGCGCCCAGGCCCAGAGTTCAGGCCCCATGGCCGACAAAAAAAAAAAAGCATCTCTATGTTTATATCAGCTCCCAAAATTCGGTTCTGTTGAAGTTTGTTTGCATTCTTCTGCCTGGTGTTCGTAGGAGGGTCCCGGCTACTGGCTACCAAGCGTCTCCCGCACTGACTGCGAGGTCTCCTCCAGGCCGCTGGGTGCGGGCCTCGGACGCCATCTTGGCTCTGGAATCCCGTCTTCCACCGCAGTCCCTCGCCCTCCTCGCCCTGTCCTGGAGTGTCACCACCTCCAGATAACCAGCACCGGTGCCCTGTGGAGGAGTCCAGAGACCGGAACGGAGGACAGCTGAAGAAGCCACGGCAGCTTGCCCAGCGGGCGTCGCCACTCACCTTCGCCTCGACGGGTAGCGGGAGGCACGGGCCCACGCAGGGGGCCAGACGCAGGGGCCCAGACGCAGGGGGCGGGGCCGGCGCGGGGCCTCACGGGAGAGGGGGCGGGATACTGGAAAGGACGGCCCCGGGGTGAGGCGGGGTTATACCAGATAGGCAGGGCCCTGCAGTGGGCGGAGTTATAGGGCAGTGGGCGTGGTCCGTGAGGACGGGCTCACCCGGGACGGCGTTAGTGGGCGGGGCCGCGGGCGGGGCCGCGGGCGGGAGCCCCGGCAGCTGCGTCCACCGGGATTGCAAGTTGACGAGTGACTCGCCATTTCACGCCGCCTCTGCTGCGGCAATCGAACTGGCAAATATTTACCTTGGGATCCGAGTGACTGAAAATATTTGGCTGGAGCCAGATGCGGCGCGTGTCTGTCCCTGAAATATTAGCTAAAGGAGTGATTTAGCAAAATAAAATGGTGGGTGGGGCGCCTGGGCGGCGGGGCTGTTTACCTTCCCGGGCGCTGGGGCCGGGCCGGCGCGGGGAACGGAACAGCTGCGGAGCCTGCGGGGCGGGAGTCTGACCGGGTCTGGGGCGGGCGGTTCTACACAAATCAGAGAACGGGAAACACACATCCTCCTCCAGGCGCTTAGAAACCCGCAGGACTCCCGGTCCTGGGAGGCGGACGGGGAGACGGTGGTGTTGCACCCTTGATTGCATCCTCGCTCCCTTCACCCCCCCCCAGCCCCCCGCCTTCGACGGCCACACCACCGAGCTGGTTTAGTGTTCGATTCCGTGCACGCGTGTGGAAAGCGGGTTACAGGATTCGGGAAGAAGGCTAGCAGGCAGAGCCGGCCGCCCGCCCCGAAGTGAGGAGGGACGGGAGTGGGATGATCCGATTGATGGGCAGCTTCACCCCGCAGCTGCCCAGCCTGATCTTCTGGGAAGAGCAGGCCTCCTCCGGGTCCCTCTTGCTGGTGGGCTTGCCTTGGCTGTGTTTCTGTCTGGGCTGCATCCAGGCTCCTCAGATTCAAAGCGGAGAAGACCCTAAGAGTGTTTGCGGTATAGTGACTCCACTCAGCAAACTTTCTAAACACAGAGAGCACCTTCTTTTTTTTTTTGTTTCTGTGGCCAGATTTTCTCCCTGTTGGTGGTGTTGGTAATGGTGGTGATGGTGGTGGTTGTGGGGCCTGAACTCTGGGCCTGGGCGCTGAGAGCAGCTCTTCAGCTCAAGGCTAGCGCTCCACCACTTGAGCCACAGCGCCACTTCCGGTTTTCTGGTGGTTTACTGGAGATAAGAGTCTCAGGGACTTTCCTGCCTGGGCTAGCTTTGAATCACGATCCTCAGATCTCAGCCTCCTGAGTAGCTAGGATGACAGGCGTGATTCACCGGCGCCCGGCTTCTCTTTCCTTTGATAAAATAAAATCTGCAAATTTCGGAACATCCAATTTGAAATTTAATCCTTTCATTTTGTAGATGGGGCCAAAGCATGATAGGAATGATGAACCTTGTAGGAAATAGGGTTTGCGTTTGCGTTTTGTGTTTTGAGGTGTTAGGATTCAAACCCCAAGCCTCAAGCAGACTCCCTACCACTGAGCTACACTCTAGACTTTCATAGAACTTTTTATTTCTCCCAATTACTGCCTGTCTTTTAGTTTTATGAATTTATTGACACCAAAGAGTTATCAGAACTCATGGGACTTACCTGGCTAAGTGTCCCTGACTTGAATACTACAGAGAAAGATTTATCAAAACTGAATAGTAACAAGTTATTAATACATAGTAAGTATATTATTTAATATAGCAAGTATGTTTTATATCGGTAACATGTCTAGCATTGGGCAAAGGGCTCTAGACCCAGTTATTATCTGCTACTTTTTTCCTTCTTTATTGCTTTGCCTTCTTTTGAATTGATTTCTAATTTCATTTCCTTCTATTTGAGAAAGTACATGTCTTTTACCATTTATTATTTCAAAGGTCACTTTAGCTAGTTTAGGATAGTAATGTAACAAACTCTGAAGTTAATGTCTTGATCTTCTTTACAGCAAGATTTTATTTGTAATTGCAATATAAATTCAGTATTACAATTTTAGTCTATTTTCTTCCAAAATGTTGCTGAAGTTTGCTGTTTGACAGTCAATAGTGGCCCTCATTTGCAGTTGTCTTTGCTGCCATTCACTCTGTGTGTGTGTGAGAGAGAGAGACAGAGACAGAGACTACAGGCATTCGCATTTGAATTCAGGGCCTGGTCATTGTCCCTTAGCTTTTTCACTCAAAGCTGGTACTCTGCCCCTTGAAGCACAATGCCATTTCTAGCTTTTTGGTGGTAAGTTGGAGAAAAGAGTCAGATTTTCTTACCTAGTCTGGCTTCAAACCACAATCTTCAGATCTCAGCCTTCTGAGTAGCTAGCATTGCAGGCATGAGCCACCAGCACCTGGCTAGGCTTTTCATGTTTTATTCTAGAATGCATCTTTTATGATATCTTCTAGGAGTAAACTCAGATTATTGGGGAAGGTAGAGGCCTTCATTATTCTGTTTGCCTGAATTTTATTTTGTTGTTGCTGTTGCTCATGGGTCTTGAACTCAAGGCTTGGGCACTGTTCCTGAGCTCTTTTGCTCAAGGCTAGCTAGCATTCTACCATTCTGAGCCACAGCACTATTTCCAGTTTTCTCGTGGTTAATTGGAGAAAAGACTCCATGGACTCTCATAGACTTTTCTGCCCAGGCTGGCTTTAAATTGCAATCCTCAGGTTCCTGAGTAGCTAAGATTAAAGGCATGACCCACCAGCACCTAGGTGAAAAATATTCTTTATTGCTCTGTCTTGTATTATAATATGCCCTCTAGGCTACCAGCCTAGAATGTTCCTAATATTCCTCTCAGAACATTAAAGAAATACCCAAAAACATTCTCTTCTTGGGGTTTTGTTGTAAGAAGTAAGCTATTCATATAGTTGCCTTCTCCCTCTTTTCTCTCTGATTTGAAGACTTGTATATGCAGTAAGATGTCCAGATAAGTTGTATATATGTGTATATGAATGTGTGTATTATGTGCATAAGGTATATAATGTTTGAGATTCAGTGGAGTGTCTGCATTTCAAAACTCCTGTTCTTTTCCATTCCTACTATTAATTATATCCTTCTGGAGCTCAGATGGTTAGCCCTTCACCTAGCTTCAGGATACATGAAGCAAAACTAGTAAAACTGCAAGAAATCTGATCTCAATACTACTTTTTTAATAATTGACAGAAAAAATAGAAATAAGGGAGACTACCAGCAATATTGATCTAACTGCCATTCCACCCAACCACATTCTATTAAAGTATACACAGAAGGCTGGGGTGAGGCTGAACCTAGGCCTCCTAGACCAGTCTGGCTGGCTCAGCATACCCTGCCTCAAAAGAAGAAAGCTTCTGTTTGACAATTAGTTTTACTCACCTCAATCGAAAGGGTTATTCATGATATCTGATCCATGTTACTACTACAAACACAAGTTCCCAGCCCTGTTAGAACACATCAAAGCCCTGGTGAAGAATAATAGCATTGTCAGGTGCTGGTGGCTTATGCCTATAATCCTAGCTCCTCAGGCGGCTGAGATCTGGGGTTAATGGTTTGAAGCCAGCCCAGGCAGAAAAGCCCATGAGACTCATCTTCAATTAACCACCAAAAAGCCAGAAGTGGAGGTATGGCTCAAGTAACAGAGTGTCTACCTTGAATGAAGAAGCCAAGCAAGAGCTCCAGGCCCTGAGTTCAAGCCCCAGTACTGACACCAAAGAAGAACAGCATAACCACTACAAGGCTCACAATAACTCTACTACCAGGCATTACTCTTCCTATTTCACAGCTAAAGCAACTAACAAACAAAGGAAATTGAATTTTGCTCTTTGCTATTAATCCTGATGTTTTTGCATTTTATTTTGGTGTTGGCCCTGAGGTTTGAACTCAGGACCTGGGTATGCTGTCCCTGAGCTGTTTTGCTCAAGGCTAGTGAGCCACAGCTCCACTTCCAGCTTTTTTGGGTGCTTAATATGAGTCACACAGACTTTCCTGCCTGAGCTGGCTTTGAACCAAGATCCTTAGCTCTCAGCCTCCTGAGTAGCTAGGATTACAGGTGTGAGCCACCCAATGCCCAGCTCCTGATCTCCTTTTCAAGCCACAGTCTTTTTTCTTCATACTGATCATGTATGGTGCCTTTTATATTTTAGAGGAGACACTGAAAGCACAGAAGCCATCTCACAGAGCTCTGACAGACAGGTTCTACTAGCTCACCACATGTTCTGTAATAGCTTACAGAAGCTGACTTCCTAACATTAACTGTCAGAACCCCAGGCATCTGGGATCCCCTGTTCTTTCCAAAGGCCTGGGCAGGCTTTGCCTTATCTGAGTTCAATTTGAGACCCAGGCTTTCTCATAACTGCCTTCAGAGACTTGAGATGTCATTTTCTGCATGTTGGCAGGTTGGTGGCTTTTGTCCTCAGCAACTCTGGCCTTGAGCTAAAGCCTTTATCTGCATTTGCAATCAGGAAGCTCTGATACTTCCTGAGGCAGCTCTGGGCACATTTTACACAATGCAGGTTCACTTTCTTCACTTTGGGGTGACTCTGGCCTCCTGGAAGGTCCAGCTTTCTGACAGGGTGAACAGTTAGTAAAAGAAGTGAAACTCTGTGGTTTGGGACTCCTTGTGCTTCCTGAGCAACATGCCTGGAGCATTTGGAAAGAAGGCAATGATTAGGATTGGAGTGTAGATAACCGTTAGGAAGGAGGAAGTTTATCACATCGGGGGTAAATCTCCTAACCACTCTCAGAACACTAACATGCATAAACCTCCCCATTGCCAGGCCCAAGTTCAGGTTGCTAGAGGATTTATCCAAGACAAGGCCAGGACAGAAGCTGCAGGAGCATCAGCCTCTTCAGACACCTGGAATCCTTTCACCAAAGAAATGGAGTCAAGAACGGCATGGACAGGCTGATGATGTGTAATAAAATTTTCTACTCAAGCTCTTCCATTGGTGAAATTCTTCCATCACTCTGTGACCAGCACTGTGCATTTAAGAGCTGATTCCTTGCTGGTCACATCTTAGAAGTATCTGATAAATTAACTCCTATAAATGTATTAGGTTTTGTTTTGATTTTTGCCAGTCCTGGGGCTTAAACTCTGGGCCTGGGCGCTGTCCTTGGGCTTCTTTTGCTCAAAGCTAGTGCTCTACCACTTGATCTATAGTGCCTCTTGTGGCTTTTTCTATGAGTAATTGGATAAGAGTCTCACCAACTTTCCTGCCCATGCTGGCTTCGAACCAGGATCCTCAGATCTCAGCCTTGAGTAGCTATGATTACAAGCATGAGCCACTGTAATCATAATAATAAGCCACAGCTTATATGGTTTTTAGATGCCTGAGGTTGGCAAGTATTACAGTAAAATGCACTTCTTTGAAGATATGCTAAAGCCAGATGCCAGTAGCTTATGCCTTTAGTCCTAGTTCCTCAGGAGGAGGCTGGTTATCTAAGGGTCACGGTTCAAAGCCAGCCCAGGCAGTTTCATCTGTGAGACGCTTATCTCCAATAAACTACCAAAAAAGCCAGAAGTAGAGCCATGGCCTACAGCGCCCATGCCCTGAGTTCAAGCTCCAGAAACAGCAAAAAATAAAACAAACCATGAACACACAGGGGAAGTAAAGAGACATAACAGCAAGCAAAACAGAAACCTCACAAGGACACAATGGAAACTGAAACCCCAATAATCTTCAAACAGGCAATTCATCACTGTAGCGTATATTTACATCTAAGTGTATGAAAAGCAACAGCTTGGGAAGTAGGACAGTGCTTGCCACGGAAATCATGCTTCTTCTTGTTCTTTTTATTATTATTGGGAGCACTGGGGCTTGAACACAGGGCCTGGGCATTGTCCCTTCACTTTTTCTCTCCAGGCTAATAACCGACCACTTGAACCACAGCTCTACTTCTGGTTTTGTGCTGGTTAATTGAAGATAAAGGTCCCACAGACTTTCCCGCCTGGGCTAGCTTTGTACACGGATCCTCAGATCCCAGCCTTCAGTAACTAGGATTACCGGGGTGAGCCACCAGCACCCAACTCGTGTCACTGGTTTTGTTTTTTGTTTTATGCTACAAAACATGTCAGGTATTGGTTGGGAATGTGGCTCAGTGGTAGAGTGCTTGCCTAGCATGTATGAAGCCCTGGGTTCCATTCCTCCATACCACATACACAGAAAATACTGGAATGGCGCCATGGCTCAAGTGGTAGAGTACTAGTCTTGAGCAAAAGAAACTCAGGAACAGTGCCCAGGCCCTGAGTTCAAGCCCCAGGACTGACAAAAAACAAAAAAACATTTCAGGCCTTTCTATTCTTACCAAAAAAAATGTTTTAAGTATAAAAGGATTAGTATAAAAGAAGTAATAAACAGTTGAGCACTGGTGGCTCACTCCTGTAATCTTGGCTACTCAGGAGGCTGAGATCTGAGGATTGTGGTTCAAAGCCAGCCTGGGCAGGAAAGTCTGTGAGACTTATTTTTAATTAACCACCAGAAAACCAGAAGTGGCTCTGTGGCTAAAAGTGATAGAACAAGCAGGGCACCGGTGGCTCACACCTGTAATCCTAGCTACTCAGGAGGCTGCGATCTGAGGATTGCAGTTCAAAGCCAGCTGGGGCAGGAAAGTCTGACTCTTATCTCCAATAAATCACCAGAAAATTGGAAGTGGCACTGTGGCTCAAGCGGTAGAGCACTCTCGCCTTGAGCTGAAGAATGCAGGGACAGCCGGGCGCTGGTGGCTCACGCCTGTAATCCTAGCTACTCAGGAGGCTGAGATCTGAGGATCCGGTTCAAAGCCAGCCCGGGCAGGAGAGACCGTGAGACTCCTATCTCCAATAAACCACCAGAAAACCGGAAGTGGCGCTGTAGCTCAAGTGGTAGAGCGCTCACCTTGAGCTGAAGAGCTGAGGGACAGTGCCCAGGCCCAGAGTTCAAGCCCCACAACCGACAAAAAAAAAAAAAAAAGAATGCAGGGACAGCGCCCAAGCCCAGAGTTCAAGCCCCACGATGGACAAAAAAAAAAAGTGGTAGAACACTAACTTCTAGCAAAAGAGCTCACAGACAGCACCCAGGCCCTAAGCTCAAGCTCCATAACTGAACGGGGGAGTGGGGAACTGGGAGAAGTAATTAAAAGGCTGAGGGAAATGGGCCAGGTGGTAGCCATGATATTGATGAAATTCTAGGTTTTTAAGCTCAAGCTGTGATTGTGGTTATTTAATCTTGTAAGTTTACTCACAGTATCTCATAAAGATATTGTGCATATGGCAAGTGCTACATGCCTAGACAATTCTAAGTCAATCTAGAAATAAATGCTCAGGGAATTGTATGACAATAAAAAAAAAAAAAAAGAAGAAGAATCAATGTTTTAAGCTGTATCTGCCATCAAAGACAGGATGCTACAAGGAAGAACATTTGCAGCTCTGATCTAAGAACCAGCAAGTGCTGGTAACATTTTAGGGACTCCCACAAGTGGGTCGTACTTTTCGAAGCATGAAATGAGGAGCTAGGGGAACTGCCATAGCCATATTAATTTTGGCTCATACATTCTCAGGAAGGAGAGGCTTGCGCTGTGGCCTGAGATAAGCTGACAGCCTGGGCAGGGAGTCGTCTTGATTTGTCGGAACTACAGCCTTCCCCAGGCTGCAGGGGCAGGTGGAAAAAGTGCTGTGGCAAGAGAGGCTCTAATCCCAATCTTTCTCTCTGGAGCTGAAAGGAGTCATCTCCATGAGAGTGTTTCCAGGACCCAATCAAGATTTCGATAGATCACAGAACTTGGATGGTCAGAGCCGGGAAGTCCCTTAGAGAATATGTGGCCGGCTCTCCTCACTGCTTGAGGAAGGAAACAGACCCAGAGAGGGGATAAACCACCATTCCCAAACCAGTTAGAAGACTGAGAGCGTAGCTCAAGTGGCAGGGCACTGAGGCACAAGGTCCTGAATTCAAACTTCAGCTTTGAGTTCTGAGAATGGAGATGCAAGATCAGCCCAGGAAAGAAAGTCTGAGGTTTTTTGTTTTTTTTTTAATTTCTAATTAGGCATCAAGGAAGCTGTGGTTCAAGTGGTAGAGTGCTAGCCTTACACAAAGAGCCAAGCAAAGAATGCAAAGCCCTAAGTTCATACCCCAGTACTCATGCAAAGTGAAAAAATAAAAAGGTAGGAGAGTCTCTGAGGACTGGCTGCTTACTCACCCGTTCCATCTTCTCTGAGGCGCAGAGCGGTGAGGTGTGTTGGGAATGTGAAAAGGGAGGTATACATCTTGCTTTACACTCCGTCTTCACTGATTGTCCAGCTAAACACAGAAAATACAGCAGAGGACTCTGAGAAACCCCTAAAGACAGGAGCAGCAGCAAGCTGGAAGACGTGGAGATCTTTCCATCACCTGTGATGTCAGCCACCCAAACATACCCAACTCCGGGGTGACAGGTGTGAGAAATAAACTTCACTGGGTTAGACATTGAAATTTCAGAATTATTACAGCAACTATGGCTCTTTGCCCTGATGAAACCACTGGCAGTTTGGAGACTGATTTTTTAATTTTAATTTTGTATGGTTTTGTTTCTTTTGGTCGGTCGTGGGGCTTGAACTCTGGACCTGGGCTCTGTCCCTCAGCTCTTCAGCTCAAGGCAAGCGCTCTGCCACTGGAGTCACAGCACCATTTCCAGTTTTCTGAGTGGTTTACTGGAGATAAGAGTCTTGGGGACTTTCCTGCCCAGGCTGGCTTTGAACCTCGATCCTCAGATCTCAGCCTCCTGAGTAGCTAGGATTACAAGTGTAAGCCAAAGATGCCTTTAATTTTGTATGTAAACTTGACTGTGCCAAAGGCTACAGAGAGAGTCCATTAAACTCATCTCACTGGGTATCTGTGATGGGATTAACATGTAAATCATTACTCTAAATAAAGCAGATTTCCCTACCATGTGCAATTGGTGGGCCCCACGCAATCAACTGAAGAACTGGATAGAGCAAAATGGTCAAAAAGGAACCTGGCCCAGCAGCCTGCTTGATCTGCCTCAGACTAGAACTACTGCTCTTCTGCATATCAGCTTTCTAGTGGCAGATGCTGAAACTTCTACCATCCATAATGACAGGAGTCAATTTTATAATTTTATGTGTGAAAGAAACTATAAGATGACCTTTTCCCAATCTAATGCTTGTGTGTGTGTGTGTGTGTGTGTGTGTGTGTGTGTGTGTGTGTGTGTGTGTGTGTGTGTGTGTGTGTGTGTGTGTGTGTGTGTGTGTGTGTGTGTGTGTGCTGGTACTGGAGCTTGAACTCAGGGCCTGAGCACTGTCCCTGAGCTTTTGTGCTCAAAGCTCATGCTTTAGTCCTTAAGCCACAGCTCTAATTCTGAACTCTTTTTGTTAATTGGAGATAAGTCCTATGGACTTCCTGTAAGAGCTGGCTTTCAACTTCAATCCTCACCTCTCCACCACCTGAGTAACTAGGATGACAGGTGGGAGCCACCAGTACCCCTGCTCTAACACTGTTTTTGGAGGGGGGGTTGGTAACAGGGCTTGAACTCAAGGCCTGGGCACTGTCCCTGCACTCTTCAGCTCAAGGCTAGCACTCTACCACTTGAGCCATAGCACCCAATTCCGGGTTTCTAGTGGTTTATTGGAGATAAAAGTCTCATGGACTTTCCTGCCAAGGCTTTGAACCACAATCCTCAAATCTCAGCCTCCTATGTAGTTAGGATGACAGCGTGAGCCACCGACACCTGGCTAACACTTTTAAATAATTCTGTTTCCATTTATTAGAGAGAACATTGCCCAGAAATCTTCACAACCACTTTCCACACCTGAGATCTCCCAGGCTTGGACCAACAGCAACCAGCAGAAAGGAGGGGTCCCTGTAGTCCCTTGGGTATCTTTAGTGATGCTCAAGAATGTGGGTGGGTAGCCAGGAAGCAGGGGACATGTGACATAGGCTTGTGGGCTGCAAAGAGCTTCCCAGTGCACAGCTGACCCTCTCATGTGCCTGAAATGGGAACCAATACCAGTGTCAGGCGGCAGCAGAGCTATCATGGCCAATAATGCTATTACCCAAGAATGACTGACCAAAGCTTTCAAATAGACTCCAAGTCAGGTGCTAGTGACCACACCTGTAATCCTAGCTACTCAGAAAGCTGAGATTTAAGGATTGAGGTTCAAATCCTGGGCAGAAAAGACCTTGAGACTTTCTTTTTTTTGTCCTGGGGCCTGAACTCTGAGCCTAGGCACTGTCCCTCAGCTCTTCAGCTCAAGGCTAGCGCTCTAGCACTTGAGCCACAGTGCCACTTCCAGCTTTTTCTGCCTATGTGGTGCTAAGGAATCAAACCCAGGGCCTTGTGCATGCAAGGCAAGCACTCTACCACTGAGCCATGCTCCCAGCCCAGGTCCTTAAGACTTTTATCTCCAATTAACCACTAAAAATTTTGAAGTGAGGGTGTGGTTCAAGTTGTAAAGCACTAGTCTTGAGCATGAATGAATGAATGAATGAGCCCAGGACAGTGGCCAGGCCCTGAGTTTAAGGCCCAGGACTGGCACACACACACACACACACACACACACAAATTGTAAATCATAAAATAAAGATTTTAGTGATGTTTGACTTTGCTTAAGTCTGATTTTGTGTGTGTGTGTGTGTGTGTGTGTGTGTGTGTGTGTGTGTGTGTGTGTGTGTGTGTGTGTGTGTGTGTGTGTGTGTGTGTGTGTGTGTGTGTGTGTGTGTGTGTGTGTGTGTGTGCTGATCCTGGAGCTTGAACTCGAGACCTAGACACTGTCCCTTTTTTTGCTCAAGGATACTGCTCCTTCACTTGAGCCACTTCTGGCTTTTTTGGTATTCAACTGGAGGTAAGAGTCACACAAACTTCCCTACTAGGGCTGGCTTTCAACTGCAATCCTCAGCTCTCAGCCTCCTGAGTAGCTAGGTTTATACTGTGAGCCACGGACACCAGCTTGCAAGTATGATTTGCTTTCATTGGATATTCATAATATAGTACACAGAACCAAATCCACAATCATGCCCATCCTTCCCGAGTGAAGGACTTGGTTGGACACACTTCAAACATGCCTAGAAAGTTGTCATGTCCATGTAGAAAAAGAGGATCGGAGAATCAAAGAACCTTTGGATTTAAAAGAGTTTTGAAAGTCTTCTAATTTTTGTTTTATGTGCTCGTTTACATCGTGCCTACACACGATGTAACCAATAATGGCTCAGAAAAGAAGTCATAAAGATGGTGGGTGCTGACATGCGACAGTGGGTCCCCAGGCCCAGTTCAGGGCTTGTCATGCATGTTTCTGACAGAGTCCGTGCAGAGTAGCTTTAGTATGGGAAAAGAGGAAATGGAGACTTCATGAAATCTCTTGACGTATAGTTCAGATGAGTCCTGCTTGCCACCTTAGAGTGAGTGAACAATGCCGCTGCGGCCAGCCGCGCAAAGGCGTCCATCACTGCTGCTGCTCAGAAAGGGCAACCTAGGAAACTGTCTAATTCATGTGAAAAGGAAGAATTGAAACTAGGCTTCCGAATTTGCTCAAAATAATTAAAAAAAAATCTCAATGGAGTTTGTAAAACTAGCATTAAGATGAAAATCCAACTTCCTGCTTTTGTTTCTCCTCTACATTAAAACAGACTGAGGCTTGAAAAAAGCCTTGCAAATTTGGATTGTTTCATGAATACGAGAAAAAGAACAAAGCGCTCTCTCTCTCTTGCTCTCTCTCTCTCTCTCTCTCTCTCTCTTTCTCTCTCTCTCTTTCCAATGTGCTTAAGATATGTTATTTAAAAAGTAGGTAAAAGCTGGATGCCAGTGGCTCACACCTGTAATCCTAGCTACTCAGGAGGCTGAGATCTGAGGATCGAGGTCCAAAGCCAGACCGGGAAGGAATGTCTGTAAGACTCTTATCTTCAATTAACCAGAAAACTAGAAGTGGTGCTGTGTGAGTCAATGGTAGAGCGCTCACCTTGAGCTGAAGAGTTCAGGGACAGTGCCCAGGCCCAGAGTTCAAGCCCCATGACCGACCAAAAAAAAAAAAATTCAAATGCTCATTGTGAAATACATCTACGTATGTGTCCAAATGGTAAAGAGCTATCTAGACAAGTTATAAATACACTGTTCACAGGTTAAAAAATATAAAATATAAATAAGCTCACACTAGAAGACTGGAAAGGAACACTACAAAAATAAACTTTAAAGCTAGAAGGGCTTTGGGTAAATTTTGATTAATGTTTTTTAAGATGATTTAACAAACTAAAAATTGTTTTTCAAAAATAAATGAACTTCCAGGAAAGTCTTCACTACAGAGATAATAGAGCAGTACAAATTTATACACATCATACTGCAGACCCCTGGAGTAAGATGTGGTGAAGGAGGCCCGTCTGTTCGGTGTTCCTTTGCTGCCCTGGAGTAATCAGGTTAAATAGGCACATGTCAAGAAGACAGGTCAAATCACTATCGATACCCAGTTCCAAGGGCAATGGCTGATAGCAGTCACAGCACAGTGATACTTTGCTGTCCCTTTAATTAAGGCGGAGCTTTAAAAAAAATTGTTCCATTTGTGTCTCAAATCAATCAGATGAAATTCACCTTTTACGTGGCCTGAATCCTGATAGCTCAGCACACTTGATAGGTAATTTAATCCTGTCTGGTGTAGATGAACACAAACTCAAATTAGCTCCTGAAAGAGCCGAGCTTCTCAAGAGATAGCTGTGCTTTTCCACTTTTGTGCAAGAGCTGAGCTTCACCAACTGGCTAGCTGGAGGTGTTATTAAAAATTTAGTGAAAGAAACAAAGGTGTGCTCTGGTGTCTCTCCTTACTGTTTCTCCTGTTACTCCGGCAGACAAAAGGCATAGAGCCTGCCTCATGAATAATGTGACATGGAATATTCACAATCTATTTTTAATGGAGCCAAGTAATAACATTAAAAGAGATATTTGCAATCTTCAAATTTCACACAGTAACAGGCACAGTAATTTGTTTTGATTCTGAACCAGGGAAAGCAAGATAATGGCTATCCAAAGAAGACATATAATTAACATTAAAATTACAGCTCCTAGACTGAAAATGGTATAATCTCGGCACTCAGGACCCTGTGTTAAAAGGTTTGTGAGTTCAAGGTCAGCCTGGGCTACATAGTGAGAGCCTGTCTCAAAAACCCAAACAACAACAAAAAAAAACTCCTTGTTTATAACATAGATAGGGAACATGAAAATGGGCCAAATAATTTAAATATCATCAGAGAGAGCCAGGAGAAGAGAGACTCAGAGATTTCAATCAGTTCAATTCACCCCTCGGTACAATTTGCTTTCTAAACCAGGTTGGAAATAACCAACCATAACCAACCGCATGCGTGAAGGCCCTTGGGGAAAGGTGTTTTGCATTATCTGCTGTGGCTTTGCCTTGCAGGGCAGGATGTTATGAAGTGGTTCCCAGATGCCCCATCGATCACCCCTCTGTTCTGAAAAACTACCTTAAATTGCACTTGCAGAGTAAACAAATTTAAGTTCTGAATGAGAATAGACTGGTTTGGGAGAGGGTCTACAAGGACAGAGATTTAGAGGGATTAGAGCAAAGCCCCATCATACCTCCCTGAATCACCAACTCACAAAATCTCTGGCTGGGGGTTAGCACAGCTGTATAGCAAGCACCTTAGCTTGTAAAGGCCCCAAGTTCAATCCCTGCCATCACCACCACCACCACAACAGAAGTCCTATGTGCCTATTTGTTTCCTACTACTCCAGCAACTTCTCAAACTTTTGAGCTGCAGAGTAGAGCAATCATTGATTGTGTGCCAGGCACTGTTGTGGGGGCTGAAAATCAACAGTGACCAGGGCTGGGAAGGTGGCTCAGTGGTAGAGTGCTTGCCTTGCATGCATGAGGCCCTGGGTTCAATTCCTCAGCACCACATAAACAGAAAAAGCCAGAAGTGGCGCTGTGGCTCAAGTGGTAGAGTGCTCGCCTTGCGCTGAAGAGCTGAGGGACAGTGCCCAGGCCCAGAGTTCAGGGGCACGACTGGCAAAAAAAAAAAAAAAGCAAGAAAATCAACAGTGACCAAATAAACTGAGCTGGGCAATCTTACCACTTACAGCTGCAGACTCAAGCGGTGTGTAGAAATAGAATGGCAAAGGAGCATCACCTGGTAGTCATGATGGGCCATATATATCGTGGCAAATGGTGTGGATTTAGGTCAAGACCTTACTCTGGTTTTATTCTCCTAATGGAGATATGGTTGGTATAGAACAACAAATAACCAAGCTGGGTGCCCATGGCTCACGCTTGTAATCCTAACTACTCAGGAGGCTGAAATCTGAGCATCCTGATTCAAAGCCAGTCCAGGCAAGAAAGGCTGTGAGCCTCTTCTCTCCAATAAACCACTAGAAAACCGGAAGTGGCTCTGTGGCCTCAGCAGTAGAGAGCTTGCCTTGAGCTGAAGAGCGCAGGGACAGAGCCCAAGCCCAGAGTTCAAGCCCCATGACCAACCCAAAAAACAAATAACCTAGGTCATTTCACCTGTAGTTCTGTAATTTGCTCCCACACAACCAGCTAGCCAATTGCATACTTCTTCCTCCTCCCTATTCTCTGTGGAAGCAAAGTAGTCAGAGTTGGATTGGGACAAAAGGACCCATATCCACACCTTGTGGTCTCAGTGATGTCAACGGATTTGCCTGTCACATATTCTATCTGTGACAGAGCCTAAAGAATCCAATCTCCGGTGGCAAGTCTGATTTCTTATCTAGGAATCTTCAGCCCTGCAAACAAACAAACAAACAAACAAACTTGAAATTCTCATGGGAAGAGCTGATGTACCTGTAGACCACCAGGGTCTCCTAACTGTTCCGTTTAGAAACATGTCTAAAGGTATTCGCTGTCTTTGGATATCCGTTTGTCTGCTTTGCCTTTTTAACACCTCAGTGCCACCTTCTGCCACCCAGAAAAATAATGAAATGAAGCAACACAAAAACCCCAAAGCAATGGTCTTTCCCAAGTTCATTGCCTAAATGAGACAATAGTCTTAATACTTTATTAACTTAAAACATTACTCTAATAAATACGTACTAACAAACATAATGCACTGCAAAAGATCCAAAAACATTTACAAATCTCATCAAAGTAAAAATACGATTTTTCCCCCTCTATGGTGTGGGGGGGGGAGGGGAGTTGAGAGACAAAGGATTCCACATGCCTACCAGCTCAGACATCTGAAAAACAATGTCAGATGAACCATAAAACTGGAGATGTACAAGAATCTTTGAAGTAACTCTTCAACTCCTTGTTGTTTAGATTTGATAAGAACCAAAGGGTTGGAGATTCTCTTGTTCACAGAATTCCTTGGAGGGAAAGCACAGACCTCAGCCACTTGGGAGGTGCCACCCTTAGCTTTGGGGTGGGGGGAGGAAGGAGCTGCGGCTTTCACCTCTGGGTCCCCACGCTCCCCGCTCTCATTGGCTGGGGTGCACCGGCCAGCGGGTCTGCCTCCCCTTTAGGCCTCTGGCTGAGTTTTCTGTTGCTTTCTGTCTGGGGTGGGGGGTAAGCCTCTGGTGTGCTCTCCCCAAGAATTCAACTCCTTCCCCAAATCCTTTTCCGAGCTGGTCCCCAGACGCAGAGACGACGGACAGTCAGCACCCAACAAACGAGGGTCAACGCTCTCTCCAGAGGGGAGAGAGGGTGATCTTCCCTCCGGCCCCCCCCAGCACCCCAGGGCCCACGGCGGGAGGGGCTTCTGTCACATCTCTGGGTGTGGGGGAGCCTGAGGCCCGGGGACCCGGCGTGGGGAGGGTCGCGCGCCCCTGTCTGGGCCCCGGCGGCTCGGGGACGGAGGGGAGGGCGGAGGGGCCGAGGAGAAGCGGGGTGAGGGGCTGGGGGGGGTCCCGAGCGGGCCGGCCGCCCCCACCCCCGGTAGTGTGGAGGAGCCGCGGGCGGCCGCGCCCGGCGGCTCATTTGAGTCCGTGCTGCGTCTCCCGGTGGCGGCGCAGGTCCACCTTGCGCTGGAAGCCCTTCCCGCACAGGTCGCAGCCGAAGGGCTTGAAGCCGGTGTGCTTGCGGCTGTGCGTGATGAGGTTGGAGCTCTGGCTGAAGGCCTTGCCGCACACCTGGCACTTGTGGGGCTTCTCGCCTGCGGGGATGGAGGGGGGTCGTGAGTTGGGGGGGACCCACGCGCCTCCCCGCAGCGGCTGGCTGCGCCCCCCTCCCGCAACCTGGGCCGTGGGAGGCCACAGGTCAGCAGGTGGGAGACTCTGCGAGTGGGGCTTCCCAGCCAAAGGCCTCAAACCCATTTCCTGCCAAACGGAAACGGCCAGGGCCGCCCGCCCGGCCGGCCCGGGAGCCCCCAGAGCAGATGCTCGGCAGGAGGTGGGCGCAGCTGCCCCACAAGCCCCGTGACCCGGCTCCAGGTCAGAGGAAGTTTTCAAATCTGACTTTCCAAGTGGGTGTTGGTTTCGGGTGGACCCGTGGAGCCGTCCCCCTTCCTCTCCCTCCCCCTTCCCCTCCTCCTCCTCCTCCTCCTCCTTCTCGATGGCCAAGTGTCTGAGACGCAGACATTCGTTTCTCCAAGCCTTATTTGAGCCACACAGTATTTCTCCGCATAGCGGATCCTTTTCTCTGTCCTTTCTTCCTGGGGGGTTATGGAACAGCTTGTCTACCACACATTAGTGACCAACAAGCAGAACAGGAGTGGGATCCATTTCCACACAGTCCCAGCATGGCATCTGAGTAGGGACTCAGCCTGGGGGGGGGGGGGTCGGGGAGGGGGAATAAAATACGAACCCCCAGTCCCTCTTCCTTGCACTTCGGTCTTCAGGCTGCAGATTTCTGGGATTAGTAATCACCCAACAAAATATATCATAACGGTTTAGGTTATGAAAAAAAATCCCAGAAATGAAGTTTGGCTATGTTTGACGGGGGCTTAATGCTTCATTCAGTCAGGATCCTAGTTGCATTCTGTTGAGTGCCTTGAACATTTTTAGGTGTAATGAGTGAACTGCAGGGAATTTTGGGGAGGGGGCATGATTAAAACAGGATTTGTTTTTATACAAATATCTACTGTCTGAGCATATTTATAGACACCAAAAGTGGGTGTTGAGACACATTGATTTGGAAGTGGCGCTGTAGCTCAAGTGGTAGAGTGCTAGCCTTGAGCTGAAGAGCTGAGGGACAGCGCCCAGGCCCAGAGTTCAAGCCCCGTGACCGACCAAAAAAAAAAAAGAGAGACACATTGATTTATTTTAAATATTCATATTCTGCAGTAAAATAGTCAGATTCTGAGTCTCAGTGGAATGCTCTTAGATACATTCCAAGATGTCCAATGCCCATGAGTTCCTGGCATTAAAATCTCTAACTTGCAGGGCACCAGTGGTTCACACCTGTCATCCTAGATACTTAGGAAACTCAGATATAAGGATGGCAGTTCAGAGCCAGCCCAGGTGGGAAAGTCCATGAAACTCATAAACAATTAACCAACCCCCCACCCCCCCAAAAAAATCCTAGAAATGGAGCTCTAGCTCAAGTGGTAGAGCACTATTCTTGAGCAAAGCAGCCCCAGATCCAGTGCCAAAAACAACAACAACAAAAACAAAACAAAAACCTAGCTGCACATGAAGTGTTAAAGCAAGAGCTAGAACTGGAAGCCAGATCACTCAAGGACCCCATGTTTTCCTTGTAGTAAATCACGCAATGGCTCTGACCTACTAGATGCCATCTACTTTAGGAGGTGGCAGGAAAGCTCAAACAAAATGACAGATTTGAAAGCACTTTGTCAATTATAGAGCATGACTGTAGGTAAGGAATTATCCTGGCCAGGCAGCTTTCTGTATTTGCCAACTCTCATGACTGAAAGCATAACATGGTAAAGCGGTCAAGCACAGACATCTGAGAGGAGAGACAGAACTGAATTCGAGCCCACGGCTACCCATGTAGCAGTATAACCTGGACCTGTTATTCCACCCTCCTGTGCCTCACTTTCCTTATCTTGAAAGTGGGAGTGAAGAATGGTTTTTGTCTCTTGGACTTGTGGCCATAAGAAAAAATATTACGAATATTAGCTAATTTTCCTTACTCAAACAGAGTTAAGTGCTCTGTAAAATAAAAACAGCAGAGGCCACAAAGCCCTTTCCGCAAAAGGCTGTGTGGGAGCCCTACAGAAAGTCCTCAATGTGTAGCAACACTCTTGCTATTTCACCAGAGCAGTGCAACTAGGGAAAAATACTTTTCCTCAGGATAGAGCACAGCGCATTCAACTGCTGGTGCTTCCAACTCAACCCCAGATCAAGTCCCCTCTGGGGAGAGCGGCATCTGTGAATGAAACTAAGACAATCTGTCTCTTTGTTTTCTGCCACTGCTGCTGTGATTCACTCCCACGGGAAAGCCTCCTCTCTCATTTGCCGGGGCCAGAAAATCGAGCCAAGGACCTTCAGCTCACCTGTGTGGATAAAGGTGTGCTTCTTCATGTCTGACTTCTGGTGGAATCTCTTGCCACAGTACTGACAGGGATAGGGCCGGGTGTCGGAGTGGATGAGCAGGTGTGTGGACAGCGTGGACGACCGCTTGAAGCTCTTGCCGCAGATCTTACAGTCAAAGCTGCGCTCCTGCAGAGGGAAGGCGCCGCACTCCTGCTGTCTGTCAGCTGGGAGTCACAGGCTCTGCACTCTAAACTAACCGAGCCCCCAGTTCTCCGGCTCCCCTGGCTACCAAACCTGCATGGTATCCCTCCATCCTCTGTCCATTTCCATTCTTGGCATGCTTCGCTCTCTCCTTGAACACACAGCCTTTAAACGCTTCAGCTACCAAAACACAACTCAACCACAGCCCTTCCACACCCGTGGCAGGCACCGGCATCGCCACCCTGCATTGCTGACACCCCTTGAACACGCTGCTCCCCGCCCTCAACAAGTACCGGTCCCCCCCACCCCCGCCACTGCGGGTGGTGGAGGAGAGGGGCTGATATTCTTTTAAGAAGTCTGTAAATCAGTATCCCCCTGCCGTCTGCCCCTCGTGCCCTCGATTCTCTGGTCCCTCTACACAGTTCTGTGTGCGCTGCTGTGTTCTTCTCCTCCCCCCCCCCCCCCCGCCCAACCACGGCTCCCAGCTAAGCTCCAATCCCCACGGGGCGCCTGGTGTTCCATAGGATTCTAAAGAACTCGGCACCCGCTGGTGATGAGCGAGTGGAGGGCGGGCAGAGGGGCTCCCGGGTGTTGCGTGGGCCGGGATCCCTCCTTCACTCGCTGCAGACGATGGGACCCCCTCGTGGGAAGGAATCGGGGCTGGTAAAGCCACACGTGTGTGCAGCTCGCATCCGTGCTCACCAACCTTCTCCGCACCCCAAAAGGAATAATGGGGCACACGGGGCTGAGACCCCAGAGTCTAGGCTGCCTGCCTGCCTGCCTGCCTAGCGGCCTGCGTGCCGGGAAGCCGCCCGCCGCCCGGCGCTCACCTGCGAGTGCACGGCCTTGTGCTGCTCCAGGCTCACGGCGTGGCCGAAGGTCTTGCCGCACATCTCGCAGGCGAAGGGCCTGGAGCCGCTGTGCGAGCGGCGCACGTGCACCTCGAGCCCGTGCGGCGTGGAGAAGACCTGCGGCGGGCGGGGCCGGGAGAGGGCGGCTGAGCGGGGCGGCGGCGCGGGGCTGGCGGGGCGCGCGGGGCGGCCGGCGGCGCGCGGGGGCCTCACCTTGCTGCACTTCAGGCACTTGTAGGAGCCGCCGCCCAGCAGCAGGCGGGTGCACAACAGCTCCGACTCCACCTTGACGCCGGCGCCCTGGTCCCCGTGGAGCTCGTGGCCGCGCTCCGGGTACAGCCGGCCCGCCGCCGCCGCCGGACGCTCGTACAGCCCGGCTGCGGCGGGCCCGAAGTCACCGTAGAGCCCCAGGCCCGGGCCGCCGCCGCCGCTCCCGGGCGCCCCGGGCCCCGCGCCGCCCGCCGCCCGCTCGGGCCCGTACAGCGCGGCCGTGTGGCCCGGCTCCGGGGCGCGCTCGCAGAAGAGGCCCAGGCCGGCACCGCGCTCCAGGGCCCCGCACGGCCGGTAGCTCTGCACCAGGTGCCGCAGGTCGGAGCCCGCCAGGCCGCTCCACGAGTAGGGCTTGAAGGGCACGGGGAAGGCCTGGGCGTCGTCCAGCGATGGGCACACCGATTTCTCCGACGCTGCGGAGGCACAGGGAGGGCGTCGGCTCGGAGCCCGCACCGGGCGCCCGCTAACCGTCCCGCTCCAGCTTCGTTAGAACGCGCGCGGCGCGGGGCCCGCGGGGCGCCGGGCGGGGGGGGGGCAGGGGAGGCGCCGCGGGGGAGAAACGCGCCCGCGGGACCCGGCGAAGAGACGCGTGGACTGCGGGGAGCACGTGGGACCCCATACCACGCGGACTTGAGCTGCGTGGGCAGGGAAAGCCGTGGCCCCGCGGCCTCCGACGGTGCCAGAGGGCGGGGGACCCACGCGATCCCGGGGCCACGGCGCGGGGGGGGGGACGGTCAAGTGAGGTTCTAATCAGACGCATTTCAGAATAAGCGCAAGAGGCCGGGCGTCCGTCGCTCTGCCCGTAATCCCGGCTACTTAGGAGGCTGAGAGCTGAGGATCACGGTTCAAAGCCAGCCCGGGCAGGAAAGTCCTTGAGACTCTTATCGCCAGTGAACCTTCAAAAAAGCCGGAAGGGGAGCCGTGCTCAAGAGGTAGAGCAAAATCCTCAGGGATCGCTCGAGGCCCTTAGTTCAAGTCCCAGGAATGGTAGAAAGGAAAGAGAAGAGAGAACAAGAGGGGGGGGGGCAGGCGACTGAGACGGGGGAGGCAAGCCCCGGGGGTCCTCCCTGCTAAGCGTCCGGTCAGGGAGCTGGGGGTGAGGATCTCCCCAGCGCCCATCTGGCCCCAGTCTGACGGGGTGCGTGCGGGGCAGGGCACGCAGCGCTTGGATCGTGTTTGGCCGCCGCCACCCTGGGGATGGCGTTTAGCGTTTCCTAGTCCGCTCGGTCGCACCCTCGGGCTCGGCGAGAGGCCGCACCCCGCTTCTGATGGCGGGGCTCGGGCTGCCCAGGCCTTGCTCCGCAGTGGAGGCCCGCGCTGCCTCCTGGACACACTCGGCGGAGCGGCCGTCTGGACAAGTCGACCCGCCGAAAGGACCCCAGTTGGGAGGGCAGTCGCCCCCCCCACCTCTGCACGACGCCCATCAAACCCCAACGAGCCCCCCCCCGTTCCTACAAAGACGGAGCTGAAGACAGATTCTCTACACACACACACACACACACACACACACACACACACACACACACACACACACACACACACACACACACACACACACACCCACCTCCCAGCCCTGGAGGGCTCAGCTCCTGCCTCTGATTGAGGTTTGGAGGTGTGGGGAGGCCCAGATTCTGGGCTCCTAACACACTGTAAACGACCAGTTCCGGTCAGCAAAACCAAACTTCGCCTCCGCTGCCACGGGCTTCCCAGTCCCACTCCATCCAAACGAATGGAAGTCTTAAACCTGGGGTTCAGGAGTCCCCACGCCCCACTCCCGCCCTCCGCGGCATCCCTCCGGGGTAGCATGGTCCCCAGGTACCATTTCTGCGCTAGGGCGGCGCCCCCCCCCTCGGCGCGGCCCCCGGCCCGCCCCGGCCCTACCTGGGGACGCGGAGGGCGACGGAGGCCTCCAGAGGTCCTCGAACTCGGAGCTGCGCTCGCACACGCTGCCGTCACAGCTGTCCGGGGACGGGGAGGCCCCGTCGGGGGCCTCGGTGAGCTGAGACTCGGGGGATGAACGGTCCCGGGCCTCCGCCTTCGCGTCGCCGGCGCTCAGCATGCCGTCTGCGGGGAGGCGTGGGGGGGAGAGCGGGTCACGGACACGCGGGGCCTGGCTGAGCTCCCCCCGCGAGCCCGTGGCCCCCGCTGCGCCCTGACCGCCCCGCATCGGGAGGAAACCCGACTGTCCCGAGCAGACACACATCAGAGGGACGTCGGGGCCGCCTCCCCCCTCCAGTACCCTCCCCCGACTCCTGGGAAATGCGGGACCCGAACCACGGCCGGCTTGGCGCCCGGCGAGCCCACCCGCCCGACGCGCGCGCGTGCCCCGCACCTGCTCGGCCTGGCGCGGGCGCCGTCTCCGGGCGGAGGGCATAGTCGGGCCCCGGCGAGCGCGGCTGGTGGTAGCTGTGAGCCTTCTTGCTCTTGACGAGGAAGGAGCGCGGCATGGTGGCTCGCCGCTCGCCCCGCTCGGCTCCAAGGATCCCCGGGAGGCGCCGTCCGCGCGCGGTCCCTCGGAGCACTGAAGGGCGAGGAGACGCGCTTGGAGACGCGGGTCGGAACCCTGGGGCCCGGAGCCTGGGCGCCCCGGCGGAGCACGCGCGCCCGCCGAGGGGACGAGCTCCCGGCCGCGGGGGCGGGGCCAGCCCTCGCGCGCCAGGTGGCACTCGGACAGGTGGCACGAGCCGCCACGGCCGTCCCGGGGCCCAGCTCCTCCCCCGGCCCGGCCCTCGCAAGCTCGGGGCTCACACTATCCCCGGCGGTCCGTTACCCCGGCTGTGGAGCTGGGGCGCGCGGATTCGCCTGGACGCCAGGGGTGCGTCGCAGGCGGCGAGGCGGAAAGCGCGAAGAGCCCCGAACCTCGCAGACGCAGACCTGGGCTGAGGAGCGGGACGCATTCGACCAGACAAAGGGGAGGGCTTGAGAGGAGGGCGCGGGGCTGGCGGCAGGGGACCAGACCTTGCCCCGTGGGAGGGATCGCGTCCAGACGAGGGCACGCGAACTCCGCTCGTGCCCCCACATTGTGGGGGGAAAAAAACGACCCCCGAAGCCTCGGGCACGGAAGCCTCAGGCACGGAGGCGAGGCACTCCCGACCCAGAGGACCCAACCTCGGAAACCGAGTCCCGGGGAGGAAGCGCTTTCCGTTCCGCTCACCCAAAGTCCTGCCTTAGGACATTCGAGTCTGGGGTGCACGCACCGCCCGGGAAACGCGCGGTGCCCCTGGTCTAGGGGACCAGGCACCCCGAAGCGGCGCCGGCGGAGGCGGGGGAGCCGGTGGGGAGCGAGCGGTCCGCGCCGTCGCTCTCCTCCACCCCCAATCAGTTCGCCTAATCTCGGGTGGGAACCCGAGCCGTCGGGGGGCGGGGCCGTCGGGGGCGGGGCCGTCGGGGGGCGGGACTCCGGGGCCGGGGTAAACGAATCTGCCGCCCTCCCGGGGCCAAGGCCACCGACGCCGGGTTTCCGAGCGAGCTGCACGTTGTCGAGGTCAGCCGCTCGGCGAGGCCCTCGCCGATCTCAGGAATCCGGGCACGCGGGCTCCAGGCCCGACCCCCACCTCTGATCCTCGGCCCCCCCCCCGATCTTCGAGGATTTCCCGATCTTCGGCCCCCCCCCATCTTTGGACCCCGTGCAGTTGACACTACGGAACCGGCTGACTCGGGATAAAGGACACGAGCCGCACGCTCCCCCTCCAAACCCCGGGCGCCCTCCAAACCCCGGGCGTGATCGCGTCCCCGTCCCCCGGGGAGCAGGGGCTCCTGGGGAGGGAGGACGGGCTCGGAACTCCCCGTCACGTTTCCCATGATCTGCGCGCCAGGACGCCTTTCGGGGTTCCCGCCTCCGTTGGCGTGGGCTCCCTAGAGTTGGGGCTCTACACCTTCCATTTCCCCCGCACCCCTCGAGCTGGGCAAGTCTACAGCACGAACGTTAAACATTAAAAAAAAAAAGCCGTTTTCAAAGCCACCCTCAAATCTGGAAGGAAGGAAAAGGGGTGAGAAGGCGCGGACGGCCTCCCCACGAGTGTCCGCGCGGGAAGTCGAGGCGTGGCCCGGGGTCGCGTGGGACCGGGTGAGCAGAGAGGCGGCCTCCCCCGCTTCCTGTCCCCCTAGGCCCGTCTCGCACCCCGGCCGGCCTTCCTGGTTCCCAGGCCGGAGCGGGGAGCCGCCGCGCGGGCGCAGCGCGTGGGAAGCCGGCCTCGAGCCGCAGCTGGCGCCCGGGGGGCGGGGCGGCCCCTCCCCGCACGCGGCCCGCGCGGGCGCCCCGGCCGCCTCGCCATCTCCCCTCCACCGGGTGAATCTCACTCCTGGGCCTCCTTTTTCTACCTTCCAACCCCACTCTGGGCACCCCCGCGGCAGGCGTGGTCCGGACGCCCGCTCGGCCGGGGTCCCGCTTGCGCCGTTGGCACGCGCTCCTCCCCCGGATCAGGGCCGGGCAGGTGTTCGAGCCCCGCCCCCGCCGCCAGGGCGTGGGGGGGGGGAGCCCCCGCAGACCTACCTGCGGTGTCCGTGTGCGGGCACCCGGCCGAGCGTGTTCACACGGAATCTTGCTTTCGGGTAGACCGAGCGTGCTGGCTTTTTTTTTTTTCTTTTAAATCTCCTTCCGAGCTCAGCCCCCAAAGCCGCAGCTTCACTTCCTGAGCGTTGCGAGCGCGCGGCGCGCTGGCCCGGGACCCGCCGTTCCCATCCCCCTCCCCGTCGGGGAGGGCCGCCTCGGCACCCGGGTCAGGAGCTGCCCCCCACCCCCAGCCCGGGTCTTTCCACCCGGTCCTCCCCACGTTTTCTGTGGGACGGCGGGGGCCATCGATGGGGAACCTGGAGGTCTGGCCACCCAGGCACTGGAAATGACTAGAAAGAAAATCGAACTATTCTTGGCTCCCCCAGAGACTTCCGCAGCGAGAAGTCACAGATTCGGGACACAGATTGACGGGCGGGGTGTGGGGGGGGGAGTAGGGGGTGAGGGCCGATCGCTAAGGGAATGGGGGGTGAGGGCCGATCGCTGGGGGAATGGGGGGGGGGCTCCCCGCCTCTCTGGCTGCGGGACCCCCCCATCCCGTCGCCTGCTGGGGCCGCGCCACCCCCGGGTGGCGGCCGTGAATCAGCGGGCCTCGCTGCCGCCGGCCTGGAGCCCGGCGGGTGACCGCGGCGTCCGCAGAGCGCAACCTGCCCGCCACCCCGAAATAGCTTGTTGTGGAAACACTTGGGGATAAATACGCCCAACGAGGCTGAAAATACCTTGACACCCAATCCCAGAGGTTTGCTCATTTCCCTTCGGATTTAGGTAATGGTTAAATTTGGAAGAGGTGGGCGAGCGGCGAGCCCCCGGGGCGGAGAGAGGGCCCGGGGCGGCGCGGCCCGAGGGCGCCCGGCGGAGGGACCCGAGCGAGCGGGGCAAGCGCGCCCTCCCAACACCGCGCGGGGGTCCCGGCTGCGAGATTAAAGGGCGCGCGCGCGGGAGGAGCGGGGCCCGCCTCGCCCCGCCCGGTCGGGCCATGTCTGGGAAAGCCGATCTCGCGCGTGGGCTCTGTCCTCGCCGGACCCCGGGCACCTGGTCCTGCGTGGGGCGAGGAGCGACCAGAATGGACCAACCCTGGTTGAGTAGAACCTTCAGTCGAGAGCTTCGTGTCCCACGGAGTCCTGGTGTCCACCGTGCACCACTGAGAAAAACGAGTGGGTGGGATTGCAACTAACAGACACCGCACCCCGCAACCCTCGCGTGGGTGTCCCGACCCCCGGTAGGGTCGAGGCCTGTTGGGGATGCGCAAAGCCTGCACCCTTTTCTGGTCCAGGTGAGAAGTATCACGTAGCTCAGTCACATTTCAATAGTAGCAGACGCCGGCGAAAGGAGGCTGACGGTCCAAGGGTTGGTTGGTTTGTTTGTTTTGGGAAAATACACTTAAAAGTTTCTGTTCCGTGTGCTGGCGCTGGCTGCAGAGTGAGCAGGTCTCCGTGTGGCCTGAGCACCTGCCCAACCACCGAGCTACCCCCTCAGCCCCGCCACCAGGGCCGCCACGAATCCAAATTATCACGAGAAGAAAATGGATTTTTATTTTGCAGTGTAAAAATCTGAAATTTGCGGGAAAGGGTGGTGTTTCAAGCATATTTTCCTAAAACTTGAGTCATCATAGTATATTCCGTTATTGTATCCCCCGATGGGCATTATCTGCTATCAGTCCTCCTTGTTCAACACACATTTTTAAAAATAAGTCAGGGGTCAGCGAACAGAATAACCTAAAGAGAAATTAAGCACAACAGCCTGTTCACACTGTATTTCTTGCACGTTTGTCTTGGCCTAAAGTGTATAATTTTCAAAGTAGTCAAAAAAAAAAAAATCCTCCAGTCTTCAAGAGAAGAAAAGAAGGCAAATTTACATTTTTACAATATAATTTTATTGTTATTATTAAGGTGTTGTACAAAGGGGTTATCATTTCATAAGTCATGTGATGAGTCCAATTCTTTTTAGACAATGTCACCCAGAAGGCAAATATTTTAAAAACAATGATAAATATAAAAAAGTGGGTTTTTTTTCCTCTCAAAGCTCATGTTCTACCACTTGAAGCACAGCTCCACTTCTGTTTTTGTTTTTTTTTTTTTGGGGGGGGGGTGGTTTATTGAAGAGTCTTGTGGACTTTCCTGCCTGGGCTGGCTTCGAAAAACAATTCTCAGCTCTTAGCCTCCTGAGTAGCTGGGATTACAGGCATATGCCACTGGTCCCCTTAATAACCAAGATACACAGAAGTGGTGGAACTATTTCCTTTACACATTAGCAAGTTCAAAGCCACCTTCCCAGCCCACAAGTTCACAGCAAGGTGCTGTGACTATTTAATAGTTAAGTTGTGACTGAAAAATCTGAAAACTTGGGTGAGGCTATGAGGAGAGCAAATGCAGCTTGAGCAGTCTTGCCTTAGAATAAATCCTTTTCTTTTAGGTTAAACTGAGTTGTAATGCTTTCATTTGTGACATCTTGAAATTTCTGAGTATGCAAAATAAAACTAGCAACTGGGACCAGGGCACTCAGAGAGAAGCCGGTGTGGGACATAGGCATTGAATCCTCCATTTGTATCTTTTACCTTTTGAATCGTGGGTGTATGACTAATATAAACCAATAAATGCACATGAAAATATTTAACTAGTGAGGTCAGGACAGCTCTAGTTGTAGCGTGTCAAATGATATTCCCTTGGGGGAGCATAGGAGACAAATGAAAAAGAGGGGGACCCAAAGAGATTAACAAGCTTTCAAAGCTGCAGCAAAGAGCCAGGACTAGAAGTAACAACACAATGAAGCTATCTTTGATTTCTCACTACAAAATCGAACATACAGAGCACCCTGCCATGCACATTTTCCTGCCCAGGCCCAGAGTTCAAGCCCCATGACTGACAAAAAAAAAAAAAGAAAAGAAAATTATTCCCTAAATGAGCACTTTGTTTACCATAAGATCTCGTTCAATGTCAAAGGAATATGGGGAGAGAGAAGGATTCAGTTGTGGGCTTGAACTCTGGACTTGGACACTGTCCCTGCGCTCTTCAGCTCAAGGCAAGTGCTCTACAGCAGCACTTCCAGTTTTTTTAGTGGTTTATTGAAGATGAGTCTCACGGACTTTCCTGTCCGGCACCTGGCTTAGAGAATAATTTTCTATTAATAGGACCTTTACAAAAATGATTTTTTTGGGGGGTCCAGTCCTGGGGCCTGAACTCTGGGCCTGGGCACTGCCCCTCAACTCTTCAGATCAAGGCTAGCACTCTACCACTTGAGCCACAGCACCACTTCTGGCTTTTTTTCTTTTTTGCTTATGTGGTGCTGAGGAATTGAACCCAGAGCCTCATGCATGCAAGGCAAGCACTCTACCACTGAGCCACCTTCCCAGCCCACAAAAATGATTTTTAACTTGGCCTTTTTGTTGTTGTTGTTCAGTCGTGGGGCTTGAACCCTGGGCTTGGGCACTGTCCCTGCGTTGTTCAGCTCAAGGCAAGCTCTCTACCACTTGAACCACAGCGCAACTTCTAGTTTTCTAGTGGTTTATTGGAGATAAGAGTCTCACAGACTTTCCTGCCCCGGCTGGCTTTGAACTGTGATCCTCAGATCTCAGTCTCCTGAGTAGCTAGGATTACAGGTGTTAGCCACCAGTGCCCAGCTTAAATTGGCCATTTTTAATTTACTAGTTGTAAGTAACATTGATGCATCTGTAGATATGCAGAACGAAATAAGCTTATACGGCCAACATTTCCAAGCTCTGCACACTCACCATCTATTCCAACCAGCATCTCATAGGTCAGAATTTCCCTCCACTGAAAGATTTGAGCTGGGCGTGGCACAACTAGCACTCAGGAGGCAGAGGCAGGAGGATCTCAGAAGCTACTCTATTTTGGGCTACACACTGAGACATTCCCTCCAACTCAGAAATTTTTTTTGGAGACATTTAAAAAAGAACATTGTAGCCAAAGGCCCTTGGCTCATGCCTGTAATTCTAGCTACTCAGGAGGCTGAAATCAAAGCCAGCCCAGGCAGGAAAGTCCATGAGACTCTGATCTCCAATTAAGAACCACCAAAAAGAAGAAGGAGGAGGAGGAAGAGCAGGAGGAGGAGCAGGAGCTGTGGCTCAAGTGGAAGAGAGCCAGTCTTGAGCAATAAAAAACTCTAAGACAGTGTCCAGGCCTTGGGTTCAAGCACTAGGACCAGCATGCACACACGTACACACGTACACACACACATGCATGCATGCACGCATGTGCACACACAGATCATTATAAGAGAATATTACTAGTCTCTTTGTTTTTCATAGAGATTTACAGTTACAATGCTAGTGTATCGGGGTGTATGGGAAGAGTGGGTGATTCTGAAATCTCCCAGAGAAGCAATGCTCCTATTCCCAGCAGACATTTCCATGTTTGCCTCACTGGCTCTTCACAGCCATGTTGCCAGGAGTGGGAAAGGAGAGCTGTGGTGTTTTGAAGAGTCAACTATGTCAGTCTCTGTTCTGTGATCTTGGGCAAGTTAGCTCACCCCTTCCGACCTCAGAGTCTCCTCTTTGGAGTCAAATGCCAGTGTGACACTGCAGGATGTGTGGCGAGCTTTTGGTTTTCACTCCTTCCTCTGGGTATCGCGAATGAGGAATGGGCCTCAGGGGTAACTAGTGCCTGGAATCCTGGCTCCTTTGATTGCCAAGCTGAGAAGTGAGGAACGTGGCTTGAAGACCTGGGCAAATCTTTGGGGCTCTTATCTCCAATGAACTGGCGAAAAGCCAAAAGTAGAGATGGTAGAATGCCAGCCATGAGTGAAAAAGCCAAGCACGGGGCTCTGCTCATGTATGCATAGAGAGACAGAGACAGAGACAGATGGAGAGAATGAAGAATGTTACAAGTTAAGGAGTCCTAGATTTTAAAAAGCTTTGACATTTACATAAATTATATTATCTATAATTCAGTAAAGTATAAAACCCAATAAAACAACTTCCCAATATATTTACTCTTTGCTTGAAAAGAATTTCTTCTTTCTAATTTTGTTTTGCCGGTCCTAGGGCTTGAAATCTGGGCCTGGGTGCTGTCCCTGAGCTTCTTTTTGCTCAAGGCTAATGCCCTACCATTGAGCCACAGTGCCACTTCTGTATTTTTTGAGTAGTTTATTGGAGATAAGAGATTCACAATTTTCCTGCCCCAGTTGGCTTTGAATAGCAATCCTCAGATCTCAGCCTCCAGAGTAGCTAGGATTACAGGTGTGAGCTACCAGTGCCCAACCATAAACTATTTCTTATAGTAAGGACTATGTAAATAAAAATTATTGCATAAGAACATTATGTGGCATCCCATTACTATATGCCATTTATATATTTAGATATCAGCTAAAAATATAAAACATCATAATATTCTTCCTTGTCTTTAAAACATAATCTTTCATGATTGTAATTGCTACAAAAAGATTCTGTCAACTAGATTAGATTTACTCAATACTGATCTTAGCATTTTGTTTTTACATCTTTATTTTTACTATTTTAAGTAATTAAGTAATTGAAAGTTTTCTGGATTTGTGGGGATGGTGCTAGAGATTAAATCAGGACTTTGTGTGTACCCCACATTTTAAGGTATTCTTTTACTACTAGAGGTTCTGGATCCAGCTATGAATATTGCTATGTCCTTTGATATACACCAGGATAAATGCCTTGGCTAGCATCTTTGTGTAATGCATAAACTAAAAGGAATGGTATCACTTCATACGTAACTAAAGTACTACAAAAGTCAAGTATAGAAAAGTTAGACCTGAATTAAAGACCAGCTGTAGCACTTGTCTTTATTTTAGTACAAAAAGGTATTTTGTTTGTTACACAGTGGCCACACCCTGTCAGTTTGCCATAATTTTACCCATGTGGTATCTAAAAACAACATTTCATTTTTGTCTTTAGATTAGCTGTCTTAGTGAATGTAGTCAGATAGGAATTACATTTTTTAAATTGTATGAATTCAAGGAAAATGCAAAAGGATAATTGTGTATAGACAAATGTAAGTTTTAGATACATAATTCTCTCTTTTATAAGCAGCAGGCTATCAAAATAATATTCAGATAACACCATAGAATGTGATTTCATGGTACCATCACTTATGGAAAATGAGTAACGCTTTTTTTCTTTTTAATTGACATGTCAAAATTGGGAAGTGAGGTAAAGGAGAAAATTGGAGATAAATGAGTAAGACTCCATCTTAATAATCTGAACCTTTCAAACTTAAAGAAGAACATCATTTTTAATAAACACTGTGGGACTGGTATGTCAACATATTGCACTATAAAATACAATCTATTACTATAAAATTAATTTACATAATGATTTCAAACATCTGAAGGAGACAGAAGGGATCTGTTAGCTTTGGTGTTCAGAGTTCAAATATGAAAACTGCATTTTTACATTGTTCCTAAGAATATACTGACTGCCGAGTGTTGTCTTTGTGTGGGCTGTATTCTATGACTCCTCATAGACACACAGTCAGTGTGAACTTTTATGGAAAAAAGTAGTAGATTTTACTGAGTGAATGGAAAAAAACATTAACAAGAGTGAAAATTCTTCTCTTGAATTTTTCATCATTTCCTCCAGAATGCATAGTGATCATTTCACCCCTCACCCCCAGATGATACCCAGAGGCTGCATATTTTAATTTAAAAAAATGACTCACAAAACCCAGCCTCCTGGAAAGGAAGGTGTGACCCCATCTCTAATGAGCAGGTGGGAGTCCAGGCTCCTGGGAGCCTCGGGGCACTGTGGCAGGGCCCTAGTTTGCAGGAGATCAGCTCACATCAATACCCAGAGGCTGCCCCTGAGAAGCCAGCCCTGGAGAGAAGAGACAGCAGACCGTGGAGGGTTCCAGCCTTTGCATCTGTTCTGTTCTGAGCAATGGAAGGAAAGCCTGGAAGTTCTTCCAAGCAGACATTCATGCAATTTCTGTCTCATGGATTCTTAGCCACAAACTTTATAAGAAATCCAGGTTGGTGTGTTGAAATATTGCATGTACACTTTTCTGTTTTTCTAGATTGGTTAAAAATATATTCGATTTAACTTCCTTTTTCTTTTCTTTTTAAAAAAAGAACCCAGATTCTGATATCTAGTATATCTTTTAATACAACTAAATCTGTTGATTCAAAATCTTGTCTCTGCATCAAACCACACTGCAAAAGCTTAGAGTCCGAAGACGTGTGCTGTTGCTGACATGAGAGGAGACGGGAGTCAGGCTGTGCACAAGCAATAAATGCTTGTGCAAACAGAAAATAGCTGAAGTTGTACAGGAGGCAGAGCTATGAGCTGGGACATTTGAAAAGCTTAGAGTCCGAAGACGTGTGCTGTTGCTGACATGAGAGGAGACGGGAGTCAGGCTGTGCACAAGCAATAAATGCTTCTGCAAACAGAAAATAGCTGAAGTTGTACAGGAGGCAGAGCTATGAGCTGGGACATTTGAAAAGTGAACAAAACAAGAAAACAAAACTTATTTCCAAGTCTCATTATTAAAATGTGGGGTTTTTGTTTTTTTGTTAGTCATGAGACTTGAACTCTAGGCTTGGGCGTTGTCCCTGAGCTCTTTAGCTCATAGCGAGCACTTTACCACTTAAGCCACAGTGCCACTTCTGGTTTCCTGGTGTTTAACTGGAGAGGAGTCTTTCGGGACTTTTCCTGCTTGGGCTGGTTCTAAACCTCGATCTTCAGATCTCAGCCTCCTGAGTACCTAAGATTACAGGTGTGAGCTACTGGTGCCCAGATTAAAATGTGTTTTTGTGTGTATGTGGTTTTGTTTTATTTTGTTTTGGTCATGGGATCTGAACTCAGGATGCTGTCCCTGAGCTTTTTCACTCAAGGCTAGCAGACTACCACTTGGAGCCACAGCATCACTTCTGGGTTTCTGGTGGTTAATTGGGGATAAGAATCCCATAGACTTTCCTGCCCAGGCTGGCTTTGAACTGTGATCCTTAGACTTCAGCCTCCTGAGTAGCTAAGATTATAGGTGTAAGCCCCCGGTGCCAAGAGTGTTTTTATTTTTATTTTTTTGTTGGTCATGGGGCTTGAACTCTGGGCCTGGGCACTGTCCCTCAGGTCTTCAGCTCAAGGCTAGGCCTCTACCACTTGAGCCACAGTGCCACTTCCGGTTATTTATTTTTTTCCCCAAGAGTGTTTTTCTAGCGTAAAAAAACATTTTAAAGCAGGCCCTGGTGGCTCACACCTATAATCTTAGCTACTCAGGAGACTGAGATCTGAGAATCGCAGTTCAAAGCCAGCCTGGGCAGGAAAGTCCGTGAGACTCTTATCTCCAATTAACCATCAGAAAACTGGAAGTGGCGCTGTGGCTCAATTGGTAGAGCACTCACCTTGAGCTGAAGACCTCAAGGATAGTGCCCAGGCCCAGAGTTCAAGCCAAATGACCGAACAAAAAAAAAAAAGGCTGGGCATCGGTGGCTCCACCTATAATCCTAGCCACTAGAAGGCTGAGATCTGAAGATCATGGTTCAAAGCCAAACTGGGCAGAAAGGTCTTTCAGACTCTTATCTCTCATTAGCCCAAACCTCCAATAAAATCTGGAAGTAGAGCTGTGGCTCAAGTGGTAGAGCACTAGCCTTGAGAAAAAATATATCAGAGACAATAGTTGGCCCTGAGTTTAAGCCTCAAGTCCAACAAGAAAAAAAGTCTAGCCAGATGCCACCTATAATCCTACCTACTCAGAAGGCTGAGATGTGAGAATCCTGGTTTGAAGCCAGACCAGGCAGAAGTATCTGTGAGACTTATCTGTAGTTAATCACAGAAAAAGCCTGAAGTAGCACTGTGGCTCAAGTGGTAGAATGTAACCTTGAACAAAAGGAGCCCAGGGAGAGTGTTCAAGCCCAGGACCAGGAAAAAAAAAAAGTCTCATGGACTTTCCTCTCAGCCTCCTGATTAACTAGGCTTACCAGGCATGAACCACTGGCACCTAGTAGAATTTTTGTAAATATTCTTTTTCTTTCTTTTTTTTTTTTTTGTGTGTGTGTATGGGGTCAGGGGGAGGGGGTGTTACTGGTACTGGGGCTTGAATTCAGGGCCTGGGCACCGTCCCTTAGCTTTTTACTCAAGGCTGGTGCCACAACTTGAGCCACAACTGCACTTCCTGCTTTTTGGTGATTAATCAAGGATAAGAGTCTCACAGACTTTCCTGCTTGGATTGGCTTTGAACCATGATCCTCAGATCTCAGCCTCCTAGGGGCACTGTGGCTCAAGTGGTAGAGTGTTCACCTTGAGCTGAAGAGCTGAGGGACAGCATCCAGGCCCAAGTTCAAGCCCCGTGACCAACAATAACAAAAAAAGTGTCCCACAAGATCTCAGCCTCCTGATTAGCTCGGATCATAGGCATTGAACTAATGGTACTCAGCCCACTGATAACTATTTTTGGTGCCAGACATTTTTCTGAGATTCTAAAGTGCTTATTGTGATACAAATGAACCAGGTTATTATTCATCCTTAAATCAAAAGTTGTTATTTCTCTTAATATGTAGTATATTTCTTTTTTTTGGGGGGGGGGTCCAGACGTGGGGCCTGAACTCTGGGCCTGGGCGCGGTCCCTCAGCTCTTCAGCTCAAGACTAGTGCTCTACCACTTGAGCCACAGCACCACTTCTGGCTTTTTTCTTTTTGCTTATGTGGTGCTGAGGAATCAAACCCAGGGCCTCATGCATGCAAGGCAAGCCCCTACCACTGAGCCAACTTCCCAGCCCTGTAGTATATTTCATTGACCTCCATAAAAGAGCAGTTTGATTAAAAAACATCGTCAAGGGGCTGGGAAGGTAGCTCAGTAGTAGAGCGCTTGCCTTGCATGCATGAGGCCCTGGGTTCGGTTCCTCGGCACCACATAAGCAGAAAAAAAGAAGTCGGAAGTGGCATTGTGGCTCAAGTGGTAGAGTACTAGCCTTTAGCTGAAGAGCTGAGGGACAGTGCCCAGGCCCAGAGTTGAGTCCCCATGACCAGACCCCCCCCAAAAAAAAAAAAAAAAAAAAACATCGTCAACAACTATACTTTGAGAACTCTGACATCGACTAGCAAGGTACCAGCTGTCTCCTGATCTGACTTAATCCGTGAATATGTTTTAGACTAGACGGTCTTAAAAAGTGCATAAGCTGATACGTGCTTCAAATAATCCTCCCTGAAAATTACTTCTTTTGACTGAGTTTTTAATAAATATTGGATGACAAGATAAGGCTATACTCCCAGTTGAATCCGAGAACGTGGCTATTCTTGTTTAAATTCAGACATATGCTTGAACAGATCATTCAGGGCAGTGGCTGGCCTTGGATGAAAGCCGAGGTACTTATGGACAGCTGGTGCAGAAAAGGTTTTCTCACCTATAAGAGAGAACCGAAGTCATGTGTAAGCTCTTGTTCAGGAAATTGCTCGGAATCTGCAGAGCTCGGGGTTGAGACCCTGAAAGTCACATCCATAGGACAGATCCAAAATAATACCATTCCTGGTATTTCCTTTTCATTAAGAAAAAAAATGCTTTAAGAATGATACAGTGAATCTCCTAGTAACCCAAACAGATTGAACACTAATATAATCTTAGCAGTTTTTGAATGTTAAAGCCAGGAATAAATCCTAAATTAGCACCTTCAAAAGTCCTTAGGTCGAGTAGTGCAATTTCCTGCTACACTATGGAGGATAAAGTATTTGTGATGGACATGGAGGTTATAAGTAATTTTTTAAAATTTAATTTTATTGTCAAGGTGATGTACAGAGGGGTTACAGTTCTGTAGATAAGGTAATGAGTACATTCTTTGTCAAACATTGTATAACTTCCACGGCACCTATATCTATTAAACCAGTTAACAGATGAGAGATATCTACCAAATGCATATTTGTTTCAGAAATATCAAATCTTTCTGACGTGATTAGCCAGAAGGTCTTTATCAGGATCCAGAGGTTGAGATAATGCTCTTATCTGCATAAACAGAAAAGAGTTGTCCTCATCTAGGAAGATGCTACTCTTGCTCAGATTCTTAAAGACTTAATACAGGATAGCAGGATAGTGCTAAACCTGTAGAACTAGTCCCAGAGCCAATTCCTGCCAACAGATTCAAAGGCTGAGAAAGTCCAAAGCAATAAATAGTATGATGTAGACCCAGGACATAGCTTAGTATGAAAGCCCTTGCCTCGCATGCATTAAGTGTGGAGTTTGATCCCTAGCTTTGAGGGGGGTTAAAGGCATAACACTAGTATATAATAAATCATATCTAACATCTTACTCACTTGATAACGTACCTGAAAAAACCAGGCCTGAAGTTTGTCAAGCCAATAACAAATTTTTGTTGATTACTATTTCCATATTACCTCATTGAATGCAGTAACTCGATGAGATAGGCATGGTGTTATTATTCCTGAAGACACAGGACTTAGAGAGGAAATTGTTCGAGGTCACACAGCTACTTACTGAAGCGGAGGTCTCAGTAGATTCGATAGGAAAGCTCCCACGTCTATACAGAGTAAATAGTGTTTCTTCCTGAGGTGTCTTGTCATGGATTTACCGTGGCCAGTGAGCTAAGCTGGAGTGATGTTCACCACCTCTGGGCAGAACTTGGGAGCCAGCAGCTATGGCTCAGCATCTCTCTTTTCCACTCTGCACCAACAACCAGCAAGATCCAAAAGAGAAGCGACTTCTTTGGTTTGGATCATAAATAAAAGCAGTGGCGTGCAGAACAGCAGGCAGATGCTTGTGATGGGCATACAGCCACTGAGATTTTAGGGCATTTATTACCACAGCATGACCTAACCTGTCCAGACTCTTACATGGTAGTGTTAAAGACTATTATAGCTTGGTGCTGGTGGCTCACACCTGTAATCCTAGCTACTCAGGAAGCTGAGATCTGAAGATTGTGGTTTGAAGCCACAATCTTTTCTTATAGAAAAGTCTATAAGACTCATGTCCAATGAGACTCTTTTTGTTGTTGTTGTTGTTGGTTGTGTGGCCTGAACTCTGGGCCTGGGTGCTGTCCCTCAGCTCTTCAGTTCAAGGATAGCACTCTACCACATGAGCCACAGCACCACTTCCGGCTTTTTCTGCTTATGTGGTGCTGAGGAATCAAACCCAGGGCCTTATGCATGCAAGGCAACCACTCTACCACTGAGCCACCTTCCCAGCCCCCAATGAGACTCTTTTCTCCAAGAAACTACTCAGAAAAAGCCAGAAGTAGTGCTGTGACTTCAAGCAATAGAACACTATTCTTGAGCACTAAAAGACAGAGTGCCCAGGCCTTTGGTTCAAGCCCTAGGACCTGCAAAGAAAAAAAAAAAAGACTATTGTGTCATCACTGCAAATAATACATTCATGTGGAAGGTTGGAAGTATCAGAGGTTGAATGTGTTTAGCATGCATGAGTTCCAGTTTCCAGTACCCAAAACCTGTATTATTTATGTAAATATATCAGTGGAAACACAGGCAGAAAAGACATTCACATCAACAACTATTTACTGAGCAGCCTGTGCCAGTTCTGGGGAATTCAGAGATGCATTGCATAATCTCTCTTTAAGGAACTCAGCTAGTAATAGTGGCTGACACTGACCAGGCATGTGCTATGGACCAGCTCTTTTTGGGTTCTAGAATATGCATTGTCTTGTCTCACCAAAGAGCAGTTGGGTGAAGAACAAGAAGCTTCTCCAATTCTGCCCCGCAAATAAACAATTCTATTTTAGAGAAATTAGTGAAGCAAATGAAAGGTTGTGGAATGTGTTTAAAATAGCTATGGAGGGCTCAGGGGCTGTGGGGCCCCGGGCCAAACAGTGCGCCTTCCCACACACCCCACTGCCTGTGACCACTCAAATCCCAGCCCCGCTTCTGGAAGCTTCCCCGCCAGGAACGTTGTTCCAAAAAGCACAAGTGGGAGGTGGCTTGCCACCGAAGGCAAGATCTGCCTTTGAATTCACTGAGAGTTCTTTCTTTATAAATGCACGCTTCACCTTCCAGCTTCCTGCTGCTTTTCTACCCCTTCAGCTGGCAATAGCTCTTGCAGTTTTAACACAAGATTAGCCAGAGAGGGATGGGGTTCAGACTCTTTTAGGCTGAGCAGACGAAGTAGTAAAGTTTATCTGCTAGGGAGGAGGCTGCAGGGATGGTCATATTCAGGCACTTGAAGTTTTCAGCCTCTCTTTGTAAATGGAGCTTGGCTGGGCTAATCCTGTGACCTCCATGAACCACCACAAAGGTGTATCAGACGTATCAGACAGACATATCAGAAGTGACATGCAGGCAAAGGGTGAGCAGATGTCCCCTCTGCATGGGATGCAGATCCAGCCTGGTCTGGCTCACATAGGTCCCCACACAGCTGTGTCTGGACCAAGCAGGCTGGGAAAGGCAGAGACGAAGCAGCCTCTGCTAGAGAGGAAGAGCTCTGGCGGGGTGTGTGTGTGTGGGGGGAGATGGGGTCCCAGGCCCAGAGCAGAGGCGGGAACAGTTAGGAGTCCAGGTGCACCTCAACCGTCATGGCAGCTCAGCCTTGGACCCTCTCATGTGTACAGTGTGCACTTCCTTTAAAAAAAAATCAGAGAAACATCTTTAAAGCCAACTGCAGCACATTCTTTTTCTCTAGTAAAAGTGTGCTTCCATTTCCAGCGATGGAGACGTAGAAAGTGAAGGCCTTCATGCAATCATTCATATTGAGAAATGGGGAGGGGGAGAAGGAGCTTCCATGCAGGTGGTGGCTGAGCAGTTAGGAAGGGGCGGGAAGCCAGCCTCATGGAGTCTGATGGAACAGAGACTACTGGGTCAGGAAGGCTCTCACTGACCAAGGACATCAAGAGCTGCAACTTGTCCAGGTGTAATCAACACAAAGCCCAGAGCCTGTTTAGTGACAAAACTACGTCCAGACACCTATTTCAGGAATACTGTTGATTTTGTAGTTCTTCAGGTTTTAGGTTTTCCTTCTAAGTATCTTTATTTGAAGGGCTTGAATTTACATACTGTCACTTATGTTCTTAATATGCCTACTTTTAAATCCTTTTAAGTGTGCAAATTATTGGTTTTAAGTAGATTCAGTATGTCTTTCACTTCCCATGTTTTTGAGACAGGGTTTCATGCCTTTTGAGTACTGGGGTTATGTGTCTACCACCCTGGCCAGCATTTCAAGCAGCAGCTTTGTCTCCACCTCATACATCTCCCCTGGTAAATGACTGCTGTATTTGTTCCAATGATACTGCCTATTCTATGATCTTGTGGAAGTCATTGTATGATTCCATATTGGCATATTTTCCATACTGATTCATGCATCAGAACTTTTTTGCTAGTTGTGGGGCTTGAACTCTGGGCTTGGGCATTGTCTCTGAGCTCTTCAGCTCAAGGCTAGTGCTCTACCAGTTGAGTCACAGTACTACTACTGTATTTCTGAGTGTTGTATTGGAGATGACTCTCCTGCCTGGGCTGGCTTTGAATTGTGATCCTCAGATCTCAGCCTCTTGAGTAGCTAGGATTACAGGTGTGAGTCCCCCAATGCCCGGCTAGTTCTTTTTTTATGGCTAATATTTTTGTATATTTTGCATTCCACTTTCTCATTCATCTGTTAACTTGTTATCACATTTTACATTAAATGATACATGTGATAAATTAATTCTTACATTTAATTCCATGTGCTTGTTAACTCAAATAATAAATCTGAATGTATTTATGGAATTGATCATTAATAACCTAAACTACAAAAGTGAAATTGCCACTTTTTTTTTAAGGGCCTGCTGCTATCCCTGAGCTTTTCTTTTCTTTTTTCTTTTTTTTTTTTTTGGGTCCGGTCGTGGGGCCTGAACTCTGGGCTTGGGAATTGTCCCTCAGCTCTTCAGCTCAAGGCTAGCACTCTACCACTTGAGCCACAGCGCCACTTCCGGCTTTTTGCTTATGTGGTGCTGAGGAATCGAACCCAGGGCCTCAGGCATGCAAGCCAAGTACTCTACCACTGAGCCAACTTCCCAGCCCTCCCTGAGCTTTTCTTTACGCAGGCTAGTACTCTGCCACTTGAGCCACGGGTCCCCTTCCGTCTTTTTGGTGGTTATTATTATTTTTGTCCATTGTAGTTCTTGAACTCAGGGCCTGGGTGTTGTCCCTGAGCTCTTTTTGCTCAAGATTAGCACTCTACCACTTTGAGCCACAGCACTGGTTCCACTTTTCTGGGAGTTAATTGGAGGTAAGATCTCGTGGATTTTTCCTTCTGGGGCTGGCTTTGAACCACTTACAATCCTGAGATCTCAGCCTCCTGAGTAGCTAGGATTACAAGCGTGAGCCACCAGTGCCTGGTCTTGGTGGAAAAGTCTCAATAGACTTTTCTGCGTAGGCTGAATTCGAATCAGCGTCCTCAGATTTTAGGCTCTTAACTAGGATTAGAAACATGAGTCACTGACTCCTAGCTGCCACAGATAGTTACTTAAATAACTGGAAGGAAAAAAAAATCCAGATGTTTGGATTTTCATGAAATTGAAAATGATTTACTGAACAGCAATCCTGCAGCAGATTGCTGTAGACCAGGTAGAAGCAGTCCCTGTGCTTAAGACACACAAACCTCAGTAATGACAATCTTCTACTAGGCCAAGCATTACCCAACAGTGTTCGGATGTCCTTCCTCTTTTTAACTTGAATAGTTGGGCTGGGAAGGTGGCTCAGTGGTAGAGCACTTGCCTTGCATGCATGAGGCCCTGGGTTCGATTCCTCAGCACCACATAAGCAGGAAAAAAAAAGCGGGAAGTGGCACTGTGGCTCAAGTGGTAAAGCGCTAGCCTTGAGGTGAAGAGCTGAGGGACAGCAGCATTCAAGCCCAGAGTTCAGGCCCTACGACTGGACCAAAAAATAAAAAAAAATAAAAAATAAAATAAAGGGCTGGGAAGGTGGCTCAGTGGTAGAGCGCTTGCCTTGCATGCATGAGGCCCTAGGTTCGATTCCTCAGTACCACATAAGCAAAAAGAAAAAAGCTGGAAGTGGTGCTGTGGCTCAAGTGGTAGAGCGCTAGCCTTGAGCTGAAGAGCTGAGGGATAGTGCCAAGGCCCAGAGTTCAGGCCCCACGACCGGACCCAGAAATAACAAATAACAAATAAAGTTGAATAGTTTAAAGAAACAAATTCTTATAAAACGGAAAACTTTTAATTGTTTAAAGTAAAGGCACAAGTAAACATTTTAGGTTACCATACAATGTTATAATAAAAAAATTACAACAGTAAAATTAAATACATTATAACCCCACATCTCTGTAGTATATGCAATGTGTTCTATCATCTTCTTTGGAGTGGAAAGAAAGGATGTGATATGAAAACACAGATTCTAAGTAGGATCCGCTCTACTTTTAACTAGAGATTTTAATTTCAGTAGAATTAATACCTTTTTAAAAACAAGTTTTGTTAAAACAGAGCAGTAACAACTTTCAAGCTACAACTCCAGTCTGAATAAGTAAACTGCTAATTTTACAGAATAAAAGCTGTCAATGTCAAGTACTATACAATAATCAAGCTGGTCATAAAAAGCTTTACCAACACATTACACAAAGTACTTTCTTTAAATCTGAAGATTACAATGCATTATGTAAATGGCAAGTGAAGACCCAAATGATTCTTTATGGTATCAAAAATAATACACTTCATTATTTTCCAGCAAAGGCACTAGCTGGGGAGTAACATGCTACATCATGTTCTGAGCCAAAAGAAAATTTTTTCTAGACATAGTCTGATGTCTCTATTAGTCAGCAAGCACAGAATGTCTACTGTCTAGCAAAAAGAGAAAAGAAAAAAAAAAGACCCAGCAGGGAGATATTTATGTGAATTTTGTGTGAATTTACGTCTTTAGGCCTCTTTTCCCAAGAAAATTAAAAAAAATTTAAAGTCAAAGTGCTTTCTAAATCTTAAGATCTCTGCTTCATTATTTCACTGTAATCTGCACTGCAGCCTCCGCTTTCAGCATCTCAGCCCAGGGTGATGACTCCACCAAGAACTACTCCAAAGGAGCAAAATTCTCCATTGTGTCATTTCATTTACTCTTCTCAATATTCAACTATTCAATGAATAACATTTAAATGACACAAAATATTAGATTAATTAAAATCCATCTACCTCAATGTCTCAACTTTCTTTCTTTCTTTCCTTCTTTTTCTTTTCTTTCTCTCCTTCTTTCCTCCTTTCTCTTTTCTTTTCTTTTTGGTCTGTTGTGAGGCTTGAACTCAGGCTGGGTGCTATCCCTGAGCTTTTCAGTTAAAGGCAATCAATCACTCTACCATTTTAACCACAGCTCCACTTCTGGTTTTCTGGTGGTTCATTGGAGATAAGAGTCTCGTGAATTGTCCTACCTGGGCTGGACTGGAACCATGATCCTTAGATCTCAGTCTCCTGAGTAGCTAGAATTACAGGTGTGAGTCACCAGCACCCAGCTCAAATTCTTACAATATACTTACATTAGTGAATAAAATGGTGTCATCAGGGCATAGTATCCCATTGCATCCTAAAGGCAAGAAAGATTTCAAAGCTAAGTAAGTTGTATCTGAATGAATTTTTTAAAAGCCTGTGTTACCTAGACTGGTCTTGACTTCCTGTACTCAAGTGATTTTCCTGCCTCAGCCTCCTGAGTAGCTGTGATTGTAGCATAACTGGCTTGAATCAGTGTTTTTTTTCTGGCTTTTTGTTGTATTACAAGAGCATCAACAAATTAAGATTTACTTACCATAGTTAATTTAACACGTAGTTCTAGTCAGACACTGTATTTAGGAAACTTTCTAAGCATATCTTTTTTTGTGTGCATGTGGAGTTTTGGATCAATTCCAGGATTTTGCACACACCAGGCAAATGTTCTACCACTGAGCTCTACTTCACAATATTCTTCAGCTGGGCACCAGTAGCTCACACCTAATCCTAGCTACTCAGGAAGCTGAGATCTGAGGATCATAGTTCAAAAGCCAGCCTGAACAGGAAAGTCTCCACTAAACTACCAAAAACAAAAACAAACAAAAAAACCCTAACTTGAGCTGTGGCTCAAGTGGTAGAGTGCTAGCCTTGAGCAAAACAAGTTCAGGGACAATGCCCAGGCCTTGATTTCAAGCCTTAGGACAGACAGACAGAGACAGACAGGCAGGCAGACAGACAGAGACACAGACACACACACACTCCTTCAAACTTTGGAATTTTGGGAATTCAAAGTCGAGTTTACAAAGATGCTATTTTATAGTTAAATTATAGCATTTACTTAATGAAGCATACTCTAAAGATCAATGATGAATGTTTTAGAATTTTTTTTCTCCTCCAATGGTACAGATATCCTTCCAAAGTTTTCTGTGGAACCAAAGACTTTCTCATATAAAACAGCTACAACACTGGCCATTGGAATAGTTCTAGGGGTATAAGGCTGCCAGAAAATCTTATGCTTATAAATCATTAGCTCAACAACAAAAGCCAAAGTAAAGAAATAAACTTCATAATTTGAAGTATCTACATCAAGCTTTGTCTGTAAAGGGCCAGGTAACTAATATTTGGCTATATGAGCCTGTAGTCTCCACTCCAACAACTCAACTCGGCCAATTATAGCACAAAAATCAGTCACCAACAATATGATAGGCCTAAGTGTTCCAATAAAACAATCTGTGGTCATTGAAATATGAATTCCATATAATTTTCCAGTGATTGAATTACTCTCTTGAATTTGCCCCCAACTATTCAGAAAATTAAAACCAGTCAGCTGACTGGAGTTAACTCGTGAGCTGTGGTTTGCTGATTCCTGGGTAAAGCCTGCTTTTTTTTTTTTTTTTTTTTGGTGGTGTTGGACATCAAAGCCAGGACCTCACAGATGCTAGGCAAGCACTCAACCACTAAACTACATACACCCCACATTTCATTCAGATATTCTGATATGGTGGGTGGAGGGCAGTGACAGAAGTAACAGAGCTGTGCATTGTCTCATTTTCCTTAAGCAATGACCACTTTGGCTCCCGGTACAACATTAAAAAGTCGAATCCCCAGCACTCCCGATTCCAGGAGGGCTGTCACTTCCAGGAGTAGATCTATACTTCCTCAACTGCAGAGGGTTGAAGCGTGCTGATAGGCACACATTTTGTCTCCATATATTCAGGAAAAAAAATTAAACCAGAGGAACTTAAATCACTCGAAGAAAGAAGGGGATCAAGGTAGACCATTTTGAAAGTTTTGGTGTCCAAGAGATCTGGATTTATAACCTGGTGCTCCAGACATAGAAGGTATGTTTTCAATTTCATTTCTTAGGCAAACAGATATGAAGGCCTTTTTGGAAAGGCCTAACCCACAATGTAGCATAAGGCCTTATGTCTGGTGTAGATAGAATACTACTTTGGTCTCTTCTACTCCAGCTCATCTTTTTTTTTTGCTCTCTCTCTTCTGTGTTGCAAGACTGTGTAAAACTGTACTTGCATACATACTGAATTCTACATTCCTCTTATTCTCTATGGCTATTCTTATCCAGACTGCCACTGACAGTGACAATCGAACGTATCCAGGCAACACATTCCTGTGGTCTTTCCATAGGGAAATATAATTTGGATTTTTCTTACTATTTATTAATGACAGGCATTCAGGTTTCTGGGAGGTGTAGTCTAAATGATACAAAAGCAAGAACTAATAGGAAAGGAGTCTTATGGCTTTTTCTATTGATCAAAAACAAGAGAATCTGAAGATAATATTCACAGGTTATTGTAGACATAATTGTTTTGCATCTTGGACCCTTGGTCCACTGCTTAAATTACATACACATGAAGATCTCACTGACAGTGTTTCTGAATAGCAGTCAGTGAATACTGTGGTATGCGAAGCAAAATACTAGAGCTATTAAAATATTAGTGTCTGATTTTATTTCTTTCAACCTATTATTTACAGAAGTCCTGTTAGGAGGCTAAAAGCAGTCATTTTGCAACATGTAGATTCTTTATATAAAATCATATCCAATGTTTGGGTAGTACAGACATAAATATGTACAAATATATTATTTGTAGTTAACCTACCACCTGAACAGTAACTAACACATGGAAGTATCATACACACATACAAGTTAGAAAGTAAAACAAATCTTAACTCAAAACAAGTAATAATTAGCTTGTGTTTATAAAATTATAAAGAAAAAAGCTTTGTGTTTTAGAACTTTTAGTGGTCCACTAAAAGTTCATTAGTGGTCCACTAGTGGAAAATAAAATCTCCAACATAACACATGGTAAATCAAATATATCTTGGTCAAATGTCTAGTAAGCTATCTTGAAAACAAATTGATAAACATAAATATACAATTTGTTTACTAAGCATAAAATATTGCACAAGAGCAGTTTTGTCTGAAGAAAACTAAAGTTTTCCATTGTTTTTTAACTTCAAATTGGTCCCCACATTGAGTTACAGTCTTATTTACTAAACAAGAAACATTAATAATCAGTAATACTGTTAGAACCTTATTTTACCATTAACCATATCCCAGTCTACTTTATGGCAATGGAAAATCAGTGGTGAAAGTTTGGCAAAGATAAAAGGCAGATAAGATCATAAAATATATATGTCTATGTACATATGAAACAGCTATATTCCAAAACTCCCTAATCACATGGAAACCGATTCCTTGGAGAATCCAGTGGAAGTCACAGTGAAGGTCAGACAGTGGTTGAGTACGATTCTCTGTGTGGAAGCCGCTCCTTCCCAACCACTCTCTTAGTCTCTTGGGTTTCTAGCACACCGTCTTCTGTTTCGCTCTCACTACCATCTGCCTCAGTGGGGTCCAAAGACATTGGGTCAGGTTTCCCAGGCAAAGGAAAAGCAATGACACTTTCCTGTAGGGAATTTTCTATAAAATCTTCATCAGAGGAATGGAAGGAGTCTTCATCTCCCAGCAAATGGTTGACGATGTGGATTCCATCAAAAGGAGGTTGGCCTGAGAAGCTCCTCTGGCCTTTTAGGCACCTGAGCTGTAAAACGAAGCTCAAGTTAGTACACTCCAACCCAAGAGATGCACAGCCTCGAGAAAGCTCGTGTTTCATGTGGAAGGTCTTTAGACACCCTCATTTTTTTTTCTGCTTATAGATATGATCATTACCAATTTTCAAGCGCCTATTGTGTGTTATGTGATATGCACACAATCACAAAAGTCTCACAAAAGTCTTTTTTTTTTTTTGGGTCTGGTTGTGGGGCCTGGACTCTGGGCCTGGGTGCTGTCCCTCAGCTCTTCAGCTCAAGGCTAGCACTCTACCACTTGAGCCACAGCGCCACTTCTGGCTTTTTTCTTTTTGTTTATGTGGTGCTGAGACTCGAACCCAGGGACTCAGGCATGCAAGGCAAGCGCTCTACCACTGAGCCATCTTCCCAGCCCTCACAAAAGTCTTATGCAGCTGGTTTTATTATTTTATTCTACATGGAATCAACATAAAAAGCGCTGTGTGGCTAGTTTTATTATTTGCACTCTACAGATTAAAAAATGAAGACTGAAGCTAGGTGCCAGTGGCTCACGCCTGTACTCCTAGCTACTCAGTAGGCTGAGATCTGAGGATCTTGGTTCAAAGCCAGCCCGGGCAGGAAAAGTCCATGAGACTTTTTTTTTTTTTTTTGGTCAGTCATGGGGCTTGAACACTGGGCCTGGGCACTGTCCGTTAGCTATTCTGCTTAAGTCCAGCGCTCTACCACTTGAACTACAGCACCACTCCCGGTTTTCTGGGGGTTTATTGGAAATAGGAGTCTCATAGTCTTTCCTGCCCGGGCTGGCTTTGAACTGAGATCCTCAGATCTCAGCCTCCTGAGTAGCTAGGATTACAGGTGTGAGCCACCAGCACCCGGCCCGTGAGACTCTTATCTCCAATAAACCACACTAGAAAACTGGAAGTGGCACTGTGGCTCAAGTGTTAGAGCCTTGAGCTGAAGAACTGAGGGACAGCACCCAGACCGAGTTCCAGCCCATGACTGACCAAAAAAAAAAAAAAAAAGCAGACTAAGGTAGAAGAATTTATTAATGGTATATAGTTAATAACAAAGTTTAACTTCAAACTAGACCTTTGTGTGCTTGTCCTAGGGCTTAAACTCAGGGATTGGGTGCTATCCCTGAGCTTTTGTGCTCAAGGCTGGTGGTCTACCATTTCTGGCTTTTTGGTGGTTAATTGGACATAAACATCTCACAGACTTTCCTGTCCCAGGCTTGCTTCAAACCATGATCCTCGGATCTCAGCCTCCTGAATAGCTAGGACAAGTGTGATCTACCAGCGCCTGGCTACTAAACATAATATAATGAACTCCATGTACTTATCATTTCATTTCAATAAATAATGTCAGACAACCTTCTTGCCGCTGGATTAATTCTGAGGTAAACCTCAGAAGTCTTTCAGTTCAAATTTCAGATGTGCCGGGCGCTGGTGGCTCACACCTGTAATCCTAGCTAGTTAGGAGGCTGAAATCTGAGGACTGTGGTTCAAAGCCATCGGGGCAGGAAAGTCCATGAGACTTTTTTTTTTTTGGTTGGTCATGGGGCCTGAACTCTGGGCCAGGGTGCTGTCCCTCAGCTCTTCAGCTCAAGGCTAGTGCTCTACCACTTGAGCCACAGCGCCACAACCAGCTTTTTCTGCTTATGTGGTACTGAAGAATCAAACCCAGGGCCTCACGCATGCAAGGCAAGCATTCTACCACTGAGCTACCTTCCCAGCCGTGTGTGTGTGTGTGTGTGTGTGTGTGTGTGTGTGTGTGTGTGCATGCGTGCGTGCGTGTGTGTGTTGTCCATGAGACTCTTATCTCCAATAAACCACCAGAAAACCAGAAGTGGCGCTGTGACTCAAGTGGTAGAGCACAAGCCTTGAGCTGAAGAGCTGAGGGACAGTGCTCAGGCCCAGCATTTAAGCCCCATGACCAACCCCCCCCCAAAAAAAAATCTAGATGTAGTTCTATGAGGTAAGAATTCAAAGATCCCCAGACACTACCACTTCCCACAACTTAGACATCAGTTTTGTCCCTAGAACATTTTGTTTCAAATAAAAGTTGAATTTCACTTGTTTTTTCTTCTATACCAAGAATTTTCTTTTATAATAAAGCAGACTAGCTGGGCACCAGTGATTCACACCTGTAATCCTAGCTACTCAGGAGGCTGAGATCTGAGGATGGTAGTTCAAAGCTAGCATAGGCAGGAAAATCTGTGAGACTCTTATCTCCAATTAACCACCTGAAAACTGGAAGTGACACTGTGGCTCAAGTATTAGGGTGTAGCCTTGAGCTGAAGAGCTCAAGGACAGTGCCCAGGCCCAGAGTTTAAGCTCCACGACCAACAAAAAAATAAATAAATCAGTAAAGCAGACTAAAAACAAAGACAATACTCTGACTAGACAGCACTGGGGGACTGGGTGTCTCCTACCCTTCTCCTGCCTAGCCATTCCCATCCCTATTTATCAGGATAAACTTGTAGCCACTATCTTTTAAATCTTGACAGAGATGGAATGTGAAATACTCAGGAAATATTACAAACACTTTCAAAACTAACGGTCTGAGAGTAAGGACATTACACCCTTGACATAATACCTCCCAGCTTTCCTGCCAGACTTCCAGGAAGGTGTGAAGAAACCTCAGTGCTTCCCTACTTGCACATAACAACAGGAGACCAAGCATGTTGGTCTCCCACAAAAAAATTCTACGGACCGAGACCAAGAAAACATCATGGTGAAGCTCAATGAAATTCAAGTACCTTTCTTCTTGGCAGAATCAAAGGGATCTAAACTTGGAGCTGAGACTTTAGGAAAAGGCACAGAGCAGTGCTACTGCATTTCTACAACTGCCTTGTCTGATGCAACGTCCCACCACCACAGGGCAGCACGTGATTTACAGCTCCAAGTGTTAAGGCAGTTAATCTCTTCCTTTCCCTTTTGTTCCTTCTTCCTGGCTGTTACAAAGGAGGAATAGGGCAGAAGAACCACAACTTCCCAAGTGTTTGGAAAGCTCTGGCTTTCCTTTGCTCTAACAAAATTTATTACAATTAAAACAGTGTGGTCTCTTTCCAGATTAATTATAGATAAGTAACCATAGGTTGAATTATGGACACGTAACCACTCAAAGATATACCTAATGCTTCTGTGAGTACTGATAATACAACAAAAACAAAAGCAAGGAACCATCTGGTAAAAACAAGTAATCCCTTAGTCACCCCTGGATTTAGGATTGTGCACATGAGTTACAAGGAGGAGTTACGGGGCTGGAAGTAGGCATCTGGGCAGAGATCTCCAGTGGAATGGCTAGCAAGTTCAGTGGTCCTGCTTGCTAGGATATAAATGCTGTATTGCTTATGCCTGTTAGCAGACTTCTAGGAGCTAACTCTATTGAAAAGCAGACAACCAGTCTTTTTAATCCCTGTTTCCTCCAAATAAGCAAAATACTTTCATAGTTTTATAGGTAACAAACTTACATTACTACATAGTGAAATATAATCCACTGAGCATCTACATGAGATCTGCTAAAAGTGCAGTCACTCTACCCCAATCTAAGAAATCAAAATCCTGAGAATAAAACTCCAAAACCTGCATGTCCACAGGCATTTCATGACATTCAGGTGTACTCTAAAGTTTGAGCATCATTGGGATGGTGGTGGCTGGGAGTAGAGCTCAGTGGTTTGCCTAGCATGCCAAGGCCTTGGGTGTGACCACCAGCACCAAGAAAGGAGCACAGAGAATCACTGGGGTAGATTCTCTATTCAAACCAAATAGCACTGAGATAGTAAGAAGTTGATTTAGCTGAAATGGAAAACAGAACTTAGATTATTCAGCCCAAACGCTTATGAAGGACAAACATCTACCCTGTGGAGGTGTCTGATACAGACAAGTGACGCCATTTTCAATAAAAGTTATCCTCTCTCTGCTTCTCATACTTTCATTTTATTCAGACGGTAGCTCTATTGTAGCTTTTAAGACTGGCCTTGTACTTTATATCCTTTTGCCTCAGCCTTCTCTGTGCTGAGATTATAGGCAAAAACCACTACACTCAGCTCCTTCTTGGGAAATACATATAAACAAGTTAGCATATTACCGGAGGGGCCACTGCCCTTAATTCTGGATACTATAAAAACTTCTTCCTGATATTAGGCAACAACAATTACTCTTTGATTGAAAAGGCTAGTAATACATCTTTATCACTAAAAAAAGTATTATGTTTTCTAGTGAAATTAATTTTTAAAGTCACTTTTTTGGAAGTATTTTTGAGATTCACCAAGGTCCTAGGTATGGTGGTGAAAGTACTCAGAACTCTGAGGTAGAAGAATGCAGCATTTAAGGCTAGCTTGGACTACATAGAGAGATCTTGTGGGGGGAAAAAAAAAAAAAGGAGGAGGAGAGAGGAGAGGGATTCACAAAGGGAATAGAGACACCAGGACTCTGGAATTATTAAGGAACTCTCCTGAAAAGAATCTTAGGATAACCCAAAGGAGAGTATCAGCTATACCACCCTCTAATGAAGGTCAAGGTCAACAACCCAAAGATCCAGAACTTTCTGTCAGTCTTCCTCAGTCTTAACGTGGAATATTAACAGAGATTGCAGATGGCACCTAAGAGAAGTCAGAAAAAAAGGAGGCAATCTGGAGAGAAGAAGACTTAACGACAGAATTCCCTTATTCCCATAAAGACACTATTTGGCAGATGAGAATTTTAATAGACAGATGACAGTGCTAATATACAAGTGGCATAAAGCACACCGTTCTTACCTGATGTCGACTGCTTCATCATGTTATGCATTAAGAAACAGAGAAAAAAGTAAAAACATGTATAACTTCAAAGAGACTAGATTTTAAGATTTCTCTGCAGGCATCAAACAATACTGGCCCCAAAAGCATTTGGTAATTAAAAAGGAAAGTGATTATGTATTTTATAAGTCATGAAGAATAAAGAAAACAGGAAACTGCCATGTTCCCAGTCTGATGAATGTAGGTTCTAACAGGAAACAGCAGGGTTTCTAACAGCATGATAATAAAAATTCAAATCTAAGAAACAGTATTAGCAACCATTTAAAGTACTTCACTCAACAATTATCTTTGAAATCTGAGAGCAGGGAGAGCCTGCAGGGGTGAATCATCTTGAGCCCCAAAGAACTCCATAATCATTAAGGGTATGTGAGAAGGTTAAAACTTCTGTTAGTCTACTTTCCTAGCGGAGCCACTAAATTTCCTTAAAAGAAAATTCACATAAGGGGAGTGGGCACAAATATGGAGGGATAAAGGGTGAATAAATGCAGCAGTGGTACTCACTAGACACTACATTGAAAATGGACCCTACAACTTGTAGGTAGGGATGGAAGGGAAAAACTGGAAAAGAGTAAGAATGTTCAAAAAGAAATATACTTCTCACCTGACTTACATAACTGTAACTCCTTCGTATATCATCTTTATAATAATACAAAATAAAAAAGTTCACAAAGGGTGGGGCACAGAAATGGAGAACAAAGGGTGAACAAATGCAGCAATGGCACTCAGTAGACAGACACTATGCTGAAAATGAACTCTACTACTGTGTGTGCAGACAGGAGGGAAAAACTGGGAAAAAGTGAGGGAAGGGGTGACAATGTCCAAAAAGAAATATATTCTTTATATGACATATAATTATAACCCCTCTGTACATCACCTTTATAAAAAGAAAATTCACAGAAATTATTTTTGTGAAACCAAGAAGGGCCACACTTCCAGCTTTTGTAGCCTCCAAATGTAGGTTATTAGTAAATAACAGAAAAATCTCTGCTGAGGAAATTTGAACACCTGGGAAAGTTTCTACAGGGCTGGTGGAGATAACAGGTCTGCATGGGGTTCTTTTGGTGCAGATACTGCAGGATACTATTAACCAGAAAACGGTGAGTTCAATACACCCTTTTACTTTTTTTTTTTTTTTTTTTTTTTGCCAGTCTTAGGACTTGATCTCAGGGTCTGAACACTGTCCCTGAGCTTCTTATTGCTCAAGGTAGTAATATACCAATTGAGCCACAGCACCACTTCTAGCTTTTTCTGTTTATGTGGTACTGAGGAATTGGACCCAGGGCTTCATGCATGCTAGGCAAGCACTCTACCACTAGGCCACATTCCCAGGCCCCTTTTACAATCTTTTTTTTCTGGGGGTCAGTCATGGGGCTTGAACTCTGGGCCTAAGCACTGTCCCTCAGCTCTTCAGTTCAAGGCAAGCACTCTACTACTTGTGCCACAGTGCCACATCTGATTTTTTTCTGGTGGTTAACTGGAGATAAGAGTCTCATGGACTTTCTTGTCTGGGCTGGCTTTGAACAGTGATTCTCAGATCTCAGCCTCCTGAGTAGCTAGGATTACAGGCATGAACCACTGGCACCCGGCTCCTTTTACAATCTTAACATTTAAGGGTAATAGACTTATTTATGATGTTTTAGAGTTAAAAGTTGAAATATTATTCAACTTGCAAATGAAAGTTAAAGTTGATATTATTTCAAGTTAACACATCTTTTCCCCCTGTGCGTGATTGGAGGGTGTACTATACAGACAACTATTGCGTTCTGAGATTCAAAAGAGTAAGAGGAAGGACTGCACTGGGTATTTTGAAAGACAATCAATCCACAACAAAGTGGAAAAAAGTCATCCACCAAAAAAAAAAAAAAAAACCCTAACCAAATGAACTTTGATCACTACTAGACAGGGGGTTTAAACCACTGAAGTGAGTCATGTGATAACAAGTGATCTGCAAAACAGCTGCAGTAAATTTCCAAGACTGAGTCACATCAGATTATAAAGCTCCTATTTGTACATTTGAGTTTATATACTCAATCTTCATAAAACAGAGCTATGGCTTCTAAAGCTATTTCTGTAAGTGATATACAATAAAAATTTGTAATTATATATCATACATACATCATGGGAAAATACAATCATCGCAGCTCTCCACTTCTAAGTTCTAGAGACTTAAGTTGTTTTCTCCTCCTTCAAGTTTGGAGAGTAATTTTTTTTTTATTGGATTCTTTGTAGAATGCCTTTAATAGTTTTCTCATTTTTCAAAATTTAAAATAAAAACAAGTGGGAAATGATATGCTACAGCTTTCTCAATGACCAGCTTCTTTCTAAAAATTGTATCATAACATGACAAAGATTAAAACTAGCAACAAGCACACAAATCAAAAGATTTCCAGAGAATGAGAACAGGAAACCAATAAAAGTGATCATCTGAAGGTCACGACTTCTTGATCACTGCATGCCAAAATTCCAAACTATAGTACTTAATAGTGTAAAGTATTAGAACATTTTATGGAAATATTACTTAAGTAGCTTAAAGTTAAAGATAAAATGCAATAGTTAAAACTCATATAGAAGCAGTGAAAGAGTATGTACAGTATCTACCATGTATAAATGAAAAGGATAGAAAAAAAAGTTTGGAATGAAAAACACATTCTATACATTTTATCAAATGTATAGCAGGAGTGGGGGTCTTTTACAGAGACTTCTGAATATATCATGATATTAAGATCTGTCCAACATTCCAGGCAAATAAAATAAAACTGCCACTCAGTGTCTGTCTCCTGGCAGCTGAGACATCTTGATAAAACCATTAACATTATTTAAATAGTAGTCTAATGTCAATGGTGATGAGGCTAGGAATCTATGAGGTTCTATGTAAATTTCTGACCAATGACAGGAAATAAATCACTTCACATCTGTTTCAGTCTGAACTTGTAAAGCTACATCAAAGAACCATGTATATTTCATTTGATTTAACCTTTAGCTAGAGCATTTAAAAAACCTCAAACCGTTAGCAAAAGGCTCTCATAAGAATGAATTACTTCTATCAGGACTGAATTCTGTGAAGAGGACTTGATAGTCTCTAAAGCTGTTCAGTCAACTACATTTCTACTCACAAGTAATATACTATATGTTAGAAAGGCAAAGTTAAATAATAACAAGGCTCCTGCCGATGGTGAGTTAAGTATGGAGGGAGAGACAAACAACTAAGCAGCATTTCTAAGATGACTCTTTTTTTTTTTTTTAAAAAAGCTCGTAAGATGAACCAGTTAGAAATTAGACTTTCTTTTTCCCTTGCAGTACTCAGAATTTTAAACTCAGGGCCTTGCATTTGATAGGCAGGTATTTTATGAAGTGAGCTATTCCACCAACCCTTTTTGTGTTGGTTATGTTCAAGATAGGGTCTTGCTTTATGTTCAGGATGGCCTAGACTGTGAACCTATTTATGCTTCACTGGGATAACAGATGTGTATTACCACAGCCCAGCCACTGGTTGAGATGGAATTCTGAAAAAAATATTCTTCCGCTTAAACTGGCCTCAAACTGTGATTCCCCCAATCTCGGCCCCCAAGTCACTAGGCTTGAACCACTGCACCCAGCTTGGAAGGGAGACTTTTTTGTTGTTGTTGTTCCGGTCTGAACTCTGGTCCTGGGTGCTGTCCCTCAGATCTTCAGCTCAAGGATAGCGTTCTACCACTTGAGCCACTGTGCCACTTCTGGCTTTTTTCTTTTTGCTTATGTGGTGCTGAGGAATCGAACCCAGGGCCTCATGCATGCAAGGCAAGCGCTCTACCACTGAGCCACCATCCCAGCCCTGTTGAAATTCTTTTTGTTTATTTTTTGGACCTCCTTTTTAATTTATTTTTTAGTATATTTTTATTGTAAAATACTGTAAAAATACTGTACAGAGAGGTTACAGTTACATGAGTAAGGTAATGAATACATTTCCTATAGAGTATTGTTACCTCCTCCTTTGTTTTTCCCCTACCATACCTTCCCTACTCATGTTCCCAACTCCTCCCTCCCCTATTTTAAAAATATTTTTATTTTTATTATAAAGGTAATGTATAGAAGGGTTACAGTTACATAAGTCAAGTTCCACTTTACCCATTCATTATTGGATTATTTTTTGGTATTTGAATTTAAAAGTTTAAAAATACATTTTAGGATTGGGAATGTGGCTTAGTGGTAGAGCCCTTGCCTAGCATCCATGAAACCCTGGGTTCGATTCCTCAGGACCACATAAACAGAAAAGGATGGAAGTGGTGCTTTGGCTCAAGTGGTAGAGCGCTAGCCTTGAGCAAAAGAAGCTCAGAGACAGTGCCCAGGGCCTAAGGCCAAGCCCCAATACTGGCAAGTCTCAGAACACGTGTGTGTGTGTGTGTGTGTGTGTGTGTGTGTGTGTGTGTGTGTGTGTGTGTGTGTGTGTGTGTGTGTGTGTGTGTGTGTGTGTGTGTGTGTGTGTGTGTGTGTGTGTGTGTGTGTGTGTGTGTGTGTGTGTGTGTGTGTGTGTGTGTGTGTGTGTGTGTGTGTGTTGGGTTTGAACTTAGAGTCTGTGTGTGTGTGTGTGTTGGGTTTGAAATTAGAGCCTAGACACTACCTTTTAACTTTTTTTGCTCAAGACTAGCACTCTACCACTTCTATTTCTGGCTCTTTGGTGGTTAATTAGGGATAAGAGTCTCAATTGGTTCTGAAGACAATCCCCAGAATTACAGGTGTGAGCCACTGACGCCAATATATTTTTTAAAGTAAATCCCATTTCCTTTTCCTATCAAAATAAACGCTTAATGATAGAAAGCCAAATGATCTAAGGCTTAAAAAAATTTAGTAAAATAAAAAAATTGTTTTAAAAAAATCTACTGAAGGGCTGGGAAGGTGGCTCAGTGGTAGAGTGGTTGCCTTGCATGCATGAGGCCCTGGGTTCGATTCCTCTGCACCATATAAGCAGAAAAAGCTGGAAGTGGCATTGTGGCTCAAGTGGTAGAGTGCTAGCCTTGAGCTGAAGAGCTTAGGGACAGCGTCCAGGTCCAGAGTTCAGACCCCATGACTGACCCCCCCCCAAAAAAAAAATCTACTGAAGGCATTTAAAAATTAGAAGTCCTGTGTCTGCTGAGGGAAGCATATCAGATGAAGGACAAAAAACAAAACAAAAAAACGAAACAGCCAGGTACCAGTGACTCATACCTATGACCCTAGTTACTCAGGAGGGTGAGATCTGAAGATCACAGTTTGAAGCCAGGCTGGGCTGGCTCTTATCGCCAATTAACCACCAAAAAAGCCAGAAGTGGAGCTGTGGGCTCAAATGGTAGATTGTTAACCTTGAGCATAAAACTCAGGGACAGCACACAGGCCCTGAGTTTAAGTTCCAGGATTGGCAAACACACACACTCACACAAAAAGACAGTCATTTTGCATGTTTTCAAGAACAATGTTCCCAGATTAAAAATAATTTATATTTAGGAAATATAAAAATAAATTTTAACAAATCTGAAATTGATTACCAACAATAGAAAGCTATCATATCCGTCAACAGCAAATAAATAAATTGTGGTTACCTCCTGCAGCTTCATTTTAAACAGAAATTATTTGTGTTTAATGTTTACTGTTTTATTTTAAAGTTTAATGTTTTAGGATACAGTGTTTGATGAATGCTCTTGTAGTACTTATTTTTTTCTGACTATCTGACTTCTGGCAGAAAAATGATGTTTAAACATGTATGTGTATATAGCCACACTGTTTTGTCACTGACCACAAACAAGCTTTCAGCCCAAGTTAGCATCCCTCTCTTCCTCATCCTGAGCACTCCCAGGCTGTTCTGTTAAGATTGGGCACATACTAACCACATGACCTCATGAATTCTATCTTATCACATCACAGGTTCCTCAGACTGACCACAACAACTTAAATCAGACAGGCAGCAAAGCAGCACACACAAAGTCTCTGTAGGACATTTTCAGCTGTCCAGCTTGTGGGAGAGAAAAATCTGATTATTGCACATCCAACTGTGGTGTCTGAGACACTGTTCATGAAAAACACATGATTTACTGTACCAAAGACTCCCAACCATAGATTAAAATATTTAGAGAAAGCAATGTATCTTCTATCAATTCTTCTTTTACTGACAATAAACTCATGGAGCACATTATCAAATGTTCCCACTCTGAAAAGTTGTTGAAATGTACTCCCTACCTTACTTCTGTAACTATAACCCCTCTGTACATCACCTGGACAGTAAATTTTTTTTAAAAAAGAAAATGTGTTGATACTATTATTATTTGAAAAACCAGCATTTAAAAACTGAATTACAGCTGGGCGCTGGTGGCTCATGCCTGTAATCCTAGCTACTCAGGAGGCTGAGATCTGAGGATCACGGTTCAAAGCCAGCCCGGGCAGGAGAGACCGTGAGACTCCTATCTCCAATAAACCACCAGAAAACTGGAAGTGGTGCTGTAGCTCAAGTGGTAGAGCGCTCGCCTTGAGCTGAAGAGCTGAGGGACAGCGCCCAGGCCCAGAGTTCAAGCCCCACGACCGACAAAAAAAAAAAAAAAAAAAAAAAAACTGAATTACATAAACACATTGGATGGCTTAAAAAAAAATATATATCTCCCCTCTGTACATCACCTCTCCAATAACAATAAAATATATTTAAACAAAATAAAAATAAACAAAGCTGGGCACCGGTGGTTCATGCCTATAATCCTAGTTATTCAGGAGGCTGAGATCTGAGGATCATGGTTCAAAGCCAGCCCAGGCAGGCAAGTCCTTGAGACTCTTATCTCCAGTTAACCACCAGAAAATCGGAAATGGTGCTTTGGCTCTAAGTGATAGAGCACTCACCTTGAGCTGAAGAGCTAAGGAATAACACCCAGGTCCAGAATTCAAGCCACATAACCAACAAAAATAACTAAACAAATTATTATTAATTTGTTTTTATTAATCTTCACTATTCAGGAGGTTGAAATCTGAGGATCATGGTTTGAAGCCAGACTAGGCAGAAAAGTCTGTGAGACTCTTATCTTCAATTAATCACTAAAAAGCCAGAAGTGGAGCTATGGCTCAAGTGGTAGAGCACTAGCCTTGAGCTAAAAAAGCCCAGGCACAGTGCCTGGGTTCAAGCCCAGGTCCAGCATAAACAAACAAACAAACAAACAAATAAATAAATGAAATGGGAAAGGAGTGAAGCAGAAAAGAAGAGACAAAGCCACAATATCAGTTTGCACAGCTACTATAGAGAAGGTAGACTACTTGGGTTCAAGGTAGACTACTTGGGTTCATATGTTGGCCATGTGATATGGAACAAATCATTTTAATGCTTATTGAGTCAGATTGCTAAAGTTCTTATTCTGTTTCCATTTTTTCTTTTACAGTTCTGGGGACTGACTCCAGGCCTTGCACTTGTAAGGTAGCTGCTACACCTGGAGCTGGTAGAAACTTGATCAGCAAGTGTGACACTTGGAATTTGAACCCCATAACTGCCCTGTCACAAAGAGCCTAGTGATAATCGGGTTTTGTTGTTGTTGTTTGGGGGGGTAACTGGTTCTGGAGCTTGAACTCAAGGCCTGGACGCTGTTCCTGAACTTGTTTTGCTCTAGGCTAGCACTCCACCATTTGTGCCACACAGCTAACTTTCAGTTTTTTGACAGTTAACTGCAGGTAAGAGTCTCACATACTTTCCTGCACAGACTGGCTTAAAACCACGATTCTTCGTCTCCTGAGTAGGTAGGATTACAGGAGTGAGCCATTGGCACCTAGCTTTTGAGTATATGGAAGAAATTTAAGTGAATACTCAAACCTTGAAATCTGAGTACTCCCGGAACTACACAAGACTTTACACCTGTAGTTCATTTTAGCATCCTGTATCAGGCAGCATGAAACCTTCAAGTGAATCTCTTAGGGGTACTCTAAATGTTAATAAGTATATTTAATATTATGCCATTTTGAAAGTTTACATAAGCAGTATTAGATGTTTACATTTTACTTTCTTCAAGAGGAGGACTTAATACTATGTATTCCCTCATGAAAATGCTGAAAAACACATTAGCTTATACAATTTAAGTTAGTAAACATCTAGTAAAATTCTGAAAATGTCATCAGTCGAATCTCTCAGACCGTAGGTAGTTACAGTTTGAAAGGCATTCATATACTAAGAAATCTGTTAACTGATATCAGGCAAGTATCCTTTTTGGCAATCTCAATAACAGCACATTAAGGGGAAAGTAGCAAGGTCAAATTATCCCTCTGCTCACAACGGTGAATGAGTACCACAAATCTATCCCAGAGGTAAGAGAAGTAAATTTGAGACTTGGGTAACATCTAGCATCTTCAGACTATAATAGAAAATAATATATTTGATATGAAGATATTAACTGACCATTTTTACATTATGTTTAAGAGGTCTAAGGAAAATAAATCCTCAATATTTCAACAGAAAAATTACTGCTACAAGACAATCTTCTAAGATGCTATTATTAATTATAAACGAGAATTCATAAGCAATGCTTAACATGAAAGAGTCAGTCTTACAATCAGTAATAAAGTATGAGGTTACAGAGGAAGGAAGGAAGAAATATGTGAGGCTCAAAATTTATCACTTACCTCATGATTCAGCTCTGCGATCTGATCTTTCAGTTCCCTAATATACTGGTTAGAATCAGACTTGCTAAGCTGTCCTTGGAGCTTTCCTTCTTCTTTCTGTTTTGTGACAATACAACAAAGCAAAAAGCTGAGACAATTTTCACAGCATGTATTCAAATAGGATAATCTAAGTGTAAATCCTGCAGTTAAACATTGACCCATTGCTAAAGTATTGCTGAAATTTATAAATAATGCTTAAATACATATATACATATATACATACAATTTACAAAATACACCTTTGGAAGGAAAATTAAAAATCAATGATTCAAGTCCCCTGATTTAAAAAAAAATCAGCCGGGCGCTGGTGGCTCACGCCTGTAATCCTAGCTACTCAGGAGGCTGAGATCTGAGGATCGCGGTTCAAAGCCAGCCCGGGCAGGAGAGAGACTCCTATCTCCAATAAACAACCAGAAAACCAGAAGTGGCGCTGTAGCTCAAGTGGTAGAGCTCTCGCCTAGAGCTGAAGAGCTGAGGGACAGCGCCCAGGCCCAGAGTTCAAGCCCCACGACCGACAAAAAAAAAAAAAAAAAAAAAAAATCACTCTCGTATTCAAGGCCATTTATGTAGTTATTCTGTCAAGCAGATGTTTCTCTCTTCAAACCACAAGCCTTCAGTGTATAGTCAATGCTGGGGAGGTGCTCACAGCTATGTTGGGAACCAGCTTTCACTAGAACAGAGAAGAAAAAGTTCTCCAAATCACTCTAATACAGGAGGAAACTGCTGAGTCTACTTGGCTTAATTAGTTCAGGAATCCTAGATGCAGCCTATTAAAATCACTCCTGGGCTGGGAAGGTGGCTCAGTGGTAGAGCGCTTGCCTTGCATGCATGAGGCCCTGGGTTCGATTCCTCAGCACCACATAAGCAAAAAGAAAAAAGCCGGAAGTGGCGCTGTGGCTCAAGTGGTAGAGTGCTAGCCTTGAGCTGAAGAGCTGAGGGACCATGCCCAGGCCCAGAGTTCAGGCCCCATGACTGGACCCAAAAAAAATAAAAAATAAATAAATAAACAAAAAAAAATAAAATCACTCCTAATACTGTTAAGTTCTCAAGAGGATTGGGACCATTTTTCAGGCATATTGATCCTGAAAGGGAGGAGTTACCTTTTTTTTTACACTTTTATAACAAATCTGAACTTCCTACATAATGAGTTCATGAGTGAAACCAGATCGTTTTTCAGTATCTCTGGATTATTTATGATTAGGGAATCCTATGCTGATGCTTATTTAGAAGGTCCTCTATTATTATGCAAATGAGTTTGAATACATATTTCTGTCATTTTTCAATCAACATACTATCTGACATACAGTGAGCATCTATGACTTCCCCGAAGGAATTAAACTCTAATGTCTATTAGCAACATCATATGTAAATGATTTAGTAATTCCTACACATCTGGACTGGTCTTAACTAGGTACCATTCATTTCTTTCTATAGAGATGAATTCTGTGTAGTTCTGGTACAGAAAGATATATTTATACTGCACCAGAAATTGCTCTTTTACATATAATCATTTACATATAATCATTACAACAACCCTGTGTGGTAAATACTGTTATTACACCTACTTGATGAGTAAAGAAACTTTAAAAAAAAAAAGTGAATTTGGTTGCATAAGAGATGAAGACTGTAGATTTATTTTTTACTCTATTTTATAGCATTCTGAGTATAAAAAGAACAATGAAGCAAATAAAGTAGGTGATTTATGCAAAGGTCCAAGCAAATTTGCTTCTTTGGTTACAACAGAGAAATCTGTCTTTAGTATTTATTTTAGCCATAGATAAGGAATTAAAGATGAAATGAGCCAGGTACAAGTGGTTCACACCTGTAACCCTACTCAAGAGGCTGAGATATGGAGGATCATAGTTCAAAGCAACTCAAACAAAAAAGTTAATTGGAGAATGCATCTTCAAAAAAAGCAAAAAGCTGTGGCTCAAGTGGTAGAATGCTAGCCTTGAGCACAAAAATGCTCAGGAACAGCACCCAGGCTCTGAGTTCAAGCCCTACAACTGACAGATAGATAGATAGATAGATAGATAGATAGATAGATAGATAGATAGATAGATAGATAGATAGATAGATAGATAGATAGATAGATAGATAAACTAAGATGGAATATTATGAATATACAACAATTCACTCCCTCTTTCTTTCCACACTCTGCTAAAAATTTAACTCATCCACATTGTACTCATTTACATATATGCAAAAATATATTTAACTTCCAAAGGGTACTTAGTGATTCTGGAATTAAAATCTACCTTTTGAGACACACATACCAGTAATCCTAACATCTGGAAGGCAGGGGCAGGAGGATCACAAATTTGAGGCCAAACTGGGCTACACTGTGAGATTTAGTCTTAACAAATAAAACACCTTCCTTTGAGGGCTGGGGATGTAGCCTCCTAGTAACCTAGAATGCATAAGGCTCTGGGGGTTGATCTCTAGCACCACAAAAACAAAAATATGATTTGCCTTTGGTTCTACCAATGAATATAACTCTCTTTACAGTTTATTGGAAACTTAAGTTGAAAAGTAATACAGGTGAAGTCTTTACCAAAATGTGTGGAATCAGAAGTGTTTAAGACCCAAATTTCAACAAGAACTTTATGTTTATTTTGGGTCCGGTCGTGGGGGCCTGAACTCTGGGTCTGGGCACTGTCCCTCAGCTCTTCAGCTCAAGGCTAGCGCTCTACCACTTGAGCCACAGCGCCACTTCTGGCTTTTTTCTTTTTGCTTATGTGGTACTGAGGAATCAAACCCAGGGCCTCATGCATCAAGGCAAGTGCTCTATCACTGAGCCACCTTCCCAGCCCCGAACTTTATGTTTTATATATTCCTATCTTCATAGGTTAAACGCTATGCCTCTAGAAGCGCGTGCCAATGCCCCCGATCTGTGTCTTGCTTCAACAGTGTTTGGACGGAACAGACCCGGGGACTCCTCCTTTCCACCACCAACTGCCTCTCCACTCACCACCTCTGACCCTTATCTTCTCGCCCGTCGCCTGCTTCCAGGACCAACCAATGCCAGTTTTTTCTGTGGTTAGCTCTGTATTGACGACCAGCCATGACCTCTCAGATTCGTCAGAATTATTCCACCCAGGTGGAGGCTGCCGTCAACGGCCTAGTCAACTTGCATCTGCGGGCCTCCTACACCTCCCTCTCTCTGGACTACTGTTTCGATCACGACGATGTGGCTCTGGAGGGAGTGGGCCATTTCTTCTGCGAGTTGGCTGAGGAGAAGCATGAGGGCGCTTAGCGCCTCCTGAAGATGGAGAACCAGGATGTGCAGAAACCTTCTCAGGATGAGTGGGGTAAAACCGTGGAAGCCATGGAAGCCACCCTGGAGAAGAGCCTGAACCAAGCCATTGTGGATCTTCATGCCTTGGGTTCTGCCCGCACAGACCCCCATCTCTGTGACTTCCTAGAGAACCACTTTCTGGATGAAGAGGTGAAGCTCATCAAGAAGATGGGCGACCACTTAATCAACCTTCGCAGGCTGGGGGCGGCCCCTCAGGCCCAGCTGGGCGAGGATCTTTTCTAATGCCTCACCCTCAAACACGACTAGAAAACTCCAGAGTCCAGCAGCCTTTGAGGGGCCACCTCTGTATCGCCAGGCATCAGGGTTTCCGCCCGAGCTTCTGCCTCTAGCCATTTGGAAACTTCCTAACCAACCATCCTGAAGCCCTTCCCAAGCCTTGGACCAAATGAAAATAAAGCTTTTTGCAGCAAAAAAAAAAAAAAAAAAAGCTATGCCTCTAATGTAGGATATTTTGATCATACCCCTGTTTAAATTTAACTTGCCACATCAGGCCAGGTATAGAATCTTTTATTTGTGAAATCATGCTAGTTTCAGTTTCATATTTAGAGCACTGTCATTCATATTTAGAACTGTCCAATCTATAGCATGGTGTCCATAACAAGAAGCTACATTCCACAACTTCCAACAAAAGTTTTTAAAGTCACAATATCTGAGCAACTACTAAACCAGGCAATTGCTGCAAAGCAGATGTGATCATTTTCTGTTTGGTTTAGATTATTAACCAGATCCTATCTGCTGTATCCTCTGATGTAACCTAATAGGAGATATAGGACACAGGTAACAACCACAAAATATTCTGTAAAATGCTACAGAGCAACTATAACTCAGCCTACTCTAAAATTATATTCTGGGGATAAGGGGAAGAGCTCATTAATTGGCATGTGCAATGTATGTATATTTATATATGTATGTGTATGTACATTTATATGTATATGTGTATGCATGTGCATATATAATATAAAATGAAGTCCTAATCAGTATCATTTAGTTACAAACTGAACTTGTCTAATCCAAAAAGATCTGAAGTCTAAAACTTTGAGAGTTCTAACACGATGCCACACATGGAAAATTCTACCACTGACCTTGTTACCTTGTATAAGGGACACTCAACTTGTATCTGAGCAGAAAAGCTCATCTGTTAGCCATGTAACATGAGAATGATAGGAATGACCCAGGCAGAGCATATCCAATCATGGTTAATGGCAACCTAAGCTTGAATCGAACATTCTTGAAGCCTATTCTACTTCTTGGCTTTTCAGTTATGAGGCACTAATCCTATTTATTTAAGCCAGTTCAAACTGGATTTTCTGTTATCTAATAAAAAGTATACAACCCAAATATTATAAAAATATGGCTAAGTATGTGAATGTGTAATATAAACTTTGTAACCTAGTAAGTACTTGAAAACACTGATTCTTGAACATGGTTGTAGAGTGGTAACACTGGGAAAAATATATATATAGATTAAAAAACTCATTCCTGACCTAGTGAGTTAATTCTAATTATATTTGAATAGGACTTAAAAATCACTACACTTTGAAACAACACCATGAGTAACCTAATATAGCCAATGTATAAAAAACTATGTTGGAAATGCACTAGCTTCAGCTACCTTTGTGGAATGATCATTTTAAAACAATAATTCAAAATTCTATGTATCATTAACATACATAAGATATCCCAACTATTAAATTCCTGATAATCATGTTTCCTAAGTACCTCAAATATTATCCCAGTTTAATTTCACTAAAGCCTTTCGTATATTGACATATAACATAATTATTTCAAATTACCACCACTGTGGTAAATGTGGCAATGACCAAGATTCATAAACTTATTCACCAAGAGTCTCCACATTGCCAGAGTGAATATATTTGAAAACAAAAATAGAGGAAAACTGTCAAGAGCCCTTAATTTAATTTCTTTCAATTCTGCTATCAGTTTCACTTCATATTATTTCCATGTTAGTTTCAGCTGGTCAGTTCCCTGTCTATAGAGGTTGCTTTAATTTTGAACTCTCATTCCTTTCTCAGTTAACACAGCTCTCAAGCAGAAATTATTCTTTTCAAGTTTGGTAATCTGTGATGAGGAACTAAATAAAATGTTTAGGATCTGAGAAAATTCCACGTGACCTCTATGATTAAGAACTGAGAATTGTTCTACAGAACGAAGAAAAAGCTTTGGCTCTTTAGGAAAATCCTTCTTTAAACACCAAAAGTCATCAATATCTGTTAAGACCTATGACAACAAATGCAAAATAGTCTAATTCTGTAACAAATTTATTTAGGTAATAGATTCATAAAGTGAAGTAAAACCAAACATGTTTTCTAGAACAACATGCTAATATATATAGAGAGAGGGATACCTCGCTAAGAGCAATGGTTAAGGTGTTCAAGTACCCAGGCTGCTTCTTTGTTTTTTCTTTTTCTTTTTCTTTTTTTTTTTTTTTGGTCTTGGGGCTTGAACTTTGGGTTTGAGCACTGTCCCTCAGCTCTTCAGCTCAAGGAGAGCACTCTACCACTTGAGCCACAATGCCACTTCCAGTTTTCTAGTACTTTATTGGAGATAAGAGTCTCATGGACTTTCCTGCCAAGGCTGGCTTTGAACTGAGATCCTCAGATCTCAGCCTCCTGAGTAGCTAGGATTATAGGCATGAGCCACTGGCGCCAGGCTGTTTCTTTTCTTTTTTAAGAAGTTTATTTATTTATTTATTTTTGACGGTCCGGGGACCTGAACTCTGGGCCTGGGTGCTGTCCCTCAGCTCTTCAACTCAAGGCTAGCGCTCTATCACTAGAGCCACAGTGCCACTTCCAGCTTTGTTTTGTTTTGTTTTGCTTATGTGGTGCTGAGGAATTGAACCCAGGGCTTCATGCATGAGAGGCAAGCACTCTACCACTGAGCCAACTTCTCAGCCCCCGGCTGTTTCTTTCTTAAGACATGCACATGAGTGTATTTTATGACCCCAATCTTAAGGAGCCATAATCATAAGAACTAGAGGAAGAGACAAAATGTGCCCAGGATGTGTCACACTACATATTCTGTTCCACTTTGTTCCATTTGATGGAAAACTCAACCTGTGGTCCACAGGAAAACAGAAAATGGGTATGGGTATTTGTATAGTATGTATGAGGTCAGCAAAGAAAGTAAACTTTTTTGGGGGGGAGAGGGGTCCTGGGGCATGAACTCTGGGCCTGGGTGAAGTCTCTGAGCTCTTCAGCTCAAGGCTAGTGTTCTTTGAGCCACAGTGCCACCTCTGGTTTTCTGGTGGTTAACTGAAGTCATGGACTTTCCTGCCTGGGTTGACTTTGAACCGTGATCTTCAGATCTCAGCCTCCTGAAAAGCTAGGATTTATAGGCCACTGGTGCCTGGCAAAGTAGACATTTTCTCAAGAGGTATCTTCACCTATATCTACTGTACTCTAGCATGCCATTTAAAAAGTTCAAGTATGAGCTGGGTGCCAGTGGCTCACACGTAATCTCAGGAGGCTGAGATCGAGGATCATGGTTCAAAACCAGCCTGGGCAGGAAAGGCCGTGAGACTCTTATCTCCAATAAACCACCAGAAAACCAGATGTGGTGTGGCAGCTCAAGTGGTAGAGCTCTCACCTTGAGCTAAAGAGCTGAGGGACAGTGCCCAAGCCCAAAGTTCAAGCCCCTTGAACGACCAAAAAAAAAAAAAAAAAGTCCAAGTATGACAAGGGTGGTTCATGCCTATAATCCTAGCTACTCAGGAGGCTGATATCTAAAGAGTACATACGGTTCAAAGCCAGCTAGGGCAGGAATGTCCATGAGATTCTTATCTCCAATTAAGAAGTGAGAAGTGGTAAAGCACTAGCTGTGAGTGAAAAAGAGTGAGCAAGAGAGTGGAGGCTTTGAGTTCAAGCCCTAGTACAAGCACCAAAAAAGTGAAAAGAGAGGAATACACACGAACATACAAGAACACACACACAAGAACACACACACAAGAACACACACACACAAAGTTTTCTCTGTAAGTTCTAAACAGCATGGTTTACTTATTAGTGCAGCAAAACCCAAACAAATATGACATAAAATTGCTTTAAACAAGTACTTGCCAGAAATGACTTATAGTGTATATATTACTAAAAAATACTTTTACTGAGGTAAAAGATATACAAGGAACCTCAGACTTGTTGAAATGCCAAGATTTGTCAGGCTTATTTTTTAAGGACATGCCTGAAAGGGTATTCTTTTTCTTTTTTTCTTTTTTTGCCAGTCCTGGGGCTTGAACTCAGGGCCTGGCTATTGTCCCTGGACCTCTTTGTGCTCAAGGATAACACTCTACCACTTGAGCCATGCCACAGAGTAAAAGGCCATTCTTGTTTATCTTTTCAGGGCTGGTTATAACTTACCCTGTCTTGCTACAGGAAGGACACTTCCTTAGACAGGAAGATAGCTGATTTTAAAAATTGTGTTTCAAGCAACAGGTTTTTGGTTTTTTTTAAAATATGCTACAATCAAGCTTTCGCTGTGAGAATTATATTTAGATGCAACAGCAGAGGCAGCAGAGGGCCCTTGACCAGAAGATAGATACAACAGAATCTAATATTTTATTAAATTTCCCTACCTTTTTAGTTTTCAATTTTTTTTTTAAAACTCAGGGTACTATCTCTGAGCTTTTGGGATCAAGGTTAACACTCTACCACTTTGAGTCATAGCACCATTTCTGGCTTTTTGGTAGTTAATTGGAGATAAGAGTCTCATAGACTTTCTTAACCCAGGCTGGCTTCAAATCACGATCCTCAGATATCCTCAGATCTCAGCTTCCTGGGTAACTAGGATTATAAGTGTGAGCCACTAGCACTCAGCTTAATTTTCCAATATTTAAATATATAGAAGAGCTGACTCCTATATGTTTCTTCAGCTATATTTACCAGTTAATATTTTGCCACACTCAGGTGGTAGAGCACTAGCCTTGAGCTGAAGAGCTGAGGGATAGTGCCCAGGCCGAGAGTTCACCATCGGACACCCCCAAAAAAACAAAAAAAAATATTTTGCCACATTAGCATTCTTTTTCTCTAAAGGTATGTATTTGCATACATATCAACTTTTTGATCAAAAAGTCTGAACATCTGAACACAAACTGCTGACATTCTTACATGGCATGAATCACGTAAGAAAAAAGGACTACATAACTAACCAAATGCCATTATATCTAAAAGAACAGTAATGACACCATTATCACTGAGTATAGTTCCTATTTAAATTTCTCCAAAAGAACTCAAAATCTTTCATTATTGTATAGAACTAACCAAGGTTTATGTTTACATCTGGCTACTACTCTACCTCTTTAGTCCCCCCCCCGCTTTTTTTTGGGGGGTCCGGTCGTGGGGCCTTAACTCTGGGCCTGGGCCCTGTCCCTCAGCTCCAGCTCAAGGCTAGCACTCTACCACTTGAGCCACAGCGCCATTTCTGGCTTTTTTCTTTTTGCTTATGTGGTGCTCAGGAATCCAACCCAGAACCTCTGGCATGCAAGGCAAGCGCTCTATCACCTTCCCAGCCCTCTTTAGTCCCTTTTCATCCACAATAGTACCTCTGCACTGTTATTTTCATAATATTGGTAACTTATTTTGGGGGTGGTACCAGAGTTTGAACTCTGGACTTTGTGCAAGCACTCTACCACTTAAGCCATGCCTCTGACTTCTTTTGCTTTTTAGTTACTTTTTCAAATAGGGTCTTGAGCTTTTTAAGTGGGCGAGCCTAGAACAGCAATTACTATACCTATATCTCCCTCACATTGTGTGCCATAAGGCAGGACTTGAGATGAAGGTCTTACTAACTTTTCGGCAGGCAGGCCTTTAACTGCTGTCCTGATCTCCTCCACCTCCTGAGTAGTTGGGATTACAGATGTGAGCCTGGTATATACCACCATTAAACTTTTTTTTTTTTTTTTTTTTTTGGTTGGTCATGGAGCTTGAACTCTGGGCCCGGGTGCTGTCCCTCAGCTCTTTAGCTCAAGACTAGTGCTCTCCCCCTTGAGTTACAGCACCACTTCTGGTTTTCTGGTGGTTAATTGGAGATAAAAGTCTCATGGTCTTTCCTGCCTGGGCTGGCTTTGAACCATGATCCTCAGATCTCAGTCTCCTGAGTGGCTAGGATTACAGGTGTGAGCCACTGGCACCCAGCCATTAACTTTTTTGAAGTTCAAATCCATAGGTTGTGTATTATCCAAGCTAAAAGAAAAATTTCCCAACAAAACAAAGCGCTGTTTCAATCCTTTTTCAAATCAAAGAAGCAACAAAGAAAAACAAATGTAATTTAAAGTTAATTCATTTACATTACATTTATACAAAAGGTTGGTGGAGGACAAGGCTGGGTGTTATAAGCCTGTAACTGGAATCCTAGCACTCAGGAGGGTGAGGCATGAGGATCCTAAGTTTGGTGCCAGTATAGTCTAAACAGCCAGATTCTGACTCAAGAATACAAAACAAACAAAAGGTTAGATGGATCAAGGGAGAAAGTACAGTCATGAACAAAGAAACTTTTTATTTACTGAACTGCTGCCCCCGCCATGCATGGTAAAGAGGCATGGTTGAAAAGGAAAGGGGGGGGGGGGCAAAGAAACTTTTTGAGACAGGCTGGTCTCAAACTGGAGAGTCTCCTCCTCAGAGCATGTTTATCACATCTGGCAGAAAATTACCTAGTAAGTCAGACACATAAACCTTACAGGATAGCACTAGACAGCAACATTTTATCCTGTCAAATATGTATTTTTAGTGTTTATAACACTATTTTTGGTAAAAGATAAATACTAGAAATCACAAGGTTTTGTTTCTTATAAGAGACACCTCTGAGCCAGGCACTGGTGACTCATGCCTATAATCTTAGCTACTCAGGAGGCTGAGATCTGAGGATCACAGTTTGAAGCCAGCCAGTGCTGAAAAGCCCCCAGAAACTTTCATCTTGAATTAACCACCGAAAAAGTGGAAGTGGTACTGTGGTTTAAAATGGTAGAGCACTAGCCTTGAACAAAAGCAATCAGGGACAGTGCCCAGGCCAAGTTCAAGTCTCATGACTGACAAAGAAAAAAAAGAAAGATGCTACCTATGACCTATGTTTATTTTATTTTATTTGTCAGTTATGAGGCTTGAACTCTGGGCCTAGGTGCTATCCTTGAGCTCTTTAGCTCAAGGTGAATACTCTACCACTTGATTCACAGTGCCACTTCCAGTTTTCTGAGTGGTTTATTGGAAATAAGAGTCTCATAGACTTTCCTGCCCAGGCTGGTTCTGAAACAATCCTCAGATCTCAGCCTCTTTAGATGCTAGGATTACAGGTGTAAGCCACTAGACGGCCTAGCCTACGTTTAATTTTTTAATCATATGAAATCCAAAGAACTGATTCCATGGCTGGAGATGTAGCTCAGCGGCAGTGTGCTTGCTTACATGCTCTGCTAAATCCCTAGCAACATAAAAACAAAACAAAACCAACACATTCTTTCCATGTTTAGTACATTACTTCAACCATACACAAAAACTCTTCAGTGACCTTTTTATGTATCTTTTTATATTTCCTAAGGAATATTTCTATTTCCCTCCATTGCTAAGGTACTGCAATGCCAGGCTGGTACACAGAATGGAAGAATACTAGCTCTGTTCTAGATTCACTTTGTATACTGTGTTCTTACACCAAGCACACATCAGGTAATACACTGATAAGAAGCTATTACATTTGATCTGTCCAAAAATGCCGAGAAGTGATTACCTTGTTATTTTTTTAATTTTTTTTTTGGGGGGGGTCCAGTCGTGGGGCCTGAACTCTGGGCCTGGGCGCTGTCCCTCAGCTCTTCAGCTCAAGGCTAGCGCTCTACCACTTGAGCCACAGCGCCACTTCCGGCTTTTTTTTTCTTCTGCTTATGTGGTGCTGAGGAATGGAACCCAGGGCCTCATGCATGCAAGGCAAGCACTCTACCATTGAGCCACCTTCCCAGCCCATTTTTATCATTGTTCTAACAAAAAAAAAATTCTACAGAATAGATAGATGACCTTTAATTCTGGGAAAAACATGGGGTTAGTCACACATACATACACACAAATCTTCTAAGAAATAGAGAGCTAGTACCACTCCATTTTATCTTCTAGAAATTTGGTTTGCCTTTTGAAGGGTAGAATTCATGAGATTATCTCACAGGAAGATGCATCACCATTTCTGGTATGTAGGCATGCATGTATGTATGTATATATGTATGAATGTATTATATGCAAGAGAATTAAATTCTAAGTAGGCCAAATGGGAGCTCTTACGAAGTATAAAGCATTTTTTCTTTTCCCTGTAAGGAATGAATTTTTAAAAGTATTTTTATTATCTGTAAATCGTTAAACAAATGTCCTTCAAAAAAGCAGCTTATGAACACAATGCATCTTGATCAATGTCACCCCCCCTTTTATCCTTCTCCCACAATTCTCCCAGTGGCTCCCTTCTTAGTTTTGTAGGATATGCATTGCATTCTTGACTCAATCTCCTAGCCCCTTCTCTTCACTGATATTGCTCACTTGTTAAAAGCACTGTGGCATAGTAGACTATGGTAAGCCCTTTGGGCAGTGCTATGAATCATTTAACAAGATTTTTGAAGAATTAGGTCCAAAGGGCCTTTCTGATGTGAACATTTCATCTTTCTGTCATTCTATTATCAACTCCTGTTATTTCTCTAGACCTTCTTTCAGTTTTATTACAGTATAGACTGATTACTTCCTTATCCTGAGTCTTATTACCATTTCTTTTCTTTTCTTTTTTCTTTTTTCTCTTGTGCTAGTCCTGGGGCTTGAACTCAAGGCCTAAGAGAATCCTAGTCCTGTCCTTGATTTTTTTTTCTTTTCTTTTTCTTTTTTAACTTATTGGGTTTGAACTCAGGTTTTGGGTGCTTTCCCTGAGCATTTTTGCTCAAGGTTAGTGCTCAACCACTTTGAACCACAGCTCCACCTCTAGTTTTTTTGGTGGTTAACTGGAGATAAGAGTCTCATAGACTGTCCTGCTTGGGTTGGCTTCGAACCATAATTCTCAGAACTCAGCCTCCAGACTAGCTAGGATTTACAGGCATTGAGTTACAAAGCACCTAGCTCTCTAAGCTTTTCTGTTCAAAGTTAGCACCTACTGCTTGAGCCACAGCTCCACTTCCAAGTTTTTGGTAGTTAAATGGAGAGAAGCATCTAACAGATTTTCTTGTCTGGGCTGTCTTCAAACCATGATTCAGGAGTCAGATTTCAGACTCCTGGGTAGCTAGGATTACAGGTACCAGCCTATGAGCCACTAGTGCCTGGCTTGCTTGCTTTTTTTTTGAGACTATATATTAAAACTCGCTTAATAATATAAGCTGCTCTCAAAATAAGAGCGCATCCCCCAAAATGTGGTACATATATGCAATGGAATTTCTCATCCATTAGAAAGAGTATTATGTCAGTTGCAGAGAAATGAATGGGCCTAGAACAAATCATATTAAGTGAGGTAGGGCAACCTTAGAGAGACAACTGAAGTGTGTTTTCTCTCATATGTGGAAGCTAGCTCTAAAATATAACTGTACACAGTAACAAATACAGGGCTCTATGCATTTACAAATAGACTAAAATAGGATACACTTAGGGGAAGAATTCAAAGGCATAACTGCCTTTTGTTGGTGGTGGTACTTTTAGTTATGTTTTTGTTGTTGTCCTTTGGGGGCAAAAGGAGGACACAGAACAAATGCAGACACAGTATTCAATATACACTATATATATATTAAAAAAACTATTGAACTGATGGGCAGGGATGGGAGGGGAAAGTAGGAGAAAGTAAAGGAAAGGTGACATTGTCCAAGAAGCACTATGCTGATTGCCTGACTTACAGATTTGTAACCCTTTTGTAAAACTTCTTCATAACAACAATTTCTAAAAATAGAGATCTTCCTGTGCCAGCTCCTTAAGTAGCTTGGGATTATAAGCATACACTAAACCTAGCTCAGATGTGTATATTTAAAAAGTGTCACATGTATGAGTATTTGCATATATATGTATGTGTGTATACTACATATACAGTATTTAGCATTTGTAAATATTCCTAACACACATACTTACATATATTTTAGTATATATAAATACATATATATGTAGAATTATGATATTCATTGTCCAAAATTTCTTTTTTCCCCCATTGAACGTTTTCCTAAAAGATGTGAAATCATAGTGTAACCATTCTCTTAATGATTGTGTATTTTTTAAAATACTGAAATTGGGTTTAATCGACAGCCTTAAAACAAACAAGCAAACAACCCCTCACTCACACCAAAATAAAATGCTGTGTTAAAAATGCTGGATTTAGCAACAATGAGAAGTACAAGTTGTCATGTTGAAAACAAACTTTACAACTTGGGGGGGGGAGGATTTGGTGGGGGAGGGAGGGAGGAAGGGAAGGGATGGGAAGGGTAAACAAAGGAGGAGGCTACAATGCTTGATAAGAAATGTACTCACTATCTTGCCCATGTAATTGTAACCCCTCTGTACAGTATTTTCACAATAAAAAAAATAAATATTATAAAAAATGCTGGATTTATATATTTATCTGAAGCAATTACATAAAACATAAAAGAAATCTAAAATAGAAAGAAATAATAAAAAGAAATAGAATTTATAAAATTACTAAAGGTTGGATCCAAGCTGTCATCCTAGTATCCTGGAGGTAAGGCAAGAAGGATCTTGAGAACAGCTTGGGCTACAGATAGCAAGATATTGTAACTCCACCCCCCCCCCAAATGTCTTTTTTGCCTTGTTTTTAAAATGTGTAACCACTGACTAGTATCATACTGGCCAATTTTTTTTTTTTTTAGATTAGAAGGACTTATTGGCTACAAGAAGTACCATGCTTTCTCCCTTTTTATCTAACATATCACCTAATTTTCAACTGATACTAATTTTTAGGCAGTACTTTAGAATATGAGATAATTACTGGATATATCTTGACATTTTAATCCTGGCAAGTAAAATTAAAAACATCACTTACAAAGAGACTTCACACCCTTAAAGGAAAAAAACAGAAACAATTAGTAATCTCTCTACGCTCTTTTCATAGAGATTTCAAAATAAATCTAAGGTTATACATAGGATGTGGGTTTTCTCTGGGAGTAGTATTACAGAAGGTTTGTGGTCTTAGAAGGGTCATGACACAATGCAAGTTGCTTAGTCTCAAACACAAGTGTAAAGCTTATACTTTAAAAGTACTTTATATTATATCCACAGATACAAAAAAATAGCAAACTAAGGCATTAGGATTCACAAAGACTTAGTGAAGTTTTCTCTTTTGCAAAAGTCAAAGCAGTCTATAAACTTCTTTACAAAAGCAATCTTTTTACTATTTTATAGGTTAGATGTCACCTTTCTGTCAGGGCGATATTATGAAACTAGGTAACGGTCACAGAGGCCACCATATCAACTTGCAGCACTGGCATAATTCCGAAGTCCTAATTTGTCATTTTCAATTCACATATTAAAGCAAAATGTTTTAAGCAAATTGTAACTGCATATTAAATTACTATAGAAGAAACCCCAACGATCTGAGTAAATCCATGACAGTTGATATGTAATCAGCCTGATTCATCAGCATAACCATACTGAAACATCAATAGCAACCACTGAACTTGAGTAAGTTATTACTGATTTGTACTCAGCACTAAGAAACATTAATCAGAACAGTAAATGTGGTAAGTGATAGCCTCTCTGTGACTTCAAGGTGACTCATTTGAAGCATCCAAAAACAAATCATACTCATACCATGTACTACTGATAGGTTTTCAAAAAAGTTTCCTGTAATTTAAAGCCATGGGCACAAAGGTATGAGCATTCTTTTTAGTAACCAAAAAAAAAAAAAAATGAAAAGTATGTATCAATATTTTTTTAAATATGTTTGAAAAATATAGAAAAACAAGTTAGATTTCTTCCTATCATTTTTCAGTGCTGACACTGACTTACTAGAAGTGCTAGTAGTGCTTCTTACAGGTCCCAAGGTCTAAAATCTACTAGAAGTTCCTTTAAAATTATATTGGAATTGGAGATGAATTAAGTTTGTAATTAGTATTTAAAATTCTATATAATTCCATGGTTTCCTAGAAAATGGGAAATCACACAAACTACTTTTATATTTAAATATTTTTAGAAGAATTTTAGATTTGCAGAAAAAATATGAGAAGGCAGTTTCCATGTACTCCAATGCTGTGTCCCCCAATACATCTGTTAGTTATAATTAAGGAACTAATACAATAAAACTAAAATCTACAGCTTTATTCAGATTTTCTTTTTGTTGCTATTGTTCTGGTTTTTTTTTTTTTGGGGGGGGGTCCAGTTGTGGTGCCTGGGTGCTGTCCCTCAGCTCTTCAGCTCAAGGCTAGCGCTCTATCACTTGAGCCACAGCGCCACTTCCGGCTTTTTTCTCTTTGCTTATGTGGTGCTGAGGAATTGAACCCAGAGCCTCAGGTATGCAAGGCAAGCGCTCTACCACTGAGCCACCTTCCCAGCCCCAGTGTTTGTTTGTTTGTTTGTTTTTAAAACTGTCTCTATTTTTCTATTCCAGGATTCTAGCCAAGGAACTATATTACATTTACTTAGGTTCCTTTTGGCTGGAGACAGTTTCTCAGACTTGGTTTGTTTTTCACATCCTTGATAATTTTGACATGGACTTGTCTTACAGAATGTATAACACCTAATGGGAATGAAATAGAACTTAGAAATAGGTTATTGGAAGGAAAATTACAGATGTAAAGGGTCACTTAATCAGTTATTTAAGACTTGATTATCTTGTTTAGGTAATGTTTGTAAGGTTTCTCCATCTGCAAAGCTCCTCTCTCTCCCTATACTTTCCATACAGGGACCCTCTGGAGGAAGTCACTATGCACAGTCCATACTGAAAGCATGGAGACTCACACAGACATGAGTCTAGAAAAAATATTTAAACCATGTCTTGTGGCTCACACCTGTAATCCTAGCTGCTCAGGAGGCTCGGATCTAAGGATCAAGGTTCAAAGTTAGCCCATTCAGGAACGAAAGCCAATGAGACTTAAATTCTTTTGTATATTTATTATTATCTTTTTTATATTTATCCCTCTTTTTAATTTATTCAGTCATTATTTGTATTCATAAGGACTCATAAACATTAATTTTATAATGTGGGTTAAAAATCCTCTGCTTTGCTAGGTACTGGTGGCTCACGCCTGTAATCCTAGCCACTCAGGAGGCTAGGAGGCCATTCAAAGCCAGCCTGGGCAGGAAAATTCCGTGAGACTCTTATCTCCAATAAGCCACCAGAAAACTGGAAGTGGTGCTGTGGCTCAAGTGGTAGAGCACTCGCCTTGAGCTGAACAGCTGAGGGACAGCGCCCAGGCCCAGAGTTCAAGCCCCTCGACCAACAAACAACAACAGCAACAAAAATATTTTGAACAGATTTGACTAGATACTAAGCCAAGTAAAATAGTCAATGTACCTAACTTCCTTTGCTGAAAATCTGTTTGAAAACTAGACACAGTTACAAAATAAATATTTTCTCAGCTTAAAAGGGCTTCAAGGTAAAAGCACTTTAAGAAAAACAATTGTTAAACAATAAGTCAATTGCTCAACAACTAAACTTTCTTATGTGTGTTGAGGGATAATAAAGAACTTTGTTGGCTAAGACTTGGTATAAAATTACTGAGAAACTATTAAATTAGCTCAGGAAACTGGAAAGTACAAACTGACTAGAAAGCTTTAAGGTAAATGCAATCATTTACTAATCTCAATATAATTTCACATATTTTAAAAAATATAATTTTAAAAGTTAATAGTAAAGACTTTATCACTTCCTTTCCATCTTCATCAAAACTTCATGCTGATCTGGGCACACTGATTTAAGCCTAGCTCCCTCACTATATGTCAGAACAGAATTGTGAGTGGGTGTCTTCTAAGCCAAGAATGGTTGGGGTATTGCCCATCTGAGGCATCCCTAGAGGTTATCTGTTGGGCACATTAACAAAAGTGGATGAATATTACTGGTACCAGGAAAGGAAACAAAGCTTGATTTCAGTAGACCCACACTGTTTTAAATGAAAAACTTTCCATTATTTATGACAAATTAGCACTTATTAGAGGATATGCTTGACACATAGAACTTGTAATATGGCTAGGACAAATCAATATACTTCTTTTAGGCTCTTCCTGGGGCCAGAACTCAGAGTTTGTTCATATAGCTTTTCTACCATTAAATTAACTGAAGAAAAAGACTTTTATGTTTTGTTCCTAATGCAGGTAAAATGTTTAGAATAGTAACTGGCACATAACCCACAAATCTGTGCAGAACTAAAGCTAGGACTCGATTTAAATGCATAATTTAGTCTGTTCTTCACATGGGGGCCTTTCAAGGAGAAAATGTTAATAGTCAAATTGCTATTTTAGGCAATAAACTGTTAATGCTCTTCAGCTCAAGGTAAGTGCTCTACCATTTGAGCCACAGCACCACTTCTGGTTTTCTGGTGGTTTATTGGAGATAAGAGTCTCATAGAGGGGGACTGGGGAGGATGGTATGGGAAGGGAAAAGAAAAGAGGAGACTACAATGCTTGATAAGAAATGTACTAATTATCTTGCCCATGTAATTGTAACCCCTCTCTCTGTACAGTATTTTCACAATTAAAAAAAAAAAAAGTCTCATAGATTCAGCCAGCCCAGGCTGGCTTTGAACTGTGATCCTCAGATCTCAGCCTCTTGATTAGCTAGGATTACAGGCATGAGCCACTGGCACCTGACAATAAACATGTTTTTACCATATGGAGTACCTTCATTTTAGAAATATTAAGCTGAATAATGGTCTTTGCTCACAATGAGCTCGTTTCACAATGAACAGAAGAGCTAAACGAACTAAACAACTGCATGATGTAAGATGGTTTGATAAGAGTAAGAGTGTGTATAACAGAGGATATCAGAAGAGCAGACATACAAAATCAGCTGGGCTTGCATTGACCACAACAGGTTAAATAAGCTGACAAGGAAGATCACAGGAAGATCACAACACTGAGTTAAAAGGTAAGAAAAATCCCCAAGACCCTTAACTAAGATGCTATGCTACAGAAATTATGCTTAGGAATGCAGTTAGAAAAGTAGACAACAGTCAAAGGAAGAAGGGTCTTGTGAGTAGAGCCAGAAGTTAAACTCTCTCTTGATATGGGAAGCAACAAAGATTTCAGCAATTAACAGTGAACTGGTAGCTAAAGCTAATTAGTAAGCAGAGATATAGGAAGCAGTCAAAATACTATTTAAAAAAGAAAAAACTCCAAAAGCTACCATGATAATGTGCTCTAAAACTAAAAGAAAAAAATCTATTTTAATCTGAAAAGAAAGCATTAAAGAGTGGCTTCTTGTCTCTCTTTTTTTTTTTTTTTTTTTTTTTTTTTTGGTGCTGGTAGTAAGGCTTTAATCTCAGGGTCCTGAGCTCTTGGTTGGCTTTTCCAATGAAGTTCTATCACTTGAGCCATGTCTCTACTTCCAAGCTTCTCTTAGAACAAACACCTCACTTAAATTCTTAAATTCTCTTCGATGTCTTAGTTTCCTCAACTGTAAGATGAGGATATTAAGAACATCTATGCCACAGGTTGTGTGAAGATAAAAGTAAATGAATCCACCACAACATTGCCTGCATGTACTACAAGTTCAACAGTGCCAACCATGGCTGTTTTTCTTATTCGTATTCGGGGAATTAAAGCTGTCAGCAGTTAGTGTATTTCCAAAGACGGTAAATAAAAAGTGAAAAGATTAGCTTTTACGGGAGACATAGATAAGTTTGTCTTACGTATGTATTACAGAAAGGTGACAAAGTAAAAATAATCCTCTCCCATTTTATTTTCAGGTAAGAATTCAGTAATGTCTCAAACTCCTGGTCTCAAGGGATCTTCTAAGCCTCTCAAGCAGATGGGACTACAACTGTGAATAGCTAATCCAAGTAATTATTAATTGTAAGCTGTATGTATAATTTCTAGAAAAGTATCGATTCATTACTTAAAGACTATCTTTCATGAAACCCAAAGACTTCCAATACCTTGCAGGTTGGCTGTAACTTTTGAAAGCTTTTTACTATGTTGAAAGTAGTTTTTTTTTTCTCAATAAAGGGTCTTGAACCCAGGACCTTGGGTATGGTAGGTAAGGGTGCTACCTCTGTGAGCTATACCCCAGTTCCTCCAACTTTTACATAGGCTGGCCTCAAATTGGTGATCTTTGTATTTCTATTTCAGAGTAGCTAGGATTGATTGTAGGCATTTGCCACCATGTCCAGACGAAAGTGATTTTATTTTATATAAGGACACCTATGAAGGTGTGTTTTTTTTCCCCTGAAGAATAAGGAAAAAATACTATACATGCTTCCTTATCCCATTTAATTCTAGCAACTCTAAAAATTCTAAATTCTAAACAAATTTGGGATCCTCACTTCTGAATAAGTAAATCAAATACATTAAGTAGATTCTCAAGACAAGACAGCTCAGAAGTGGTTTGACTCCAAAATCCATTCTTTAATACAAGAAAACAGTTTTGGGGACCACAAAGTTATTTAGAATCCTAAAACTATCTTGTTCCTACTAACTAGATTTCTTGAAGCTCTTTATTCTGATTAGTTGAAGCTCTTTACTCTGATTAGGGCATATCATATCCAGGTAAAAATACACTCTCAAAAAATAAAACAACAAAGTATAAATAAATGAGACAACAGGTATATTAAACCTATATTAAACATTATACAATGTATACATGTATAGAAATGTCATATAATACTCCATAAATAAATATTATATGCATCAGTTAAAAAAAATTAATTAAAAATGAAACAAGGTATTAATGGTTTATGCCTAAAATCCTAGGTACTGGGGATACATAGATTGGAAGGTTTATAGTTCAAGACTACCCTGTGTTGGCTGGGTACCGGTGGCTCACGCCCGTAATTCTAACTACTCAGGAGGCTGAGATCTGAGAACCACGGTTCAAAGCCAGACAGGGCAGGAAAGTCCATGAAACTCTTATCTCTAATAAACCACTCAGAAAACCGGAAGTGGTGCAGTGGCTCAAGTGGTAGAGTGCTACCCTGGAGCTGAAGAGTTGAGGGGCAGTGCACAAGCCCAGAGTTCAAGCCCCATAACCGACCAAAAAAAAGACTACCCTGTGATACTCCCTGACAAAAACAAACAAAAAGAAGATTGTTGTGAGATCCTACCTTAACTAATAGATAGGCACTTGTCTATCATCTCTGCCATTCAGGAAGCTGAAATCAGTAGGATTGCAGTTTCAGGTTGGCCAAGCCAAAAAAGTTTGTGAGTTCCTACCTATCTCAACCAAAACAAGGTAGGAGTGGTGGTGCATACCTGTCATCCTGCTACAACCAAAGTACAAAATAGGATTGTAGGCTAGGCTAGACTGGCCAAAAAGTGAAACTGTATCTCACACAGAACCTGAGCAAAAAGATCTGGAGGTAGGTTCTAGCAGGAGAGTGACTCTCAAGCAAGCACAAAGCTCTCAATTCAAAACCTGGGGCTGGGAAGGTGGCTCAGTGGTAGAGTGCTTGCCATGTATGCGTGAGGCCCTGGGTTCAACTCCTCAGTACCACATACACATAAAAAGCCCGAAGTGGCGCTGTGGCTCAAGTGGTAGAGCTGAAGAGCTGAGGAGTAGTGCCCAGGCCCAGAGTTCAGGCCCCATGGCCAACAAAACAAACAAACAAACAAACAAAAACTCAGTACCATCAAAAAAGAAAAAAAAGGAAGATATGACATATAAATTATGGCAAAAAGTTGAAGGAGAGTAAAATAGTTTAAAATGATTAAGATGAAAACATTATTGACAAAGAAATTTGGGGCTGGGCTTTGATGGTGCACACTAGTAATCTCAGGACTCAGGAGGCAGAAGCAGGAGAAGCACAGGTTCAAGAACAGCTTGGAAGCCAGGTGCTGATGGTTCACGCCTGTGATCTTAGCTACTTAGGAGGCTGAGATCAGAAGATTGAAGCCATAGAGGTAGGAAAGTCTGTGAGAGTCTTATCTCCAATTAACTACCAAGAAAGCCAGGAGTAGAGTTGTGGTTCAAATGGTAGAGCCATAAAGGCTCAGGGATGTGTCCAGGTTCTGAGTTTATGCCCTAGGACTGGAACAAAAATAAAATAAAATAAAGAGCAGCCTAGGCAAACAAAACAAAACAATAAAAAGGTCTGGGGCTAAAAAAAAATAAATTAAATAAATAAATAAAGGTCTGGGGCTAAATATGAGCAAATAAAGACAAAAAAAGTTGCCAAATATGCTTTATCTGAGAAAGTAATAATCTTGAATGAAGTAAGAAGATTACTAATAAAAAATGTTGAAATAATATATAACTTCCATACATTTAATAGCACTGTGGAGTTTAACATCTTAATTTTATAGGTATGTAATCTGTTTCCAAATTAGCACTGTAGTGGAACACTGACAGAAATCACCAGTAATGTCTTTCTGTTTGAGAAGAGCGAAATGGAGCAGTTTTTAAAAACAGTTCCAGGAAATTGTTTAAAATCAGAAATGATTAAGTTTACTTAAGATACCAAGATAAAACATCTTTTTTTCAAAGAAAGAGGCAGTATTATAAAGAACAGGTGTAGTTATGTCTGAACAGTAACACATGAACTTTATGCAGACCCGAGGGTTTCAAGTTAACTGAAGACTCTTTGAAAAAAAATTGAAAAGGCTAGCCTTATAAGCATACTATACATACTATACATTATACATACTATAAACTATATTTTATATGAAGAATTATTATAATATTTTATATGAAGAATTACTTCGTCTAATATTTTTCCTACCTAATATGTTTACAAATGTATAATTTTCATGATTTTAGAAAGCAGGCTTTATTTATATGAATAAGACTACATAATAATGTAATTTATTAAGTGAAGAATCTTGAGAGAATTTGGTTTGTACAAAAAAGTTCTACTTGCAACAGATTAACATCATCTGAAAAGAGTTACTCAGATGAGATTTAAATACAATTATCTTTGACTAAGTTGAGTTCTCCCCCTAGTGGTACTAGAGAACAATAAAATAGTCCCACAACTAATAATCATCTAAAGTGTTAAGGATTTTTCTTTCTTTCTTTTTTTGAGACAGTGTCTCACTATGTATAGTCCAAGCTGTCCTCTTACTTGTGTTCCTCCTACCTCTGCCTCCTGAGTGGAAGAATCACAGACACGCACCACCATGCCTGGCCTATTTATGGAATCTTAAAACTACATTAAATAAATGTTGAGCACTGAGACATTTGCTAAAAACATCTTTACTAAATGAACTAACAGCAAGTTAGCCAAAGAGCATGTAGTCCTAAATCCTCAAAGAATAACTAAAAGAACTCAAAAGTAGGAGCATAAGGTACAGAACACATAGCAGTTTCAAAAGATATAGTAGTACACAGAAGGCTATAATATTCTTCAAAATATTGAAACCTGCAGGAACAGGATAATCTGGAATATGCTGAACACAGTGAGCATGGAAAGTGGGCAAGTAACAGCTAAGAAACAAAATTAGGGGCTGGGAGGCTGGGAAGGTGGCTCTGGGAAAGTGGCTCAGTGGTAGAGCACTTGCCTTGCACGCATGAGGCCCTGGGTTCGATTCCTCAGCACCACATAACCAGAAAAAAAAGCCGGAAGTGGCGCTATGGCTCAAGTTGGGGAGTGCTTGCCTTGAGCTGAAGAGCTGAGGGACAGCGCCCAGGCCCAGAGTTCAGGCCCGTGACCGGACCCCCCCCCCCAAAAAAAGAAAGAAACAAAATTAGGCTGGGCACCAGTGGCTCACACCTGTAATCCTAGCTCCTCAGGAGGCTGAGATCTGAGGATCGCTGATCAAAGCCAGCCGGGGCAGGAAAAGACCGTGAGACTGACTCCTATCTCCAATAAATCATTAGAAAACTGGAGTGGCGCTGTGGTTCAAGTGGTAAAGTGCTCGCCTTGAGCCGAAGAGCTGAGGGATAGCGCCCTGGCCGAGTTCAAGCCCCAAAACCGACCAAAAAAGAAAAGAAAAAGAAAAAGCCAACTGTGGGGGCGATCCACGAGACTTATCTCCAATACACCACTAGAAAACCGGAAGTGGCAGTATGGCTCAAATGGCAGAGTTCCCAGGCCCAGAGTTCACGCCCCACAACTGACAGAGAAGGCAGGAAGGAAGGGAGGAAGAAAAGGAGGGAATGGAGGGAGAGGAGGGAGGGGAGGAAGGAGAGGGAGGGGAGAGAGAGAATGGAGGGAAAGGAGGGAAGAGAGGGAGGGGAGGGAAGGAAGGGGAGGAAAAGAAGGAGCTAGCCAGCCAAGAACCAGCAGCTCACTCCTGTAATCCTAGCTACTCAGGAGTCTGGGTCTGTTCAAAGCCAGCATGGGCAGGAAGTCTGTGAGACTCTTATCTCCAATTAACCACCAGAAAACTGGAAGTGGCACTGTGGCTCAAGAGTGGTAGAGCATTAGCCTTAAGTGAAAAAGCTCAGGGCCAGTACCTAGGCCCTGAGTTCAAGCCCCATGACCAATAAGAAAAAAGCAAAAAGAGAAACAAAGTTAAAAATATAGGTCTTGATAACAATGAGATAAAGAGGATTTCATGCTAAGGAGTTCTGATGTGATTTGGTAGTAGACAAAAGACAAGCTTGTATGTTTTATAAAAGATCAGCCACCTAGGCCCTAAGTTCAAGCCTCAAGAATAGCACACACACACACACAAAGCTGAACTTTACTAATCACTAAGAAAATGTAAACCAGGGGCTGGGACCGTGGCTCAGTGGTAGAGCGCTTGCCTTGCATGCCTGAGGCCCTGGGTTTGATTCCTCAGCACCACATAAGCAAAAAGAAAAAAAGCCGGAAGTGGCACTGTGGCTCAAGTGGTAGAGAGCTAGCCTTGAGCTGAAGAGCTGAGGGACAGCGTCCAGGCCCAGAGTTCAGGCCCACAACTGGACCCCCCCCCCCAAAAAAAAAAAAGTAAACCAAAATCACAGTTGAGATATCACTTCAAATACACTGGCCAAACGAGAGAGAGAGAGAGAGAGGAGAGAGAGAGAGAGAGAGAGAGAGAGAGAGAGTGTGTGGCGCACGCGCGCCACTCAGTGTTTGAACTCAATGTTCAAGTGAAGCTAGCATAGCTTCACTTCTGTTTTTTTTGGCGCATAACTGGAGATAGAGTCTCATAGACTTTCCTGCCTAGACTGGCTTTGAACCATAATCCTCAGATCTCAGCCTCCTGGGCAGCTAGCATTAAATGCATGAACCACTGGCACTTGGCACAGATTTTTTTACTTTTTTGGTCAGTGGTGGGGCTTGAACTCTGGGCTTGGGCACTATTCCCTCAGCTCTTCAGCTCAAGGTGAGCGCTCTACTGCTTGAGCCACAGCGCCACTTCCGGTTTTCTAGTGGTTTTGGAGATAAGAGTCTCAAGGACTTTTCTGCCCAGGCTGGCTTTGAACCGTGATCCTCAGATCTCAGCCTCCTGAGTAGCTAGGATTACAGGCCTGAGCCACCGGTGCCTGGCACAGATTATTTTTTTTAAGCCTCAGAAAATAAGCAAGGGTGTCCAGGATAATTAATGATGTGGAGAAAACAGAACCCTTATGAACTGCTTATAGGAATGCAAAATGCAGGTTCTATGAGAAATAGTATGGCAATTCTACAGAAAACTAAACAAAATTACAATATGATCCAGGTGCTATATACACTCAAAAGAAATAAATGGGGCTGGGAAGGTGGCTCAGTGGTAGAGTGCTTGTCTTGCATGCCTGAGGCCCTGGGTTCAATTCCTCAGCACCACATAAGCAAAAAGAAAAAAGCCAGAAATGGCGCTGTGGCTCAAGTGGTAGAGCGCTAGCCTTGAGCTGAAGAGCTGAGGGATAGCACCCCCGCCCAGAGTTCAGGCCGCACGACCGGACCCAAAAAAACAAAAAAAAAAAAAAAGAAAGAAATGAAAGGACTTTAACAGATACTTACACATTCACATTCATAGTAACATCATTCACAGTAGCCCAAACTTGGAAGTAATGTTGATAGATGATCAAAATGCTATACATATGTGTGTGTATATATATCCATATATATATATATATATATATATATATATATATATATATATATGCTATAAGTCTGTTATACTGAATCTCCAAAATACCCAACAAAATATATATATACACACAATAATATATACAATATATACATATGTATATATACAATAATGTTATTAAGTCTTAAGAAGGAAAATAACTTTAACACAACTACAGAATCAGTGACCTTTAAAGACACTACTCTAAGTGAAATAAATAAGCCAGTCACAAATAATGCATGGTTATATTTTACCGTGATTTAAAAAATGATCTTGAAAATGAGTAAATACTGAAAATAGAATTGCCATTGTGAGCATGAAGATATAAATAAGTAATTATGCAGGTGCACAGAGAACTGATACATTGCATTTGCATCTATTTTATTCTCTTCACTGGTACCTGGATCTCAAGCTCTGCAATGTGCTGCTGTAGTTCAGCCACAGCCGCCATGCTATCTGCTTCCCGGAGTCGCACAGCCATCACCTCTTCTTTGTTCTAGGCAAACAAAGTAACACACCAGGTATTTTGAAATTGAGACTTTCCAGATATCAGAAAAGAAGTATACTGCATGAATCTTACATTATTACTCAACAATTCTAAGACTGCACACATAATCAAACAGTAAAGTATAAATATCCATACCTAGTGGGATAGGAAACAAATTATAAGCAGCTATATGAATTTTAACAATTACTTATCAACAAATTATATAATCATATAAAACTAAATGAAAATAAATCAGATTCTTACAATTGGAAGAATGGCTTCTTTGAAAGTTACATTTGTTACTGAATTGTCCCAATACAACAAGGTTAAATATGTACATATAATCAAAAAGTCCTGGGTGCTAGAATGACAATCCAATGATATTGATTATTCAGATTTACAAAAGGCATTACAAAAGAATGAACTAACTTCTACCTTAAATGAGGAAGACTCTATCATTAATGAGCAATTAAAAGTTATAATATTGTCTCAGGTCTTAAAATCTTCTAATATTCTGAGTCTATACCCATCCCTTAGATAAATTCAGTGAAAATAATTATTTTCACCAGTAAGTCACACAAATATTTATGTCCAAAGAATATTTTACTTTGCAAACATGTGTTAAGTTGAGCAACAATATTAAATCCAATAAGACTTTATCAAAATGGCTCAAGAAATGTTTGTATCAATTATGGGAAAAAGATTAAATTAGGTCTCTATTACAGATAAGATAGTAAATACAAGTTAGCATTATAAAATCTCAAGCTAAGTAGCAAAGGCCCACCTGTAATCCTAACTACTAATTAGGCTAAGATCTGGAGGATTGTTGTTCAAAGCCAGCTCAGGCAGAGAAGTCTGTTAGACTTAATCTCCAAAATACCCAACAAAATGTGAGCTGAAAACATGGCTTAAGTGGTACAGCACCAGACTAAAAACAAACACAAAAACAAAAAACCTCACCTCAATCAACAAGAAAAATCAGTTAATATAAGCTCATATCACATAGTTTATTTTTAATTAGTAAAGTCATAGCCTTCAAAACAGACTACACATAGACTGTGCTTGCATTACTACAAATTTCAGTTCTATCTACAGATTTCTGTCAGTGTAAATTATAACAGCATGCATATTTATGAGGATGTAATTTCATCTCTGGATTTCAGTGACACTGATAAACCACTCAAGCTTCACTACTGGTTTTTAATGACACTAGAGAAACTTGATGGAATTACAGCTTTATATGTGCCATTGAAGGCTTATTTCTCAGAGAATATTAAGGCTGAAATATTACAAGTGCACCCTCCCTACCTTCTACTAGTGGATGTCTATCTTGGTCATTTTAAAATGTCTAAATTGTCTTTAGTAATCCATTCTAATGCTCCCAGTATATTCGATTATAGCTTACTTTAAGAAGAAAGTACTTGATTTCAAATACTTTGATGCTTTTTAAATCAAAGGCTTCACACACATAAACCCTAAACTGATTAAAATAGTAATGGAAAACATAACATTTTTTTCTGATCTATTAGTACATAAGTATTTCTTTTGCTCACCTCTTTATCCAAAAGATATAAATCAATATTGACTGTCCACTAATACATAAGATACTAATCAAAGCAGAGGAGGCCCAATCTCTCCAAATTATGTCTTTTTTGGTTGTATCATTAAAGTCTTCAGCTTTGAATGGATATTAGGCAAACAAATATTGTAAAGGGAAACTAGTAAATGTCACTACTGTGGTAGAAAATGAGGTTTCTTGCCTAAAATTCACCCTAGTAGCAAGAGAATTAACGTGGCCCAAAAGCAACCACAAACCACAAAACCAAGTTCAGAAAGCCAGAGCACAGCTGGTCGGTACAACACTGGGCTATTATGCAGTAGGCTCTGGGTTCAATCCCATGCATGGCAAAAACAAACACACCAAGTCGGTTTGAAAACAGGTTTGTTAGCCAGGTGAGGGTGGCTCATGCCTATAATCCTAGCTACTCAGGAGGCTGAGCTCTGAGGATCATGGCTCAAAGCCAGGCGTGAAAGTCCATGAGACTCTTGTCTCCAATTACCAGAAAACCAGAAGTGGTGCTATGGCTCAAAGTGATAGAGCACTAGCCTGCACAAAAGAGCTCAAGGACATTGTCCAGGCCCTGTCAAGCCCCATGACACACACACACACACACACACACACACACACACACACACACACACACACACACACACACACACACACACACACACACACACACACACACACACACACACACACACACACACACACACACACACACACACGAAATGAAAGAGAAAAAGAGAGAAAGAGAGAAAGAGAAAAAGAAAAATCTACTCATGATACTAAAGATCTACAAAAGGCATTCTTACATTATTGATATGTTTACCTTGCATTCAATCTCTGCCTGTTTGCGCTTTGCTTCACTTAACTGAGTAAGCAGTCCTTTGTTCTGGGCAGAAAGATAGTGCAACTTCTCCTGTAGATTGGTGACCTCTTGTTCTGCTCTTCGTAGATGATTACTGTTGATCTGGTTCTAATAATCAGAGATATAAATAAGTAAAAAGCCTTCCAATTTTCATACCTATCCATTTTACAGCTTGACATTATAAAAATGTTTTCAGTTACAGGTCATTTTTACTCAACAAATACTGAGAAGAATAAAATAGAAACTGCTTTAAGGGCTGGGAAGGTGGCTCAGTGGTAGAGCGCTTGCCTTGCATGCATGAGGCCCTGGGTTCGATTCCTCAGCACCACATAAGCAAAAAAAAAGAAAAAAGCCAGAAGTGGTGTTGTGGCTCAAATGGTAGAGTGCTAGCCTTGAGCTGAAGAGCTGAGGGACAGTGCCCAGGCCCAGAGTTCAGGCCCCACGACTGGACCCAAGGAAAAAAAAAAAGAAGAAGAAGAAAACTGCTTTAAAAGTCTAGCTCTCCAAAAGAATATAAGTGGTCCATATTAGAAACTCTCATTAGAACGCAATAGATCACTTATTTAAAAAAATTTCAAACTGTAAGGATTTTTACACAAAACTTAAAGATACTTCCGAAACAGAATGCAAAGTAGGCAGAGTAGTACATATTTAACTTCTCAAATCTCAAAAGAAGGCAGAACTTACCAAAAGATACAGAGCATCATTGCTTACTGGACTGGGGGTGCCAGTGGCTCACGCCTGTAATCCTAGCTACTCAGGAGGCTGAGATCTGAGGATCCAGGTTCAAAGCCAGCCTGGCAGGAAAGACTGTGAGACTCTTATCTTCAATAAACCACTAGAAAACTGGAAGTGGCACTGTGGCTCAAGCGGTAGAGCGTTAGCCTTGAGCTGAAGAGCTCAAGGACAGTGCCCAAGCCCAGAGTTCAAGCCCCATGACCGACAAAAGAAATAGCCATTCAGGCTTGAGCCAGTTTGAATTCTCAACCTTAAATTATTCCAGTAGTGAAAAAAACAACAGGAGACTTTCATAATCAAAGACAGGTAAAAATGTAGTTCCTCATTTAGTAGTTAAACAAGTTACTTAATCCCATAAAATTTCAGCACACTGGAAAAAAAAAAAATCCAGATACTATCACTTGTCTTCTAAGGTTGCATTGTGAATACTATATGAGAAAATCATATAAATAAAGTCTTACACAATGCCTGAGATTTTACAAACACACAATAAATGCTCGGTTATTACTCAAACCTATTCTATCTCCTCTACTAAAACAGCTCTATCCTCAGTTTTAAGGGGGTGGAGGGGGTTTAGATAATTCCATAGACTTAAATCCAAAATTATATATTATTTCCAAGTTCCTTCATTTTTGGAAAGGGAGGGGAAGTACTAAAGACTGAAGTCAGTGCTTAGTGCTTGTTAAGCAGGCATTTTGCCATTTGAGCCAAGTTGTTTTTTTCTTTTTCTTCTTCCTCTTCCTCCTTCCCCCCCCTCCTCCCCCTCTTCCTCCCTTCCCCCACCCCCTTCCCCTCTTCCTTTCTCCTCCTCCTCCTCCTCCTTTCAGTTGTGGTGCCTGAACTCTGGGCCTGGGCACTGTCCCTCAGCTCTTCAGCTCAAGGCTAGCGCTGTACCACTTGAGCCACAACGTCACTTCCGGCTTTTGCTGCTTATGTGGTGCTGAGGAATTTAACCCAGGGCCTCATGCATGCAAGGCAAGCAGTCTACCACTGAGCCACCTTCCCAGCCCCTGAGCCAAGTTTCTAAGCTACTTTTTGCGTTGTTTTGTTTTAGTGCTGGCTCTGGGGCTTGAAGCTAGGGCCTGGACTTTTTTGCTCAAGTCTAGCTCTCTACCACATGAGCCTGCTCAAGTAGTTCATTGTAGATAAAGATTCTTTCTTGCCTGGGCTGGTTTCAAACTTAGATCCTCAGATCTCAACCTCCCAAGTAGCTAGGATTATAGGTATGAGCCACTGGAGCCTCGCTGCACTGGGGGGGGGGGGGGGGGTTGTGTGTGTGTGTGTGTGTGTGTGTGTGTGTACGCGCACACATGCATGTGCACGGTGAGCTTTTGTGCTCAAAGCTAGAACTCTTGAGCCACAACTTCACTTCTGGCTTTCTGGTGGTTAACTAGCTATAAGAATCTCTTAGAGGATACAGGTGGACCTGTTGCAACAATGAGAAGTACAAGTTGTCATGTCCAAAACGAGCTTTACAACATTGGTGCTGGGGGGGGGGGAGGATTGGGATTGGGGGGGAAGGGGGAGGCTGGGAAGGGATGTGAAGGGTAAAGGAGGAGGCTGCAATGCTTGGTAAGAAATGTACACATTATCCTGCCCATGTAATTGTAACTCCTCTGTACAGTATGTTCACAAATAAAATTAAATTATAAAAAAAAAAAGAATCTCTTAGACTTTTCCTGCCCAGGCTGGCTTTGAATTGCAATCCTCAGATCTAAGCCTCTTGAGTAGCTAGGATCACAGGCATGAACCACCAGCACCCAGCTTGTGCTGGCTATTTTTGAGGCATGGTTTCATTTATGCTGGAGATCTGGGCTGTAATGCTCCTAATCTGTGGTTCCCTGTGTCCCTGGGGATGAGAGATGTGCACCACTGCACACAGTCATTACCTTTCTCCTATAGCTGGGATAACACTTGCCACTTTACTAGCTAGTGGTTGAGATGGAGTCTCACAAATTTTTATGCCCAAGCTGGCCTCAAAGCACAATCCCCCTGATTTCTGCCTCCCAAGCAGCTAGGAATACAGATCTGAGCCACCACACTCAGCTTTAATAAACTTTTTATCTCCAATTTTTTTTTTTGGGGGGGGGGTCCGGTCGTGGGGCCTGAACTCTGGGCCTGAGTGCTGTCCCTCAGCTCTTCAGCTCAAGGCTAGCGCTCTACCACTTGAGCCACAGCGCCACTTCCAGCTTTTTTTTTCTTTTTGCTTATGTGGTGCTGAGGAATCAAACCCAGGGCCTCAGGCATGCAAGGCAAGCGCTCTACCACTGAGCCACCTTTCCAGCTCCTATCTCCAATTTTTTTAACCAAAAATATTTCTGCCATAAGCATCCGTTTAATGTTTATCTGGGTAATATTTAGCTGATTGTTTCATTAGGATAAAGCTTCCCTGGGGATAACAGGATCACTACTGCTCCCAGCTACTGGTTAAGGTGGCATCTTGCAAACTCTTATGCCTAGGACTGGAATCAAACTGGGTTCTCTCAATCTCTGCCTCGCAATGAGCTACTACAGGCTTGGACCACTGTGCATAGCTCAAGTTTCTTCATTTTTACTTTTACTTATTTTTCTGACTCTCAGAAGAAATAACTTCTTTCTCAGATCATTCTCTGTTACTTTATTCTTCCTCACTTTTACTCAACAAATTCAGTCTAGAAAATTTTCATTCTGAAATATAAAACCTGTCCTTAAGAAAGGAAGGGTGAGTAAATGCAGCCATTATATTCAATGTACATTGTGTAAAAAATGAATTAAGTATCTTGAGGGTAGGAAGAGGAGAAGAAAAATGAGGAACACTGAAGGAAAGGATGACACTGACCAAGAAGTATTATACTTATGACCTGACTTATGGGATTATAACCCCTTTGTACAACTTCTTAATAATTATACTAAATAAAAATAAGACAATCAAAAAAGAAAAATACTCCTTCACATCTCTGAACACAAGTATATAATTTAAGATTACAAAATATACACATAAGCCAGGTACCAATGGCTCAGGCCTGTAATCCTAGCTGCTCTGGAGGCTGAGATCTGAGGATCACAGTTCAAAGCCAGCCTGGGCAGAAAAGTAATCTGTGAGACTCTTACCTCCAATTAACCACCAGAAAACCGCAAGTGGGGCTGTGGCTCAAGTGGTAGCCTTGAGCTGAAGAGCTCAGGGACAGAGCCCAGACCCAGAGTTCAAGACCTACAACCAACAAAACAAAACAAAACAAAAAACACATACACATACAACCCAAAAGTTAGCTGGGCACCAGTGGCTACTCAGGAGGCTGGATCTGAGCATGCTTCAGAGCTGAGTATGGTGATACATGCCTGTAATCCCAGCATTTTAGGAGACTGAAGATTAGAGTCAGATAGAACTATATAGTAAAAGCTGTCTGAAACAAAAACAAAAACAAGGGTTGGGAATGTGGTTTAATTGTAGAGTGCCTGCCTAGCATACATGAAATCCTGGTTCAATTCTTCATTCAGTACCATATAAACAGAAAAAGCTGGAAGTAGCGCTGTGGTTCAAGTGGTAGAGTGCTAGCCTTGAGCAAAAGAAGCTCAGTGTCCAGGCCCCGAGTTCAAGACCCTGGACTGACAAAAAAAAAAAAAGTTTTTTTGAGACAGGATTTCATTATATAGCCCAGACTCACCTAGAACTCACTATATAGTCCAGGTTGGTCTCAAACTCAAAACATGAACCTTCTTCCTCATCCTCTCAAATTGTGGAATTTCACACATGCATTACCATGCTCTGTGAAATTCAGCAAACTTTTTAAATGAGCAAATAAATTTCTATAAATTAATATATTCACTGATACTAAAAATTCAATGAGCCAAGTACCAGTGGCTTATGCTTAACTAAGATCTAAGAATCTCAGTTCAAATCAGGTAGACATATACAAGAGACTTTTATCGCTAATTAACCAGCAAAAAGTAGAAATTGGTTCAATTGATAGATTGCCAGCTATGAGCAAAATATTCAAGCAAGAGCTGGAGGGCCTGAACTCAAAACCCAGTACCAGAAGGAAAAAAAGCTACTCAGCAAAAAGAGTTAAATAGGAAATTAGTTACATTAGAAAAAAATCAGTATCCCAGAATAGGTCAACAGACAGAAAGAAGTCCAAAGAATACCTAACAGGATAACAGGCAAAAATTTTTTTAAAGAAAAAAGAATCACAGACTGACAAATAATATTTAAGAACTTTTCACAATGAAAAAGAATGACAGGGAAGCTAAGGTGTGGCTCAAGTGATAGAGCACTTGTCTAGCAAGTACAAGGTCTTGAGTTCAAACTCAAGTACCATATTTAACCCCCTAAAAAAGATGAGTCCACAATTCAGTAAGCACAACCACTCCTTAGGCAGGTAAAGGTAAAACTTAGAATAAAGAGGGAAATCAAGGAAAAACAGTATCATGAAGGAAAGATAGTGCAATCCCTAGTAGACATCTCAACAGAAAATGTCATGGTTAAAAAAAAGTCATCCTGGGACTGGGAAGGTGGCTCAGTGGTAGAGTGCTTACCTTGCATGAATGAGGACCTGGGTTCGATTCCTCAGCACCACATAAGCAGAAAAAGCTGCAAGTGGCGCTGTGGCTCAAGTTGTAGAGCAGTAGCCTTGAGCTGAAGAGCTGAGGGACAGTGCCCAGGTCTAGAGTTCAGGCCCCATGACCAACCAAAAAAAAAAGTCATCCTATAATAATCTAATCAGTTTAAAGTATCAAATGAAAATAAAAGTGAACTTAACAAAGTGAGAGAGAGTTAAGTATGGATATACATACCTATAACCCTACCTACTTGGGAAGGTCAAACAGAAGGAAAGGGAAGATTCTGAGGATAATGAGTTCAAGGCAATTCAGGTTTAAAACCTAAACTTGTAATGAAAGATTAGAAAGCAAGAAACTGAGAAACAGGTAGACAAATCCAAATGAGCACTTACTCCGCAAGACAAAAAACAATGTCCAGTAATTTGGAGGTATTAAAAAAAAAGATGGGGGGCTGGGAAGGTGGCTCAGTGGTACAGCGCTTGCCTTGCATGCATGAGGCCCTGGGTTCGATTCCTCAGCACCACATAAGCAAAAAGAAAAAAGCCAGAAGTGGCGCTGTGGCTCAGGTGGAAGAGTGCTAGCCTTGAGCTGAAGAGCTGAGGGACAGCACCCAGGCCCAGAGTTCAGGCCCCACGACTGGACCAAAAAAATAAAAATAAAAAAATAAAAATAAAAAAAAAGATGTACCAGTTGCAGGGAGTATTAGCCTAGAACTCGAGCTTGTCCCTTATGTCTTTGGTTTCTTTTTTGAGATAGGGTTTCAGAGCTGAGGATGGTCTAGGATAGAGATCTTCCTACCTCTGCTTCCTACATAGCTAGAACTATATATTACCATACCTGGCTTGTTTTTTACATAGGGTGTTGACAACTTTTGTCCAACTGGAATATACCTATCTCTGCCTTCTGAGTAGCTGGGATAATAAATGTAACCACCATTCCCAGTTTTGGTTTTGGTTTTGGTTTTATTTTGAGACAGGGTCTCACTAAATTGCCAGGTTGACCTTGAAATTATGAGCCTCTTACCTCATTCCCCTCCTGAGTTGCTGGGATTATAGTTGTGCATCATTATGCCTGGCTGAAATGTGCAATTTAGTGTGTATGATTTATCTTTGGTAGGTTAAATCTGATTAATAACATACATTGTAAAACAGAGTGACCACTCACAAATTTCTTGAAAGCAACCCATGAAGATAAAAGTGAAAGCATAATAAATGCTCAATAAATCCAAAAGAATGTAGAAAAGGAAATGAAAACAAAGAACTGATAGAACAGAAAACAGAAAGATGAGAGATACTAATCCAAACAGAATCACAAAACATGAACTAAGCACCAAACAGAATAAATTTTTATAGCTTTCTTGAGATATAGCTTGCATATAAAATTCACTTACTGTAAATACACAGAGAGTTCAGTGGTTTTTGGTAAATTTAGAGTTAACCATTTGTCAAATTCAAATTTTTTTTTGCTGATAGTGGGGCTTAACTCGGGGCTTGGCTGCTGTCTCTAAGCTCTTTTTTGCAAGACAAGTGCTTTACCACTTTGAGCCACAGCTCCACTTCCATTTTCTGCTTGTTATTTGGAGATAAAAGGTCTCTCAGACTTTCCTGCTTGGCCTGGCTTTGAACCATGATCCCCAGACCTCAGCCTTCTAAGTAGCTAGAATAACAGGTATGAGCCACCATCACCCAGGCAGATTCAATTTTTTAAAGTATGTTATTTATCAGAGATGTAACCACATAGGTAAGTTTAAAATTAAAAAGGGCTACTTATAGCCCCAAAATCTAAAACAAAAACTGAACTTAGCAATACAAATGTGTTATATCCTCTGTATATGTTCTATATCAAATGTGTTTTTAGTATTTTTGATAACTATAACTCAATATAACTGGTTTGTTTCACAATCCTATATATATTGCTTTTTGCATTAAAAAAAAAAAACATTACTTTGAGAAAGGAAGAGGTCCAAAAGTTCCAGATGCCAATAACAATGATAGCATGGTAAATGGCACTTAAGAGATATACAAGGATCACTTGCAATACCAAAGCTTTGTATACAGCAAAGAGGTCAGTGGTTCTGTAAAGTATAGTCACTAGGCAGAATTTTCAGAAAGTTCTTAAAATCAAACTGGAATTACAGGTATCAACATGGACAAACATCTGGACAGTGGCAATATGGACATTTGATATAATACTCTTTAGATGACTATATGCCAAGCCCATTATACCTCAGTTTATTTTTTGTATTTCTCACTTTTCACTGAGAAAACTACCTGAACATTACCAGTCTAAGTGCTGGCATTTATGACTTATAATTAAATCTATTCCAAATCACACTTACTAACTAGTCTGGCATAGCTTGAAATATAATTCCTTTGAATATTTTTACCCAAATATCACCTCATATTTTCCACAGTAATTTCTACCTAATTCTTAATCATATTAAATAGAGTCTGTGCACCACTGATTTCTTATAAGTCTTTAATGGCTGAGACAGTGTTTTCTAGTTCACATGCTCTCAAAACCATGCTTGTTTGATTCACTCATCTCCACCTACTCTGAGATAAATCCGCAGCCACTGACAAAAAACTGGAGTTTAAATTTTATTATCTATACCAAGATTAATTCTGATCATAAAAGAAAACTATAATTGGTATAATGGCTGAAGCCTATGATCCTAGCTACTTAGGAGTTGAGGATCAACAGAATCACAGTTCAAAGCCAGGCTGCAACAACAACAACAAAAAATTCACTGACAATTCATATCAACCAATGAAAGCTGAACAAGTGGTTCATACCTGTCATCCCAACTACTTCAGGGAAGCATGAACAGGATGATTGAGGTCCAGGCTAGCCCAGACATAAATATGAAACCGTAGCTAAAAAATAAGTGAAGTAAAAAATGGCTGGAGATGTAGCTCACATAGAGAACTGACTTAGCCAAGGTAAATCTGAGTTCAAACCCTGGTACACCCAACTCCAAATTCTCATAAACCTAAATTTTTCCTCTTCATAATCTCACAGTATTTCCTCCGTGGGTTTTTTCCCTCAGTGGTTTTAATTGAACCAAACACATAATAAAATTACTTCAAGGAATGCAAAATACAATGTATGGGTATATTTATGCATTCCTCTAAATGGATTACATATTTGCATGACCATGATTGAGATAGGGTGATTATTTTTCACTCTGGAATACAGAACATGAGTTAACAATGCCCCCTACTGACTGAATGAATACTTTGATACCGCTCTCAGAGTATAGTTGGTTCCCCCGTATCTATGGATTCCACACCTCTGGATACAACCAACTAAAGGTCAAAAACATTTTTTTTAAACCTGGCAGCTTGCCAGGTGCTAGTAGCTCACAGCTGTAATCCTGACTATTCGGGAGGTTGAGAGCTGAGCATAGGAAGTTTGAAGCTAGCCTGGGCAGAAAAGTCCATGAGACTCTTATCTCTAATGTACCAACAAAAAGCTAGGAGTGGTAGAGTGACAGCGTTGAGTGAAAAAGCCAAAGGAAAGGGTGAGGTCCTAAATTTAAGCCCCAGTACCAGCACCAAAAAATAAAGTAACAACAAGAAAAAACTCTTGCATCTGAGCTAGGTATGATGCATGCCTGAAGCCCAGCCCAGCTACTTGGAAGGCAAAGGCAATAGGATTATTAGTTTGAGGCTCCTCTGGATAAAAGGTAACTAAGTCCTGTCTCAAGTGTGTTAAACATGCACAAACTTTGTCATTGTTCCCTAAACAATACAAATACTAGTATTTGCACTGCTTTAGACATTGTATCTTTTTTTTTTTTTGGTCAGTCATGGGGCTGGAACTCAGGGCCTGGGTGCTGTCCTTGAACTTTTCCACTCAATGCTAGTGCTCTACCACTTTTGAGCCACAGCTTCACTTGTGGTTTTCTGGGGTTAATTGGAGATAAGAGTCTCACAAATTTTTCTGCCCAGACTGGCTTTGAACCTTGATCCTCAGATCACAGCCTCCTGAGTAGTTAGGATTACAGTGTTAGCCAGCAGTGCCGGTCTTTAGGCATTATATCAAAGCACGACTTAAAGTATATTGGAGAATACACATAGGTTATATACAAACATTATACAAGAAACTTGGGCATCTGAAGATTTTGCTATCTACAAGGATTCTATATATTTCCAGGAATAATTTATGGACAATGGTCCACACAAATGGACCACATATAAACCAAATGTGCCCTTACAATGCACTTTTTTTGGTCATGGGGCCTGATCTCTGGGCCTGGGTGCTGTCCCGCAGCATTTCAGCCCAAGGCTAGTGCTCTACCACTTGAGCCACAGCACCACTTCCGGCTTTTTCTGCTCATGTGGAATCGAACCCAGGGCTTCATGTATGCAAGGCAAGCACTCTACCACTGAGCCACCTTCCCAGCACCATGCACATGGGTTTTATAACAAAGTCTTTGCAGATCTTAGGTCAAATTCATTTATGATAGGATTTATTAGAGAAAAGGAGGACTTGAGAAGAAGAATTTTATGACTACTCAGATCATCTATTACAGAGCATGGGACAATATCATTCACTCCCCCTCCTAGGGGGGTGGGATTTGGACATATGTAGAGACAGTTTTGGTCATCACAACCTGTGGGGAGAGAGGACATGTAGGGAACAGAGACCAGGAAGCATGTTGCTAATCACCATCAGTGCCTGGGCCAGCTCTACTAAACTAAGAATACTCCAGCCCAGATTGTTAACACACTGAGGCTGAGAATTTTTACTCTACAGAATGTTCCCTTAACAAGCTGTGCAAGATGGCACAGCTTTGAGTTTTTACCTAATAAAGTCAAATGGTATCTATCTTGCTTAAACTCTGTTGAATGGGTCAAAGATTAAATTTTTTGGAAGAAAGTTTCAGACCTGTTATTTTGGGCTACAAAACTGTAGTTCAGGCAGCTTCATATCTTCACTTTGCATCTTTATGATACAATTCTAGTATACTACACGCAATCCAGTGATACTTTCCAACCCAACAGGTCTGTCTTTCATCATACCTGTGTCTCCATTTCCATCATCCTCTGTTTTATTTCTCTTATTTCCGCCTGTGTTTCAGCTTCTCTAAGTCGAATGGTCATCAGTTCATCTTGTAACTCATGCACAGCATGTTTCTTAGGTGGATCTTTCCACCTCCCAGTAGTACGAGCTAAGTGGCGCTACAGCAGAAAAAAATTATATTGCAACAAACATTCCTAGTATCAAAGTAAGCAACAACTTGATGAACATGACTATCAAAAGGCTGGTACATATTATACATAATTAATTTTATGTACTTTCTTGAAAAATCTAATAGAGCAAAAATAAACAAATCATGATAGGAATCCTTTTCAAAGTAAAATGTAAACTAGTATAAAATATGAGTCATATTAAGTTTAACTTTTTTTTTTCGGTCATGGGGCTTGAACTCTGGGCCTGGGCACTGTCCCTGAGCTCTTCAGCTCAAAGAGAATGCTCTATCACTTGAGCCACAGCACCACTTCTGATTTTCTGGTGGTTAATTGGAGATAAGAGTCTCATGGACTTTTCTGCCTGGGCTGGCTTTGAGCCATGATCCTCAGATCTCAGCCTCCAGAGTAGCTAGAATTACAGGCATCAGCAAATGGCGCCCGACATATTTTCCTTTTAATGAAAAAAATATGAAACATCTTATTTCCATATGGGAAAGTAAGAGGATAAATCGTGTATTTTCAGACAATATTTTATGAGACTAAAGCTCATGTTTAAACAACCTGTCTCTTCCCTCCTTCCCTCCCTCTCTCTCCTCTTCTCTTTTTTCTTGTTGACAGTATTGAGGTTTGAACTCAGAGTCACACACTTTTGAAGCAGTCATTCTTCCAGCTGATACACAAATCAACTTTTTTTGCTTCAGTTATTTCTCAGGTATGAGTTCACATTTTGATTGAGATGAGGCACTGCTACTTTTTTGCTTGGACTGGCCTTGAAGCAATATTCTCCTGATCTCTGTTTCCCAAGTATGCTGAACGACAAGCAAGAGCCACTGTGCTTACCATAAAAGCTCCTAATTTTAACACTAAAAGCAACATTTTGTACATTTTAAACTTGCCTCTTACTCTTGGTCATCAGCTATTTCAAAGTTGCACAAACTAGATATTTGGATTTTGCTCTTTTTGAAAAAAGCGCATATGTTGATATACCTGCCAGTGTTCTTCCAAATCCTTGACCTGCTGTCTGAGTTCCTTCAAACCCATAATGGCTTCTGCTTCTCTAAGTTTCACAGCAATGAGTTCCTCCTGAAGTCTTGCAATGTTATTCTCATCTGGAAAGGAGTTGTTCCTCTAAAGTGAGAAAAAGATTTGAGACTTTTAAGAAATAAAGTACATTTAAGAAATAGATCACATAGCACATTTCATATCATATATCTGTACTTACTTAATTTTATACTGATTTGTTGCAATATAATTCACAACCTATAAAATTCGTATGTTTAGTGTATTTTGGTGATTTATAGAGTACTCACTGGGTTGTTTAAACACAATCTAATTTCTGAACACTTTTAGCACTCAAAAAACAACCCCTGTGATGACTAGCAGTCATTTTTCAATCTCTATTCTCCTATTCTCTGTCAACAACTAATCTACATCCCAGGTCTATAGATTCGCCTATTCTGGAAATTTCATATAAACACTATCATGGAATATATGGCTTTTGTGACTAGCTTATTTCATAATGTTTTTAGGGTTCATTCCTTTTTAATGCCAAACAATATTCTACTGTATTGCTATACATTATATCTATGTATTCGTCATCATCAGTTAAAGGAAATCTGGGGTGTTTTGCACTCTTGGCTGTTATAAACAATGCTGCTAATAACATTGTTCAAAATTTCTTGTGTAGCTCTTTTTTTTTTTTTTTTGGGGGGGGGGGGTCTGGTCGTGGGGCCTGAACTCTGGGCCTGGGCACTGTCCCTCAGCTCTTCAGCTCAAGGCTAGCGCTCTACCACTTGAGCCACAGAGCCACTTCCAGCTTTTTTTTTTGCTTATGTGGTGCTAAGGAATCAAACCCAGGGCCTCATGCATGCAAGGCAAGCGCTCTACCACTGAGCCACCTTCCCAGCCCCTTGTGTAGATCTTCTATTTCCAATCTTCTTCCTATATAATTAAAGTAAAATTGCTTACTCAGGTGCTAATTATTTTATATTAACTTAAACTGCCAGTTTTTCTCAAAGCAACTGCAACTGCTTTACATTCAGACCAGCAATGTGTAAGAGCAACTGTATTTCATTTGGAGGACCCAGGAAGTACACTGTTAAAAATATAAATGAATCTGGGCACCAGTGGCTCAAACCTATAATCCTAGCTACACAGAAGGCTGAGATCTGAGGATTGCGGTTCAAAGCCAGCCCAGGCAGGAAAGTCCTTGAGACACTTATCTCCAATAACCTACCAGAAAACCGGAAATGGCGCTGTGGTTCAGGTGGTAGAGCACAAGCCTTGGGCTGAAGAGCAAAGGCCCCGAGTTCAAGCCCCATGACCACCACCACCAACAAGAAGTATGTGTGTGTATGTGTGTATAAATCAAATGTTTTCCAATATTTCAGTTAGCACTACAAATAAAGCATTAACATTACATCACTTATAACTTTATAGCTTTTAAGAGCAATTCAAAAATCTGTTTTCATTGTATTTTTCTCAACATGCCATCCTGAAGATTCCAATTATGGAATAAAGTTATTCTCACAAATTACAAACCTTATAACGAACCTGAAATATTTTCTCAACTGAAAAGCAGAAAATTGTTGCATATCCATTGAAATAATATTGCTAAGTGGATATTGCATATCCCTTAAAATAATATTGAAGCAGAAACAAAAGAGGATGCTGAATAAAAAAATTAACCTGCTGGATGCTGGTCGTTTACACTTGTAATCCTAGCTACTCAGGAGGCTGAGATATGAGGATTGCGGTTCAAAGCCAGTCCAAGAAGGAAAGTTCATGACACTTTTATCTCCAATTAACCACCAGAAAACTTAAAGTGGCACTGTGGTTCAAGTAATAGAGCACCAGCCTTGAGCTGAAGAGCTCAGGGACAGAGTTCAAGACCCATGACTGACAAAATAAAATAAAATAACCATAATGCAACTTCATAATCTCCTTTTTACTATAAAATATGAATATTAACAATTACTTTTGGAGGTGAGGTGGGAACACATTTAACATATTGAAATACAACAATGTATTACTAATGTGAACTAATTTTTTTAAAAAAAGAAATTGCTGGGTTTTTTGTTTTGCTTTGTTTTTTGAGCAAGGGTCTGGAAATGTTGCCCAAGTTGGTCCTAACCTCATGGGCTAAGTTGATCTCTTCTAAGCACCCTCCCAAGTAATTGGGACTACAGGTGCATGCCATGTCCCCTCCTTCAGGCAAGAAACATACTTTTGAACTGGATCCAAGTACACTTCTTTGTTTCAAATATTCAAAATCTTTCTAACTGTAAGATTCTTAGCTAAGGCATGGAGACTAGAGTACTCCTAGATTAGAGACAAAATATTGACAGGTATTTCAACATTCTTGTTTGCTTTCCCATAACAAATCAGTCAACTTTTCAGATTAATATGCAAATAACAAGTAGAACTCTAGCAAAATGATTCCACCACCTGTTCTATTTCATTAAGAAATACTAAACTTAGGCTGTTATATATCTTATCTAGGGGGCCTTTGATTCAGTAGCTAAATACTAACTTGGTATAAAAAGGAACAAACTAAGCTGGGCGCTGGTGGCTCAAGCCTGCAATCCCAGCTACTCAGAAAGCTAAGCTTTGAGGATCGCCGTTTGAAGCCAGCCCGGGAAGGAAAGTACCTGAGACTCTTATCTCGAGTTAACCATCAGAAAACTGGAAATGGCGCTGTGGCTCAAGTGGTAGAGTGCTTGCCTTGGGCTGAAGAGCTCAGGGGCAGTGCCCAGGCCCAGAGTTCAAGCCCCATGACCGAGGGGAAAAAAAAAAAAAAAAGGAACAAACTCATCATATAGCATAGAGCAGCAATGATTTTATAGATAAGAAAAGATTCTGTTTGTGATCTAAAATACAGGTGATTAAATCTGTTTAATCTGAAAGTTTTATATTTTACTACTTATCTAGAAAGCCTTAATATCCTTGAAACATAATAACTTTGCTTCCAAAAGTAAGTACAACTCAGTTGTAGAGGCATTTCCTATATACCCTAAAGTGACCTTTTCTGACTTGGATAGTAGTAACAATCATCCTGAGGTGAATGTCTGGAATGTCTACGCATGCAATCCTACTTTCTCTTTCACATAAAGATGCTATGATATTTGAAGACTGCTAATTTCCATCTCCTAAGTTTCTCCCTATAAAAATTATCCTTGTTCTCTTCCCCTTACAAAAGGGATCAAATTTCTTTCTTTCCTTCCTTCCTTGTTTTTTATTTTTGTTTTTTTTGTGGTGGGGAAGCAATACTGGTTTGAACTTGAGGCCTCTCACTTGCCAAAGAAGTGCTCTATCATGTGAGACATTCAACATTTGTGTGTGCGTGTGTGTATGTGTGTGTTGTTCCTGGGACTTGAATGTAGGGCCTTAGGGCCTGAGGAGCCTTTTTTGCTCTACGTTTTTCAGTATTTAACTGGCCTACCCTGCATAGACTGGCTTCAAAACGCGATCCTCAGATTGCAGCCTCCTGGAATAACTAGGATGACAGGTGTGACCACCAGCACCTAGCTCATATTGATTATTTTTAGAGATAGGGACTTTAATTAAGCTTGAGTCCACCAGAACTGTGATCCTCCTACTTGTTCCTCTCTCAGAGGTGGTGGGATGACAGGTACACATCCTGTGCTCAGACCTTGGTTGAGAAGGAACTTTTCTTTGCCCAGGATGGCCTCCAACTATGATCTCCCAGTCTCTGCCTTTCAAGTAGCTAAGATTACAGACTTGAGCCATGTGCCTGACTTCAAATTTCCATTTTTATCCTTAATCTTGGGGTTTGAATTTATATAGAAGCAACAACAATAATTGGCAATCTTAAAAGTATTTTATTTTCTCCATTAATAACTAATATATAAGGTCTTTTAATATGTAAGTCACCAAATCCAATTTAATTGCTTAATAAATACTTCGTAAATATATTCTGCAGCTCCCCCTCCAATTTAGAAGGAAACTGCATTTATGCAATTTCTTACCTTTAGAAGGAAACTGCATTTATGCAATTTCTTACCTTCTCTATATCCAGGACCTTATCCTGCATCTCCTTTAGTGCACACTGAGACTCAGCTTCACTCAGTCGGGCCTGGACCAATTCCTTCTCTAGCTGTAGCACGAAATCTTCATTGTAGTTGGAACTGCATTTGTGCTAAAGGTTATAGAAGGTTAAATATTGAAATTTCAGTGAAGCACATGAACATGTACATTCAGTAAAATTAATTCAATTATATAATCCACATACTGAGTTCAACGAAACTGTAAAAGTGCCATCTACCCAAGAGTTGCAGCTATTTCATCCAACTAACTTCCCAACCAATAAATAAAACAACTCAGTTCTGATGGCTTTAAAGATGCTTCTGGGTGGTAACTAGATATTGTAATAATCAAATCCAGTTCATATAACTCTCCTTTGGTCTGTTCATCTAGATACTAAGAATCTGTCTGACTCTATAGATCCTGTACAATAGACAGCCATTAGCCAGCTTGTGTTCACTGAGCACATAAAATGTGACTAATCAAAATTGGGACAAGTATAAAATACAAACTAGATGCCAAAGAATTAATATGAAATAAGTGCTGGGGATGTGGTTCAGTGGGAGAACACCTCCTTAACATACTCAAGGCTCAGGTATCCCCAACTCTGCCACCAAAACAAATTTAAAATGGTAAAATAACTCAGTGACTTTTATGTTGATTTCATGTTAACATACTTTAACCATATAGGGATACAAATATTTTTACCTTTTTATTTTTGTTGATTGTGGGGTGTGGGTGCTGTTCCTGAGCCAATTTGTGCTCAAGGCTAGCACTCTACCACTTGAACCACGGTGCTACTCATGGTAACTTTTCTGCCTAAGCTGGCTTCAAACCACGATCCTCAGATCTCAGACTCCTGACTAGCTAGGATTACAGGCATAAGCCACCAGCACCTAGCAATTTTTAACTGTTTTAACAGGTACTATAAACTTTGTAACTGTATATATAGCTCACATTACCTAGACAGCACTGATAAAGACAACAGAAGTATACATTTACTGGAAATTTTAATGTATTAGAAATCAAAACAGGGCACAAATATAAGGGGAACTATCTTAAAACCCAAACTAAAAAAATTGTATTTGTCTTAGAAATATATAGTTCTTTGAAATAAAAATATTAAAATTACTAGAAGCAGAGATAAAGCAGGTGCTACACAGAAAAGTTAGTCACAGAGCCTTCCATTTCCCTTTTACACTATAAGTAACAATGAAACCATTCAAATCTTTAATCCAGTTCAAACAAAACATTTAATGCAAAGTAAAAAAAAAAAAGAAAGAAAAAGAAAAGAAAAGCCCAGGGAGGTGGCCTTCACCTATAATTCAAGCACTCACAGGTAAGAAGATTGTGAATTCCAAGCCTGGGCTACATAATGAAACATCGTCTCAAAAAGCAAACAGGCCAGAAAGAGTGGTTTAGGACTGTAATCCTAGCTGTTTGGGAAGCAGACCAGGGATCATGGTTGAGGCTGATACAGGCAAAAAGTTTGTGAGACCCCTCCATCTTAACCAATAACTAGGCATAATGGTACCTGCCTGTCAGGGCAGCTACCTGTGAAGAATACAGAAGTGGATCATAGGTCAGCTTAAAAAACAAACAAAAAAAAAAGACCTTATTAAAAATTAACTAAAGCAAAAAAAAAAAAAAAGGCTGGAAGAATGTCTCAAATTGTAGAGAGACTGCCTAGTAACTTCAAGGCTCTTAATTCAAACTCCAATAACGAAAACAACAACAACAACAAAAAAAAAAAAAAACCAACTAAAGAGTGGCTCTGTTTTTCCTTGAATACATTAGAAACAAGTCAGATCTGGTGGCTCAAGCCTGAAATCCAAGGAACCAGAGGTAAAGAAAAGGGACTGCAGTTCAAGGCCAACCCAGACAAAAAGAAATTGTAAGACTCCAGCTCAACCAAAGGCTGAGTGTAGTGGCATGCACCATTCATTCCCAACAACATGAAGACTCACAAGGAGGACTGCAGTCCAAGAGGACTGATCCAGGCATAAACCAAGACATTAACTCAAAAATAACCAGTTCAAAAACGGGGTGGGAACATGACTTAAGAGGTACAGTGCAAGCCGTGCGCCAGTGGCTCACGCCAGTATTCCTAGCTACTCAGGAGGGTAAGATCTGAGGATTGCAGTTCAAAGACAGCCCGGTAGAGTGCTTGCCTTGAGCTGAAGAGCTCAGGGACAGCGCCCAGGCCCAGAGTTCAAGCCCTACAACCGACAAGGGAAAGGAGAAGAGAGGAGAGGAGAGGAAAGGACAGGAGAGGAGGGGAGGGGAGGGGAGGGGAGGGGAGGGGAGGGGAGGGGAGGGGAGGGAGAAGAGAGGGGAGGGGAGGGGAGGGGAGGAGAGGAGAGGGGAGGGGAGGGGAGGGGAGGAGAAAGAGATACAGTACTTACTAAGCAAGTGTACAGACCCTAGTTCAGCTCCTACTATCACCAAGGGGGGGGGGCAAATTGGATGTCAAATTAAACAATTAAAATTATTAAATAAAACATTTAGTATGCTCCTACCCTAGTCACCTCAAAAGATATTCAAATGGAGACTGTTTAATTCAATGAACTACATGTTTCTTGTAATGACTTTATTAAGACTTCAATATAGGAAGTGCACCTTCAACAGGTATATCACCTTGACAAATACTCACCTTATCCAAACTAGAGGTACCATAATTTGTTTAATGAGATCATAGCTATTTGATGGGCATTGCCAGAATTGATTACTCTTTTCCTAAAGCCCTGATAACTTTAGTCCAGGTACTGTTTGCCAACATCCTCTATTAGAATGATCCCTAAGAAAACATCACACTTAAATGGACCACTACAGAATGGAATCCTTGATCTCATACAAATTATTTCAACCATATTAAAAAAAAATAAACTAAAGGACTGTTGGGAATATGTGTGTGTGCGTGTGTGTTGGTACTTGAACTCAGGACCTTACACCTTACTCTCTTGCTCAGTTTTGTTTTGTTTTTGTCCAGAGCTAGTACTTTACCACATCTCAGGTATTATGCTACTTAACTGTAGATTAAGAATCCTGAGCTTCTTTTACTCAAGTCTATCACTCTACCACTTGAGCCACAGCACCACTTCCAGCTTTTTTTTCTGTTTATGTGGAATAAGGAATTGAACTCAGGGCTTCATGCATGCTAGGCAAGCCACCTTCCCAGCCCAGCACTAGCATTGAGCCCAAAACTCAGGGACAGTGCCTAGGTCCTGAATCCAAGCACCAAGAACAGCACACACATGTCCTTCCCACACACACGAGAAAAAAAAAAAGTCAAGTTCTTTTATTCAGCTTTTACTGGACAAGTCTAACAGTTAACACAACTTTCCTTTCTTAATTCTTTTCTCCTTATATTTTGGAGCATTATTCTTCTGTGTCTCCTATCTATTTTTGCTGTCTCCTCAAAGAATTCTGATGCTTTATAAAAGTATTTGTGCTATGTGTGTGGCTATCCATCAGTAGTAGTCCCCAGGGGTTAATACTGTGTATTCTCAGTCTTCCCATTTTCCTTGTCTTATGGACTACATAATTTCATGTACAAATAGTCCACAGGTATAGGCAGCATGACATAATGTTTATCTGTTAGATATTGTCTACATAGATTGTAGATAAAATCAATAAGGAATAATTTATAAAATAGCCAAAAGAGGAAGTAAAAGGAGAACGGAGTAAAATGAGAGGGAGAAGGACAGAGAGCATACAGTGAAAGCTTGGTATTTCAGAGGAGCAGGAAAGGGTTGTGTAGAGTAGAGAAGGAAAAGAAAGTGAGTGGCAGATGGGCGCCGGTGGCTCATGCCTGTAATCCTAGCTACTCAGGAGGCTGAGATCTGAGGATCACGGTTCAAAGCCAGCCCGGGCAGGAAAGTCCATGAAACTCTTATCTCCAATACACCACCAGAAAACCGGAAGTGGCGCTGTAGCTCAAAAGTGGTAGAACGCTAGCCTTGAGCTGAAGAGCTGAGGGACAGCGCTCAGGCCCAGAGTTCAAGCCCCATGACCGACAAAAAAAGAAAAAAAAAAAGAGAGATCGAGAGAGTAGCAATTTTCCAGTACTTATTTTCAGGCCAGATCATTCCACTAAGCTTAGATGCATAGTTACAGCTTCATCCAGTCAATTTCGTCTACTTGGCCTCATATCTATCTCATATTTAGCATGTCAAAATGCAATATTACATCTTTTCCTCCTTATTTCCTATCTTGCTTTGGGCAACATTACCTAACAATAGATGTAGTCAAAACTTCCCTTTTGGGTGACATTGATCAAGATGGTCATACAACCGAACACACTTAACTGAATTCTCTTTGTACAACTACTTCAAGATAAAGTAAAAGAAAAAATGGGGCTGGGAATGTGACTTAGTGGTAGAGTGCTTGCCTAGTATCCATGAACCCCTGAGTTCAATTCCTCATAAACCACATAAAAGCTGGAAGTGGTGCTGTGGCTCAAGGGATGGAGTGCTAGCCTTCAGCAAAAGAAGCTCAAGGACAGTGGCTAGGCCCTGAGTTCAAGGCCAAGAAAGAAAGAAAGAAAGAAAGAAAGAAAGAGAAAGAAAGAAAGAAAGAAAGAAAGAAAGAAAGAAAGAAAGAAAGAAAGAAAGAAAGGAAGAAAGAAAGGAAGGAAGGAAGGAAGGAAGGAAGGAAGGAAGGAAGGAAGGAAGGAAGGAAGGAAGGAAGGGAAAGAAAGGAAAGAAAGAAAGGAAGGAAGGAAGGAAGGGAAAGAAAGGAAGAAAGGAAGGAAGGCAAGAGAGAGGAAGGAAGGAAAGAAGAAAGAAAGAAAGAAAGAAAGAAAGAAAGAAAGAAAGAAAGAAAGAAAGAAAGAAAGAAAGAAACTCCCTTCTACCAGCCTGTACCATCAATCCCAAAACCCTAGCAATTTCTCTTCAGTTATCTTGGAAATTTGCTCTTCTCTATTATTTTTATTCATGGTCTTCATCTCTCTCTTTGAACTACTGCAGTATTCTCATATATTTCCTGCTATAGTAACACTGTATTATTATTTAATATTTTATGTTACCTCTTGAACTAGATTGTAATAAATAGAATGTGTCCACCATCTGAAGGCTGGGAAGGTGGCTCCTCAGTGGTAGAGTGCTTGCCTTGCATGCATGAAGCCCTGAGTTCGATTCCTCAGCACCACATATACAGAAAAAGCTGGTAGTGGGTGCTGTGGCTCAAGTGGTAGAGCACTAGTCTTGAGCTAAAGAGCTGAGGGGCAGTGCCCAGGCCCAGAGTTCAGACCCCACGACCGACCAAAAAAAAAAAAAATTTCCACCATCTGAGACTATGTAAGTATTTATGGCTATTGTGTTTAAGTTGAGGAGGTTGGGATTTCATGCTGATTAATATAAATACATTAATGAAACATATGTAAGTGCTGATATTCTTTAATATTCAGAATGAGGCTAACTCCATTAAGCTAATTTTGCTTCATTATAAAATTTCCCCATATAGTAACAACCCTATCTAATTGTATCCATATCCTTTTTTTTTTTCTTTTTTTGTGGTCAGTCATGGGGCTTGAACTCTGGGCCTGGGCGCTGTCCTTTAGCTCTTCAGCTCAAGGCTAGCGCTCTACCACTTGAGCCACAGTTCCACTTTCAGTTTTCCCATGGCTTATTGGAGATAAGAGTCTCATGGACTTTCCTGCCCAGGCTGGCTCTGAACTGCGATCCTCAGATATCAGCATCCTTAGTAGCTAGAATTAAAGGTGTGAGCCACTGGCACCCAGCTACCATACCTATTTTTATTGATAACAAAAGTAAGTTTCACTAGGACTAAGCCTTGTGGTACTTTAAATGCATTTGGGACTCAGGCCTGCTAGCCAAGCACTCTACCACTTGAGCTATATTCCTAGTTCTTTCTTGTTAGAAAATCAGCATCTCACTTTGTCCAGGCTTGCATTGAACTCTTGATCCTCCTGCTTCTACTTTCCAAATATCTGGAATTACAGGTATGCACCTCTACACCTGGCTATAGCCAATACTCAATGGATAAATATTCCTAATAAGTCTAAACTTCTTTTTTAGCAGTACTGAGGTAGTAGTTCAGGACCTGAACTCCTTTGGCTTTCTTGCTCATGGTTAGTGCTATAGCACTTGAGTCATGCCTCCAGCCTTTTACGGGAGATAGGAGTCTTATGAACTTTTCTGTTCAGGCTGGCTTTAAACTGTGATCCTCCAGGATGCAGCTTCCTGAGTAGCCAGGATTATAGGCATGAGCCACCAGCACCAAGATGTAGGTCTAAATTTGGTCAGGAAAGTAATACTTCTGTCAATTTTTAGTCTATTACAAAATTTATCCTGTCAATATTAGCTCCTTGCAAATTTGGTTCTGTTATTAGCAATATATATCATTGGCTGAGCAAAATGGTAGAAACTGTGTTAAGGAAATATTAACATGAATCCTAAAGCAGCTATCATGTATTGAGCCCTCACTGTGTGGCAGACATTATAGAGTATCAACTCACTGGAGAATCAACAATTGCCTATTATTATGACTACTGCTATTACACATAGTGCAAACAAAGAGGTTAAATATAACACAGAAGTTAAATAACTTGTCCCAGGCTACACAACCAATGAATATCAAAAATCACATGAAAATGGCAATGAAAAAAAAATGAGGCTATGGATAATGACTTACATGAAACTAGCTACTACAGTTTCAGACTCTTATTCTGTACAGAAAGAAAATTTTATACCTCATGTTTCAATGTTTATGACAACAACAGTGATGATAGTACTGTAACACCTATTGAGCCTGCTACCCACCAGGCATATGATAAGCACTTAGGTATTATAATTTAATCTTCACTACATCTACTACTTTGCTATTATATTAACAAGGGTCTACAAGGTCAAATAGCACCTAGGTATTGTTGCTGTTACAAAGCCCCTAAGTGTCATGCTTGTTAATAAGTATATTAGATTCTACCAGTAGCTACTCGGGAAGCAAGCCTAGCAAAAATTCACAAGACCCCTTTCTCAACTAATAGCTAAGTACAGTACAGTGGCCTATACTTATCATTCAAGCTACGTGGGAGGCTGAAATTAAAAGGATCATGGTTCCAGGCCAGCCTGGGCAAAAAAAGTTCACAAGATTCCATTTCAACATGTATATAGTACTAGAATTTGAACTCTTGCATTTGCTTGGCAAATGCTCTACTGCTGGGCCATACATCAGCCCTTTTATGCACTAGTTATTTTCAGATAGAGCCTTGGACTTTCTTTGTTTTTTTGGCCAGGGCTTGTACTTGGATGGCCGTGTTCCTATTTTAGGATTCCTGCTTTAGCTGATAAGATAGGCCTGTACCACTGTGCCTGCCCATGGCCTGCAAGGATGAAGAAAGCGCCTATCTGTCCTTTTTCTCTCAAGCGCCTGATTGCAATGCACATAGGGACTCACTTTTATCCTATACTTTTACTTCTTAATCCTCTTCAACTCCTGGAACAGTATCACCTCTGCACTGTGGAAGCAGTCTCAGGATTAGTGGTGAGTCCTCCCTGCCCTCATCCAACTGACTCCTCTTGTCTGCTCAGGTGTGGTGGCACATGACTACAATCTCAGCATTCAGGAGGTAGAGGCAGGAGGATTGTGCGTTTAGGACAATCCTGCAGTCCAGAGCAAAACCCTGCCCCCCAGCAAAGGTATAATAAAACAACAAAAATGAAGCTTCAGCTGGCACCGGTGGCTCATGCCTGTAATCCTGGCTGCTCAGGAGGCTGAGATCTGAGGATCATAGTTCAAAGCCAGCTCAGGCAGTAAAGTCCATGAGACTCTTATCTCCAATTAACCAAAAAACCAGAAGTGGTGCTGTGGCTCAAGTGGTAGAGTGCTCACCTTGAGCTCAGGAACAGTGCCCAGGCCCAGAGTTCAAGCCCCACAACCGGGGGTGAGGGGGGGGGGGGGAAGGAAGCTTCTTTATAAAAGAAACTAAGGGCTAGGTCTCACCTTTTTGCAGGGGTAGGGTGGAGGAGGGGGTGTCTAGCTATACAGCTCAGGCTCACTTTGAGTCTGCTATGTGACCCAGGATGACCTCAAACTTACAACCCTCCACCCTCATAGTCTTATAAGAAAGTTTCCAGTAGAGTGTGTTTCATATTCAAATTAATAACCTGATCATACATACCTTTATTTTACCAAATGACAACTGCAACATTATGATGGCACTTATGTAAGCCTACATAATGACTGTCCTAAACTTACAGCAAGTTCTGGCAATGCATCTCTTCATGTTTGTTTAGATAACAGCAGCCCTATTCAAGTGAAAATGACAGAAGAGGTTTTATATAGTAAGTGGAGTCTGCCTTTTCAACCTCACATTCTCAAAAAAAGTCTCAGGGACTTTTTTTCTGGGGCTGGGTTCAAATCTCAATCCTCAGATTCAGCCTCCTGAGTAGCTAGGATGAAGTGACCAGCTGTTTTTCCTTTGGTATCATTGGTATTTCATGGAAATGCAGAATAAAATATTGAGTGCTGGCTTTTTTAGTATTTATTGTTACTGCTCTTATTTTTCTTAGCTATCTGCATTAACAATAGAAAAATACATATTATAGGGGTTTAGGAATGTGGCTTAGTGGTAGAGTGCTTGCCTAGCAAGCATGAAGCCTTGGGTTTGATTTCCCAGTACCACAAAAACAGACAAAGCTGTAAGTGGTGCTGTGGCTCAAGTGGTATAGAGTGCTAGCCTTGAGCAAAAGAAGCTTGGGGACAGTGTCCAAGCCTGGGCACTGCCTTAGGTTCAAGCCCCAGGACTGGAAAGAAAGAGAGAAAGAGAGAGAGAAAGGAAAGAAAGAAGGAGAAAGGAAGGAAGGAAGCAAGCAAGCAAGGAAGGAAGGAAGGAAGCAAGCAAGCAAGCAAGCAAGGAAGGAAGGAAGCAAGCAAGCAAGCAAGCAAGGAAGCAAGCAAGCAAGCAAGCAAGGAAGGAAGGAAGGAAGCAAGCAAGCAAGCAAGCAAGGAAGGAAGGAAGGAAGCAAGCAAGGAAGGAAGGAAGCAGGGAGGGAGGGAAGGAAGGAAGCAAGGAAGGAAGGAAGGAAGGAAGGCAGGCAGGCAGGCAGGCAGGCAGGGCAGGCAGGCAGGCAGGCAGGGCAGGCAGGCAGGGCAGGAAGGAGCAAGAGAGGGAGGGAGGGAGGGAGGGAAAGGAAAGAAAAGAAAAGAAAAGAAAGAAAGAAAAGAAAAATTATCATGTAATTGTAACCCCTCTGTACAGTATTTTCACAATAAAAAAAAGAAAAATTATGTATTATGGCTCTTTCAATTCTCCCTTTTTGGGGGAGGTAGGAGGCAGTACTTAGGCAGTACTCAGAGCCTTATGCTTGCTAAGAAGGAGTTATAACTTTTGAGCCATGCCTCCACCTCCTTAAGCATTCATTATTTTCAGGTAGGTTCTTGTTGTTATGCCCAGGGTCAGGCTGGGATGTAATCCTTCTACTTGTGCTTCCTTGTCTCTCTGGGGATAGCAGATAGGTACCATTGCACCCATTCACTGAACTTTCCCCATAGCTAGGAAAACAGTTGAGTGCCACCACATCTAGTCCCTGATTAAGATGGAGTCTCAGGAATTTTTATGCCTGGGCTTGCCTGGTATCAGGATCCCAGGATCCACCACACAAGGAGCTAGGACCACAGGATTGAGCCATCACACCTGGCCCATTTTTTTTTTTTCCTTTTAGGCTTTTAATGTCCTTACATAGGCAATGATGTTTCTTAATTTTACTGAATAAAAATAATATCCAACTTTGCAGTCATTCTCTTTGTCCTCCAGACCTGTATTCAATTCTAAATTCAACAGCTTTTTCAAACTACTCCTATTACAATCCAGTTCCTACTTGAGATAACAGAAAAAAGGAAATAGCTTTTCAGAGATAGACAGTTGGACTTTTCATTTCAACCTTCACAATCCTGATTAAGATAATGCTAATATGAATTTGGCAGTGGAAAATTATGTCATAATCAAAAGATATATCTAACCAGTTCTAAAATATCACCAAATTTGGAGCTATAGGTTAATAAAATTTTTATTTTATTTTATTTTTTTTGGGGTCCAGTCGTGGGGCCTGAACTCTGGGCCTGGGCACTGTCCCTCAGCTCTTCAGCTCAAGCTAGCGCTCTACCACTTGAGCCACAGAGCCACTTCCGGCTTTTTTATTTTTGCTTATGTGGTGCTGAGGAATCGAACCCAGGGCCTCAGGCATGCAAGGCAAGCGCTCTACCACTGAGCCACCTTCCCAGTCCAGGTTAATAAAATTTTTAAAGGATTCATTGTTCTCCTCTTGAAAAATACATAAGCATACAATTTAATTCATTATTCAATGTTGTGATACAGTCTACATAAGCTACAGTATACCGTAAGATATAAACTGCCCCATGATCAAAGAAGATTACATGCTAAATGTTGGGTAATTTTTCATTTGCACAATGAGCAAAAACTAACAAGTCCAGATTACTTCTAACCCTAAAAAGGAGGTCTGACACACACTGCTTATTTTGTATGACTTAGAACATAATGTAAGGGAAGAAAATATTAATTACCTAGTTCTAACAAAACTATGTAGAAAAAAAAAAACAGAACAAGGAGTTTTTAGGCCACAGTAAGACCCCTATGTATTACAGAACATAAATGATTTAAGAATTCAATTAAAACAGAAAAGTATTAAAACAAGAGCACAGAAGATGTGCTTTTCAAAAAACTGGCTTATAAAGGGAAAGGGATAATAAGAGTGAGAAAGGCACTAGCAAGACTCCTTACCCATTGTTGCTGGTGCTGGAGCTTCCTGATGGTATTCTCAGCGTGCTCCAGCTTAGCACTGGCCTCATCACTCTGCTGTTTGATGGTGGCCAACTCCCGTTTTATGAGGTAGTTTTCCTCAGCCTCCTGGGCTCTTGTCACTTGTCCCTTAGGACATAATTTTTATGTGTGTGTAAAGCAATTTAGAATAGATTCAAGAAAGACTGCCTTTTGTGAGGTTTAGTTATTTATTTTGCCATGTTAAAAAAAAATCACCTGAGAAAACAGAACAGCCTAGGTAATTATAAGCTAGCAATGTGTTATTGCTCCAGTAAATTTGGGAAAACTAAATAAAAAGTTCTTTTCTTGAGTTCCTTCCTCAGTCAATAAAAATTCAGTTCATGCATTATTACTGAGTTGTACATGCAGGACTAAACTTTTTAATACAATGGTTAATATCACCAAATCCACTGATTGTCATTTTGAAATAATTACTTTAAAAAATAAGGTTAGCTTTAAAAACGTGCAAAAAGTGCCTATTTAAATGAAACAAAGTAACAGTCATCCAAAATTAAGTTTTTACCCATATACCACCCAAAATTATAGCAAAATGCATGTAAAATTGCATGCATTAAAAATACAAACTTCTAGGTTCAGAAGTGTCCTTACAAGTAAAGTTAGAGAAAATGCTTTAAAAAAAAAAAACCCAAAACAAAAAAAAAAAATATACCTGTATCAATCTATCTGCCAAGGAAGCACTTTCCTACAAAGGGAAAAATTCAGATAGCAATGTAAGAAAAAGGAAAATAAAAGTGATAAAATTAGGAATAAGAAGAAACAAACATACCCAAATTCCACCTACTTTTCACTGTTTTAAAATGGACATTTTAACTTTAAAATTATTTCCACTGAATGTACATTTATTAAGCCTTAAAAAAGATTAAAACAAAGATAAACTGCAGAAAATCAAGTGTTTCTAGAAGAGACCAAACACAAATTCCAAGTACTTTTTGATTACCAAAACAAGTAAATACTGTCTCATGAAAGTATTACTTTACATCTTTTTTGTACATCTTAATCACATCATCAACCCATTTATGTGAAAAGCAGAAGGAATTCAAGTAAGCAATTTCACTTACAAAGTACGACAGCCATTTGTATAACAGCAACATCCAAAGAAACAGAACAAGGAAAATGACTAGTGAAATAAACAGACCACAGTGACAACTGAGGAAGTAAACTTCTTGGTTATAGAATTCAATTGATACTTAAGTATTTCTAGAATTATAAGTGCTAAGTGACACACCGAGGCCACCTAAACCAGTAAAAAAAAAAAAGGGCACTTGAAATTTCTAGAAGCAAAATCCAAACACTTTCTATGACTTCTTTTTCATTCTGAAGGTTCAATAAAGAATGCTTTCTCTATAAAAAATGTCTCACTTCAATGATTTTAAAACCTACCTAACAAGTTGAATACTTTACTATAAACACAGAGGAGAATTAAGTTAAGCTAACTTAAAAACAATTAAACTAAACATTCACGTGGGGTCACCAAAAAGTAGAAATACCTTCAAAGTAACTTTATTACAATGAGAGACATACACAGAAACTGTATTTGACTTAATATATCTGCAATTATTAGACAACAGGCATATAATAAATGTCCTACTATAAAACAATAAATAAACTGAATATAAAATTGCTTTAAAAAAAAAGAATACTGCAAACCAAACCCCTTTTCAGGTATTTCTTTTTCTTTTTTTTTTTTTTTTGGTGGTTGTGGGGCTTGAACTCTGGGCCTGCGCGCTGTCCCTCAGCTCTTCAGCTCAAGAGAAGCGCTCTACCACTTGAGCTACAGCACCACTTCCAGTTTTCTAGTGGTTTATTGGAGATAGGAGTCTCACGGTCTCTCCTGCCCGGGCTGGCTTTGAACCGCGATCCTCAGATCTCAGCCTCCTGAGTAGCTAGGACTACAGGCGTGAGCCACCGGCGCTCGGCTTCAGGTATTTCTTTCCTAGGTATTCATCCATAAATTTTCAGAGACAATTTTAAAGACATTTGGCAATATCATAAGGGGTAAATTTAAACCCACTTACTTTCTCTCACATATTAGAGCCAAAAGAGTTCGTGAATTCAAATTTCCTTTTAATTAAACTATGCTTTTATTACTCAATTCATTCTTACAGCATCAGAAATACAATTACCAAAGACATTATATCAAAATCACAATATGAAAAAGTCTACATTTGCCAGTTATTTTATATAAAACAGAGAAAAAAGGTAGTAAGAAAATATCAAAATAACTCTTGACAACCAAAAGTTTATATATAACTCCCCATTGTGAAAAGCAGTATGAGTGAATTTATATAGAAGAAATTAATTACTCTGACTAAAAACAAATCTAATCCCTATAAAAGAACCATTGCTACATTTAAAATGTGGTTAAAACATTAAAATGTGGTTAACATATAAAATGTAATTATAACATTAAATAACATTTGAAACTCATCTTTCAAATGTGGCATCCTAATGGAGTCCTACCACATATTTTAGAGGTTATATGTAAATAAGGAAATGACATCAATTATGTTACTCAATGACCTCAATTGAAACTTCAATAAAGGTTCATGGACTACTACAAACTTTTATTATTAACTAGTTTGGTTAAACATAGTAAACTAGGCAATCTACCACAACTTAGGAGATTACATGTTCCATTTTTTGAGAATTTTAAACAGACCAAAAACATAATAAACATTCAACAGTAACTTTTAGTACTCATTTACTTACTTTTTCTAATGTTTCAATGCGCTGCTTCAATAGTCTATTTTCAGTGCGTAACCTCTGCCAAAAAAAAAAAATTTTGCTTACAAGCATTCTAGAAAGGCAAAGATTCTTAAATCAAAATCCTTTGACAAATACAAAAATACTCAAAAGAATAGTTATATTGCCATATGTCAAATCATTAAAACCTAAAAGAAATCCATAGCAAAAAGGAAATAATTTATAATTCTAGATGTACCTGAATTTTAAATATAGTCTATAATATATAAATAACCCACTGTTTTTTATACTTATCATGGCTTATGATAAAATTTCTTTAAAAATTTTTGGAAAGGAAGTGGTGCTGTAGCTCAAGTGGTAGAACGCTAGCCTTGAGCTGAAGAGCTGAGGGACAGTGCCCAGGCCCAGATTTCAAGCCCCAAACCGACAAAAAAAAAAAAATTGGCGGGGGAAGCTGGGCCTGTAATCCTAGCCACTCAGGAGGCTGAGATCTGAGGATCACGGTTCAAGGCCAGCCCCGGCAGGAAAGTCTGTGAGCCTCTTATCTCCAATAAGAACCACTAGAAAATCAGAAGTGGCATTGTAGCTCAAGCGGTAGAGCACTCACCCTGAGCTGAAGAGCTGAGGGACAGCGCCCAAACCCAGAGTTCAAGCCCCATGACCAACAAAAAAACCCAAAAAAAAAAAAAGGGAGCCAGGCGCTGGTGGCTCATGCCTGTAATTCTAGCTACTCAGGAGGCTGAGATCTGAGGATAACAGTTTAAAGCCAGCCCAGGCAGGAAAGTTCCTAAGACTCTTTTTTTTTTTGGGGGGGGGGTTCAGTCGTGGGGCCTGAACTCTGGGCCTGGGCGCTGTCCCTCAGCTCTTCAGCTAAAGGCTAGTGCTCTACCACTTGAGCCAATCGCCACTTCTGGCTTTTTCCTTTTTGTTTATGTGGTGCTGAGGAATCGAACCCAGGGCCTAAGGCATGCCACCTTCCAAACCCCAAAAGTTCCTAAGACTCTTATTTCCAATAAACCACCAGGAATAACACCCAGGCTCAGAGTTCAAGCCCCACGACGGACAAAAAAAGAAAAAAAAAATCTGGGGCCAAGCAATGATAGCTCACACCTGTAATCCTACCTACTCAAGAGGCTAAGATCTGAGGATCACAGTTCAAAGCCGGCTTGTACAGGACAATCCACCAGACTCTGCTCTCATCTCTGATTAACCACTAGAAAACCAGAAGTAGCTGTGAATCAAAGTGTTGGAGCACCAGCCCTGAGCAAAAGAGCTCAGCGACACAGTGGCCAAACCCTGAGGTTAAGCCCTTACAACCAAAACAAAAAACAAAATTACAAAATGTTGTGGGGGGAGAGGGGGAGAGGAAGAGTGAGTTTTTAATTGGCTTACATCAGTGATAGGGGGGAAATTCTATTATTACAACTCTACCAATTTATATGGCATTCCAATCATCCTGCCTATCATACTCTTTATACCCTTCCCTGTTAAGAAATAGTGTCCCAGGCTGGCAATGTGGCTTAGTGGTAGAGTGCATTCCTAGCATGCATGAAGCCCTGGGTTCGATTCCTCAGTACCACAAAAACAGAAAAAGCCAGAAGTGGCACTGTGGCTCAAGTGGCAGAGTGCTAGCAGTGAGGCTCAGGGACAGTGCCAAGGCCCTGAGTTCAAGCTCCATGACTGGCAGAAAAAAAAAAAAAAAAAGAAAAAGAATTAGTGTCCCAAAGAGGTTTTCTTGTTTAAGTATTTTAACAACCCCATTAGATAAAAAAGACTCTAATTTACATATTAATATTCAAATACTGGTTGAACAAATCAGTTTCAAATATGCAATTTCATACAACTAAATGTTAGTTTCAATTATTTTCAATTTGACTACCTTGTAGCTTTGACTAGATACTAAGTTGCAAACTTCCTTACATCTTGAAAATATATAAGAATTTATTATGAGTTGTTTTCTAAGAAAATTAAAAGTTCCAAAACTGGCTATTTTTTTTTCATAATTTAAAAGGTAAAACCAAACTGGGTGCCAGTGGTTCATGCCTATAATCCTACTTAGGAAATTGAAATTTGAGAATCATGGTTCAGGGCCTGGGAAGGTGGCTCAGTGGTAGAGCGCTTGCCTTGCATGCCTGAGGCCCTGGGTTCGATTCCTCAGCACCACATAAGCAAAAAGAAAAAAGCCAGAAGTGGTGCTGTGGCTCAAGTGGTAGAGCGCTAGCCTTGAGCTGAAGAGCTGAGGGACAGAGCCCAGGCCCAGAGTTCAGGCCCCACAACCGGACCCAAAAAAAAAAAAAAAAGAGAGAATCATGGTTCAAAGCCAGCCCAGGGGGCTGGGAAGGTGGCTCAGTGGTAGAGGGCTTGCTTTGCATGCATGAGGCCCTGGGTTCAATTCTTCAGCACCACATAAGCAGAAAAGGCCAGAAGTGGTATTATGGCTGGATTGGTAGAGCACTAGCCTTGAGCTGAAGAGGTGAGGGACAGTGCCCAGGCCCAGAGTTTGGCCCCTTGACCAGCCAAAAAAAAAAAAAAAAAGCCAGTCCAGGACAAAAAAGTTTGTGAAACTCTTGTGTCCAATTAACCACCAAAAAGCTGTAAGTAACACTATGGCTCAAGTGGTAGAGTACTAGTCTTGGGCACAAAAGCCAAAGGACAGCACATAGGCTCTGAGTTCAAGTACCAGGACTGGCACCAAAAAAAAAAAAAAAAAAAAAAAAAAGCCTCAGCTTAAAGGAGGTACAAATAAGAATTTAGGGTATTCATCGTTCACATTAAAATCTACCTACTTTCCTGGAGAAAAGCAGTTCAAAAGTATTATCCTTGCTTAGATAAGAAAAATGTTCCTCAACAGGAACCAGTGTACAAGGACACATGCACCTCCATGTTTATTGCAGCATTGCAGCACTGGTCACAATAGCCAGGATATGGAAACAACCCAGATGTCCCACCACAGATGAATGGATCCAAAAATTGTGGTATCTATACACAATGGGATATTATGCAGCCATTAGAAAGGACAAAATAATGTCATTTGCAGGGAAATGGATGGAACTATAAGAAATTATGTTGAGTGGGGTAAGTCAAGAGCAAAGAGACAAAGGGCACATGGTCTCCCTGATAAGTGGATGTTAAATCCAAAATGTAAGGTGATATGACAAAGTTAACAGGACTTGAGAAACAAAGGACCTCCACTCATCTGGTCGAATCACTACTAAACAACCCCATGCTGCTGATCATATATATGTGTGTGCACACGGAAGGGAAACTAGGAGGAGGACTCAGAACTAGAGGGAATCAAGGGAAAAATATACAACAGTGGGATCCATCAGCTGCACTGGACATTGATCAAAACGAACTAAGCAACTCAATGGCAGTGATGGGAGAGAGGGAACGAGTGGGAAAGAAGGAACAGCTGACGCTATGCAAAAAGAAATAAATGTACATATCACCCGATATGGAAGGAATAACTGTGTTGCCAAAGCTCATAGAACTCATAAACTTTATAGACACAACAGACAATTTGCCCCATGAAAGTTAGAATGTGTTTGTGACTTTAACTAAGCATCACTATCACACAATACTGTGAAATTATGTAATCACTTAATCACAATAAAGAATATGCAAAAAAAGAAAAGAAAAACATTCCTACCACTATAAGGCAGTCATAATTCTGTGATATTGCTCTATTTAGTCTGTCTCCGTGTATTCTACTGTTAGTCTTAGCATTGGACAGATTACATTCTCTGCCACTTTAATAATTATGCCTAAGCGGAATGTAATTATCTTCCCCTTGGAGCTACTTTCTCCTGAGGAACCACCAAGTCTCAGCAAAAGGAAGTTTTCTCTTTTTTCACACTAAAATGAAAGTCATTTCAGTCATGTGTTTCGCTTTTGGAAATACCCCTATGATCTAGATGGATGGTCAGTAAATATACAATTCATTGCTAAATTTACTACAGATGGAAACAAACATTGCATGACCTAATAACTATTGTCAAATAACTAATCAGTGTATCTTCAGCACATAAAAAAATTCCTAAAATGCTTACTTTAATTTCAACTTGCTCTTCCATCTCTTTAGTTTTTATTGTAGTGTATTCTTTTTCAAGCCTAAGAAGAAAAAAAGAGTCAAAGATATATTTTCATGCACTTACAAAATTATAAAATTTAAAAATACATATAAACATAAAAATAATTTTGTTAGTTTCCATAGGAGTATAACTTGAGATATTTGATATGAATAAAATCATTTTGAGTTGGACATCACTGGCTCAGGCCTGTAATCTTAACTACTTGAGTGGCTGAGATCCAATATCAGTATGCAGCCAGTCTAAGCAGAGTAATTTGGCAGCAATACCTGGTGTGATATACCCATCTGTCAGCCTAGCTATGTGAGAGGCTAAGATCATAAGGATTCCATTTGAAAGATGATCCAGGCAGAATAAGTCTGAGAGATGGAAAAGTCCATCTCAGATGAAGAAGTTGAGTGTAGTGGAGTGTGCATGCCATCCCAGCTACAACAGGAAGCAAAAAAAAAGTAGGAGGATAATGGTCCAGGCATAATTAGGCAGGAAAGGAGCCTCTAATCTCAAAAACAACCGGTATAAAAAAGGAAGGGGGGGTGGCTCAGAGGTAGAACACCTGCCTAACAACTAGGATCTTGAGTTTAAACCCCAGTACTCCCATCCCCCACTGCCAAAACCAGTTTACAAATGACAAAAGAAAAATCATACAAAAGTGAAGTTCAGAAGTAAAACATATACAACACCGAACAGGACTAAGTATATGGGCTCTAGTCATCCCTAAACTTATGAAAAAAAATGCTATACTTCTCAATAAATTTACAGATGGTACCTGAAACTAAGTGACCAAGGTTAAAATCACAGCAATAAAAATAACTATACATCCCCTGGGAAGACACACTGAAAAGGGTACATTTCTTCTATGGATTCTTTCCAATAATTAAAGGATCAAGACAGATAATTATTGGGAACATTAGTAGAACACCTTTCTGATCCCTAGCAGACTGTACATATCAGTTTCCAGACATACGGGTTAGGAATCTCTAACATTATTATTATTAACCTATTTATACTGCCATTCACTAGACTGTGACTGAAATACACTACTTACCTGTTTTGCCATCCTCTAATGCACAGAAAATTTGAACCTCTGTCAGAGATATATACAAATATTTATTATATGTTCCTGGAGTGTTATTTCATAGAAAGACTTCTATTTTAATTCTGACAAAGGATTACTACTCCAAATGTACATAATTTCTTGTTTTTTTAATTTTTTTTTTTTGGAGCCGGCTGTGGGCCTGAACTCTTGGCCTGGGCACTGTCCCTCAGCTCTTCAGCTTAAGGCTAGTGCTCTACCACTTGAGCCACAGCACCACTTCTGGCTTTTTTTTTCTGCTTACGTGGTTGGTGCGGAGGAATCAAACCCAGGGCCTCATGCATGCAAGGCAAGCACTCTACCATTGAGCCACCTTCCCAGCCCAATGTACATAATTTCTAACCAATAAGGACCACTGCCAGGCACCAGTGGCTCATGCCTATAACCCTAGCTACTCAGGAGGCCAAAATTGAGGATCTTGGTTCGAAGCCAGCCCAGGCAGAAAAGTCCCCATGAGACTCTTATTTCTAATTAACCACTCAAAAACTGGAAGTAGTGCTAGTGGTAAAGCAGTAGCCTTGAGCATAAAGAGGATCAGGGACAGCACCCAGACCCTGAGTTCAAACCCTAAAACCAACCAAAACAAAAACAAAAACAAAACCGCTGTATCAGAAATGGAAGAGGGAAAAAATTAAAAAACAAGTCCAATAAACATATGAAAAAGGGGCTGGGAAGGTGGCTCAGTGGTAGAGCTCTTTCTTTGCATGCCAGAGGCCCTGGGTTCGATTCCTCAGCACCACATAAGCAAAAAAAGAAAAAAGCGGGAAGTGGCGCTGTGGCTCAAGTGGTAGAGCGCTAGCCTTGAGCTGAAGAGCTGAGGGACAGCGCCCAGGCCCAGAGTTCAGGCCCCACGACCGGACCCCCCCCCAAAAAAAATGAAAAATCTCTACTCTTATTAAAAATCAAGGAAATGTAAAAAGTATCCAAAGAAGCACTTTACACTTAATGGATTGAGAAAATAAACAATACTAATCAAGTGTTGAGTGCATTAGGACAACAGAATTTTTTTTTTCGTTTTCTTTTTGCCAGTCCTGGGGCTTAAACTCATTGCCTGGGAACTGTCCCTGAGCTTCTTTTGCTCATGGCTAACACCCTACCACTTGAGCAACAACACCACTTACAGCTTTTTCTGTGTACATGGTACTAAGGAATTGAATCTAGGGCTACATGCATGCTAGGCAAGCACTCTACCACTAAGCCATATTCCCAGCCCTGGACAACAGAATTCTTAGAATCCCTGTTGCTAATGCCTTGACAACTGGAGGGAGGAGCAGCACTGATACTAGGGCTTGAACTCTGGGCTTCTTACCTGCTATGCAGATGTTCTATCACTTGAACCATGCCTCCTTATAAACTCACTGTTTAAGAGATACAGTATTACTTTTTATGGATCACAATCTTTCTGTTTATGCTTCCCAACATATCTCGTATAAAAGGTACATTCCACAATGCCCAGTTTTTCCTGTTAAGAAAGTATCTCATGAACTTTTATTCACCAGGACTGGCTGGAACCAAAATCTTCCTGATTTCAGCCTCTCAAGTAGATGCTTTGAAACGTGCATGCCAATACACCTGGCTGCTGGTTCACGGATCTCAAGAACTTTTTTTTCTTTTTTGTACCTGTTCTGGGGGCTTGAATTCAGGGCCTTTGGCACTGTCCCTAAGGTTTTTGCTCAAGATTAGCACTGTACCACTTGAGCCACAGCTCCATTTCCAGCTTTTTTGGTGATTAACTGGAGATAACAGTCTCATAGACTTTCCTGCCGAGGCTGGCTTTGAACCATAATGCTCAAATTGGGCTGGGAAGGTGGCTCAGTGGTAGAGTGCTTGCCTTACATGTGTGAGGCCCTGGGTTTGATTCCTCAGCACCACATGAGCAGAAAATCCCGGAAGTGGCACTGTGGCTCAAGTGGTAGAACGCTAGCCTTGAGCAGAAGAGCTGAGGATCAGCGCCCAGGCCCAGAGTTCAAGCCCTACAACCGATGACCAAACAAAAGAAAAAAACAAAAAACATAATGCTCCGACCTCAGCCTCCTTAGTAGCTAGGATTACAAGGTGAGTAGCTAGGATTACAAGGTGAGTAGCTAGGATTACAAGGTGTGAGCCAGTAGTGTCTGACTTCAGGAACTTTTTGCCTGAGCTAGCCTGTCCTAATCTCTACCTCCTGAGGAGCTAAGATTATAAGAATAGTACAATCTGTTTTTAATTTTGAAAATATTCTAATTTATTCTGAAGCTACATATATCATAGAAAAATTCTTGTAAAATTGTAGCATTTTAATAGAATAGTAAATACTAAACAAGAAAACATGAAAATATCTCAAATGGCCACTGGAAAAATGCACAGACTGCTACAGACTCACTCAAAGAGATGGGGTTTCACTTTGTAGGTAAGCCACTAAACTAAATGTGAATGAGATTCAAAGTTACTTTTGGCACATATGAGAAAATCTGAACAGACTATTAGGCAATATTATGGATATTGTTAAGCGATAAAAGAATATTATAAGAAAGGCAAACACCTTTATTTTATAGCAATGAACACTAAAATATTTAGGAGTGAAATGTTGTGATTTCTATTTTAGAAGACCTAAGGAAGAAAACAATTAGGCAAAATATCAGCAACTGTTAAGGTTAAATAATAAACATACAGTATTTATTGTTCTAACTTATTTTTTGGTATGTTTAAAAGGTTTCCTCATTAAAAAAAAAAAAAGAACAAAGTATGCTCTATAGCTAATGAACTGAAATGATTCTTTCCTTCAGTTAAGCTTCATAAAAGAAAAATGGAACACCATATTGAAGGTTTTATTTTGTTACTTCTAAGTCACAACTCAAAATTATCGTCTTTGATTGAAGAAAATAAAACAGAAGGGTTGAAGATAAAAGGAATATACCTGAAAGAGAATAAATAATGACCTATATTCTGAATTAGCACTATAAAAGAAGAAAATACTTTGTTCTGAAAATAGAAGAAAAAGAATATGACTAAGCCTATCAAGTAGATCACAGGAAGTTAAAAACTGATGGCTCACAAATTCATAATACAGCAAATGGATGAGAATTAGGTATAGCAAGAAAAGGGAACTTAAGAAGAATGGTATGATTTGATGCCAGGCGCCAGTGGCTCACGCCTGTAATCCTAGCTACTCAGGAGGCTGAGATCTGAGGATTGAGGTTCAAAGCCAGCTCAGGCAGGAAACTCTGTAAGACTCTTATCTCCAATAAACCACTCAGAAAACCTGAAGTGGTGCTGAGGCTCAAGTGGTAGAGCGCTAGCCTTGAGCTGAAGATCTCAGGGACACAGTACCCAAGCCCAGAGTTCCAGCCCCACCACCGGAAAAAAAAAAAAAAAAAAAAGAAGAAGAATGGTATGATTTGAAACTTTTATGGGGAATGGAAGAATTAATCAAAGCCAATATAAACATGCATAGAGAAAACACAGGAAGGGGCTGGGAAGGTGGCTCAGTGGTAGAGCACTTGCCTTGCATGCCTGAGGCCCTGGGTTCGATTCCTCAGCACCATATAAGCAAAAAAAAAAAGAGCCGGAAGTGGCTCTGTGGTTCAAGTGGTAGAGCACTAGCCTTGAGCTGAAGAGCTGAGGGATAGCACCCAAGCCCAGAGTTCAAGCCCCACAACTGACAAAAAAAAAAGGGGGGGGCGGGAACCAATTACCAGGAAAGAGCCTCATTCTCAAGGCTACTTTTTTTTTTTTTTTGAGACAGAATCTTTCTATGTTGCCTGACCTGGAATTCCTGAGCTCAAGCAATTTTCTTGCTTCAGCCTCCCAAGTAATTAGAACTATAGATGAGTGCCACCACATCCAGGTAAAATCTTAAACTTTTTCAAATTTTAAAAGTAAACATCTCTTATGTAGGGTGATTTGAATGTTATATCACCCCAAAAAGGAAAACTAAGATGACTCCTTAAGTTTTTTTGGGGGTGGGGGGAGGTTCAGTCATTGGGCTTGAACTCTGGTCCTGGGTGCTGTTCCTCAGCTCTTCAACTCAAGGTGAGCGCTCTACCCCTTAAGCCACAGTGCCACTTCCGGTTTTCTGGTGGTTTACTGGAGATAGGAATCTCACACTTTCCTGCCCGGGCTGGCTTTGACCTATAATCCTCAGATCTCAGCCTCCTTAGTAGCTAGGATTACAGGCATGAGCCACCTGCATCCAGCTATAACTATCACTCTTCATCAACATAATGACTTCTAAATGAAACACGACCAAAACAGTCAGACTGCTTATTTTAAACTTTTATGAAATACAAGCCAAAAGTGCTTCATTAGAAAATAAGCCTGGGGGACTGGGAAGGTGGCTCAGTGGTAGAGTACTTTCCTTGCATGCATGAGGCCCTGAGTTCAATTCCTCAGCACCACATAAGCAAAAAGAAAAAAGCCAGAAGTGGTGCTGTGGCTCAAGTGGTAGAGTGCTAGCCTTGAGCTGAAGAGCTGAGGGACAGCACCCAGGCCCAGAGCTCAGGCCCCACAACGGGACCCAAAAACAAGAAAATAAGCCTGGGTTTCATTCCCAGTTACACACACACACACACACACACACACACACACACACACACACACACACACACACACACACACACACACACACACACACACACACACACACACACACACACACACACACACACACACACACACACACACACACACACACACACACACACACACACACACACACACACACACACACACACACACACACACACACCACGTAATAAAATTTTAAATTCTCAGTTATCATAGCTACCTTGCTGGTTATGCTAACCATGAACTTTAGTGACATTCTGGTAATCAAATAGAGGAAAATAGTATTATCAATATCAGAGACAAAACCATTAAGTTTGTTTTTAAAATAACAAATGGCCTGGGCACTGGTGGCTCATGCCTGTACCTTGCTCGAGAGGCTTAGATCTAAAGATCTCAGTTTGAAGCCAGCCCAGGCAGGAAACCAGCCCAGGAGACTCTTACCTCCAATTAAGCACCAGGAAATCAAAAGGAGAGCTGTGGTTCAAAGGAGCAGTTCTATCCTAGAGCACAAAAGCTCAGGGACAACCCCCTGGACCTGAGTTCAAGCCCCATACCAACCAAAAAAGTTTTGCCACTTCCACTGAATATCCTGAGGTTTGTTATATTTCAACAAACCCCATAAATAAAAAGAAAATGTACAAATACTTACTTTTTCATTTTTTTTGAGTTGTATTTAACTTGGTAAGCTGCTTGGATTAATTTGTCTGGACCACCATCAAACTGATGTGGAATGACCTTCTGAAAGTGCTAAAATACAATAAAAGAATAACAGAAGAACCACTCAGTGCTGCTTATTAAGTAACAGTAAATCTGAAGACATACAAAGAATCCAGAACACTTACCTGTAACATCCCTTCCATGTCAAGTTGCATTAATTCTGCTTGATTCATCTGAAGAAGGGCTAATCCTACTCGAAACACTATTTCTAAACCCTATGGAACAAATGAAAGCCAAATTTGTTTTACTTCTCTATTGGTGAAAATTTAAAATTCAAAATAATGAATTAGGGGCTGGGAAGGTGGCTCAGTGGTAGAGCGCTTGCCTTGCATGCTTGAGGCCCTGGGTTCGATTCCTCAGCACCACATAAGCAGAAAAAAAAAAGCCGGAAGTGGCACTGTGGCTCAAGTGGTAGAGCGCTAGCCTTGAGCTGAAGAGCTGAGGGACAGCGCCCAGGCCCAGAGTTCAGGCCCACGACCAGACCCAAAAAAAAAAAAAAATCAAAATAATGAATTATTAGTATTGGCAATAATAGTAGTAGTATTGTAAGGTAAGCATTTATGATCTAAATAAACATTTTCTATAAAAATGCCAGATAAGTATTTTAGGCTTGGGAATCCATACAGTCTTTGCATAACTATTTAGCTCAGCCAGTGTAACCATAATGCATACATAAACAACATATGAACTAATGCACAAAGGTGTGCTCCAAGAAAACTTTATAAAAACAGGTGGGAAGACATACTTGACATGTAAATGACAACAAATCCTGAAGTGAACTGTAGTTTGTCAACTCCAAGCCAAACTATTAAAATGGGTTATACAAGTATCTTCCTTAAGATATAATTAGTAACAATTAACACTGAGTTAAGAGAACAGAAGTCAAACAATCACTATCATAGACCACAGACCATTAAAATGCAACCTTGCCATGTGTTCACAGAATAAAAGAAGCTTCAAAGTATACTAATTATTTTGGATAACAGCTGTACTGCAACTACATGAACTATAAGGCAATTTTTTTTTTTTGGTCTAGTCGTGGGGCCTGGGCACTGTCCCTCAGCTCTTCAGCTCAAGACTAGGGCTCTAACACTTGAGCCACAGCACCACTTCCGGTTTTTTCTGCTTATGTGGTGCTGAGGAATCAAACCCAGTGCCTCATGTATACAAAGCAAGCACTCTACCACTGAGATACCTTCCCAGCCCCTATAAAGCAAATTTAATCTCTCACTCTCACCGTCCAGGTCAGGAAGTGATAAGGGTTAAGAGGGCAGGCTCCAAATCTTAAGTATCTTCATCTGAATTCATTATCCCATATAGATCTATAGTTGAAGATAAGTTAACTTAATCTTTCTCTAAGTGTGCTACCTTATCTATCAACTAACAAATGAAGATAGTCATTTATCCACCTAATAAGACTGCTATAAAGTTTCAGTGAGATCATTCATGCAAGCAATTTAGCAGGGACACATAGGCTACCTTATTACTCCCCTCCCTGACCTGTTCTAATGAATCTACTGACCCCCTGGCTCAACTCTTGTTCATAATCTGTTCATTAGCTTACCTCAGACATGAAGATATCAAATATCCTTGTTGCGATTGGTAGTGGAAAAGTTGTAAGAAAGATAGTCAGAAACCAGGACGATGCGTACATCGAGGTATGAAAACTCTGAGATTGAAAATGTACGAAGAGCTCTGGAAGATGTTCCTAGAAAGAAGAGTTAAATCATAGTAAAATTGAGTGTTTCAAACAAGATGTATATTTACTAGATGAGCTTATGTCAAATACAAAGGAAAGAACAGGGCTAACACTGCAACATGTAGATGTAGAAACATGCAGGACAGTGGCTATATCTGAGAAGGAAAGAAGAGAAAAAGGAAATGGAGTTTTATGCATATCCATTTGATTTACCATTAAGAAAAATGGAATTCTAGTGAGATTACTTTTAAACCAAGCACCCATCCAATCATAAACACTGTTGAGTGGCTCTGTGATACCTGAGTTTATATTTATTTAATTTTCTTGGTGGGCACTGTTCTCTTATGTTTCTATAAACTATAATATTTCAAAAACTTTAAAGGAAAGGAATGCTATACTGAAATATTTTCAGGTACAATCTACCCTTTGTCACCTATCCATATGTTCCTATATAAAAGGAAAAGCACAAAATACAACAGCTTCAGCAATTCTAGTAATTCAAATCATAAGTGACACACTAACAGAAAATACAATACCAAAAGATTAAGAAGAACAAGTTGATTAAAAACAAGCTTAGGGGCTGGGAAGGTGGCTCAGTAGTAAAGTGCTTGCCTTGCATGCATGAGGCCCTGGGTTCGATTCCTCAGCACCACATAAGCAGAAAAAGCCGGAAGTGGCGCTGTGGCTCAAGTGGTAGAGCACTAGCCTTGAGCTGAAGAGCTGAGGGACAGTGCCCAGGTCCAGAGTTCAGGCCCCAGGACTAGCAAAAAATAAATAAAAATTAAAAAATAAAATAAAATAAAAACAAGCTTACTGCTAATCGCTGAGGGTTCATGCTTATAATCCTAGCAATTCAGGAGACTGGGATCTGAGGATCATGGTTTGAAGCCAGCTCAGACAGGAAAGCCCCAATTAACCACCAAAACAGCCAGAAATGGAACTGTGGATCAAATTGTAGAGGGCTAGCCTTGAGCACAGAAGCACAAGGACAACACCCAAGTCCTTAGTTCAAGCCCCAAAACTGGCATACTGTTCCACACGCACACACGCGCACACGCACTCTCTCTCTCTCTCTCTCTCTCTCAAAACTAACTTACTTTTGTGTGTGTGTGTCTGTGTGTGTGTGAGAGAGAGAGAGAGAGAGAGAGAGAGTCATGGGGCCTGAACTCTGGGCCTGGGCACAGTCCCTCAGCTCTTCAGCTCAAGGCTAGCGCTCTACCACTTGACCACAGTGCCATTTCCAGCTTTTTCTGCTTATATGGTCCTGAGGAATCAAACCGAGGGCCTTTTGCATGCAAGGCAAGCACTCTATCACTGAGCCACCTTCCCAGCCCAAAACTATTTCTTAAAAACTAATTAAAGAACCATCTCAAGACCTATTTTGGCTTTTTCTTAAAATGTAGAACTCCTAGCCGGGCGCTGGTGGCTCACGCCTGTAATCCTAGCTACTCAGGAGGCTGAAATCTGAGGATCGCGGTTCAAAGCCAGCCCGGGCAGGAGAAACCGTGAGACTCCTATCTCCAATAAACCACCAGAAAACCGGAAGTGGCGCTGTAGCTCAAGTGGTAGAGCGCTCGCCTTGAGCTGAAGAGCTGAGGGACAGCACCCAGGCCCAGAGTTCAAGCCCCACGACTGACAAAAAAAAAAAATTTAGAGGGAAGTGGCACTGTGGCTCAAGAGTAGATCACTCACCTTAAGCTGAAGAACTCAGGGACAGTGCCCAGGCCCAGAGTTCAAGCCCCATGACCAACTAAAAAAAAGTTTAGAAAGGTACATCATGCCAGGTGCCGGTGGCTCACACCTATAATCCTAGCTACTCAGGAGGCGAAGATCTGAGGATCACGATTCAAAGTCAGCCCAGGCAGGAATGTCCACAAGACTCTTAGCTCCAATTAACCACTAAAAAACCAAAAGTGGTGCTGTGGCTCAAGTGGTAGAATGCTTGCCTTGAGCTGAAGCGCTCAGGGACAGGGCCCAGAATCAGAGTTCAAGCCCCAAGACCAACAATAACAACAACAAAAAAGAAAGGTACATCATGCTGAAGGTATTTTTCACTGATTTTTTTTTTCATTCCATGTCTCTCCATCCTAAATGGTATGCAATTTAATCTTAACTTAGCAACATAAAAATGAATGGAACATTACAGAGAATAAAAAAGGTTGCAAGCTAGCAGAAAAATTGAGATAAAAAGGGAAAGTAGAGAAGACTGAAAGAGACAAAGTCTCAAAGCAAATGGAGTGACTGATATCAGACTTAAAGTCACACAGCCAGTCAGACAGCTCAGGCCACATAACAGTAATAGGATGTAATACAACAGAAGGAAACCCATGCATGCAGTTCACAGTAGATTTGGCACAAATGCTAAAGGTTTCATTAAGTAAACAGCAGTCAAGTTCCAGACTGGGATAACTGCAGATAGCACCTCAACTGAAAGTAGGCCTAACCATGAGTCAACGAACCAAGAAATGATCAGGTGATTAAAACATTGATTCTTTTTTTCTTTTTTTTGGGTCCGATGGTGGGGCCTGAACTCTGGGCCTGGGCGCTGTCCTTCAGCTCTTCAGCTCAAGGCTAGCACTCTACCGCTTGAGCCACAGCGCCACTTCTGGCTTTTTTTTTTTGCTTATGTGGTACTAAGGAATCAAACCCAGGGCCTCATGCATGCAAGGCAAGCGCTCCACCACTGAGCCACCTTCCCAGCCCAAAACACTGATTCTTTAATATGCTTTATTTTTATTATTAAAATTATTTAATTGTTAAGATATCACTCAGGTCAAATGATAACATAAATAAACTGTACTCTTACCTGTATCATGCACTCAAACTGGTACATACAAAGACCTAATTCTGCCATACTTGGTTTAAAAAGCTCACGAAGTCTATAATCTTGCATTAATTTAACAAATACACAGAAAGCTTCTTCTTCTGGCATCTGAGGAAAAACAATATAAAGTCTATAGTAGTTCTATATGGTTCATAGGTTCCTATAGTTTCTTGATACACAAACTAAATTATATTTAAAGCAGGAACCATTCAACCATAAACACTCTTTTTGTTTTTGCTGGTCATGGAGCTTGAACTCGGAGCCTGGGCACCATCCCTGAGCTTCTTTTGCTCAAGGCTAGCACTCTACCACTTGAGTCATAGCACCACGTCCAGCTTCTTCTGTTTATGTGGAACTGAGGAACTGAACCCAGGACTTCATGTATGCTAGGCAAGCACTCTACCACTAAGCCACATTCCCAGCCCCCATAAACACTGTTTTGAGCAGCCACATGGTACAATGTTAAGAGCAATGTACATGCCTGTTAATTCCAGCACTCAGGAACCTGGGGCAAAAGCAGCAGGAGCCTGAGATACATTGTAACCATGCCTCTCTAATTTTTTTTTATTTTTTTAAAAGAGTGACTAAGAATCATGGGCTGGGAAGGTAGCTTAGTGGTAGAGTACTTGCCTACGATGCATGAAGCCCTGGGTTCGATTCCTCAGTACCACATAAACAGAAAAGGCTGGACGTGGCACTGTGGCTCCAGTGGTAGAGTGCTAGCCTTGAGCAAAAAGAAGCTCAGGGACAGTGCCCAAGCCCGAGTTCAAGACCCAGAACTGGCAAAAAAAAAAAAAAAAAGAATTAGGACATTGCAGGTTCCCAAGAGAAATTAGACTAGTCTTACAACCTCATCAACTGCTTCAAATTACCTAATTCATTAATTCCCAACCAATAATCATTTACAGCTATATATATGTAGATATTCCTACATATATATGTATACACACACACGCACACATATATACACCCTATATAGGCATACATATCTAGGTATATAGATATTTAGATAGATAGATAAGATTTTTTTTTTCTGATAGGCATCAGAAAAAAATGGATGGAAAACAAAAGGATGGAAACAAAAACAAGATGGAAAGCTTGAACACAGCAGAAGTGATATGATATGGCTTACATATTAAAAAAAATTTTTTTTGTGTGTATGCACCAGTCCTGGGGCTTGAACTCAGGGCCTGGGAACTTTCCCTGAGCTTTTTTGCTGAAAACTAGCACTCTACCACTTGAGGTCCAGCTATTTTGGCAATTTTTTTTGAGTGTGTATGCTTAATTGGAAGCAAGAATCATGAAGACTTTCCTGCCTAGGCTGGCTCCAAACTGCCATCCTCAGATCTCACCTTCCACGTAACTAGGATCACAGGCATGAGCTACCAGCACCCAGTTTAAACAACTTTTATGTTTTCAAATTACCTGTGATTGGAGTTTAAAGGCACCAATTATACATTTAATGAGTAAAACACTAGGAAATTACATCAAATAAAACAACATTTTTTTTGGGGGGGGGGTCCGGTCGTGGGGCCTGAACTGTGGGCCTGGGCGCTGTCCCTCAGCTCTTCAGCTCAAGGCTAGCGCTCTACCACTTGAGCCACAGCACCATTTCTGGCTTTTTTCTTTTTGCTTATGGGGTGCTGAGGAATCGAACCTAGGGCCTCAGGCATGCAAGGCAAGCGCTCTACCAATAAGCTACCTTCCCAGCCCCTAAATAAAACATTTTTGAAACCTCTATAAAGGGCTACAAAGATTCAAAATGTTTAATCAAATAACATCTAAATTGCTAAGTCATCTTTCTCAAAATAGTATTTGTCGATTCTCATTCACTTATATTATATGGAAAGCCGGTCGCCGGTGGCTCATGCCTGTAATCCTAGCTACTCAGGAGGCTGAGATCTGAGGATCACAGTTCAAAGCCAGCCCAGGCCAGAAAGTCTGTGAGACTCTTATCTCCAATAAAACCGGGGGTGGTGCTGTGGCTCAAGAGATAGAGCGCTTGCCTTGAGCTGAAGAGCGCAGGGATAGCACCCAAGCCCAGAGTTCAAGCCCCACGACTGACCAAAAAAAAAAAAAAAAGATTATACTATATGGAGTTCTAAAAGAGAAAAAGGACAAAGGATTCTCTAGGCATTTTTCTTAGGGAAGACTATAGAAGATAACTACATTTTTTTCTGACCATAACACAAACATGGAGAGAATCCAAGAGTTAATTTTGGCAAAACCTACATTTCCTTCCTTCTTCCCTCCTAACATAGCCACAATTCTGTCTTAAAAAACATCTCTATTATCCCACTAGACCTTCCTGCCCTAATGATTTATTTCGGTCACTACAAAAGGCCAAGATCTCAGAGCAATCCTCTGATTCCACTGTTCCCTAATCTCACTCCATTTCCAAACTTCTACCAATAAGCTCAATATCTTTTTTCAAGAATTCTCTTCCTTTGGCTGAAATCTGGCTCTATCTTAAAGGGATTATTTTCTCTCTCATAGCACTGGAACGAACCAGAAATAAGTATGTAGAATCAGGAGTATAATCAGGAGAAAGCATGGCAAGCTAAGTAAGTTTGGCCAGCATTAGGTAGGACCAGAGGAGGTATAGTGAAGAGGAGTTACAGCCAGGTAAGTAAGTATAACTCTACAAAATGGGAAGGAGTAGAGAAAGTGAGAAGGAAGAGCTGATGGCTCATGCCTGTAATCCTAGCTACTCAGGAGGCTGAGATCTGAGGAGTCAGAGCCAGCCCTGGCAGAAAAGTCCATGAGACTCTTATCTCCAATAAACCCCTCATAAAACCAGAAGTGGCACTGTGACTCAAGTGGCAGAGCTCTAGTCTTGAGCTAAAGAGCTGAAGGGCAGAGCCCATGCCAGCGTTCAAGCCCCACAACAGACCAAAAAAAAAAAAAAAAGAAAGAAAGAAAAAGAAAGTGAGAAGGAGAAATCACTGAAATTTCATTTGGTGGCAAGAAATTATTATTTACATCATTTCAACAATTTTCCTCTTCCAAAGTGCAGACTAAAATATTACTATTCAAATTATGCCGGGGAAGAAATATTCCCTATCTACTTATACTTAGTAAAAACATGATTTTTAAATTCAGCAATCTACCATCTGTAATCCTAGCTATTGAGGAAGCTGAGATTTCAGGATACTGCCCAAGGCAGAAGTGTCTCAGAGACTCTTATCTCTAACTAAGCACCAAAAACAAACAAATAACTAAACAAATAAAAGCTGGAAGTAGAGCTCAAATGGTAGAGCACTAGCTTTGAGTATAAAAGCTCAGAAACAGCATCAGGCCTTGAGCTCAAGCCTCAAGACCAACATACATACACATACACACACAAAAATCTACAATCCAACTTAAATAATGAACTTGACACTTAATACTTGTTTTAGCTTACCTGCATAAGCAATAATCCAACTATAAAAGCACTTCCTTGACAGTAACCAACTTCACGATCCACTAAAGAATATGCCTAAAAAGTAAAAAGAGTGTTAAAAGTATTTCAATATTCCCAGGTGCTTGTGGCTCACACCTGTAATCTGAGATCTGAGGACTGCAGTTCAAAGCCTGCCTGGGCAGGAAAATCCATGAGACTTATCTCCAATTAACCACCAAAATAACAACAACAACAACAAAAAAAGTGGAGCTGTGTCTCAAAGTGGTAGAGTGCTAGGCTTGAGCAGAAAAGCTCAGAGACAATGCTCAGGCCCTGAATTCAAGCCCCAGGACCAACATACATACATACATACATAAATTTCAAAATGGTGGCTCGCAACTGTAATCCTAGCTTCTCAGGAGGTTGAGATCTGAGGATCATGGTTTGATGCCAGCTCAGGCATGAAAGTCTGTAAGACACTTGTCTCCAATTATCTAACAAAAAAGCTGGAAGTTGTGGTAGAGTGCTAGCCTTGAGCAAAAAGAGCTCAGAAAGAGTGCCCAGGCCAAATTTGAGACCCAGGACCAGCCAAGAAAAAAAAAAAAATTCCAATATGGCATATTATACCTTCCTTCTCCAAAAACCTAATGTTGATGAGATAAGTATATTAAAAGTTAATTTGGGGGGGGAAGGGGGGGAAGGCAAAGGATTGGGATTGGGGGGGAGGGGGGAGGCTGGGAAGGGATGTGAAGGGTAAACAAAGGAGGAGGCTGCAATGCTTGGTAAGAAATGTACACATAATCCTGCCCATGTAATTGTAACTCCTCTGTACAGTATGTTCACAAATAAAATTAAATTAAAAAAAATAAAAATAAATAAAAGTTAATTTATAAGCTAGGTGCCAATGACTCATGCCTGTAATCTTAGCTACTCAGAAAGCTGAGATCTGAACATCAAGGTTCGAAGCCTGCCCAGGCAGGAAAGTTCATGAGACTCTTCCAATTAACTACCAAAAAGCTACATGTGTAACACCAGCCTTGATGAGAAAGGAAAAAGCAAAAAACAGAATAGCTTAGGTACAGAGCCTAGGCCTTGAGTTCAAGCCCCAGGAATCTTACTCTCTCCTCGCCCCCCCCCACACACACACACAAACACACATAAACACACAGTCTATTCATGTAAAATTTCTTTGGACAACTTCTCAATTTAAAAATAGCAGCTCAGGGCTGGGAAGGTGGCTCAGTGGTAGAGTGCTTGCCTTGCATGCCTGAGGCCCTGGGTTCAATTCCTCAGCACCACATAAGCAAAAAGAAAAAAAGCCAGAAGTGGCTCTGTGGCTCAAGTGGTAGAGCACTAGCCTTGAGCTGAAGACCTGAGGGACAGCACCCAGGCCCAGAGTTCAGGCCCACAACCGGACCCAAAAAAAATAAAATAAAAATAAAAATAGCAGCTCATTCTGGGCATTGATGATTCACATCTACAATCCTAGCTTCTCAGAAAACTGAAATCCAGAGGATCAAATTTTGGGGCCAGCCAGGGCAGAAGAGTCCATGAAGCTCCAGCTCTAATAATTAACCAGCAAATGCAGGGGTAGAGGCATGTCTCAAGTAAGCCAAGTGAGCCTGAGACCTTAAGTTCAAACCTTTGTACCACTCAAGAAGGAAAAACTAAAAATGTGGTACCTCAAATAAAGGAATTTATATTCAGAAAGACAGCTTTTAAAACAAAATCAAATAAAATTAATGAAGGTAGGGCTGGGAATGTGGCTCAATGGTAGAGTGCTTGCTTCATATGCAAGAGGCTCTGGGTTCAATTCCTCAGCACTACATAAAGAGAAAAGACTTAATAAGAAATTGGTATTTTGGGCTGGGAAGGTGGCTCAGTGGTAGAGCGCTTGCCTTGCATGCCTGAGACCCTGGGTTCTATTCCTCAGCACCACATAAGCAAAAAGAAAAAAGCTGGAAGTGGCGCTGTGGCTCAAGTGGTAAAGCGCTAGCCTTGAGCTGAAGAGCTGAGGGACAGCACCCAGGCCCAGAGTTCAGGCCCCACGACCGGACCCCCCCCACAAAAAAAAAAAAAAAAAGAAACTGGTATTTTATAGCAGTAGCTGAAAAAACTACAGGAAGGTAAAAGGTAATACTGCAATTAAAATTAGAATTGCAAACCACACAAGGGCTGAATCCTCTTAACAAAAATCACTGCATGCAGAAAAGTCAAATGGATGCAGCCATGAGAGCAGAAATCTGCATTCCTCAGTATGAACCACATATAGTTGAACTAAACAACTTCTCAGGGGATCTAAGCTCTGTGATAGTAGGTTATTTTATTTCTGTCAACCAATGCTGAATAATGAGATGCATTTTCTCCTAAGTTCTCCAAGACAGACAGTTATGTTCCATCAAAATTAAAGCAGAAATTGTACTAAAATCAATTTTATTGTCAAAGCAACTGATTACTGTGATGGGAACTCATGCTCCATCATGGGAAATGTATAAATTTTATTTCTTAAAATGAATACATAAAACTTACCTTCATTACATTAAATAAAACCTCTTGTCCGAGACTATCCTTTTCTTTAAAAAAATTATGTTCAGGGTAAGTTCTAGCAATGTCCCTTCGGATCAATTTCTCACAAGGTGAGGTCATTTTCAAGAGCTCTGAATACTGATCCTTAATTGGCATACTTTGTGCACTGCATAGAAGTTGCCAAACTATTGCTCTAAAGTGGTGGGGTATCCCTTTACGAACAAGTTCCTGAAATAAAAACAAAAGGAAAATAATTTTTAAAAAGTAAACTATTTAAATGCTGTTGTTTCTAGTCAGGGTGATGGGTGGAGGTACAATGAAAAACTTTATTAAATTTACAATTTGAGGGGCAAGACTCTTCAGACAGGGACTCACCATGTAGCACAGACTACACACTTCCTGCCTTGGTCCCGTAAGCCCTAAAACTAAAGGCATCACAGCTGGCAAGGAAAGTTTTTCAAAAAAAGCTAAGATTTTGAGCTTCAGTATATCCTGTTCTGGTCTGGAGACTACTACAGAGCCATGGTAATTTCTGGTCCTTTCACAGAGTGTACCTTCTAAAGGTAACAAGGATTTGGTATCCTAAAGAGCTATGAATGATGGTCCCATAGCCATCACATTTCAAAAGGCTGATGAGGTCAAAAATGGTAAAATACTGATAATTCAAGGATACAAGATATCATAACTCTGTAAGATCTTCGAATTTCATATCTAAAATAATTTTGAACTATGTATTTCTACATTTTGAGGGTTGATCCCTACAAATCAAAACTTCTGTGAGCATAAATAAAGCATATAAAGTAATCCTACCTATTCAGGAGGCTCAGATCTGGAGGATCGTGGTTTGGGGCCAGCCTGGACAGAAGAGTTAGCTAGCTAGATTCTTTCTCTAAAATAATTTGCAGAAAGAAGAACTGGAAGTGTTGGCTCAAGTGGTAGAGCACCAATTTAGCAAGTGCAAAGTCTTGTCCAGGAAAACACATATACACACACAGCATGTAAAGCAAATCTTTTTATTACATAGCTTAGGAATTACTAGAATTTTTTTTCTTTTCCTTCTCATATTCCTCTATTAATCTATGCCTTACCCTGTATGGGAAAAGAAGAAAAAAACTTTAATAAAGAACACAAATACCTTAACTTGCTTTTCCTTCTTTTTGCGCACATCATCCCATTCATTAACAATTCTTCCCCAGAGAATCCAAGAATCTTCTTCAAGGTGGCTGAGGTTGCTGGAGGCTGATGAGCTCGATACAAGAGAGGAGCCACTGTTTCTTCTTGACCCATTTACAGATCTTAAAGACTTACAATCCGTCTCTAACAATCTAAAATATAATTAAAAACTGCTCAAAATAGCATATCACAGTGATATCTGATGAAGCTACTTTTTTTTTTTTTGTCATGAGTCTTGAACTCTGGGCCTAGGAGCTATCCTTCAGTTCTTCAGCTCAAGGCGAGTGATTTACCACTTGATCCACATCACTACTTCCGGTTTTCTGGTGGTCAACTGGAGATAAGAATCTCACGACTTTCCTGCCTGGGCTGGCTTTGAACCATGATCCTCAGATCTCAGCTTCCAGAGTAGTTAGGATTACAGGCATGAGCCACCACTGCCCAGCAGAAGCTTCTGTCTTCAGATAGCTTTTATATGACATCTAATTTCAAAATTAGAAGTTTTGAAATTTGGAAAAATACAGTTTCAAAATATGAAGTAACAAATTATATTAAATACTTCTATTAGCTCCACCATAATTTGTCTTGGTCTCTATTAAAAATTCGTATTAGGGTCAGGCACCGGTGGCTCACGCCTGTAATCCTAGCTACTGAGGAAGCTGAGATCTGAGGATCATGGTTCAAAGCCAGCCCGGGCAAGAAACTCTGTGAGACTCTTATCTCCAATAAAGAACTAGAAAACCAGAAGTGACGCTGTGGCTCAAGCAGTAGAGCACTTGCTTTGAGCTGAAGAGTGCAAGGACAGTGCCCAGGCCCAGAGTTCAAGACCCACGACCAAGAGAAAAAAAAATTGTATTAGGCAGTTGGCCGCAGTAGTACATGCCCATAGTCTCAGCTACCGAGGAGCTTGAGGCAGACGATCACTTGAGCCCACAAGTTTGAGACAAGTCTCAGCAACTCAGTGAGAGCCCATCTCAAAACAACCACAGGAACGAAATTCTATTAGCAATTTAAGTAAGAGGAAATCTGGTGGGAAAAAGAAAAGTGTTAGGAAAGCTTCAGGGAAAAAGAAGGGAAGTTTGGGAAGAAGGGATGGAGGGGCAGGCGGACGGATGCACAAACAGACAGACAGAAAAGATAAGCCATATATATATATATAGCTGACAAATTCATATAGCTGACAAAAGACTGGTCCAAAATATAAGAACTCTTAAAATTAGCCAGTCAGGCCATTGGATCACGCCTCGAATCCTAGCTACTCAAGAGGCTGAGATCTGAGGGTTTCAGTTCAAAGCCAGCCCGGGTAGGAAAGTCCATAAGATTCATATCCGCAATTAACTACCAGAAAACTGGAAGAGTTGCTATGGTTCAAAGTGGTAGAGTGTGGTGTGGGGAATGTGGCTTAGTGGTAGAGTGCTTGTGTAGCATGCATGAAGCCCTGAGTTTGATTCCTCAGTATCACATAAACAGAAAAGGTTGGAAGTGGTGCTGTGGCTCAAGAGGTAGAGTGCTAGCCTTGAGCTTCTTTTTTTTTTTTTTGGGGGGGGGGGTCCATTCATGGGGCCTGAATTCTGGGCTTGGGCGCTGTCCCTCAGCTGTTCAGCTCAAGGCTAGTACTCTACCACTTCAGCCACAGCACCACTTCTGGCTTTTTTCTTTTTGCTTATGGGGTGCTGAGGAATCGAACCCAGGGCCTCAGGCATGCAAGGCAAGCACTCTACCACTGAGCCACCTTCCCAGTCCATAGCCTTGAGCTTCTTAAGCTTAGGGACAGTGCCTAGGCCTTGGCACTAGGCCTTGGCTCCAGGACTGGCAAAAAAAAAAAAAAAAAGGTGGTAGAGCACTAGCTTTGAGCAAAAAAGCTCAGGGACAGTACCCAGGCCCTGAGTTCAAGCTTCCTGACTGACCAAAAAGAGCTCCTAAAATTAATAATTTAGGAAGTGAATGCTATACTTAAAAAAATAAGACTTAGCCGGGTGCCGGTGGCTCACGCCTATATCCTAGATACTCAGGAGACTGAGATCTGAGGATAGCATTCAAAGCCAGCGCAGGCAGGAAAGTCTGTGAGACTCTTATCTCCAATAAACCACTAGAAAACCAGAAGTGGTGCTATGGCTCAAGCGGCAGAGCACTCGCCTTGAGCTGAAGAGCTCAGGGATAGCTCTCAGGCCCAGAGTTCAAGGCCCACGACCAACCCTCCCCCCACCCACAAAAAAAAACTTAAATTTGATGCTTTCCAAAACAAGATGATCAAAGGACCAATAAGCACCTGAAAAGTGTTCAGCATCTTTAGACATCAAGGAAATACAAGCAGTAAGTACACATTAATAATGGCATCAGGGAAATACAAGTTACATAACAATATATATGCACTAATAAAGTTACAATTTGAAAAAATGACCAGACCAAATGTTAGTCAGCTCACATAACTCACATAAATAAATATCAGAAATATGAAAATGGTATAGCCATTTTGAAGAACTGTTTGGCACTTCCTTGTAAGGTTAAAATGAAAACCCATGTCCAAAAAGGATTTATAGCTGAAAGTCTACAGACTTATTACTATGGGAGAGTTAGAACATTTTGCAGACGAAATAACTGAAATGAAATAAAGTTTCTTCTAGTAAAGTATCATCATGCAACATGACAGTTTGGACAAAGATGTACCCCATACATGATGTGACCCTGTCTAGTTATAATGAATCTAAAAAATTCCTATTGCCTAGTGATGGCTACATGGTGATCTTGTGACAATGGAACAAAATGTGTTACTCACATCTGTAGTGATGCTAGTGGTGAAGAAACCTACTTTACTGCTGGTTATAAAGAAAAATATCAAATCATTTTGTACAGTATATAATATTAACCAATGACAAAAGGTTGGTGGTTTATGTATTTACTATACTATATCTTTTGTTGTTAAAGTATACTCCTACTTACTTAAAAAAAAATGTAATTATTTGGTGTGAAACAGCTTCCAGATAGTCTTTGGGAAATACTTCAGAACTCGGTATTATTATTAAAAGAAATGAAAGCTCCAAATGTATTCTTGCCCCTGAAGACAACCAGGGGGACAATATGTGGAAGCAGAAGACAGATGCTGGCAATACTAATCCTGGGTAGGCTAGGCTAATGTGTACTGAGTTTGTTTTGTTTTGTTTTGTTATCAGTTGTGGGGCTTGAACTCTGGGCCTGGGTGCTGGTCCTGAACTCTTCAGCTCAAAGCTAGCACTCTACCACTCGGAGGCACAGCACCACTCCAGATAAGAGTCTCAGATTTTCCTGCCTGGGCTGGCTTTGAACCCACATTCCTAAGATCTCAGCCTCCTGAGAAGCTAGGATTACAGGCATAAGCCACTGGTGCCCGGCTACAATTTTAATCTTAAAAGCTTTAAAAATCAAGTTTTAATTTAAATAAAATGAAGCTTATGCAACAAGGAGAAAAAGACAGAAAACAGGGCTGGGAATGTGGCTTAGTGGTAGAATGCTCGCCTAGCATGCCTGAAGCCCTGAGTTCTATTCCTCAGTACCACATAAACAGAAAAGGCCAGAGGTGGTGCTGTGGCTCAAGTGGTAGAGTGACAGCCTTGAGCAAAAAAAGCTCAAAAACAATGCTCAGGCCCTGAGTTCAAGCCCCAGGACTGAGGAAAGAAGGAAAGAAAGAAGGAAGGAAGGGAGAAAGGGAGGGAGGGAGGGAGGGAGGGAAAGAAAGTATGTTTATATAAGCTCTTCAGTGTGTTTGTGTTTCAAGCCAGGTGTTATTACAAGAATCAGAATCAAAGACTAAAAATTAAAAATTCATTGAAGAAAAATGTTTTCTGCGCATCAAGGGCAGCACAAGTATACAGTGTCTATAGTCTACTGCAGTGCAGTGTCCTAGGTCTGTTTTTCATTTATCACTAACTCACTCAGAGCAACTGCTAGTCCATTCACGGAATGTACTCAATATAATTAGATCATTCTTTAGTCTTTTACCATATTTTCACTGTATCTTGCTAGGTTTAGATACACAAAAACCATTGTGTTATAAATGCCTAGAGCAGTCAGCACAGCATCATGCTACACAGGTTATAGCATAGAAGCCACAGGCTATACCATCTAGGTTTGTGTAAGTATACTCTACAATGTTTATACCAACAATGAAACCTTCAACCATGTCTTAGAATCCATATTACCATTAGTAAAGGATGCTATAAATAGTCATGGCATGCAGGAAAAGCACCTGTATATTCCTTAAGAACATGTAGACTTAAACTGAGCTCACGCCCGTAATCTAAGCTATTTAGGAGGTTGAAATCTCAGGATTGTGGTTTGCTAGCAAAGAAGTCCATGAGACTCAAATCTCCAATTGACCACCAAAAAGCCAGAAGCAGAGCTGTGGCTCAATTAGTAGAGCCTAGCCTTAAGCACAAAAGCTCTGGGAAGGGCTGGGAAGGTGGCTCAGTGGTAGAGTGCTTGCCTATGATGCATGAGATCCTGAGTTCAATTCCTCAGCACCACATAAGCAGAAAAAGCTGGAAGTGGTGCTATGGCTCAAATGGTAGAGTACTAGCCTTGAGCTGAAGAGCTGAGGGACAGCGCCCAGGCCCAGAGTTCAGGCCCTACGACCAACCAAAAAAACAATAAACAAAGAAAAGTCTGAGATAGTGCCCAACCCTGAGTTCAAGACTCAGTACTAGCATAAATAATAATTATTACAATTATAATTATTAGATGTAGACTTTATAAAATATGTAATTAGAATGAATATTCTCATTTCTTTCTTACTAATAAAAGTGGTCAATAGCCAGGTGCGGGCTCAAACCTGTAATCCTAGCTACTCAGGAGGCTGAGATCTGAGGATCATGGTTCAAAGCCAACCCAGGCAAGAAAGTCTGTGAGACTCTTATCTCCAATAAACTACTAGAAAACCAGAAGTGGCACTGTGGCTCAAATAGTAGAGCACTAGCCTTGAGCTGAAGAACTAAGGGACAGCACCCAGGTCCAGAGTTCAAGCCCCACGAACAACAAAAAAAAAAAAGTGGTCAATAACACAGGCAGGCAGTTAATCAGGTTTCTACCTGATATCAACATGATCAAGATACTCTGACAGTGATAGAATCATATATTGCCTGAAAGTTGGCAATGTCCAAAGTCTTTTTTTTTTTTTTTGTCAGTCGTGGGGCTTGAACTCTGGGCCTGGGCGCTGTCCCTCAGCTCTTCAGCTCAAGGCAAGAGCTCTACCACTTGAGCTACAGCGCCACTTCGGGTTTTCTGGTGGTTTATTGGAGATAGGAGTCTCACGGTCTCTCCTGCCCGGGCTGGTTTTGAACCGCGATCCTCAGATCTCAGCCTCCTGAGTAGCTAGGATTACAGGCGTGAGCCACCAGCGCCCGGCAAAAGAGTGCAATTCTTTTTTTTTTTTTTTTTTGGGTCCGGTCATGGGGCCTGAACTCTGGACCTGGGCGCTGTCCCTCAGCTCTTCAGCTCAAGGCTAGTGCTCTACCACTTGAGCCACAGTGCCACTTCCGGCTTTTTTCTTTTTTGCTTATGTGGTGCTGAGGAATTGAACCCAGGGCCTCAGGCATGCAAGGCAAGCACTCTACCACTGAGCCACCTTCCCAGCCCTGTCCAAAGTCTTGAGCTGGCATTAATGTTACTCCTCAGTCTGTGAGCAATTGAGAAGTCCCTCCAAAACTTACTTTTCTCCTCCCAGATCACATGAGTTCACTTTTACATGGATCTATCACAAAAATGTCTACCACACTTCCCACCTCACCATAATTTCCTTCTGACTAACAAAAGAAAAAATAAATCAGATTAAATTAAAATATTGGCCTAATAATAACATTGTACATTGTGATCTAATGAATTCCCCATTTTTTTTTTAACTCAGAGTTTTACATTTGCTAGATAGGCACTCTACTGCTGGAATCACACTCCAGCTCTTTCTGTGGTCTTTTGTTGTTGTTGTTGTTGTTGTTGTTGTTGTTGTTGTTGTCATCGTCGGTAGTAGGCTTGAACTCTGGGTCTGGGCGCTGTCCTTCGGCTCAAGGCTAGACTCTACCACTTGAACCAAGCGCCATTTCCAGCTTTTTCTGCTTATGTAGTGCTGAGGAACAGAACCCAGGGTCTCACGAATGCAAGGCAAGCACTCTACCACTGAGCCACCTGTGGTCTTATCTGAATTACAACACAATAAGTCCTAGGCCCAGATTTGTTCATCCCCCAGAACACTGCCACATTAAGACATCATAGGTCAGATTTCTCATAAATGGAACATCTAACACCTAGTCAATCTCTCTGTCTGTCTGTCTCTGTCTCTGTCTCTCTCTCTACATATATATTTTATTTATTTTTATTTTTTTTTTTTTGCCAGTCCTGAGCTTGAACTCAATGCCTGGACACTGTCCCTGAGCTTCTTTTGCTCAAGGCTAGTACTGTTATCACTTGAGCCTCAGTGCCACTTCCAGCTTTTTCTGTGTATGTGGTACTGAGGAATTGAACCCAGGGATTCATGCATGCTAGGCAAACATTCTACCAGTAAGCCACTTCTCAGCCCACACCTAATCTCTTAACAAAACTACTGTCTCTATTAAAGTAGCTCCATAGCTGGGTGCCAGTGGCTCATGCCTGTAATCCTAGCTACTCAGGAGGCTGAGATCTGAGGATAATGGTTGGAGGACGGCCCAAACAGGAAAGTCTATGAGATTCTTAAGTCCAATTGACCACCACAAAGTCTGAAGTGGAGCTGTGGCTCAAGTGGTAGAGTACTAACCAACAACAACAAAAAAATTTTTTGGGATATTTATAGTATGAAGTACTTGGGGGACATTCTCTTTTTTGTTGTTTTTTGTCAGTCCTGAGGCCTGAACTCTGGGTCTGGGCGCTGTTCCTCAGCTCTTCAACTCAAGGCTAGTGCTCTAACACTTGAGCCACAGCGCCACTTCTGGCTTTTTCTGCTTATGTGGTGCTGAGGAATCGAACCCAGGGCCTCATGCAAGGCAAGCACTCTACCACTGAGCCACCTTCCCAGCCCTTGGGGGACATTCTTGTAGACACGAGGTGTAGCAGTTGAAAACAAGTCTAAAGTTCAGAAGAAAGTGGAAACTACAAACAGAAGTTTGGCAATTATTTATGAAGAGTTGAAATGAAACCTTTTTTAAATATCCTGTTTTATTCAGCACATTATTTTCCTATATATACCTGAGTAAAATACAATAGCAACTAATCAACATGCCAGTTGACAATTTTTAAATTATTTAGATAATATATAATAATCTAAAGAAAAATACTATATGAGAAAAATACTATATGGAAAGCTAAATACACTTCACTTCAAGGCAGCCTTATTACAGAGGGAGCAACTTTTCAAATGTAAGGTTCCATTATCTCATAACTTTACACCAAAGAAACAAAATATAAGAATTCTTGGAAAAGAAAATAACTTGTTAGCTAAACAATTGGCAAATGAATAAAATCAGACCTGTTTTAGTTCACTTGGGTTTCCATCACAAAATGTTCTAGACTGGATAATTTAATACAGATATTTATGGTTCACCTTCTACATGTCCTGAGATGACACAGAGCAGAAGGGCTTCCTAAAGACTCTTTTATAAAAGCATTAATCCCATTCCTGAGGGTAGAGCTTCCCTAAGGCCCTATCTCTTAATAATGTCATGCTTGGGCATGTTTCAACACATGAATTTTGGAAGGACACATCATTCAGACCATTGCAAGTTTACATTAACTTAGAGAGGTGTCACACTCATCAATTTTTGTATCAGAACAATGGAAATAATGAAGGGAGAACTAAGAGAAAACACAACTGGCATAGAAAAGATCCAAACAACACAAAAAAAATATCTCTCCAAAACAGGATCTCCCTAGTTCTGAAAAAGATTGATTTTCCTTTAAAATGACAGCTCAGGGGCTGGGAACGTGGCTTAATGGTAGAGTGCTTGTGTAGCATGCATGAATCCCTGGGTTCGATTCCTCAGTACCACATACACAGAAAAAGCTGGAAATGACTCTGAGGCTCAAGTGATAGAGTACTACCCTTGAGCAAAAGAAGCTCAGCGACAGTGCCCAGGCATTGAGTTTAAGCCCCAGGATAAACTTAAATGACAGCTCAAAAGTGAACACAATCCAAAATTCTAATCAGAAACTGTATAGACAACGGATAGAAAATTGAAAACAATCCTCAAATGCAAAAAGGCCTGAGTTTAAATAAAGACATAAAAACTTTTATGATTAAAATTAAAATTAAAGCTTTTAACATAGACATGAAAATAATCTATTTTGCTTATAAACTTTGTGCTTCCTTAACTTATGTTGCTGAATATTTTATGGAGCCCAACTTTAGGAAAACTGAGGTAATATTCATTGCACATTAGATCACCTAGGTCATCCTATCCAAAAGAAATGTAATGAAAGTCACATATGTAAGCTGAAATCACAGTAAAGTAAAAACCTATGACATGCCAGCGCCAGTGGCTCACGGCTGTAATCCTAGCTACTCAGGAGGCTGAGATCTGAGGATTGCGGTTCAAAGACAGCCCGGGCAGGAAAAGTCTGAGAATACTCTCATCTCCAATAAAACATCAGAAAACCAGAAGCGGCACTGTGGCTCAAATGGTCAAGCACTAGCCTTGAGCTGAAGAGCTGAGGGACAGTGCCCAGGCCCAGAGTTCAAGCCCTGTGACCAAAAGAAAAAAAAAAGACATTTTGGTAATTTATATTATCAACTATAGTCAAAATATTATTTCTATATTAAATTTAAAAAATAATGTAATACTCCTTTTTTTCAAATAAAATCTTCAAAATCTGGCATATGTTTTACTCTTTCAGCAGAGTTAAGTCAGACCAGTTACATTTCACCTTCCCAAGTGCCATATATATCGCTTGTGGCACAGATCTGGATTGACAGCAAAGATCTAGATGTTAAAAGATAGACAGGTATTTAAGACCTTAAAGATGCCTAATTATTGCACTAGAAAAATAAATTTAAAATTATAACTTATATAGCGCAAAAGAGTATTTTTCATTCCTTCATCCCCCAATGTATGCTAAAAATGAAAATTCATTATAAGTAACAGAAAAGTAAAGGGTAACAAACATCTTTGAATGCCAAACTTTTACACAAGACAAATAATGGTCAATTCAAAATTTAGTGGGCAATAGCACCCTTCTGAATTACAATCCATTGCTCTTATACTTGAAACTTACCTCCTTAAATTCATCTCTGCCAATGCCTTTGTATTTATAAAATGAAGAAGAAAAACACATTTACACACAGGGGGAAAAATCTGCCCTATTTCAACATTAAATCTATCACTTATTAACTTTCTTCAAATAGATCTTTGACACTGTATTGAATCATTTCTTCACATCTTTCTGGGGTTGCCACATAAACTTACTTTTTTTTTTTTTTTTTTTTGTCGGTCGTGGGGCTTGAACTCTGGGCCTGGGCACTGTCCCTCAGCTCTTCAGCTCAAGGCGAGCGCTCTACCACTTGAGCTACAGCGCCACTTCCGGTTTTCTGGTGGTTTATTGGAGATAGGAGTCTCACGGTCTTTCTTGCCCGGGCTGGCTTTGAACCGCGATCCTCAGATCTCAGCCTCCTGAGTAGCTAGGATTACAGGCGTGAGCCACCAGCGCCCGGCATAAACTTATTTTTTTTTTTAATAGCCTCAAAAAAAACTATGAAAGGGCTGGGAAGATGGCTCAGTGGTAGAGCGCTTGCCTTGCATGCATGAGGCCCTGGGTTCGATTCCCCAGCACCACATAAGCAAAGAGAAAAAAAAAAGCCGGAAGTGGCACTGTGGCTCAAGTGGTAGAGCGCTAGCCTTGAGCTGAAGAGCTGAGGGACAGTGCCCAGGCTCAGAGTTCAGGCCCCATGACAGGACCCAAAAACAACAACAACAACAACAAATAAAAATAAAATAAAATAAAAAAAGCTGGGCGCTGGTGGCTCACGCCTGTAATCCTAGAACTCAGGAGGCTGAGATCTGAGGATCACAGTTCAAAGCCAGCCTGGGCAGGAGAGACAGTGAGACTCCTATCTCCAATAAACCACCAGAAAACCGGAAGTGGCGCTGTAGCTCAAGTGGTAGAGCACTCGCCTTGAGCTGAATAGCTGAGGGACAGCACCCAGGCCCAGAGTTCAAGCCTGACAACTGACCAAAAAAAAAAAAAAAAGAAAAGAAAAGCATTTCTACAAAGAATCTGATATTTTCATGTTTAATTTTTTTTGGTTGGTCTGGACCTGGGCGCTCTCTCTCAGCTCTTCAGCTCAAGGCCAGCACTCTACCACTTGAGCCACAGCACCACCTCTGGTTTACTGGTGATTAATTGGAGATAAAGAGACTCATGGACTTTTCTACCTGGGCTGGCTTTGATCACAATCCTCAGATCTCAGCCTCCTGAGTAGCTAGGATTACAGGAGTGAGCCACCAACACCCAGCTCATGTTTCAATTCTAATTTCCTAAACATTGCCATTTTTTAATCTCCTGAATCAAAAAAGGTAAATAACATAATCATAGCACCATCTACATATGGGAAAGATTAAATCCTAACTAAAAGCATCTAATGTTATGTTACAAGAAGTAATTGTGGCAAATAAGTTTACTTTCCATTTGTTACTTACACCTCCTTTATTATAAACCACAATTTTCTCCCAGATCTAATACTGACAAGGTGGTAGAAAAGGAAGAAAGCTTGATGATGGTGTATAGTATTTTTATTTTGTTTTATTTAAATTAGTCCTTTCACTGTGATTGCTCTCAACATAAAAGATGTTGCTCTATTCACCTTTCTCTGTAGGAATCTTTCCTGTGGATCTGGATTTGTAATGGTTTCTTTAATTAAATATACAAAATAACATACAAATAGGTGATTCAAAATTTGAACACAATACAAGTTCAACTTTTGTAATACTTCTACATAAGAACATAGATTTCTGTAAAATCTCTTTGGTTTTGAGCCTGGAATTGAACTTACAGCCTCATGTACAAATTAATATGCACATAACCACAGAGGTAAAAATTCAACCTCAAATTCTTTTTCCTAAATATCTTTAAACAACTGTAGTTATTTTTCCGTAGTTCACATCTCACATTCATGAATAAGCTGTGATTGCTTGGGAATATGTTTATCTATATTCACATATCACCAGCAACTACTTAACATATTCCTATGTATATTTAGCTGTATCGTCATTACTGATTACCAGCATAAAAACAAACTCAACACTGATCTTGGTACCTCTTTTTTTTTTATTGGCTGGTCCTAGGGCTTGGACTCAGAGCCTCAGCACTGTTCCTTAACTTTTGTGCTCAAGGCTAACACTCTTCCACTTAAGCCAAAGCACCACTTTCAGCTTTTTCTAAATAGTTTATTGGAGATAAGAATCTCAAGGACTTTCTTGCCCAAGCAGGCTTCAAACCACAATCCTGGGCTCTCAGCCTCCTGAGTAGTTAGGATAACAGGCATGAGCCACCAGTACCTTGCTTGATTTTGGTACTTTTAGTACTAAAAGTCTGGTCTTATAACTATTTCATCCATGTAAAAACCAATTCAAAATTACAAATCCTTTATACTTTTTAACACTACTGACAGCTGCTTTACTTTGCCTGCCCCAGCTTTGTATTCCACTATTTTTTCCCACCTCATACTTTTTTTTGTTCTATTTAGTAAGTCCTATCATCTTTTTTCTCTGAGGACCTATCTGGCTATGAAGGTCTTCACACAACTCCACTCTTCCAATTTCATCATATACAAGATAATGGCATATAAATTAATTGAAAATAAAAATACAATAGAATGCAAAAAGATAACTAAGATAACAAATGATAATGATTTTTTTTCTTATCCCATCCCTGTAAGATTAAACTTCATGCCTTACTCATAGAAGATTGGTAAAATGGGAAGGAGAAATGGAGGAGAACACGATTTGTAAAACTGAAACTTCTTTGCTTGGCTACTTAATAATCCACTCCCTTAGCAGGAGCTTTAAGGTATTTAAGTTACATGTCTTTTTTATCTCCTTTTTTCTTTTTCTTTTTTTTTGGTCGGTCATAGGGTCTGGGTGCTGTCCCTGAGCTTTTTTGCACTCTACCACTTTAAGCCAAAGCCTCACTTCTAGCTTTTTGGGTAGTTTAGTGGAGATAAGAGTCTGCCCAGGCAGGCTTTGAATTGCAATCCTCAGATCTCAGTCTCCTGAGTAGCTAGAATTACATGCATGAGCCACTAGTGCCAGGTACTTTTACATCTATCTTAATTCCAGTTTACTCTGGACAGGGGTAAGGCTCTGGTCCTAAAATGAAATTTGAAGCAAAAATGTACCCAACCTATAGTTTTAGATTAATGTCAATGTGAGCAAGAAATAAAACTCCATTGATATTTTTCCCAAAGAAATTCATCTAAATATCCCTATTAAAATGCAAAACTGAGCCAGATGCCTATAATCCCAGCACTTACAAGACAGAGGCAAGAAGACTGGGAGATCAAAGCCAGTCTGAGCTACATAGTGAGACCTGTTTTATAAGTACAGGGGCTAAGGGTGTAGATTAGCAATAGAGGGCTTACCCCCAGCATGGGCAAAATCCCAAGTTTGATCCTCAGGTACTACAAAAATAGACAAAGACTGTCAGATTGTATTTTTTATTTTTTTTTAATTGTAAAAATACCGTACAGAGGGGTTACAATTACATGGGCAAGGTAACAGAGTGTATTTTTTTTTTTAAGCAAAACCTAAGGCCAGGTGCCTGCTGGTGGTTCATGCCTATAATCCTAGCTATTCAGGAGGCTGTACTCTACGGTTTGCAGTTCGTGTTTTGTTGGGTTTTTTTGTTTTTTGTTTTTTCTGCCAGTCTTGGGGCTTGAACTCAGGGCCTGGGCACTGTCCCTGAGCTTCTTTTGCTCAAGGCTAGCACTCTACCACTTTAGCCACAGTGCCACTTCCAGCTTTTTCTGGCAAGCACTCTACCACTAAGCCACATTCCCAGCTGAGGATTGCAGTTCAAAGTCAGCCTGTGCAGGGAAGCTTGTGAGACTGATCTCCAATTAACTACTCCCTCAAAACAAAACAAAACAAAACAAAAAAAAAATCCAGAGAACTGTGGCTCAAGTGGTAGAGTGTCAGTCTTAAACAAAAAAATCTAAAGTACAGGGGCTGGGAAGGTGGCTCAGTGGTAGAGCGCTTGCCTTGCATGCCAAAGGCCCTGGGTTCAATTCCTCAGCACCACATAAGCAGAAAAAAAAAGCCGGAAGTGGCGCTGGGGCTCAAGTGGTAGAGTGCTAGCCTTGAGCTGAAGAGCTGAGGGACAGCGCCCAGACCCAGAGTTCAGGCCCACGACTGGACCCAAAAAATAAAATAAAAAAATAAAGTACAATGCCCAGACCTCAAGGTCTAGTCCCAGTACACACACACACACACACACACACACACACACACACACACACACACACACACACACACACACACACACACACACACACACACACACACACACACACACACACACACACACACACACACACACACACACACACACACACACACACACACACACACACACACACACAATTTCAGTCAAGCATGAAGAAACCTGAAGGATACAGGTTTAAACCAGACCAGACAAAAAGTGGGATCCATCTCAACTGATAAAGCTGGGCATAGTGGTGTATAACTGTCATCAGTTACGTGGAGAACATAAGGAAGATCACCAACCAGGTTTACCGAGGCATGAATACAAGACTCTATCCCCAAAATAACTGAAGCAAACAGGATTGGGAGCATAGCTCAAGTAATAGAGTATATACTTTGCAAGTATAAGACCCTGAGTTCAAATCCCGGTACGGCCAAAAAAAAATCTCTAAAGCTATCTGACGTGGAAGAAAATTTTAATCTAAGACCAAACTTTTCTCTCAAAAAGGTTTAAATGCAGGGAGCCAGGAGCTCAGGCCTGTAATCCTAGCTACTCAGGAGGCTGAGATCTGAGGATCATGATTTGAAGCCAGCCCAGGCAGAAAAGGCCATGAGACTCTTATCTCTAATAACCTACTCAGAAAAAGCTCGAAGTGGAGCTGTGGTTCAAGTGGTGGAGCACTAGCCTTGGGCACAGAGGCTCAAGGGACAATGCCCAAGCCCTGAGTTCAAGGCCCAGGACTGGCAAAAAAAATACTTAAATATATCTGCTAAGCAATTTTAATAAGCAAGAAGCAAAACTAAAAATAAACATTCTTAGCCAGGCACCAGTGGCTCACACCTGTAATCCTAGCTATTCAGGATACTGAGATCTGAGGATCATCATTCAAAGCCAGGCCATGCATGAGTCTCTTATCTCCAATTAGCACCAAAAAACTGGAAATAGCACTGTGGCTCAAAGTGGTAGAATGTTAGCCTTGAACAAAAAGAGCTCAGGGACGGTGCTAGGGCCCAGAGTTCAAGCCCTATGACCAACAAAGAAATAAACAAAAATTCTTAATAAAAGTATATAAAATCTAGACTATACTTTGGCTTGTATGATAACTGGGGAAAGGATGTCAGTCTCACTCACCTATTTTGTTCCTCCAGTTTAGCCAGGAGTTCTAAGTCGTCTGGACTCAACTGAGATGGGGAAGCTGGTGAAACAGCTGGTGTGGATGGTGTGGTAGATGAGGATGTAGTGTGTAATGAAGCAGATGGACTTGCCACCTGACTGGCCATCTGACTGACTGTATGCGATACTGTGTTCTTTACCCATGAGAGAGTAGAACTCAACTTCTCTGCAACCTTGTCTGTCGCCACCTAAGGATAAGAATAAAGATGGTACATATATTAATTCTGCGGTATTCATTATCAAAAACTCAATCATCCAGCCAGATGCGGGTGGCTCATGCCTGTAATCCTAGCTACTCAGGAGGTTGAGATCTGGGGATCATGGTTCAAAGCCAGCCCAAGCAGGAAGTCCTTGAGTTGGTTTTTTTTTTTTTTTTTTTGGGTCCAGTCCTGGGGCCTGAACTGTGGGCCTGGGCACTGTCCCTCAGCTCTTCAGCTCAAGGCTAGCGCTCTACCACTTGAGCCACAGCACCACTTCTGGCTTTTTTCTTTTTGCTTATGTGGTGCTGAGGAATCAAACCCAGGGCCTCAGGCATGCAAGGCAAGCGCTCTACCACTGAGCCACCTTCCCAGCCCACTCCTTGAGATTCTTATCTCCAATTAACCACCAAAAAGCCAGAAGTGGCGCTGTGGCAAGTGGCAGAGCACTCTCCTTGAGTTGAAGAGCTGAGGGATAGCACCTAGGCCCAGTTCAAGACCCATGACTGACAAAAAACAAAAACAAAAAAACCCTCAATAATCCTGTTAGGTTTTACATAATAATTATTTTGGGGGCGGGTCCAGTTGTGGGGCCTGAACTCTGGGCCTGGGTGCTGTCCCTCAGCTCTTCAGTTCAAGGCTAGCGCTCTACCACTTGAGCCACAGCATCACTTCCGGATTTTTTCTTTTTGCTTATGTGGTGCTGAGGAACTGAACCCAGGGCTTCATGCATGCAAGGCAAGCGCTCTACCACTGAATCACTTTCCCAGTCCCTTACTTAATAATTATTATCAGCATGTTTTGTTTGAGATGACAAAGATAAAACTGCTTTAGCATTATCCGAACATACAGGTTTTAGAAACCATTTGTTTCAAATTAGTATATTCATAGCATAAACAACCCAGGATACTTTCCAAACCACAAATTGAAACCCATCAGGAAATTTAAAAAAAAAAAAAAAAAACCCACCCTCATAGGTTAACACTTCTATTTTTTTTTTTTTTTTTGATCGGCCGTGGGGCTTGAACTCTGGGCCTGGGCAATGTCCCTCAGCTCTTCAGCTCAAGGGGAGCGCTCTACAACTTGAGCTACAGCGCCACTTCCGGTTTTCTAGTGGTTTATTGGAGATAGGAGTCTCACGGTCTCTCCTGCCCGGGCTGGCTTTGAACCGCGATCCTCAGATCTCAGCCTCCTGATTAGCTAGGATTACAGGTGTGAGCCACCAGCACCCGGCATGTTAACACTTCTAAAAATGAAGAGAAGAAATACTGTCTTATGAAATTTTTGTTGAAAATATCTCGTGTGTGTGTGTGAGTGTGTGTGTGTGTGTGTGTGTGCGCGCGCACGCGCCCACGCACGCAGGTGTGCATGAAAGGGCAGAGTGAGTCTGGGTGTAAAAGTATATCCTTTATTGGAGTTTAATCGGAAGACCAAGGAATTAAAACATATCCAATAGATGATCACGATATGATCAAGTCAACAAGGGTGTTCCTGGTATAAATATGATGTAATGAGATCCTTAACAATCTATGCAGCACAAAGATACAAAGCAGTATTTAAGACATTTATTTGGAGGGGCTGGGAAGGTGCCTTAGTGGTAGAGAGCTTGCCTTTCATGCATGAGGCCCTGGGTTCAATTCCTCAGCACCACATAAGCAAAAAGAAAAAAAACAGAAGTGGCGCTGTGGCTCTAAAGGTAGAGCACTAGCCTTGAGCTGAAGAGCTGAAGGACAGCGTCCAGGCCCAGAGTTCAGGCCCCACGACTGGACCCAAAAAAAAAAAAAAAATTTATTTGGATAAATAACCCAAAAATGGTTTTTGGCTTACTACTCAAATCATTTTTCATATAAGATAATATACTAATACAGGAAGAAAACATTAAAAATCAAGGGCTGGGAAGGTGGCTCAGTAGTAGAGCGCTTGCCTTGCATGCCTGAGGCCCTGGGTTCGATTCCTCAGCACCACATAAGCAAAAAGAAAAAAGCTGCAAGTGGCGCTATGGCTCAAGTGGTAGAGCGCTAGCCTTGAGCTGAAGAGCTGAGGGACAGCGCCCAGGCCCAGAGTTCAGGCCCACGACCAGACCAAAAAAAAAACATTAAAAATCAAGAATTCACACCAGAAGTACCACACCTATTAAGTGTAATGAAAACTACCATCACATTACCTCCTTAGACATGTTGGCTGTCACAAATCCCCTGGAGAACTTCATGCACACAAGAAGCTTCCAAAATATTTTTATTTTTGACACAATGTGTCCCTACATTGTCAAGACTGATCTCAAACCTCAGCCTTCCAGGTAGCTAGGACTACGGGTATTGCCACCATGCTATGCATGAAATAGAATTCTTTACCTCCTTTGGCTATAATAAATGCCTACTTCATTGCCTTTTTTCCCTATAGTTTTAATTTTTGCCAGTTATATGAAGCCAATGACCAAAAAGAAAAAGTTTTAAAATTTTATCTATTTATCTCTCAGCGTGAAAAAGATCCTCAACCTGGCCCACTACAATATACACAACTGTTTTATCTTGAACCATCCCAATATAATAAAAAATACTTTGGTTGGATCATTACCATGACTGCAACTGTAGTCACAACTATTCTATGGGGTAGACTCTACCTCTTCTACTCTATTCTGCTTACTTTCCCAACAGTTAGTAAATATCTTGCAGAATTCACAAACTTTATAGACCATAATGATGACAATTTGCCTTGTGAAGGTTAAAATGTGTTTGTGACTTTAAGTATCACCTTTCTACAATACTGTGAAATTTATGTAATCACCTAATTTCAATTCAAAAAAAAAAAAGTGAGAGAAGGGATGGGTTAGGAGCAATGGGTGACAATGTTGTCAGACACCTTATAATCATATACTGTTTTGTAGAATAGGAACTTCTTTGTACAACTATTTAAAGATAATAATAAAAAAGCAAAAAAAAAAAGGTATCTTGGTAAGATTTTAAGTACTTATTGTGTCCCAACTGTTCCATAATTCATACAATTTTATATTTCCTCAGTGTATTCAAACATACCCTATATGTTATCAATATTTGGGGGGGGTGAGTAATGGGAATGGAACCTAGGGTCTTGTTCCTGCTAGGCAAGCATTCCACCTCTGAGCTACATCCTCATCCCTCAATGTTCTATTTTTAGACATGTCCTTTTACAGCACTGTAATCGGTTCCATTCTAGACTAGCTGGGACATAACTGTGATCCTTTGGCTCTTTCTTGAGTTGAATCAAATTTTTCCCCCTAAATCAGAAGTCATCCCTTTTTTCAGTATATTCTCTCATTTTCAGTAAGGTTCCTCCTCTACTGGCATCCTCAGAGGGGTTGAATCACACATAAATTTGAGGCACAGGTAGCTGAAAATGGATTTTTTTCATTAAAAGTTTCTGTATTAGGAATAATTTTCCCTCAAATTTGTACTGTTTGTTTTTGTGGGTTTTCTGCCAGTCCTGGGGCTTGAACTCACAGCCTGGGCACTACTCATGAGGTTCTTTTTGCTCAAGGCTAGCACTCTTACCTCTTGAGCTATAGGTCTATTTCCAGCTTTTTCTGTTTATGTGGTACTAAGGAATGGAACCCAGGGCTTCATGCATGCTAGGCAAGCACTCTACCACTAAACTACCTTCCCAGCCCTTCTACTGTTCTCTATTGTAATTTTAGCTCCTAATACTCTTGTTGAAAAAAGTCTGAAGCCACTTTAATTTTATTAATTAGGCCATTTTCCCTCTGACCTCCAGGAACTTTTTGATCTCTTTGGGCCCCTTGTTGTGAAGATTCAATAAATTCTTTTAATATAAGTCTTTTCTCATCTGATGTGCTTAGCATTCTCATGGACCCTTTTGATTTAGAATCTGTGTCCTTCCATCCTGAGAAGTTTTCCAGATTTAGATGTTTGATGACATCCTCCACTATATTTTTCTCTCAAATTTTTATCCAACTTCCAATCTTACCTGTCCTCTCAACTTAATGTCTACTTTCCACAAGTACTCATCTTACATAACTTCACTTGCATAACTTCCAGCCCAGGCAGGAATGTTTGTGAAACTCATATCTCCAATTAACTACCAAAACTCTGGAAGTATGGCTGTAGTTGAAATGGAAGCCAGCCTTGAGAGGAAAAATTTTTAAAAGAACACGCAGCCCCAAGTTTAAGCTATAATATAAGTAACAAAAAGTAAAAATCGGCTGGGTACAGGTGGCTAATGCCTGTAATCCTAGCAACTCAGAACGCTGAGATCCGAGGATAGCAGGTAGGAAAGGCAGTGAGACTCATTTCCAATTAGCCACCAGAAAATCAGAAGTAGCACTGTGACTCTAAGTGGTAGAATACTAGCCTTGAGCAAAATAACTCAGGGATAGCACACAGGCCCTGAGTTCAAGTCCTAGGACCAACAAAAAAACAAAAACACCCTTCTGGAAGAGGGAAAAAAGGTAATGCTTTAAATTTGTTTTAATTTTTTTTCTTTATAAAACAAGTCAACCCTCAAAAGCTAACATTACAATATATGTAATACCACCAAATGCATTTTGACAAACACATTGAAATTTCAGCAGGCTAAATTCAAACTGTGATTCACTCATTTGAGTCTTAATTTCTCAAGGAGAATAGGACAGATTTCTTCAGCCTCTATACATATTTTTTTTTTTTTGTCGGTCGTGGGGCTTGAACTCTGGGCCTGGGCGCTGTCCCTCAGCTCTTCAGCTCAAGGCGAGCACTCTACCACTTGAGCTACAGCGCCACTTCTGGTTTTCTGGTGGTTTATTGGAGATAGGAGTCTCATGGTCTCTCCTGCCGGGGCTGGCTTTGAACCGCGATCCTCAGATCTCAGCCTCCTGAGTAGCTAGGATTACAGGCGTGAGCCACCAGCTCCCGGCTTCTATACATATTTATTTTTGTGAAGATACATACAGAGGGGTTATAGTTACATGAATAACACAATGAGTACATTTCCTATCAAGCATTGCATATATTTATTTTTATAGGTGAGATCCTTTGGAGTCTCTATTTTTCACATATTTGAGCCTTACATCAAGAAGATAGTGCAGTTAACAATCATTTAGCCAAGAATTCATTTTGAATCTTCTCTGAAAGAACATGTATTAGGGGCTGGGAATGTGGTTTAGTGATAGAGTGCTTGCCTAACATGCATGAAGCCCTGGGTTTGATTCCTCAGTACCACATACACAGAAAAAGTTGAGAGTGTGGCACTGTGGCTCAAGTGGTAGAGTACCAGCCTTGAGCAAAAGGTCAGGACAGTGCTCAGGCCCTGAGTTCAAGCCCCAAGACAGGCAAAAAAAAAGAACACATGCTAGGTGCTTTAAAAATGTAGTCAGAAGCCGGGCGCTGGTGGCTCACGCCTGTAATCCTAGCTACTCAGGAGGCTGAGATCTGAGGATCGCGGTTCAAAGCCAGCCCGGGCAGGAGAAACCGTGAGACTCCTATCTCCAATAAACCACCAGAAAACCGGAAGTGGCGCTGTAGCTCAAGTGGTAGAGCGCTCGCCTTGAGCTGAAGAGCTGAGGGACAGCGCCCAGGCCCAGAGTTCAAGCCCCACGACCGACAAAAAAAAAAAAAAAAATGTAGTCAGAGAGCTGGGAAGGTAGCTCAGTGGTACAGTGCTTGCCTTGCATGCATGAGGCCCTGGGTTTGATTCCTCAGCACCACATAAGCAGAAAAAGCCAGAAGTGGCACATGGCTCAAGTGGTAGAATGCTAGTCTTGAGCTGAAGAGCTGAGGGACAGCACCCAGACCCAGAGTTCAGACCAATGACCAACAAAAAAATAAAAATAAAAACAAATAAAAATGTTGTCAGAAGCACTGTTTTGGAGCTAGTTAAGAAGTCAAACAAATAGAAGTCACACACAAATGAGGGAGAAAGAAGAAAGCAAGTATAAAATGAACCTCAGCTTGAGCAACTGGTAGTATCATTTACTAAGACCAGAGAAACTGGTATTTTGTAGTTCCAGTTACTAGAAATAATAGTTTTCCCAAATTAAAAAAAAAATTAAGGTTCAAAGGGATCACAATTACCAAGAAGCACCTAAAATAAGATTCAATAGAACATTCTAAAATTAAATACAATAGTCCTACAGGAAAATTTTTGCACACCACAGTCTATCAATAAAACAATCCAGTATAGTTAAGCACTACCTTCTGCTACATACACAAACAACAACCTTGATCACTTTCATACTTGGAAAATTAAGCTTCAGTTAATTTAAGTCTGAAATTAAACCTATCTACAGAAAAAAATTCTGAAATCAAAGTCTTTGACATATTTTCTCTAACTTGTCTCAGAGAATAACAAGGTCATGACTTAAGAAGTCAGTGCCTTGCTCCTACAGTCAAGCTCTTTCAACTCAGTGGTTCTGAAGCTGATTAATTCTTCAGAAAAAACAGAGGTCTTTGACATGCCCTCTAAT